>NC_137965.1:31098163-31698163 GCF_963924665.1 Micromys minutus
ACATATGGTGGAAAGGGAAAACTGGTTCCTGCAAACTGGTCCCTGACCTCTATGTGAACCCTTTTGCAATAAAGGGATCCACCCCAAATAAGGAAAAATAAATTAATTTAAACAGAGATGGTCTTTATTCACTTTGTGGTGTAAACATGGTTGATTATGTGTATGGGAGTGTAGGGGTAGTCACACCTGTGCACAATTGTTTGGAGGCCAGAGATTGGCATCAACACATTCAAGATACATACAGTTATTTCCATGTACCTTAAGCTTGTCATTTTAGGGAGACTCAGGGGCCAGTGAGATACTGGGATCTGTTTGGATCCCCTTCACTAGTAGTTTGGTTTATAATCACATGAAGAAGGTTTTAACATGGATTCTGCGAGTCTGATTGTAGGCTATTAAGCTTACTCAGCAAGTTCTGTATCCACTAAGCCATCTCTGCATCCCCAAGAGGTGGCCTTTCCAAACTATTGTCATAAATGGTGCACAGTGTGTGTTAGGTTAGCCTGGGAAAGGATAGTGTATGAGCAGAAAATGCAGTGGCTGAACAACTAGATATCTTTGGAAAAAATGCCAAGGTTGTCCAGAGGCTGAGAGATAAGCTAGAACTGAAGATTGTTGGCAAAACACCAGGTCAGAAAGGAAGGGCACGGGAACTCATTTTATGATACCAAGGGAAGGTGGGTTTTCCAAAGGTTTGGAGGTTGCTTGTCTGCCTCAGGAAGAATGGGGTGGAGTGACACCAGAGAACCTAACAGCTAGATATTTTGAGGGGTTTTCAGAGACTATACATCCCCACCTGTCCAGGAACTCACTATGTAGAGATCACACTGGCCTCTAACTCAGAGTTTTTTCTGCCTCTACCTCCTGAGTGCTGGGATCAATGGCCTGAGCCACCATTTTTGGCTGTTTACCCCAGAATATGAAATTAAGCAGTACAATATGACCATAAGGGAAATGTCCCACATCTAACCTCATGTGGCAGCTCATGGCTATAATCTGCACTTAAAGTTCTGCATGCAACCAAATATACAACATGTTTAAAGCATGTTTGAAATATAAATCCACTTTACATTTAGGTTTGGACACTAACCTCTAGGGTGAGATGTGTGGATCAGTGGTAGAGGACCTGCCTATAATTCCTCAGGAAGAGACTGAGGAGTATAGCTCAGTGGCTGAACACTTGCCTAGATTCCTCCAGTCAGGGTCTGGGATGTATGGGTCACTGGCAGAACACCTGCCTATAATCTCCCAGTGAGGGGTAGGGAATATTGCTCAGTGGTCAACATCCCAAATAACAAGGCCATCTAGGGTCTGAGGAGAGTGGCTCTGTGATACAGTGTATTTGGGAGGATCTTGGTTCCAGTCCTGGAGTACCTCAAACAGTGCAGCCCCACAAGAAAAACAAAAACCAAGAACTAATAATTTTGAAGACACGAACAGATCTGAAGGATCAAATACAACCAAGAACTCCCAATCTTGCCTTGGGCTCCTGTTCATGGTAATTCCTTGCTAACCCTCAACAACAGGAAGATGACACATGACCTTAGAGTTAATTTGCAATTCTCAAATCTCCTTATCCAACTCTTGCTTTCTAGAAACCTGGGCAGAAGAGGCAACCCTTAGCCTCACAGTTAACTCACTCCAGTTCTTGAAGATAGCAGGTCGGCTCCTTTAAAGCTTCACACAGTAGCTTCACTGCAGTATTCCCTGTGGGGTTCATGTCCAGGCTCAGGTGTGTTAGCTTCTGGTTGTTGGTCAGTATCAACGCCAGGAAGCCATAGGCATCACCTAGAATGTTGCAGTGATTCAGTCTGTGGAAACAATCGGAAGAGAAAGATCATCACTGTTCTTTCTATGGCCTTGGATAAGAGAATCCTCTTGTCCTCAGTTTCCCCTTCTGTAGTACCTGGTTCCTATATTGTCCATTGCAGTCAGCTTTAAATGGGGGATGATTAAAGAAGGTGGTAGTCAGTAGCATTAGGCCATACTGGAATACCATGTCTGAAAGGATGGCTTAGGAGGTAAGAGTGCTTCTGTCAAGCCTCAGAATGTCAACCTGAGTTGATTCTCTGGGAACTACAAGAATGCAGTTGACTCTTCCCTTCTTTGCCACCCATGTGCATGCTATGCAGGCACAGGTACAGGATGTCCATACCCCTGACCCTCTATTTCTCCTGTATTTGATAGGATGAAAAACTAAAGTTACACTTTATTTTATTGTGCATGTGGAACTGCACTTAGATTGTCATGCATGAAGAGAGGTCAGAGGATAATTGGTTCAAGTCTGTTCTCTCCACTCACTGTGCCGGTCGCAAGGAGCAAATCCAGACTGTCAAGCTTGTCAGCAAGTGCCTTTACCTGCTGAGCCATGTTGCAATTCTCTATTTTCATACTGATGAGACAAGATCTTTTGTAGGATGGGCTAGTCTGACTCAAACTCATTTTGTTGATAATGATTAAACCTGAATATAGTCATTACAAGTAAGCAACGTCCCATGAAGCTAAGCTTATATTCTTGAACAGACTTCTTGGTTTAGGCTGACATGATTTCCACAGAACTGAGTTTTTAAATGATGGTATCTATACCATTGAGGACAGGCCTCAGTGTGTAGGCACAACACAGGACAACTTGTGACACCTGGCTCTCTTGGACCATTTGGGTCCTGGGCTTGAACCCAGGTCAACAAGCTTGACTGCCTGTTCCTTAAGCTGCCTCCTCCCATCTTTTATTTACAAGACATTATTGGTAGACTAAGTTTTCAAAGGGAACAATAAGAAGAAGCACCCCATGTTCCCAACTAGAATGAGCATGTTGCTAGAAACAAAGTTAACAGGAGTTTCATGCTTTGTCAGACATGATATATGGTTGAACATAACTTAGTTTTTAAAACCTTTACAAGGGACTACTGTCACACAGCAGCCAAGGATAATGTCATCCCACTGCGTCCTGTAAAAGTGGTGGTTTCAGGAACCCCCAACAGCATGTATATGTGGTCTTAGCACTGCAGCCTCCTAAAAACATCTTTTCATAGAGACATGTCCATTTTTCCATGTGAGTGGAGGACATTGAGAGTCATTCCTCACAGAAGATCATGAGCCTCATGAGCCTATATAAAATCCTGCTCTAAGAAATCTCAAACTGGAGGAATAGCCCAGAGAGTAGAGTGCCTATTGAACAATTATAAGGACCAGTGTGTCTGGATTCCTCAAGTTTATCTCACACCTGAATGAAACACCTGCACTCCTCATGGCAGATGGGAATTCCTAGAAGCTGGAGGATGGGTTACAAGTGTCTTCCTCAACAGATCTCTGCCTCCTGATTACATGGGGAAGACTATCACTGTAGAACCTAAAGCTTCATGGTTGGGCTAGTCTGGCATATGCAGTGGCTAAGAATGGAGAAACCCTGCTCAAAATGGTGAAAGGAGAGACTCAACAGCAGAGGGTCAGAATCTTCCACTCCTGACATTTAGTTTTTCCTGCCTGCTACAAAACCTTCCCCATAGAGCTGAAATCTATCTCTCTGGAACCAAGAGCCAAGACAACCCCCTTTTTTCAAGTGAATTTTTTGTCAGGGCATTGTCTCAAACTAATAAGTAAAGCCTCCAATGGGCTCAAGGAAGCAGCTCCTACTGCACACCACTTACCTTGTCACTCTAACCCCTCCCCCCAACCCACACCCAGTCTCTCCCTTATAGAACACAGACACCTTTTAATCTGAAGGTTCTGATGGCGTCCCAAAGAAAGGAGCCAAACTCACCTCAGCCTCTGGATTGCACATTTTGGGTTCCTCATGAACTGACACAGCTGTTGTACTTCCTCCATCCCCAGGCTGTTATTTGACAGGCACAGGTGAGTCAGGTTCTGGTTGTTGAAAAGGGATGTGGCCAGAAGGTGGAAGGTGATAGGTTTCAGGTCACAGCTGTTCAGTCTGCAAGAGACACCCACACCCCCAACAGAAGAAACAATGAGATTCATTCTTAAATCTACTTACTCTGAAATCACCATTCTAACATTTATTACATCATTATTCCCAACAATTAAACTATTAAACTTCTGAAGTGTCCGCAGACAGAAGAATTGATATGGAACATTCCTATGTAGTTAATAGAACATTTTTTTTCAGCCATCAGAAGAATAAGTAGCCATTTGAGAAGAAACTGGGGCAAAAGTCAAGCATCGAATGTGATTCAAGCCAATTTCATTTTTTGGTTCCAAGACTTAAATATTTTTAAATAGTTAAAAAAGTTATGTGTATCTGTGCATGTCTGTATCTATGTACATGTTATGTGGGTGCCCAAGGAAGCCAGAAGATGGCATTAGATTCTCTGGAGCCAGAGTTACATGTGATTGTGAGATGCCCAATGTGGGTATGCACAACTCTGGAAAAGCAAAACGTGTTCATACCTGCTGAGCCATCGCTTTAGCCTCACACTTTTTAAAAGTGCATTTTATTTATTATATGGATGCATGCACAAGGGCACAGTGTGAGTGCATGTGTTTGTGCATGTGTTCCTGTGCATGTACACTCACATATGTATGTCAAGGAAAACTGAGATGAGTCACTTGTCACTATGTGGGGTCAAGTACTAGGCTAAGATTGCCAAGGCCTCGTACTGATTCTGCAAGCCAGCCCATGATTTCATGTATATAAATTCTATTGTGTATGTATAAACATCAGAAAATATAAATGCATATGTCCAGAGAATAGTAGGAGATCATGGGTTGGCATATGGGTAAGAAAATAGAATATGTGTGTGTATGTGTGTGTGTGTGTGTGTGTGTGTGTGTGTGGTATTGTACACAATGATTTATGGCCTCTGTTTGAGATGGTTCAATGATTAAGAGAGCTTGCGGTTGTTCTAAAGAAGTTGAATTCAATCTTCGGAACCTATAATGAATAGCTCACAATAATCTGACTCCAGCAACTAGGAATCTGATGCCCTCTTCTGTCTTCCACATGTACTGCACTAATACACAGATACCCTCAAAAAGGATTAGATCTTAGTAAATACATATACAAAACCATAATTCAGAGAGCCAGCCCAGTTTTATCATGACTGACGACCCGCTTGCCCACAAGTCTGTTAGTTGCAAAGAGCTGCAGGAGCATTTTCTATCCTAAGTAGAAGGGAGAGTCAACTTCTTCTGCCCATATTCTACCCCAGGAGCAGCCATCCAGAACTCTGGAGGCACAGGCAGTGGTAAAGCACACTTCTGCTCCAAGGCCAGACCTGGTCCAAGGACATCAGGACTGGGCTCTGCTATGGGAATTCACAACCTACCCTGAGAGAGGAACACCCAGAAACAATCTTCCTCTGGAGTCAATGGACCCACAGACACACAAGACAGACATGTTCCAGTAAGAGTCAAGATCACCTAAATCATGATGTCAAGAGGCAAGTGCAAGACTCAAAGAAATGGAAACCAAGACAACCTGGCAACAAGATTTACACTTAAAATCATACTTTACAATGATGTTGGAGATCTTTGAGCAGCCCATAAATAATGCAGTTAAAGAAGTACAGAAAAACCAGGAGAATGCACAAAAACAAGTTGAAGCCCTTGAAGAGGAAACAAAACAATCATTTAAAGAGCTAGTATAAAGCACATACAACCAGGTGAAGGAACTGAAATCAGAAATAGAAACAATGAAAAAGGAAACTAAAAGAAACAACTCTGAAGTTGGCAAACCTAGGGAAGGCATCAGGAGACATCGATGAAAGCATCACCACCAGAATACAAGAGATGGAGAAGACAATCTCAGGAACAGAAGATAACGTAGAAATCATTGACATAACACTCAAGAGAAAATGCAAAAATCAAAGATTCTAAGCCAAAACATCCAGGAAACCCAGGACACAATGAGAAGAGCAAACCTAAGGATAATATGTGTAGAAGAGGACAAAAAGTATCAACTGAAAAGCACAGTAAATATCTTCAACAAAATTATAAAACTTCCCTAACCTTCAAAAAACGATGACCACAAACATTCAAGAAGCCTACGGAACCCCAAACAGACTGGACTAAAAGAGAAATTTCTTCCTGACACATAATAGTCAAAAAAAAAAAAAAAATACTAAACACAGTCAGAGATAAAGGGCAGGTAACACAGAAAGGCAGACTGATCAGAATTACACCAGACTTCAACAGAGACTATGAAAGCTAAAAGGTCCTGAAGTGATATCATACAGCCCCTAAGGAAAACAAGTTCCAGCCCAGGTTACTATATCCAGCAAAAATCTTGATCACCATTCGTGGAGAAAACATGATGTTCCAGGACAAAAACTAATTTACCCAATATCTGTCTACAAATCCAGCCCTACACAGTATAGTAGATGAAAAACCCCATTACAAAGTGGAAACTTCACCCTAGTTTAAAAAAAAAATCAAGAAATTAATCCTCTTGCAACAAAAATTGAAGAAAACACACAAATACCTGTAAGATTCAATGCAATCCCCATGAAAATTCCAACCCAATTCCTCATAGACTTAGAAAGAGCAATTTACAATTTGATCTGAAATAACAAATGACCTAGAATAGCAAGATCCATTCTCAACAACAAGAAAAAATCTGCGGGAATCACTATCCCTGACCTCAAGCTATTTTACAAGGCAATTGTGCTAAAAACTGCATGGTACTGGTACAGAGACAGGCACATGGATCAATGGAATAGAATAGAAGATCCAGAAATGAGCCCTCACATATATGGTCACTTGATTTTTGACAAAGGATCTGTAAACATATAATGAAAATGGACTGACTCTTTAACAAATGGTGTTGGTCCAACTGCCACTCAGCATACAGAAGAATGAAAATAGACCCTTTCTTAACTCCTTGTACAAAGGTCAAGTGCACATGGATCAAAGATCTCCACATTAAGCCAGGTACACTGAAATTATTATAAGAGAAAGTGTGGAAAACCTTAGTACACATAGGCACTGGAGAAAATTTTCTGAACATAAAAACAATGGCTCATGCTCTAAGGTCAAAGATTGACAAATGGGACTTAATAAGACTGCAAAGTTTCTATAAGGCTAAGGATGCTGTCAAGAAAACAAAACAGCAGCCAACAGATTGGGAAAAGATCTTTGCCAACCCCATACCAGATAGAGACCTAATATCCAAGCTATACAAAGAACTCAAGAAGCTAGACACCAGAGAATCAAACAACCCTATTAAAAAATAGGGTACAGAGCTAAACAAAGAGCTCTCAATTGAGGAATATTAAATGACTGAGAAGCATCTAAGCAAGTGCTCAACATCATTAGCCATCAGGGAAACGCAAATCAAAACAACCCTGAGATTCCACCTCATACCAGTCAGATTGGCCAAGATCCACAACTCAGATGACAGCAGATGCTGGTGAGGATGTGGAGATAGAGGAAAACGTCTCTACTGTTGGTGAAGTTGTAAATTGGTACAACCTCTCTGGAAATCAGTCTGGTGATTCCTCAGAAAATTAGACATAGTACTACCTGAAGACCCAGCTATTCCACTTCTGGGCATATACCCCAGAGAGCTCCAACATACAAAGACACATGCACTACATTGTTCATAGCAGCCCTATTTAGAATAGCCAGAAGCTGGAAAGAACCCAGATGTCCTTCAGTAGATGAATGGATACAAGAATTGTGGTGTATTTACACAATGGAGTACTACTCAGCTATCAGAAACAATGACTTTATGAAATTCTTAAGAAAATGGATGTATCTAGAGAATATTATCCTGAGTGAGATAACCCAGTCACAAAAGAACAGACATAATATGCAATCACTGATAATTGGATACTAACCCTAGAAATCTTTGAGCACCCCAGAAACAACTCACAGACTATATGAAGATCACGAGAAAACAAAGGCCAAATAAAAAGTTAAATTTATTCAACCCCACCCCCTCCCATGGTACAATAGAGTAAAATGTTCTACTCATAAGTACAGAAATATATTTAAGATCATTACTGATGCCATAGCTATGTCATTAACTTACAAAAACAATCCTGGGACAATGAGCACATTAAGAAGACAGCGGGTCACCCAGCTGCATTCTTGTATGGCCCCTCTCTAGGCTAAATGATCACAATGCAGCCAGAGACACCAGGGCCCTGAATACACGTGGTCTGACTGTCCTTTGGTGTGCTTCTGTAGGGTGTGGTTATGTTGCCAGTAAGAAGTAATGTTGCAGAAAGTCACTTATGAAATAAAAAGCTTTCTGGCTTAAAAATAATAAAATGACAGACTACCAGAATGGATATGCAAACAAGATCCAGCATTTTGATGCACACAAGAAACTCTTAACAGCAACAAAGATAGGCAGTACCACAGAGTAAAAATTTGCGAACTTTCCAAGTAAATGATCCCAATAAACAAGCTGGAGTAGCCATGCTAATATCGAATAAAAACTGATGTTCAACCAGAAGTCATCAATAAAGACAAAGAAGGACACTTTTTACTCAAAGGAAATACCTATCAAGAGGCATTCTCAATCCTGAACATCTATGCACCAAATACAAGAGCACCCACATTCATAAAAGAAATTCTACTAAAGCTCAGAGCATATATTACACAACACACAATAATAGTGGGAGACTTCAACACTCCACTCTCATCAATGGACAAATCATGGATGCAGAAACTGAACAGACACACAGTGAAACTAACAGAAGTTATGACCAAATAGGTTTAACAAACATCTATAGAACATTTCATCCTAAAACAAAAAATATACCTTCTTCTCAGCACCTCAATGCACCTTCTTCAAAATTTACCATGTAGTTTGTCACAAAACAGGCCTCAACAGATACAAGAAGATCAAAATACTCCCATTCATTCTATCAGATTACCATGGACTAAGGCTGGTCTTCAACAACAACAACAACAACAAAAAGTCCACATACACATGGAAGCTGAACAAAGCTCTACTCAATGCCACTTTGGTTAAGATACAAAGAAAGAAATCTAAGACTTCTTAGAATTTAATGAAAATGAAGGGACAATATATCCAAACTTATGGGATAAAATGAAAGCAGTGCTAAGAGGAAAACTCATAGCACTGAGCACCAAAAAAAAAAAAAAAAAGAAACTGGAGAGCACATACACTGACAACTCGACAGTACAACTGAAAGCTCTAGAACAAAAGGCAGCAGATACACCCAAAAGAAGTAAATGTCAGGAAATAAACTCAGAGCTGAAATGAACCAAATAGGGACAGAAAGAACTATACAGAGAATCAACAAAACCAAGAGCTAGTTCTTTGAGAAAATAACATTGATAAATCCTTAGCCAGTCTAACCAGAGAGCAAAGAGAGAGTATCCAAATTGACAGTATCAGAATTGAAAGGGTAGACATAACAGAAACTGAGGAAATTCAAGAAATGAGATCCTACTACAAAAGTCTATACTCAACAATACTAGAATATCTAGAGGAAATGGAAAATTTTCTAAACATACCAGATACCAAATTTAAATCATGATCAGATAAACCATCTAAACCTGCCCATCCAACAGTTAAGAAAATGGAAGCAATAGAAGCAGTAATCAAAAGCTCCCAAGCCAAAAAAAAAAAAAAAAAAAAAAAAAAAAAAAAAAAAAAAAAAAAGGGCCCAGGACCTGATGGATTTAGTACAGAATTCTGTCAGACCTTCATAGAAGACCCAATAGCAATACTAATCCACAATAGAGAAACAGCAAGAATACTTACTACCCAACTCATTCTTTGAATCCAAAATTACACTAATTTTTAAACCACACAAAGATCCTAAAAAATAACTCTTGACCAATTTTCCTCACAAACCTTGATCCAAAACCACTCAACCAAATTTTTGCAAACCAAATCCAAGAACACATCAAAGCAATCATTCACCGGGATCAGGTGGGCTTCATCCCAGGGATTAAACGATGTCTCAATATAGAAAAACCCATCAATGTCATTCACTACATAAACAAACCCAAAGGAAAAAAATCAAATGGTTGTCTCTCTAGATGCTGAGAAAATATTTGACAAATTTCAACTCCCCTTCATGTTAAACGTCTTGGAAAGAGCAGGTATTCAAGGCTCATACTTAAACATAGTAAAAGAAATATATAGCAAACCAGTAACCAGCATCAAAGTAAATGGTGAGAAACTTGAAGCAATCCCACTAAAATCTGGGACTAGACAAGGCTGTCCTCTCCCTTCCTATTCAATATAGTACTTGAAGTAGTAGCCAGAGCAATAAGACAAAACAAGAGGCCAAAGGGATACAACTTGAAAAGAAAGAAGTCAAAATATCACTATTTATGGATGATATAATAGTATACTTAAGTGACCCTAAAAATTCCACCAGGGAACTTTTACAGCTGGTAAACACCTTCAGCAAAGTGGCTGGATATAAAATTAATTCAAGCAAATCAGTTGCTCTTCTCTACACAAAGGACAAACAGGCTGAGAAAGAAACTAGAGAATCAACACTTTTCACAATAGCCACAAAGAATATAAAATAATTTGGTGTGACCCTAACTAAGCAAGTGAAGGATCTCAACAACAAGAACCTCAAGCCTCTAAAGGAGGAAATTGAAGAAGACCTCAGAAGCTGGAAAGATCTCCCTTGCCCATGGATTGGAAGGATCAACATTGTAAAAAATTGTCATCTTGCCTAAGGCAATCTACAAATTCAATGCAATCCCCATAAAAATTCCAACTCAATTCTTCCTAGAGTTAGAAAGAGCAATTTGAAAATTCATTTGGAATAATAAAATGCCAGGAAAGCAAAAGCCATTCTCAAAAATTAAAAACAAAACCTTCTGGGGGGAATTATCATCTCTGACCTCAAGCTGTATTACAGATCAACTGTGATAAAAAAAAAAAAAGAAAAAATAACTGCTTGGTATTGGTACAGAAACAGGCAGGTAGACAAATGGAATAGAATTGAAGATCTAGAAATGAACTCACACCCATGGTCACTTGATCTTTGACAAAGGAGCTAAAAACATTCAATGGGAAATGGATAGCCTCTTCAAAAAATGGTGCTGATTCAACTGGTATTCGGCATGCAGAAGAATTCAAACCAATCCCTTATTTCCTTGTACAAAGCTCAAATCCAAGTTTATCAAAGACCTCCACTTAAAACCAGGTACAAAGGAACTATTAAAAGAGGAAGTGGGGAAGAGCTTAGAACACATAGGCACAGGGGAAATTTTTCTGAAGAGAACACCAACGGCTTATGTTTCAAGAATGGACAAATGAGGACTCATAATATTTCAAAGCTTCTGTAAGGTAAAGGACACTGTCAAAAAATGGCAAAAAATAAACAGATTGGGAAAATATCTTTATTAATCCCACATCTGACAGACGGCTAGTATCTGATATATACAAGGAACTCAAGAAGCTGTACCCAGAGAATCAGAGAATCCCTTGAAGATAGAGTTACAGGTGGCTGTGAGCTGTCTAATATGGGTGCCTTGAACCAAGTCCAGTGTTGAGTTCTGTTAATATCAGAGCCATCTTTTCAGCCTTGCCTCTGGCCTCTAAAGGGTGATTTGTACTATTTGCTCTTAGTGACTTTAATAAGCTAGAGCTGTGACAGGTGCCAGCACATAGCTCTGAACACTCTGTGGGTTAGATTTGTTTTGTCATTTGTTCACCTGTGGATATAGGTGAGTGACTTAGCCTTAAGCCTCATCCTTGCTTACCAAGGCTAATGATGGTGAGCACTCCATAGATTCATTGGGTCAAGAAGGCAGGCACTGGCAAGACCTGCCAAATATGATTGCAATTTAAATAGTAGTTTCTACAGTTATTACCTCTTCATTCCTCCCTCTAAACACAGGATGACTGGGCCTGTAACAATTGCTAAATTTCCATGTACAAGTATTTCTATAAAGGAACATTCTTGGACTTTTCCATTTCTGTTGGCTCCTTTGTCTCCACAGGTAAGATTTATCTGGAATTCAGATGGTTCTCAGTAGGACCATTTTCCCCATCTTTGTGCATGTATGTATATTTGTGTGTCTGTGACTGTGCATAAATATGCATGTGCAAATGTCTCTGCATGCATGTTTAAGGCATTAGGTTCACATTGGGTATCTTTCTTGATCAAACTCTTTCTTGAGGCAGGATCTCTGAATACAAAGCTCATCGATTTGTCTTATCTGAGAAGCTGGATTGCTCTGGAGATCCTGTCTGACTCCTCAGTGATGTGTGTAACCTCCCAAGTTCATCTAGCCTGTACATGGTTTCTGTGGTCTCAACTCAGTCCTCATGCTTGTACAAGGTGTTCTTCAGCCACAGAGCTACCTCGCCAGCACCACTTCCTCATGGTGTGTGTGTGTGTGAGTGTGCGTGTGTTTGTGTGTATGTGTGTGTGTGTTTGTGTGTCTGCATGTGTGTGACAGAGGTGTATTTGTAGAAGAATAGGGGGAGGGGTAGAGACAAGGGAGTGATACAGGGAGACAGAGAAACTTGATAAGATCCTATTGTTTAGCCCTCCTGGGCACTAGGATTACAGTCATATACAACTATACCATATTGAGTATTATAACTATATACCTGTGCCAACCATGTTCATGCTCCGCTTTGAGATTTTCCAACCAAGAAGTAAGTCATTAGCCATTGAACCAGTTGGTAGCAATAACTGCGGGGTTAAATATGGACAAAGACCCCTGGCTTATATATGTGTCACTCTTAAAGAGCTTCTTTAGGACAGAGGTCTTTGGCTGAAACCTGCTAGACTCCCTTTCAACAGAAGGGCTGCCATGATTGAATAAATGTGGTTTCTCCTATGACCCATCCGGGGTATTCCCACGAGACCATAGCTATCAACCACACTCTGGAGAATTGCACAGCAGTCCCACCAATCCCTGGGGCATCTCAGATGCAGCAGTCATAGGACTAGAAAAAGTGGGACTCACATCAGCTTCTGCAGTGAACAAATTGAGCTACTCAAGGCGTCCCCGAGGGATATCATGCTCTTTGGTCCCAGTTTATTTCCGGCCAGGCTGAGAGACTTTAGGCTGGATGTTGAAAGAAGGAGCTTGGAGATCATCTCATAACCAGTGATGGTTAACTCACAGGAATCCAACCTGCAGAGAGGTGCAGTGCAAGCTTATTTTCTTGTCTCTCTTGAGTAACCCTCTCTGCACTTAGCTCCTTTGGGACTGGAGGAGACTGCTCACACAAAGAGTTTTACTAATTCTCTCTTCCTTATAGTAGCTCATCAACACTGTCAACCAGCATATGACAATCTCATAGATAAAATTTGCTGTCCATCCCAGGGCCCATATGGCACAAGGAGAGAATGCATTGCTCCAAGATGTTCTCTGACCATACACATGCTCCATGCACACACATAACGTCAACTCCTTAACATGTCTTCATGGAAAAAATTCTAAAGATGATCTGTTTCAGTTCTCACTGAGAAAGTTCACTATAGCAACATTAAAAATTACATCCAAAAACTGCTTGAGATTACCTGCGACCTTTCTATTCTTTTTCAGATTAGGCCTCATATTATTCCAGGTAAGCCTGAAAATTGCTTGTTGTATGCTCTATGGCCCTTTCCCACCTGAGCATTTCTACCCCACCCCCATGTTTTCAGAACACACAATTTTGCTAGACAAATTCAGGTTGGTTTCAAATGTGCCATCCCCATGACCCAACAAGCACAGAGTTAGGTTAAAGGTGTATTCTTATTTTATATCATTATTATATTTCTTGATGTATGTGTATATGCACACACATGGGCCATAATGGGCAAATGATCAGAGTGCAACTTTTGGCTTTGGGGGTCCTCTCCTTCACACTACTGTGTGGAATCTGGAAATTAAAATTCAGGTCATCAGGCTTGGTGGCAAATTCATTTTATCCCCTAGGCTACCTCACTAGTCCTGTCTTTAATGTTTATGAAACAGTGGATTTTTATAAACATGAATGCAATATTTATACCTTAATATCTAATGATTGAAATGCTCATTTTGTGGGCATGTAGCCTATTGCATCTCTAGCATTGCCAAATTACCATTGCAACTGCCTTCAGAAATTTCCATTTCTAACCTAGAGTTGTGACCCTTGAATGAAGTTCTACAGGATATGGGAATCCCCAACCATAAAGTCATTTCATTGCATCTTAACTGTAAAATTTATATTCTTTAGAATCATAATGTAAGTATCTGATATGCAGGATATCTGATATGTGACCCCCAAAGTTTCAACACCTGTAAGTTACTGGACTTTTGTAGCTTCCAGAAAATTCTCCCAAAATTTAAGGGAAAAGTCACACTCACTTCAGAGTCTCCAGAGAGCAGTTTGGATGTCTCATTGCATCATAGGCTACTTTGATGTCATCATCCTCCATGGGAGTATTCCCTAGATTGAGGTGCTTTAAGTGCCGATTGCTAACAAGGAGCATCCAGAGATATTGCAGGCCAGGGCCTACCTCTGTACTCTTAAACCTGCAGATGTGGGGAAAGAAAGGGAGAGAGAGAGGTGGAGAGGGAGGGGCAGATAGGGAGGTATGGGGCAGAGTGGAAGTTGGGGGGGAAAGGGGTAGTTGTGGGAGAGAGGGGTAAGTGGGGGAGAGAGGTTAAGTGCAGGTGAAAGAGGAAAGACAGGAAGAAGAGAGGGAAAGAGTTAAATGAACCATTAAATATGACTATTAACTATTAATCAAATTGAATTAATAACACTCTTTCATTTACCCATCTAGCCAGTTCCTAAAGCTGTGGCTCCTTGCATAGTTTGTTTCTGAGACACAGTCTCATTTAGCCTATGTTGTGTGAAACTCCCCCCTCTGTCACTCAAGTGCTGGGACACATCCCTGTGTGAACACTCCTAGTTTTCTTTTTCAGATGTCAGCTCCAATTTATCCTAACAAGACTCTAACAAACTATGTAGCTGATGATACTTTTTAACTTCTTAGAGGTTTTTGTCTGCACATGCATTCAGGTACATGGAGGCTAGCAGAAAGCTTTAGCTCATAGAAGTTGTAGTTAAAGGGTAGGGACTCAGCTCTGGTCTTCTGCAAGAAGCTACTGACCTTGGACTTCAGGTCCACCTGCCACCACTTCCCACGTGTTAGGTTTCTAGGCTTGTGGCCTCATGTCTTGTTTACATGATCATGGTGGTTGATGTCTGCCTTACTGCAAGCTACACAAGAATTCTATTTTTAAGTTACTCCCCTTGGCTTTTATTTTCCTTTAATTTTACAGCACCCCACAATGCACCAGAGGTCCCAGGAACAGGAGATTAAGCCATCCTGCTGTGGAGAGCTCCTTCCAGAGTGGTGGCTCTCACCTTTCCTAATGCTGTGGCTCTTTTATAATTCCTCATGTTGTGGTGACCCACAACCACAAAATAATTTTTATTGTTACCCATAACTATGCTATGATGATTGTTATGAATTATAACATGACTATCTGATATGTAATAACCATGAATGAGTCATATGGCCACCCAAAGTTTAGAACCCAGAGGTTGAAAACCCCTCATCTACAGGGATACCAGACAGCATCAACCACATGACTCAGTTCACAGAACATGACCATACGTACCTACCTACTGTCTCCATTTTTCTTTTCATTTTTTCACCCTGATAAAGCTAGAATATGCAGAGGATGACCCACAATTGAGAAAATGCCTTATTCAAATTTTACTCAAGGCACATTTGGAGGATATTTTGGGGGTAATGGCTGATGTGTGAGAGATCAGAGCAATGTGGGCAGTGGCACCTCTGGGCAGATAGTACTGGGTGTGTAAGGACACTGGTAAACCTAACATCCCTCTTGTGATGACTTGGCATAATCATTAATGTGTATGTGCATGCACCTGCATGTATGAACATGCACCACATACATACCAAGGCCCATGAGGTGACAAGAAGAAATTGAATCCCATGGAACTAGTATTAGAGAGGTCCTAAGCTACCATGTGGATGCTGTGAACTGTGCCTATGTCCTCTGCAAAAGCAGATGATTCTCTGAATCAAAAAGCCATTCTTCCAGCCCCTCTGCTTTGCTCTGTCTCCTAACAAAGCTGCTCTCAGATGGTTAAAGGGAAACCTCAATTTCAGAGGCCCCACCATGTTTGGATAGCTCCACATTGTATTGTTCCTGCAAATTTGGTTCTTCCTCCTAACAAACTGCCTCCTAGAAAAAGTTACATCAACATCCTCCCAGATTGACTGCTGTTACCCTTATGTATAACCATTAGCTGGTCATATATTTGTAGTTTTAAAAGTAAAAAATGAGCAAAAATCACAAATCATTCATCTGGAAACATTACCAATTGTTACATCATTGACACCAAAGTCCTTCTCTCACATTCTCCATTACTAACCGACTTCTACTTCTACTTTAAAAGCAGCAGTATGTAAGCCTGCCTCAAACCTATGTACCTCTTTTTATAATGTCTTTTGGTCAGCTCCTCTCCAATGCTTCTGGGAATGTGATTGATGCAAGACATCTTTTATAAAGTTTATCCTCTCAGAATGTATCTCCTTGAAATTTACAGATGCCCTGTCTTGGCAGGAGAAGCCCTGAGAAAGACTGCTTGCACCAGACCGGGTGACACTTACGTCAGCTTCTCTATACTGCAGGACGAATTCCTCAGCTTGAGGCACAGTATCTTCATGGACCATTCGTTCAAGATGCTGTCACCCAAGTCCAGCTCCTTCGAGGTCGGATGGGTGCTGAGCACAGAGCAGAAGTTTTCCCACCACTCTATGATGAGGGGCTTACATTGTACCCTGGGTGTGTGAGGGTAAAAGTGGGAGAAAATAGATTTAAAGGGTGGATTTGAACATGAGTGACTGACACAACAAGGCCAGCCATGAGAGGAAGATATGATGCTGGGAGCACAGAGAGCTGAGCAAATAAAGCCAGTTCACGGGATGTCACCTGGTGCATGCTCTACAGGACAAACCCTACAGACAGCCACCTTTGATACTTCAATGTACCCTGCAGATAGTTTGGCTAATTCCTAATAGCAGCAAGAGGAATGTTATAGGAGCCTTGACATGGGACTCCAGCTCTGACTTCTTGTCCTCCCTCAGTTGTATGTGATCTTGGAGTATGATAGCATATACATGGAAGTGGATAATTAAAACAAGACTCCATGTCTAGTCCCACAAAATCATTCTCTTTGAGAGGTGGGATTTGCAGTAAGGCTTGAATACTGGAGAACAAACCTGGAGATCCGTGCTGGGAGAAGATCCATCACTGTTAGTTTTCCTTGGATGTCCATACAACCACCGATAGAGGAACCCACAGACAGACAGACTCATGGATGTACAGACAGGCCCACTGGCAGGCAGACAGGCTTACAGATGGATATTTAGGCTCACAGATAGACAGCCCCTTGGATGGAAAGACAGGCCCACTAATCAATAGATATGCCCACAGAGAGACACAGACCCACAAACAGACAAACTGACACAGACACATGCACACACACACACACACACACACACATGTGCACGTAGCACACACAAATTAAATGGAATCTTTTTTTGTTTTTTAAGAAAGAAAACTTCAGAAGAGGGTAGTTGAATCCTGAAGTCACCAGAGAATTGGAGGAGAGGAAAGGAAATTGGTCAAAGATCAAAAATCACAATCATAAGAATCAAACTTAGATATGCATAATGTGATTTAATATATATTGATGATATTAATGTATTACACATATACTTTAAAACTGCTCAAATATATTTAAAATCTGTAACCATGCACAGAGATGAAAGCTATTTTACTATAAAATTATTTAAAATTATTTTTTATGTGTATTGTATTTCATGTGCCTGTGACTCATGCACACAAGTGCAGGTAGCCATGGAGGCCAGAGAGGGCACTGGAGCTCCTGGACATAGAGTTGTAGGCATTGTGATGTCTGGAACCAACCCCTAGTCCTCTGGAAGAGCAGAGAATGTTCATAACCACTGAACCCCACTTTCCTGCCTAGATACTTTTGTCTATTAATTGGGTCATCATTCGGACTATCAGATTTTGGAAATGACAGATAGTAAAGCTGCTGCCAATCTCTAGGAATCTCCCCCTCTGGAAAAAGTGAAAGGCTGGACTAGGGTCACTCAGAGGGGAACGTGCCTCCCAGAAAGCAATTCCAAACAGAGCAGACCTTGCTGGAGAGAATGGAGACAAGTCAATGGTGGGCAGGGCTAATGCACTTTGCTCAGAACTACTTAAGACATGCATGTTCCTGAACTTCTATTTTAACTTCACTTCAGGATCCAAAAAAACAGGCTATTGGAAGGGGAGCCAAGATCTCCTGACCTTTGATCTCTGTCCTTCTTTCCACTGTAGCCTCATTGAACCTCCATTTTCTGTATTTTCTTGATTTGACTCTAATAGGCTTAGTGGTGGAACCTAGCTTGACACCCCTACCACCCAGAGTTTGGAGTTTGCAGGTATGTACCCAGTCTATAGAGTGCTGGGATTGAACCCCAGGCCCATTCATGATAGGCAACTACTCTACTGGCTCAAATATATCTACCAGATGAGCTATATTGCTAGCATGGTCCTCCATTTTAAAAGGGCTTTTTACTACATAATGACAAACCACACTAAGTTCAGGTCTCATTGGTAAGCAAATCATTCTTTAAGTGCCATCTAGTACCCCAAATATTTCCAAAAGTTATGTTTAAATGTAGTAACATACAAAAGTTACTAATAGGCTTTGGATAAAAATCATCTGATACTCACTTCTGGAGAGCAACAGGGCATAGCTCAGAAGCACTGTCCACTGAAAAGAGGTCGCTGATATCCACCCGGATTGCCCTCAAGTTCTGACAGTTCTGGAGACAGTAGGAAGACACCATCACGTCCATCTTCTGGTTAATTGGAAGTCACACTTCTTGGAAGTTGTTGGAAGCCACGTGAACAAACTCTTCATCCTGAGACTCAAAGAGATAGTAGAAGGCATCCATGGTGTTCACCATGCTGGTACCACTGGCCTGCCGACCAATTAGAGAGACCCAGTGTTGGAGCTTCTGCTTAACAGTCTGGGTCATAGGACATCCAAACAGAACCTCCAGATACTTCAAGATATCCTTGTTCATGAGGCCAAATAAGAAACGCTTTATTCCGAGGAAGTGAGAGTCATCAGCTCTCTTCACCTCCAAGATGCTCCTTTGTTTTTGAATGAAGGGAAAATACATATTCTACCCCTCCAGCCCTTCTAAAACATAATATAAGACAGCAAAGAAATCTTGCAGGCTGATGTGGAAGAAAGTATAACACTGCTCACTGCTGTGGCCAACTTGGAGAAGGATGCTCATGTGAAAGAGGGCTGAGATCTCAGACTCCTTTAGGCTGTAGGTCTTCAAGTCATCACGGTAGAACACTGACCTCAAGGACCACACTCCCTTAGCTGCCATCCTGCACAAACCCACCAGGGCAATTCGTTCGTCCTGACTGAGAGTCTTCTGGGAAGACCCCCTTTTCAAGGTGAGCTGGTTGAACACAAAGCTAGCATACAAACCAGTCGTAGTCTGGCAGGGTAGGGAACATCTCTTTCCTAGCTTCTTCTTTGGCTGTAGAGCCTTACAGATCAGTGAGCATATGGAGGGGGCCTGGCACTGGTCAAATAGCTGGTGATTTTCTATCACACAATGGAAGACTTGTATTCTTTGACAGTCATTGGGGATGTTCTCAAGGACTACCTGAGATCTCTTTGATGCAGACAGTCCCTCAACTAAGATATAAAGGGGGGACACCGCCATCGACCTGAGCTTTTCTAAGCCTGTGCTTCTGGTCATGAGAATGAGAAAGGACTCAGGTAAGAGGGCCTTCCTCAGAAGGCTGGACATCAGGATGTATGTGGGCTGTTCATCCTTCCAGTCTCTGGAGAGTGTCATATCATCATGTTGGAGGACATAGTTCATTTCATCTAAACCATCTATGACAAACAAGAGTCTTTCTGGGTGGGACATAATCTTTGTCACTGGAGCCTGGAGTTCTAACCAATCCTTGGTAATCAGCTGTGCCAAACTGCTCTGCTCTGTCCACTTGATTTCTCTGACAGAGAAAAAGAAGACATAGGACATCTCTTCATAGAGTGTATCCTGAGCCCGGCCCAGAACAATACTTCTGGCCAAAGATGACTTCCCAATGCCTGGTCTTCCAAGTAGGACAATGGTGTGAGGCATGAAGGTTTTCTGGTGTGGTTTAAAAGCACCAGTCAATATTCTCATTTCTTGGCTGTCACAGTGTAGATCCACACTTGCACCGAATTTAGCTATCAAGTGGGCCTTGTATTCTTTTATGTTACCTTCATGATGGAAAATTAGATAAGATAGAAGAAAATCAAAATACGAACAAAGTCTTACTTTTCATGAAACCAGTATATATTTGTATTGTGATTATAATTAAGAATGACTTATAGTATCTCAAAATACGTGAGTTTTGAAAATTATGAATTTTGCTTTTTATGTATGTGTCTATGTGTTCAAACTGGTGATCCTGGAGGACAGACAAGGAATTAGGACTCTATGGAACAAGAGTAAAGAGTAGTTGGGAGTCACTTGAATGTGGGTGTTTTGAATGGAACCAGAGTTTACTTTTGAATTGAATCAAAGACACTATCTGTAACAAGTCCCCTGACCCATTGGGGCCTTCCCCAATTTTTAGGAAACAGAGGAATAGGAGCAGATCTTCTAACTGCAGTTCTCTGAACATTGTACACCTGGTAGGGCAGTGATGTCATACAGCTGGGACTGTTACTATAAGCTCAATACACTAAAAAATGCATCAAAGATGAGGTAGGGGCTCTTGAGTATGTATTCAGATTTGAGTCACCTTTCTGTTTGAGCATGTCCTCTTTGTGGTTGTCAGGACTCTGTCTGTCCATGCCGGTGAGCAGTTCCTTGAGCACACTTTTGTGCACACATCTGGACCAGAGGTTTACTTTTCATGAATTTCTCACTCACTTTCAATCTTAACTTTTAAATGTGCACATATGCTCATTTGAGAATGCTTTTCCTCTATGTATGTTCCTGTACCCTGTGCAAGCTGAGCCTGATCAGACTACAAGAGGGCAGATCCCTTTGAATCTAGACTTAGGGATATGAGCTGGTATGTGGGAACTGAAAACAGAACCTGAATCCTCCCGAGGTGTGGTTAAGTGCTCCTATCCATTGACCTTCCTCTCTGGTATCCAATCATAGCTCTACAAAGTGTCACTAAAATTGGATCTCATCATAGTTTGTGAGCTGGAGAGCAAAAGCCAGGGATCCTCTGCTCTCTGCCTTCATGATGCTGATGTTATAGGCATATGCCCCTCCCACCTGTCATATTTAGACAGGTCCTGGGAATTGAACTCTGAAGAATAATTCTACTAAAGAAAGAATTACTTGGACTGAGCTAGACAAGACAAGCTTTTGTCTATTTTACCTTATTAATAATATCTATATACACAAACACAGATGCAATTTAATGAAGTCAATTTCAGGTCCTAGCTGAACATTACCCTATAAGAAATTGTGTAGATGATTTTAAAACTGCATGATACAACCAGTGGAAACAAGAAACCCCTCTCCAAAGCATGCAGAATAACAAAGTGTCCTATCCCTTTGAAGAATTATTTAATTCAGTTGGAATAGTGGGAAAAGGACGGTTCAGATACCAGTCAACTAGGGATTAATCAGTCTAAATTACCTTCAACCATCTATCTGGCCAATTCAGAATTCTTTGTGTACCTATGTGTGTGATATGTGATAAGTGTCAAGAATGTGTATGATGCATGCTGATGTAGGTGTCAGAAGCTAAATTTAGGTAAAATTCCTCAGGAAATTTCCACTGTTAGAAATACCTCATCTTTAATTTTTAATTACATGTCTAGGTGTGAGTTTGTATGAGCCTTGTGGAAGCAAAGAACAGGAGTGTTGATTTTCTTAGAGCTAATTTTACACCTGTCTGAGCCAGCTGATGTGGGTAGTAGTAATTAAACTCCCATTCTGCTTGAACACAATTAAAAATTCAGAGATCAAATTCTCCAGATAAAACATATACAGCATCTGTCTTTAAATGTATCTATCTTTACAGTTCACCATCCTACAAACTTGATATCTGTTCCTGCTCTGGTCCTTGGTTTTTCAGGATTGCTCTACTCTCTTTTTCTTGAGTAGTCGTGGAGCTTTCTGCAATGGAGAAGACTTCATAAGTCAGTCTAATTCTCCCAGATGAGGATGAGAACACTTCATGTTCAAACTACATAAAAGAATATATGAGCCTCCGCTCTGTTTTTGCCCATGTACATTTGCTGTTGAGTGCTTTGCCTCAGAA
Organism: Micromys minutus; assembly: GCF_963924665.1. Taxonomy (NCBI): domain Eukaryota; kingdom Metazoa; phylum Chordata; class Mammalia; order Rodentia; family Muridae; genus Micromys; species Micromys minutus. The sequence goes on from NC_137965.1 coordinate 31,120,430, forward strand.
GTTAACTAAGTTGACATAGATAGGTATGTATTGGTTCTTCCATTTGGGCACTCACATGCAACTTACACTAGTTCTTGTCAGTGGCTTAGGGTGGGTGTGAAAATGAGGTGCTGGGTCATAGGCATTAAAGGTTCATCTTCATTAGTCTTCCTCCCTGACTTCAAATGTTGGACCTGTGTAAACAGCTCTCTTCACTTGATACTTGTAATTAGAATGCCATCAACACTGTGTGCGTGTAGCTGTACAGGTATCAACCATGTTTCTCCTCTGTAGGTATCTACAAATTCTTGTAAAAAAGTATAAATGTTTTCCTACATTTTTCTGTGTGCGTGCAGGTGCTCTTGGAGGCTGAATAGGTTACCACACTTTGTGGAATTAGAGTTACAGGCTAATTGAGCCACTTGAATGGGGGTGTTTGAGTGTAACATAATATTGCTTTTAGTACAAAGCAAAGATATTAATTGTATAAATTCTATCAACTCTTAGTGAACAGAGTATATGGAGAAGAGCTTTGAACTGCTGTCCTGTCATTGTACAGCTGTTGGGCTCATGAATTCCTTATGCTGCAGTCTCTTGGCACGATGAAGACACTTAAAATTTTATCAGAGGTTGGGTGGGAGCTCCTGAGGTAGTGCCATGATTTTGTATCACTTTTCTGTAGGACCATGTCCTCATTGTGGTGGTCTTGACTCTCTATGTTGGTGCATGGGAATAGGCAGTTCCATATGCACATTTTTGTGTACATCAATGGACCAGAACTTTTACGGTCTTTCTCAGTCACTTCAAATCTTAATATTTAAAGATGTACTTATTAAGAAAGCTTTGCCAAGCTTCTGGTCTCTATCATAACCCAGTCCTAAGTCTGTCTCATAGTCCTCCATACCCAAACCCTTCCTTAGGAAAGCTTGTCTCACAGGAGTGCTCTTCACAGGCCACAGGTGAGACAAATTTCACCCCAATACCTTTCCAAGGAAGGATCCACCAAGAACACACAAGACACAGGAACCTCAGATCAACTTAATACACTATGCTTCTGGTAGACATATGAACCCAGAGCTAAGGCAACCTTGTATCCCTCCATACCCAAATCTTACCTAGGAATAGCTGGTATACCAGGAGTTCTCTCACTCCTAAGATCACTGGTTCACAGGCAGACAGACTTAGATCAGAGTCAACAAGACCAACTAACACCAGAGATAACTAGATGGTGAGAGACAAGTGGAAGAATCTAAGGAACAGGAAGAAAGGCTAGTTGACATCATGAAAACCCAGTTTTCCCACCACAGTGAGTCCTGGATGCCGACACACCAAAAAAGCAAGATTTGGGTTTAAAATCACATTTCATTGGGATAATACAGGGTTTAATTGAGGACAAAAATAATTCCTTTAAAGAAATCCAGAAGAACACAAATGAACAAGTGGAAACGCTTAAAGAAAAAACATGATAATCCCTTAAACAGGTGATGGAATTGAACAAAACCATCCTCAATTTAAAAGTAGAAACAGAATCAAATAAATCACAAAGATAGACAGATCTGGAGAATATAAAACCTAGGAAAATTCAGAAGACATATATACAAGCATCACCATCAAGAGACAGAACAGAGCATCTTAGGGGCAGGAGATACTGTATAAAATGTTGACACAATAATCAAAAGAACATTCAAAATGCAATAAGCTCCTAACCAAAAACATCCAGGACATCCAGGACACAGTGAGAATATCAATCCTAAAGATAATAAGTATAGAAGAGAAAAGTTTCCCAAATTAAAGGGCCAGAAAATATCTTCAAATAAAATAATACAAGAAAAATTCCCCAACCTGAAGAAAGATGCCCATGAATATACAAGAAGCCTACAGAATTCCAAATAGATTGGACTAGAAAAGAAATACCACCTGTCACATATTAGTCAAAACACCAATTTCACAAAACAAAGAAGGAATATTAAAAGCAGTACGGAAAAATGGTCAATTAACATATGAAGACAGACCTATCAGAATCATATCAGACTTTTCAACAGAGATGATGAAAACTAAAAGATACAAGGAAGATGACATATATGCCTTAAGAAAAAAAAAAGCCAGTCCAGGCTACTATATCCAGCAAACTCAATGAACTTAGATGGAGAATATAAGATATTAAGGGAAAAAAACCACATTAACACATTTTGTTTTCCTAAAATGCAGCACTACAAATGATAAGAGATGAAAAACTCCAATACAAAGAGAGAAACTACACCCTGGAAAGAGCAAGTAATCTTTCAACAAACCCAAAAGAAGATAGGCACACTAACCGAATTTCACTTCTAACAAAAATGAAAACAATCAATATTCCATATTCTCCCTTATAATAAAATGACTCAATTTCTTAATAAAGACAGAATAATGAATAATATATTGAATATGTAAACAGGACACAGCATTTTGCTGCAAAAACACACCTCAATGATAATGACAGGCACTACTTCAGAGTAAAGGATGGAAAAAAATGTTCCAAGGAAATGGTCCCAACAAACAAGCTGAAGTAGCCATTCTAATATCATAGAAAATAGATTTTCAGCCAAACATTATAAAAAAAGATAAGGAATGATACTTCATACACAAAGAAAAAAATCTACCCAGATGAACTCTAATTCTGAACATCCATGATCCAAGAACTCACATTCTAAGAGTAACTTTACTAAAATGAAAACCACACATTGCACCTCACAATAGTGGGAGACATCAAAACCCCATTCTCATCAATGGACGGATCATGTAAACAGAAACTAAACTGAGACACAGTGAAACTGACAGAATTTATGTACCAAACGGATTTAACAGATATCTATAGAACATAGCATCCTAAAACAAATATACCTTCTCAGTACCTCAATGTACATTCTCAAAAATTGACCATATAATTGGTAACAAAATAGGCCTCAACAGAAATAGGAAGAGTGACATAATTGTATGAACCCTATCAGGTCACCATGGTCTAAGGCTAGTTTTAAATAACACCAAAAAAAAAAAAAAAAAAACCCAGAAAACCCATATATACATGGAAGCTAAACAATGCTCTCTACTCAATGATAACTATTTCACAGAAAAAAATAATGAGGTAAATTAATGACATTTTTTAGAATATAATGAAAATAAAGCCACAACATAACAAAACTTATACAATGAAAGTTGTGATAAGAGAAACTCTCATAGTTGTGAGTGCTTTCAAAGAGAATCTATAGAGCATACACTAGCATCTGGACAACATACCTGAAAGCTCTAGAACAAAATGAATCAAATACACCCAAGAGGAATACATGGCAGAAATAATCAAACTCAGAGTTGAAATTATGTAGAACCAAAAAATATACAAAAACAATCAGCAAAATCAGGAGCTTGATCTTTGAGGAAATTCAACAAGATGGATAAACCCTTAGTCAAAGCAGAGGCCACAGAAAGAGTCTCTGAATTAACAAAGTCAAAGAAAAAATGGATATAGAAATATAGCAAATTAAAACAATATCAGATCCTAATACAATGGCCTATATTCAACAAGACTGGAAAATCTGGAGGAAATGGAAAATATTCTAAACAGATTCCAGGTATCAAAGTCAAATCAGAATTAGATAAACCATATAAAGAGTCCATAACCCCCTAAAGAAATAGTCAATACATGTCATCCAACCAAACAAAGCACAGATCTAGGTAGTTTTAGTGCAGAATCCTATCAGATCTTCATACAAGTCCTAATACCAAATACACTTCAAACTATTATAAATAGAATCATAAGGAACACTACATAATTCATTCTTTACAATTACCCTTATATACCTACAAATGAACAAAGACCCTACAATGAAAGAGAATTGTGATTAATTTCACTCAAAAATATCGATAAAAAACATTCAAATTCTCGAAAACTGAATCCAAGCACATATTAAAATGATTATCCATCATAAACAATAGGCTTCATCCCAGGGATGCAGGAATGATTCAATATGTGAAAATCCATCAACATAATCCACTATATAAACAAACTTATAGAAAAAATCCACATGATCAACTCATTAGATGCTGAAAAACATAATTTGAAAAAAATTAACCACTTTATGATAAAAGATTAGAAATTCAAGGCCCATGTAGGTGGTCCTGAAGCTGTTAGTATTTTAATTTTAATACCACTTCCCCAAGAAGGGCTGGCTAGCTGGTGACTCCAACTTAAACTTGCCATTTTACTTAGTAAAATAAAGGAAAGCCAGTCAATGGGAGGAGATAGGTCTGAGAGCTGGAAGGGTTAGAGGACAGAAGGGGAAGACCGTGCCAACATGGAACTTCCCAAGGACCAGCTAGACCCCGATAGTTACTGGTGTTTAAAGCTATGAATATTAAAGGTCTAGCATCTTATATGAAGGGCAGTTTGCATCTTTTGTCTATTTGATGTTATCTTGTGTAGAGAGTTTGTCGATTGAGAGTTGAACATACAAGCCTATATGAAAGCTAGCAGGCTCTAGAGTTGTGTTTGTGTGGGATTTACGGGTACCAAAATACCCCATGAGAGAGGCAGAGAACAGGTGGAAGAAAACTGCAAAGGAAAGGGAATTGCATGGACAAGTTATGCCGTGCTGACTCGGACCAGGAACAAGAGGAGTCTGGGGCTCCGAACTAAAACTGGGCTTGAGGAGTGAGACCACATGGGCCAGTAAAAATATAAACCAATCCAGTTTTTTAATATTTACTGCAACAGGCCCATATCTAAAAATAGTAAAAACAATATAAAGCTGACAGGTCAACTTGAAGCAATTCCACTAAAAACAGAAACTAGACAGGCTGTCTACTCTCTCCCCACTTATTCAACATAATGCTTGATGTCCTAGCCAAAACAAAAAGAGTTGAGGATTAGAAATTAGACAAAAGACACCAAAATATCACTCTCCGCAGATAGCAAGATAGTAAACCTAAGTGACACCAAAAATTTTACTAGAGAATGCCTACATTTGTTAAACAACTTCAGCAATGTCTCTTCATATAAAATCAACTAAAAATCAACAGACTTTAATCAACTAAAAGGATAAATATGCTGAGAATGTAATTAGGGAAATGACACCCTTCACAATAGTCACAAATAATATAAAATAGTTAGGTGTAACCAAGCAAGTGAAAAATCTGTATGACATGGACTGCAAGTCTCTGAAGAAGGAATTGAAGTTCCCAGAAAATGGAAAAAAATGTTCCCACGTTCATGGATTGAATACCACAGTAAAAATGCCCATCTTGCCAAAAGCAGTCTAGATATTCAATGCAATCTCCATCAAGTATCTAACTCAATTCTTCATAGAGTTAGAAAGAACAATCTCCCAGTTCATTTAGAAAAACAAAAACCCCAGGATAGTGAAAACTATTATCAACAGTAAAAGAACTTCTGGGGTAATCACCATTTCTGACCTCAAGCTGTATTAAAGGGCAATCTTGGTAAAAATTGCATAGTATTGCTGCAGAGATAAGCAGGTTGATCAATGGAATCTATTGAAGACCCAGAAAGGAACCCCAAAACCTATGAAAAATACGCATGGAAGGAAATACAGGAATAGTGGAGCTGAAGCTAAAGCAAAGACTATCAGGAGTCTGCCCCATCTGGAGTTCAATCCAATACATAGCCACCAAATCCATTCACTACTGCTGATGCTAAGAAGTGCTTCATGACAGGAACCTGAAACGGATGTCTCCTGAAAAGATCTGCCACAGCCTTACTTATACAGATACTTGAGCTAACCAGCAGACTTAACATTGGGACCCGAATAGATGAGTTAGAGAAATTACTGAAGAATCTGAATGGGTTTACAGATTCTCTGATAAACAATGTCACCACCCATATGCCTGAGACCTCCCAGGGACTAAACCACCAACCAGAGTACCCATAGGGGAACCATTGTCTCCAGCCCCATTTGCAGCAGAAGGTGACATAGACTGGCATCAGTAAGAGGAGAAGCCCTTGGTCTTTAAAGGCTTGTTTCTCCATGTTAGGAAAATGCCATGGTATTGAGATGGTATTGGTGGATGTGAGAGGGGGCATCATTTTTCAGGCAGTGGGAGGCATAATGGAAGATGGGGGAAACCAGTAAAGGCGACAACATTTGAAAAGTAAATACATAAATATCACTGTACCCTGTGTAAACTGTGCCTGATGAGAAAGAAGAGGTCAGAAGCCCTGGAAACAAAACTGATAGTTATGAGCTGGCATGTGGGATCCAAAAACTGAACCTGCATACTACAAATATGTGACTATGTGATCAGAACCACTATGGCATCTCTCTGGTCTCCAAATTATTTATGAAGGGCCTCACCAAAACTGAATCTCACCAAGGTAGTCTATGCTAGCCAGCAAGCATGAGGGATCCAGTTATATCTGCCTCCTTAGTCGTGATGTTATAGGCACATGCCCCTTCCACATGACATATTTAGAAGGGTTCTGTGAATTGAACTCTGGTCCAGGTGCTGGATGCATTACTTTGTTGGAGAAAGACAAGCCTCAAGATTCAAACTTATTGATAACAGCTTTATACACAAACCCAGTTGCAATTTAATGCAGTCAATATCAGCTGATAGCTGAACATTTCCCTCCTAGTAATTGTTAAGGTGATTTTAAGATTCATGATACAAGCAAAGGAACCAAGAAAACTCTCAAAGCATGCAGAGAATTATAGAGTTATACTCTTGTGAGATCCATTTAATGGAGTGGGAATAGTGAGTGATAGAAGGACAGGCACACATACCAGTAAACTGGGACTGAAGCACCCAATATTACGCTCAACCACTCTGTCCATCCCACTCAGAATTGTTTGTGTACATGTGTGTGTGATATGTGATAAGTGTCAAGAATATGTGTGCATGTTGATGTGGATTTAGGAGGTCAACCATAGGTTTCCTTCCTTAGGCAACATTCACTGTTAAATCAAAGAATCATCTTTCACGTTCAATTACTTCAATAGGTATGGGCAAGTATGAGTTCTACGGAGGGAAAGGACAGAGATGTTGATTGTCTTTGTGCTCAAGTTACACACACCTCGGAGCCAGCTGACATGGGTGGTAGTAATCAAACTCCAATTCAGAATGAACACAACTTAGATCTGGAGGTCTAATGTTTTTGGAAAGGAACCTTGTATAGCATGTGGCTTTAAATGTATTTTCATACCCCACCATCCCTGCAAACCTAATGTCTCTTCCTGCTCTGGTCCTTCGTCTTTCAGGATAGCTTTACTTTCTTTCTCGGGAGTAGTGGTAGAGCTTTCTGCAAAGGAGAAGAATTAAGTCAGTCCAATTCTCCCATCCAGAGTGAGAACACATTTTATCAAAACACATAAAGGAATAATGTAAACCTCTGATCAGGTTATGCCCATATAGAAGTGATATCTGGTCCTTCGCCTCAGAAGTTCACTAAAGCTTAGAGATAAGGCAGGCAATGATGTTCCAGTGTGGATCCTTGCACAAGCATTCTACACTATTCTGAGTGGCATAAACTGGCTGACATCAGGAGGTGCTGGGTCATAGGCATTAAGGGTTCATCTTTAATAGTCATCTTCAATCTTTACATTTCAGAATATAAGCAGCTATTTGATACTTTAGAGGTGTCTTCAACATTGTGTGCCTGGGGGAGCACAGGTGTCGATCATGGTCTCTTGCATTTGTACCATGTAATGATTTTTTTTTTAAATGCACACATTTCATTTTTTACTTGTTTCTGTATACATGCATGTGCCCTTGAAAGGTAAATTGGATAACAGACTCTGTGAACTGAGTTGCATGCCCATGTGAGCCACTTGAAAAGCGGGTGTTTGAGTAGAATAAGGTATTACAGTTAGTATCTTTGCTTTGAACTAAATGTATAAATTTCTTCTCCCCTCAGTGAACAGACCTTAGGGGAGGGAGATAGGAACTGCTGCCCTCAAGACATTATAGAGCTGTTGGGCTCAAGAACTCCTGAGGCTGGAATCACCAGTGCCAGATCAAGACATGTAAATGCCAACAGAGATGGGGTAGGAGTTCCTCAGAAACTGTCAGGGTTTGGATTGACTTTTCAAAAGGAGCATGTTCTCTTCATGGTTGACTCTCATAGGTACATGCAAGTGGACAAGTCCATGTGCACATTTCTGTGCACATATATGAACCAGAAGTTAACATTATGAGTTTCTAAGTCACACTCAATCTTAATGCTTAAGTTGGATTTATGCTTATTGAAGAATGTTTTTTCTGTGTATGTCCCAGCAACCTATAGATGCTGTGTCTGTTCAGAACCCATGACCGAAGATACCCTAGAATTAGACTTAAGATCGGAGCTGGTACGAGGGTGTTGAAATATGAACCTGCATCCTCCAGAGTGGGGTTAAGTGATCTTATCAACTGACCAAACTATGTGGTCTCCAATTTTAGTTTTGGAGAGTCTCACTAAAGCTCGATCTCAGTGTTTAATGGGCTGGCCAGCAAGCACCAGGGATCTGTCTCTACCCCCATAATGGTGAAATCTTAGGCACATGCTCCTACCACTTGGCTTTTTTAGGTAGGTTCAAAAAATTGAACTCTGGTCCTAGAGCTGGAAGCATTATTTTGAGCAAGCAAGACAAGACACTCCTCTAGATTCAGCCTTAATAATTACAGCTCTATTAGCATACACAGATGCAATGTAATACAACAAGTATCAGGTACCTAGCTGAATATTTCAATCCAAGAAATTTGTATCATGAATTTTAATGTCAACATACCATCAATGGAAACAAGGACCCCCATCATCAATGCATGTATAAAGTGTCATATACTTAAAAATCATTTAAACCAGTGGGAATGGAAAGATAAGGACAGGCATAGACAACACTCTACTAGACTTTAAGCACTCAATATTACCCTCAACTAATCTGTCCAAAATAGTCTTTTTTGTAAATACATGTATGATATGTCATAAGTGTCAATAAAGTGTGTCCTTGTTGACCTGGGCCTCAGAGGTCAACCAAAAGTTTCCTTCATTAGTAAACATTCACTACGAAATCAAAGAATCATCTTTAATTTTAATTTACTTGTCTAGGTGTGGGTAAGCATGAGGCTTATGGAGGGAACACAAAGAGGTGTTCATTTTGTCAGAGCTAAAGTTATATATAGCTCTTAGCCAGCTGATGGTAGCATTTTCAAACTCCAATTCTGTATGAACACAACAATTGTGGGGGGTAATTCTTTCAGATTAAATCCTGTAGTGCATGTGGCTTTAAATAAATGTCTTTACACCACACCCACACCATCACTACCATCCTGATAACTGTTCCTGCTCTAGTCCTTGGTCTTTCAGGATTGCTTTAGCTTCCTTCTTTGGAGTAGTATCGGAGCTCTCTGCAATGGAGAAGAATTAATATGTCAATATAATTCTGAGATGGTGATGAGAACACTTCATATCCAAACTACATGAAGGAATAACGCAAGCCTCTGCTCTGGTTATGCCCATGTACATGTGATGTTAGGTCCCTTATCTTAGAAGTTTACTAAAGCACAGAAATAGGCAGGCAATGATGCTCCCAATTGGACCCTCAAATGTGAATACTACACTAGCTCTTCTGAGTAGCTCAGGGTGTGTTTCACAAGGAGTAGCTGGTCAAAGGCAGTTAGGCTGCTTCATCATTAGTTACCTTTAATGATTTCAAATTTCAAGCTTGGATAAAACCTCTCCCCTTGATACTTGTAATCAGGGCTGTATTCCACATCTTTTTTGCTTTTTGGTGCACAGGCATCAACAGTTGCTTTTTACCAATGTTGGCACCTCTCACTTGAGAATAAGATGTATACTGTTTTATATAATCTGTTTCTATGTGCATGCAGGTTCTCTTTAAGGCTAAAGAAGGTATTACACTCTGTGAAAATGGCATTACAGGCAGATTGAGCCATTTGAATGTGGGTATTTGAGTGGAATATTATACTGTTTATAGTTCAAGGCAGAGTTATTAATTTCTCAATTCACTCTATTCTCAGTGGACAGAGGATGGGGGAGATGTGGGCCTCTGTCCTGTGGGCATTATACAGCTGTGGTGCTCATGAAGACCTGAGGCTGCAGTCACCAGTGCAAGATCAAGAAACTGAAAATCCCATCAGGATTAGGTGCTCCACGGAAATTGAAGGATTGGGAGTCGCATTTCTGAAGAAGCATGTCCTCTTCATTGAAGGAATCTCACTGTGTATACACGATAGTAGGCAGCCTCATGTGCACATTTGTGTACACATGTATGAACCAGAGTTGGACATTTCATGACTAACAGTCACTCTCAGTCTTAACCTTTAAAGATGCATGTGTGTTTATTAAACAATGCTTTTCCTCTGTGTATGTCCATGTTCCCTATGCAGGCTGTGGCTGTTGGGAACACCAGATAGCAGATCCCTTGACATTAGATTTACAGATCTGAGCTGGCATGAGGGAGGTGACAACGGTACCTCAATCCTCCAGATGTGTGATTAAGTCACATTTTCTACTGACCCAACTCTCTGGTCTCCAATTTTAGCTTTGGAGAGTCTCATTAAATCTTAATCTCAACATGGATACTGGGCTGGCCAGCAAGCACCAGGGATCTTCAGTCTGTGCCTCCGGGGTGGTAACACTCCCAACTGACATTTACATACATTCTGGGCATTGATCTCTGGTCCTCTTGCAGGAAGCATTACTTTGACAGAGCAAGACAAGGCAAGCCTCTTAGATTCAACTTTAACTATATATGCATACAGAGATGCAATTGAATGCAGTGAAATTCAGGTGCCTAACTGAATAGCTCCTTTCAAGCAATTGTTAAGGTGATTTTTAAATCATGATACAATCAATGCAACCAAGAACCCCTCCCTCAGTGCTTGCAGAGAAATATAAAGTGTCACATATACTTGTAAGATTCATTTATCCAAGGGGAGAAGAGACATAATTTCAGGCACACATGCCAGTCAACTAAGACTGACAAACTGAAAACTACCCTCAACAATTCTGTCTAAACAATTCAGAATTGTTTCTGTGCATATGTGGGTGATATGTGACAAGTGTCAAGAATGTGTGTGCATGCTGTTGTGCCAGAGGTCAACCATAGGTTTTTTAACTCAGAAAACCTCCACTGTTAAATCTAAGGCTCATCATCTTTAATTTTCAATTACATATCTAGGTGTGGGTATGTATGAGTCTTGGTTATCTTAGACCTAAAATGACATGTAGGTAATGAGCTAGATGATTAATAGTCAGATGTGGAGGTAACAATCAAACTCCAATTTAGCATAAAAGCAAAAAATTTGGGGCTTTAATTCCTCATATTAAACCCTGTGCAGTAAGGTGACTTTAAATGTACCTCCCTCTTCACCACACCATCCCTGCTAACCTGATGACTGCTCCTGCCCTCCTCCTTGGTCCTCCAGGTTTTCTGTTCCCTCTTTTTCTGGAGTAATTGTGGAGCTTTCTGCAAAAGAATATTTAATAGAACAGTATAATTCTCACTTCTGGGAATGAATACATTTATTTCCAAAGCACACAAAGGAATAATGTAAGCATCTGTTCTGTTTATGCCCATGTAGACGTGATACCAGTTCCTTTACCTAAGAAGTTTACTGAAGTACAGAAATAGGCAGGCATTGATGCTCCCATTTGGACACTCACACATGTAGACTATACTAATTCTTCTCAGTGGTTTATAGTGTGTGTCACAAAAGGAGTTGAGTCATAGGCCTTAAGGGCTCTTCCTCCTTATTTCAAATTCAAAACCTGTGTAAGAACCTATTTCCTTGATACTTGTAATCAGAGTTTTAAACATTTTGTGCTTTTTGGTTCACAGATGTCAACAATTGTGCCCTCCCCCCTTAAGCACCTATCAAATTTGAAATATATATATATATATATATGCATATATTTCATATATGTGTTCTACATGTTTTTGTGTACCTTCAGGTTCCCTTGAATGCTGAAGAAGATATCACACTCCGTGGAAGTAATGTTACAAGCGGATGTCGATTGAATGTGGGTGTTTGAGTGCAGTATGGTATTGCTTTTAGTTCAAACCAGAGATATTAAATGTATCAATTCCCACTATCCTTAGTGAACAGACGTGTGTGTCACAAGGTGGAGATATTCAAAGGCATAAGGAATTTAGCTTCATTATTTACCCTCAATGATTTGAAATTTCAAATCTGTGTAAGGATCTCCTCACTTGATACTTGTAATCAGAGCTGTATTCAAAATCTTGTGCCTTTTGTTGCACAGATGTCAAATGTTGGGTTTTCCACTCTGTAGACAACTATTACTTTTTGAAAAATATATACATTTATTTTTTTCTACATGTTTATGTGTACATGCATATGCACTTGAAGCCTGAAGAGTACATCACACTCTGAGGAACTGAGTACACATACCTAAACCAGAGGTTGACTTTTCATAACTGTCTCAGTCACTCTCAATCTTAATTTTTAAAGATGCATCATCTTATTGAGGAATGCTTTTCCTAGATTTATGTCCTCGTACCCTATACAGGCAGTGTCAGTTGGGAATACTAGATGGCAGATTCCCTGAAATTGGTCTTTCAGTTATAACCTGCACCAGGAAACTTGAGTGTAAACCATCATTCTTTAGAAGTATGATCTTACACACTGACCTCTCTCTCTGAACTCCAGGCTTAGTTTTGGAGAGTCTCACTAAACATGGCTCTCACCATGGATACTGAGCTGGCCAGCAAGTACCAGGGATCCTGTCTCTGCCTACATGGTTGTGATATTATATTCACATGACCCTCTCAACTTACTTTTAGATAGGTTCTGGGAATTTATCTGTGTTCCTCTTGCAGGAAGCATTTCTTTCCCAGAGCAAGACAAGTCTCTAGATTCAACCTAAATAATTACAGCTCTATGTGCACACACCGATACAATGTAATGCAGTAAATATCAGGTTCCTAGATAAATTTCCCTCCAAGAAATCATTCATGTGATTAATATATGATATAATCAATGGACCAAGGAATACCTTCCCAAACATGCAGAGAAATATAAACAATCACACATCCTTGGAAATCACTTAACCTAGTGGGAATAGTTGGATAAGGACAGGCACAGTTGCCAGTCATCTAAGGTTAAAGCACCAAAGATTATCCTCAGTCACGATCTAGTTCATTTAGATTGTTTCTGTATATTTGTCTGTGGTATGGCGTAAGTGTCAAAAATGTATGTGCATGTTGATGTGTCAGAGGTCAACCATAGGTTTCCTTCCTCAGGAAACATCCAGTGTTAAATCAAAGAATCATCTTTAATTTTTAATTACATGTCTAGGTGTGGGCATGTATGACCTTGTGAAAGCAAAAGACAGAGGTGTTGGTTTTCTTTTTTCTTTTTCTTTCTTTTTTTTTTTTTTTGAGGTAAACTTACCATTAGGTATGAGCCAGCTGATGGTGGTAGTCCCCAAACTCCAACATGCATGAAACAACTTAGAATTGTGGGGTCTAATTCTTCAGATAAAAACCTATAGGATGTGGCTTTCAATGTACCTATCTTTACACCACACCATCCCTGCTAACCTGATGACTGCTCCTGCTCTGCTTCTTTTTCTTTCTGGGTCGCTTTACTCTGTTTTTCTGGAGTACTCATGGAGCTTTCTGCAAAAGTAAAGAGTTAATAAGTTAAAAAGTAAAGAGTTAAACGATTTATGTAAGCTTCTGTTCCGTTTTTGCCCATGTAATGTGTGATGTTAGGTCTTTTTCTTATTCTTCAGAAGATCACGAAGCACAGAGATATGCAGGCAATGATGCTCTCATTTGGGCCCTAACACAGGCATTTTACACTAGTTCTTCAAAGTGGAATAGGTTACTGCTTTTAATTCAATTCAGTGATATTACTTGCATCAATTTCTTCTACCATTGGTGAACAGAGAATGGGAATGAGATGTGAACTGCTCTCTTCTGGACATTATAGAGCTGCTCATCTCATGAAGTCCTGAGGCTGCAGTCACCCGTGCAAGATTAAGAAATTGAAAATTGCATCAGAGATTGGGTAGGGGCTGCTGAGGAAATGTCAGTAATATGAGTCACTTTTGTATAGGAGCACTGTTGTCTCAGGGTTGACATGACACTCTCTTTGGGTACATGAGTGTAGGCTGCTTCATGTGCACATTTGTGTGCACACATACAGACCAGAGCTTGACTTTCCATGTCTTTCTCAGTCACTCTCAATCTTAATGTTTACTTGCATTTATTCTTATATAAGAATGCTTTTCCTCTACGTATGTCCCTGATCCCTATGTAGCCTGTGCCAGTTGAGACCACATCGTGGAAGATACCCTGGAATTAGACTTACAGACATGAGCTTGGCCTGTGGGAGCTGAAAACTGAACCTGCATCCTCAACAAGTGTAGCTATGTGATCTTATCCACACACCTAACTCTCTGGTCTTCAATTTTAGTTTTGGAGTCTCACTAAACCTCTCGATCTCACCATGTTTAATGGGCAACTTAGAAAGCACCAGAAATCCTGTGTCTATGCCACTGTGGTGGTGATATCAAAGGCAAATGCTCCTACCACCTGGCTTTTTAAGATAGGCTGAGGGAATTGAGGTCTGGTCCTAGTGCTGGAAGCAATACTCTGAGCAGAACAAGACAATCCTCTAGATTCAGCATTACTAATTATAGCTTTATGAGCATGCACAGATCAAATGTAGTGCAGCAAATATCAGATGCCTAGATGAATATTTCCATCTATGAAGAGGTTAAGTTGGTCTTAAAATTCATGATACAATCAATGGAAGCAAGATCCCTGTCACCAAAACATGTCGAGGACTATAAAGACTAATGTACCATTTAAAGGATCATTTAATCCAGTGGGAATAGTGCAATAAAGACAGGCACACATACCAGTGTATGTGGACCGAGAGAGCCAAAATCACCCTCAACCACCTTACCTGGCCAATTTAGATTTGTACATGTACATATCTGTGTGGTGTGTGATTAGTGTCAAAAATGTGTGATGTTTATGTGGGTGTCAGACTTCAACCATAGGTTTCTTTCCTCAGTACACATCCACTATTAAATCAAAGAATCATTTAAATTTTCAATCACAAGTCTCTGTGGGTATGTGTGAGCCCTATGGAAGCAAAGGACAAAGTGTTGGTTTTCTTTTTAGAGCTAAAGTTACAAGTATCTCTGAGAAAAATGATGGTGATAGTAATCAAACCTTAATTCTGCATGAACACATCTAAGATTTCTGGGTCTAATACTTAGATAAATACCTGTACAAAATTCTGCTTTAAATGTGTCTGTCTTCACATCCCACCATCTCTTCAAGCCTGATATTTGTTCTTGTTCTGGTCCTTGGTCTTTCAGGGTTGCTTTATTATTTTTCTCTGGAGTAGTGGCAGAGCTTTCTGCAACATAGAAGAGTTAATATGTTAGCCCAACTCTCTGAAAAGGGATGAGAACAGTTTACATCAAACCACATAATTACGTAGTAATGTACACCTCTGCTCAGGTTATGCCCATTTATATGTGATGTTGGATCCTTTTCCTAAGAAGTTTACTAAAGCACATCAAAGGCAGGCAATGATTCTTCCATTTTTACCCTCCTACATGCAAAGTAGAAAGAGTCTTAAGCCCTGAAAGAAACAACATTAAACCAATGTGAACACTGTATAAGGAGAAGCACAGTGACCAGTCAACTAGGAATGAGAAACCCACAATTACCTTCCACACTCCATGTCAACATTTAAGTTTTCTTTATGTGTGTGTGTATGGGTGTGTGTGTGTGTGTGTGTGTGTGTGTGTGTGTGTGTGTGTGTGTGTGTGAGTAAGCGTTAAGTATATGTGTGCATGTGGATGTATGTGTCAGGTCAATTTATGTGACTTTAGAATCTTTATAACTGACCCGCTTTTATCTTTTAAGTACATGTCTAAGTGTGCATATGTATTAGCCTTCTGCCATCAGAGGACCAAAGTGTTAGATTTTGTGGACCTAGATTTAACATGAATCTCTCTGAGCCAGTTGATGTTGGTACTTGTATAACAAATATAACCTGTGTGCACACAGAAAAATTTAGGGTACTAATTAAAAATACAAAACAAAAACCATCAGTATGTGGCTTTAAGTGTACCCATCTGGATACCCCACCCTGCAGGCAAACCTGTGGTCTGTTCCTGGTCTGGTTCTTTGTCTTTCGTGATTGTTTCATCCACTTTTTCTGGAGAAGCCATTGTACTTTCTGCAACACAGAGAAAGTGTTAATATTTAGTCTAATTTTCCAAGCTCGATGAGAAGACTTCATGTCCATACTACATAAAGCATTAATGCCAAGCCTCTGCTCAGGTTATGTTTCTTGTCCTTTGTAATGTCAGACCCTTTGCCTCTGGTCCAGTGAAGCACAGAGATAGGCAATGATGCTCCCATCTGGATCCTTACACACGCAATCTGCATTATTTCTTCTGTGTGGCTTAGGGTGGGTATCACAATGAGGTGCTGGGTCAGACATTAAGGGCTCATATTCACTAGTCATCCTCAATTTCTTCCAACTTCAGACCTGTGTAAGCAGCTATTTACTTGATAATTGTAATTATAGGTGTCTTCAACATTGTGTTTGTGAATGCACAGGTGTCAACCATGGTCTTTCCCTCTGTAGGCACCTATCAATTTTTGAAAAATATTCTTTTCTTGCTTTTTTTACATGTTTCTGTGTGCATACTAGTGCTCTTGTAGGTTGAAGAGGGTATCAGACTCTGGAATGGAGTTACAGGCAGAAGTGAGCCACTTGAATTTTGGTGTTTAAGAGGATATTGCTTTTAGTTCAAAGCAGACATATTAATTTTATCAATTCCCTCTACCCTAATCGAACAGAGGATGAGGAGGGGATCTCTTAACTGTTGTCCCCTGCACATTATACAGCTGTTGGGCACATCAAGCCATAGAGTTGTGGCTACCCATACAACATCAAGACACAATTGCACAGGGACTTGAGTAGGGGTTCCTGAGGAATTTGAAATGACTTCTCAGTAGAATCTTGTCCTTTGCTTGGTTGTCATGGTGGCTGTGTGTATATATGCATGAGGAGGTCTATGTGCACAGTTTAATGCATTCCATATCATGAGCCAAGCTGACCATTTTGCTCCAAGAAATTGTCATGGCAATTTTTAAATTTATGATACAATTCAATGGAACTAAGAACTACCCAAATGTTGCAGACAAATGTAGTCATATCCCCTGAACAAATCCACATTTAAAGCAGTATGGATAGCTGGATAAGGACAGGGATAGAGACTATTCAACATATGAGAAACCCCAAATTACCCTCCCACGCACACATCTTTCTCAACAGTGTAGAACTGTACACACGTGTGTGGTATGTCATTAAGTGTTAAATTAGTATGTGCATGTTGATGTTGGTCAACCTTAGGTTTCCTGCCTCAGGAAATATCCACCTTAAAACAAAGACTTATTTTTAACTTTTGGTTATATGTCTATGTATGGGTTTGTAGTAGTATTTTGCCAGCAGAGGACAGAGGTGTTGGATTTCACGGAGTTCGATTTATACACAGATCTGAATCCCTGATGTGGGTGCTGGGACAGAAACTCCAATCCTTCATGGACACAGGAAAAATTCAAAGGTCTACTTTTTCAGATAAAAGCCTGTATAGCATGTGGCTTTAAGTGCACCTATCTTTACATCTCACCCCTCCTACAAACCTGATGACTGCTCCTGCTCTGATTCTTCACTTCTATGGATTGCCTTATTGTCTTTTTCTGGAGGATTCATTGTGCTTTCTGCAACACAGAGGAAGCATTAAGTCAGTCTAATTGCTCCAGCTGTACAAACTAAATGAAGGATTCATGTAAGGCTTTGTTCAGTTTAGGCCCAAGTAGTTCGTGATGTCAGGCCCTTCGTCTCAGACATTCACTAAAGCAGCAGAGACAAGCAAAGGTGCTCCCATTAGGACCCTGACATGTGCATTCTACATGAGTTCTGAGTGACTTAGGCTGGGTGTCACAATGAGGTGCTAGGTTTCAGGCATAAGTGTTCTTCAGTCAACCTAAATGCCTTCAAATTTCAGACCTGTGTAAGCAGTGGTTCATTTGATACTTATAATTAGAGTTGTCTTTAAAACTGAGCACCTTTGGGTGCACATGGGTCATCCCTGATCTTTCCATTGTAGTCACCTATCTGGTAATTGAAAAAAAATTTCACCTTATTTTTTAAATGTGTATGTGTGCACACAACCATCCTTAGAGCCAGAGGAGGAAATGTGCCTGGGTGGAACTGGAGTTAATGGTATTCTGAGCCACTTAATATAGGTGATTTTAGTGAACACTGGTCCTCTTACAAAAATAGCAGTTGCTATTAATCACTAAACCATTTCTCCATCGCAAACTGATTGAATGAAAATGTGCCCCATAAGCACACATATTGGAATGTCTTGGCCAGAGTTTTTAGAAGGTGTGGCCTTGTTGGGGGAGCTTTCAAAAGTCCACACCAAATCCAATCTGCATCTCTGCAGTGTGTTGCTGTCTTTTATGGCTGTCAGATACCGAGCAGTGTGAAGACTGCCTTCTGACTCCATGCTTCCTGCCATGTTCATCATAGATTAACTGTAAGCAATGCTGTACCAAGTCCCCAATTAAATACTGTTACCAGTTGTCATGGTCATAGCTTCTCTTTACAGCAATATAAACATAACAAGACACTTACCACCTATATATTTTTTCTTCAGACATGGTCTCTCCTTAACCTGGGACTTGACTAATTCAAGCCAAGGAGTACCTTGAACTACTGATTCTTCCATTTCTGCCCTTACTGCTAGGATTAGAAGTATATTCTTTATCCCTGATTCATACAGGGTTGCGGACTGAATCCAATTGGGCCTGGGTGAGCATGCTGTGAATGAGGTATATCCCTAGGCCTTACTTCTGCACTTTAACATACAATAATCTTTGTGATTAAAAATGATAACATTTCTTCTCTTTATATAAAGCTGTAATTTTCAACCTGTGGGTTTCAGCATCTTTGGAGTTAAACAACCCTTTCAAAGGTCACATATCGCACATCCTGCATATCAGATAAATTTTATACTGTTAGAATTGTAACGTAAGTGAAGTCATGGAGAAGCAACAAATAATGTAGTTTTGGTCATCACCATAATATAAGGCACTGCATTAAAGAGTCACAGCATTAAGTTTTAAAACCACTGATATAAAGACAGTGTATATTATCATCTGTAGTCATATATGTACATATATATGTGTATATATAAATATTTGTTCACATGTATATTCAGATACTTATTATAATAATGCTTTCTCATAAGTCTCAACATTGTTTTCAAATAACGTGGATATAGTTTACCTAACCCTAAGTTTATAAATGTTTGTTCTTTTGAGACAGTTGCAGGTTTGAGTCAGAAGATATTTCACTTGCCACCAAAACTGATGGCCATGTTAGAACTATGTTTAATTTTCTACACTCACATGATACAAGGAGAAAACTTACTCAGAAAGTCTTCTGAGCTTACATGCATACCTCAAGTTTCCTTAGAACTGAAACATTCTGAGGAGGAGGCAGATAATGGATTCTGGGGGCAAATAAAGGACCCCATGTCTGAGAGAAAAAAATTGGAAGATTCTGAAAGGTCAGGCTCCAACCACATACAAAGGACTTTTCACAGCTTGGAGGTAGGGTGTGATGGGAGGAGGAGACAGACTAGGGCAACTGCATGGGAGAGATCTCTGGACCTTCTGGCTGCCTCCATGCTAAGCTGTGCACAGAGCCCCGGGGTTTCAGATCCTATAATCCATCTGCTAATTTGGAGTTTTTTTGTCCCAGTGGTCCAGTTGTTTTTGCAACATACCCAACCTTTGGAAGTTACTCTGCACCAACCCTTTTGTTAGTAATTCCAGGAAAAATCATTCATTCACACTGTTGGACATCGATGCAACCATTACTTTGTTCTGCAGGTTCCGTTTTTGGTGAATAGATGTGCATAGGGCATGATCCCTGAGAAGTCTATTTCAACACCATGGAACTAATGGATTCCCCTATACCTCCCACCTCAACCTAAAACTTACCATCCTAAGTTTAGTTCTGTCATGGACAGAGGTTCAGCTATACAAATAAGAGGAATGACTGTTAACTATTGGTAGAGTTGATCAATCTTGGTTTTGAGACACAGACTCTCATGGAAGATGAAGCCTGCACTGCTGGCTTAACTGGCTGGCCAGCAAATTTCTAGGATTCATTTGCTTTCCCCTGCCCCAGGACTGGGACTTAAGCATGAGCCATCACAGTTGGGTTTTTACATGTGTTCAGGGGATTCAAACTTTTCCCATGTCTTCTCCAGGATTCCAGATGGAACAATGCCTATTTCTACACAGTGAGGATGCAACGAATTGCATGTCTGTATCTATACTCATAGATCAAAGGTGGACTCAACTAGAAGACCGTCCTATTCCCAACAACGAATTGCATGTCTGTGTCTATACTCATAGATCAAAGGTGGACTCAACTAGAAGACCATCCTATTCCCAACAACAAACTGCATGTCTGTGTCTATACTCATAGATCAAAGGTGGACTCAACTAGAAGACCGTCCTATTCCCAATAAGATTTGGGATTGAGCCAGGAATTGTGGTTCATCCCTTTAATCCAGGCATTCTGATGTCAGAGAGTTAGGTGAATCTGAAAGGGGAGCCTGGCTTACAAAAGGAGTTTCAGGACAGCCAGGGCTATGAGGACTGTCTTAAACATGAAAACACTTGGAACAAAGTCTCTCCCTCTCCCCTTAACCTTTTCCCTCAAGTCTTAACTTCTCATCTCATTCTTTGCTTTCTTGGAAAGCATGAAGAGGGTCTGGAGAGATAGCTTAGCAGTTAAGAGCACTGACTGCTTTTCCAAACTTCAATTCTTAGCAACCACATGGTGGCTCACAACCATTTGTGATAGGTTCTGATGCCCTTCTCTGGTATGTTTGAATAGAGCTACAGTATACTCATGCATAAAGAGAGAGAGAGAGAGAGAGAGAGAGAGAGAGAGAGAGAGAGAGAGAGAGAGAGAGAGAGAGAGCGAAATAGACAAAGATAGAGACAAAGGGAGGCAGAGAGATGAACAGAAAAGACATGAGAACAGAACCAGACACAAAGAGTCAGAGGCAGGGCAGAGAATGAGAGAAGTGGGGGGCACAGAAAAAGATAGGCTTGGGGCAGAGAGAGTTGGGGCAGGAGGTTAAGAGAGGGACAGGAGGAGGAAGAGGGGGACATGAAGGGGACCAAGGGGGTAGAGGGGAACAGAGAAGGGAAAAAAGGGTGGAAAGGGACAGAGAGGGGGGCCCCAGAGCGGGGCCCGGGGGGGCCGGGGGAGCCGCAGGGGGGGCCACAGGGGGGCCACAGGGGGACCGCAGGGGGGCCACAAGGGGGGCCGCAGGGGAGCCACAGGCGGGGAGCACAGGGGGGAGTGCAGCAGGGGAGCACGGGGGCCCGCAGAGAGGGGGGCCGCAGAGAGGGTGGCTGCAGAGAGGGGGGCCGCAGAGAGGTTTGGTTTCTCATCAGATCTAGCTCTGTTGGTGTACAGTCTTATACTTCCTCTCACAACCTCTCAATGCCTTTGATGACAGAATAGCATTCATAGGAGGTATGTCACCAACATCAGAAATTACCCTTAACTCTACAGGGTAACTGAGCCCATGCCCATGACACAAGGCTGCATCTTCTCTCCTGAATTGGAGATTGGAGCCCCACTTCTCTGAAGCCATCATAAGCAGTAATTGAAAATAACCAAAGGGGGGCTGCTGGGAGTCAGCACAGACTATTTTGAGACAAGAGTCTCACTATAATCTTAGCTGCTCTAGGACTTGCTGTGTACGCCAGGTTGGGCTCAAACTCACTAGATCTGCTCACCTCTGCCTCTCAGTTCAAGCATTAAGGGAAGTATGACCATACATGGCTCATCATGAGACTCTTGGAATCCTGCTACTCAAAAATAAAACAAACTAACGATACACTTAAGTTTGTTGCTGTGAGGACTTGGCCTGGGGGCCTTATAACTAACTACTCAGTGTCTGAAATGCAGCACAAAGGAGACTGACAACCAATAGAGTCAATTTATTAAACAATAATGAGTTCATTAAAAAGTCAAAAGTTTATAAGTGCCATTGAAGCCAGAGCCTCATGAACACACCATTACTAGAGTTGAACACATTACCCTTGCATGCTAAGCACACAAGCCTCCCAAAAGTGAACTCAGCGCCTAACACATGTGTAAATGCAACCCCGATACATTGAAGTCAGAATCTCACATGTGCAAGCACAACCCCTAGAAACTGAAGTCACGGTCTCACACATGTGCACACACAACCCCTAGAAACTGAAGTCAGGGTCTCACACATGTGCACACACATCCCCTAGAAACTGAAGTCAGGGTCTCACACATGTGCACACACAACCCCTAGAAACTGAAGTCAGGGTCTCACACATGTGTACACACAACCCCTAGAAACTGAAATCAGGGTCTCACACATGTGTACACACAACCCCTAGAAACTGAAGTCAGGGTCTCACACATGTGCACACACAACCCCTAGAAACTGAAGTCACAGTCTCACACATGTGCACACACAATTCCTGGAGATAGAAGCCAGGGTTCTGTGAATGCTAAGCAAATACTACAGCCATGAGAAGCTCACCTCCACACTGTGCACACACTAGCAGAGACTTAAGTCAGAGCCTTATGCAGGCTGCACATACAGAACCACTATGGATCACCAGTGTCTAGAAAGTGTAGAGTGGGGGACAGCAATGACACTCAGATGAAGAGCAGGTGGCACTTTTGAGTAACAGGTGTGGTGGTGCATGCCTTTTAATCCCACCATTCGGGAAGCAGAGGCAAGTGGATCTCTTAAAGAGTATGAAGCCAGCTGGATTACATAGCTAGATTCAGAACCACCGGAGATACACAGCTCTATTATAAAAATCAAAACAAATCTAGCTATTAAAATATCAAGTTGAAAGGGACACAGATTGAGGAGCCTCATGGGACATGGAGAGTGTTAGGATTCTTACAAATTATACCCCATAGGTGTAGTGCAATGGCCAAGTATGCTCTGTCCTAAAGTTATCTGGCACTATAAAGGGACTGCTTGCCCCTCCTCTCTTGTTCTTCTCTTGCCCTCCTGCCCTTACTTGCATTGTCCCTTCTCCCCCCTTTTCACGTGATCATGGCTGGCTTCTACTCCTCTACTCCTCCTCTCCCCAACTACTACCCTCTTAACTCCATCCCTGCCCTGGATAAACTTGATTCTATACTATACTGTCGTGTGGCTGGTCTTTCAGGGGGAAGGGATGCCCAACATGGGTCCATCAGAGACACCCTCTTCTCCCATACCTCAGAACACCTCCATAGAACATACCCTCCTCTTTTTTCTAACATTGGTGCCAAATCCCAGGTTGTATTTTTTTAATCTTTTTATATACAGAGATAGTGGGGGATAAATATGAACCAAAAACAGAGCAGACTTATGTAAAATATTCAAAGAATAAAATAATTAAGGAAAAAGTTGCTGTTTATAAGTTGAAGACAACAGATCTAAAACAGTGGTTCTCAACCTTCCTAATGCGGAGACTGTTTAATCTATTTCCACAAGTTCTTATGCCCCCCCAACCATAACATTTTTGTTGCTACCTATTAACGGTAATTTTGCTACTGTTCTAAATCCTAATGTAAATATCTGTGTTTTCCAGTCTTCATAGGCGATCCCTGTGACAGGGTTGAGCTCCAAAGGGTCACAACCCACAGGTTGACGACCACTGCACTAGAGTTTAAAATGTTTGTATTCCAAATTTCTATATATCTAACTCCAAAATAACTCAGATAAAATACAACATCAGAATTTTTCTTCTTTTTAAAAATATTTCTTTTATGTATAGGAATACGCTATAGCTATCTTCAGACACAGTGGAAGAGGGCATTAATCCCAGGACAAATGGTTGTGAGCCACCATATGGTTGCTGCAAATTGAAATCAAGACCTCTGGAAGAACAGACAGTATCTTTGACCACTGAGCCATCTTTCTAGCCCAGCATTTTTTAAATGGTACCTCATGTATTGAAAACTGGGTTTGAACTTGGTATGGAGCCAAGATTATATTTGAACTTCTGATCGTCCTGCTAAATGCTGGGATTATAAGCTAAGTGCTGGAGACAAACTCTCTACTCTTTGAATTGAATCACCAGTCTAACATCTCAATCTAATACAACAACAAGACAGTTTACATGAATCTAATTCACTCCCTTCATTCTGAAAATATGAAGTAATTAAGGGTCACTGAACTTTGAAGCTCCCTTGGAGTTGGGGGAATGAACAGAAGGGTAGGAGCTGGTGAGATGATTCAGCAGGTAAATGCTCTTGCCACCAAGTCAGATGAGCCTCATGGTGGAAGGAGAGAGAAAGCTGTCCTCTGACCTCAGTATGAACAATGTCTCTCATATGCCTACACATACCAATCCTTACACCATCTCCCATCCCACCCTGTACATTTCAGTAAATGCTACTAGAAATAAACACATTTACCTAGATAGTTTATCCATGCTCATCTATGAAGGAACAATCCAAAGCACTGATAACCGTGACCATCAAACCATGACTCTAGCTAATCAGAACTGAATGTCAGCTGAGGGTAGAAGCTCACACCTGTAACCCCCTTAAATTGGGAAAGAGGCAGGGTGGGTGCTGAGTTTCACACAACATTTTGTCTTTAAAAGCCAAACTCAGCACCTCACTTTGCCTTCTACAAAACTGACCATATAACTGGTCACAAAACAGGCCTCAAGAGATACCACAAGACTGAAATAATCCCATGCATCTTATCAGATAACTATGGCCTAATAATGGTCTTCAATAATAAAAATAGAAAGCCCACATACACATAGAAGATGAACAATGCTCTAATCAGTAATACCTTAGTAAAGGAAAACAAATTAAAGAATTTTTTAGAATGTAATGAAAATTACGGCACAACACACCCAAACTTAAGGGATACAATGAAAGCAGTGCTAAGAGGAAACCTCATAGTTCTAAGTAACTCCAAAAAGTAACTGGAGACGGCATACACTAACAGCTTGACAGCACACCTGAAAGCTCTAGAAAAAGAAGCAAATGTACCCAAGAGAAGTAGATGGCAGGAAATAAACTCAGAGCAGAAATCAACCAAATAGAAACAACAACAATAACAAAAAACTGTAGAAAGAGTCAACAAAAACAGAGGCTGGTTCTTTGAGAACATCAACAAGATAGATAAACCCTTAGCTGAACTACCCAGAAAGAACCAAGACAGTATTCAAACAAAATCAGAAACAAAAAGGGAGACAAAGACAGAAACTGAGGAAATTCAAAAACTCATCGGATCCTACTACAAAAGCCTATATCAGCAAACCTAGAAAATCTGGAGAGAATGAACCAATTTCTAGACAGATACCTGATACCAAAGCTAAATCAGGATCAGATAAACCATATAAACAGTCTTAGACCCAAAGTTATAGAAGCAGTCATTAAAATTTTCTAACCCAAATAAAGCCCAGGACAAGATGAGTTTAGAACAGAATTCTCTCAGAGCTTCATAGAAGACCTTATACCAATATTTCCCAAACTCTTCCACAAAATGGAAACAGATGGAAGACCACCCAACTCATTCTTCAAAACCACAAGTATGCTTGTGCCTAAAACACACAAAGTCTACAAAGAAAATTTCAGACCAATTTCCTCAAGAACATCAATACAAAGGTACTCAATGAAATTCTTGAGAACTGTATCTAAGAACACAACAAAACAATCATTCACCATGATCAAAAAGGCTTCATTCCAGGGATGCTTCAATATATAGAAATCCATTAACTTAATCCACTATATAAACAACCTCAAAGGAAAAAACCACACATGATCATCTCATTAGATGCTGAGAAATCATTTGCCAAAATTCA
This sequence comes from Micromys minutus, assembly GCF_963924665.1. NCBI lineage: Eukaryota > Metazoa > Chordata > Mammalia > Rodentia > Muridae > Micromys > Micromys minutus. The sequence goes on from NC_137965.1 coordinate 31,146,376, forward strand.
GCAACCCTTCATGATAAAAGTCTTGGAAAGATGTTTTACAGAGAATCAGGTTATCCTATTGAAAGACAGGGTGTAAAACTAAGCAAAGAATTCTCAATTAAGGAATATAGAATTGCTGAGAAACATAAAAATAATCAACATCCCTAGTCAGAGAAATATAACTCAAAACCACCTGGAGATCCACCTCACATCAGTCAGAATTACTAAGATCAAAAACAGAGGTGATGGCAGATGCCTGCAAGGATGTGGAGAAAGAGGAACACTCCTCCATTGTTGGTGGGTTTGCAAACTGGTACAACCACTTGAAATCAGTCTTTCAGTTCCTCAAAAAATTGGACATAGTATTTACTACCCGAGGATCCAGCTATTCCACTCCTGAGCATATACCCAAAAGACACTCCAACATTTAAGAAACTTGCTACACTATGTTCATCTCCCATCTCAGCCTTATTTATAATACCCAGAAGCTGGAAAGCACCTAGATGTACTTCAACAGAGAAATGGATACAGAAAATAGGGTACATTTACACAATGGACTACTACTGAGTTGTTAAAAACAATGAAATTCTGAGGTAAATGGATGCAACTAGGAGCTATCATCTTGAGTGTGGTAACCTGGTCACAAAGAACACACTCACTGAAAAGAGGATACTAGCCCCAAAACTTGGAATACCCCCCCAAAAAAAAAAACAATTCACAGACTTTATGAAGTCATAAAGAAGGAAGACCAAAATGTGATGTTTCAGCCCTTATTAGGTGGGAGCACAAACTACTCATAAGAGGAAATACAGGACACATAGTAGAGCTGGGACTGAAAAAAGTTGATCTAGAGACTGCCATATGTGGGGATACATGCCATATACAGCCACCAAACCCAGTCACTATTGCTAATGCCAAGAGGTGCTTACTGGCAGGAGCCTGACATGGATGTCTCCTGAGAGGCTCTGCCAGAGCCATACTAATACAGAGGAGGATGCTTGCAGCTAACCATCTGACTGAACCTGGGAACCCCAATGGAGGAGCTAGGGAAAGGACTGAATGAGTTAAAAGGGTTTGGTACCCCATGGCAAAAAACAGTGTTAGCAAACCACACCAACCAGAGCTCCCAGGGACTAAAACACAAACCAATGAGTGCACATGCAGAGACCCATGGCTCCGGCTGCATATGTAGCAGAGGATGACATTGTCTGGCATCAATGCGAGGAGAGGCCTTTGGTCCTGTGAAAGCTTATGTGGGATCTAAATACACAGAATATCCAATAAAAACGATACAAAGAAACCCCATGATAAAAAATAAAACAAAAACAAATAGAACAGATGAGACCAAAATAATCAGACAAAGGGAAACCTGATGAAAACCTGAAGGCTAGGAAGAAGTAAGCTTTTTTAATGCATCTCTCTGTAGAAACAATTTTCCAGATTGATATTAAGAAAAAATATTACCTGATTACAGTGGCTCGAGCCTTTATTCTCAGCGCCTGGGAGGGAAGGCAGGTGGATCTCGGTGAGTTCAAAGCCAGTGGGGCTACAGAGACATTGTTTGAACAACCTCCAGCATAAAACAAAACCAAAGTCCACTCAAAATATGAGTGCTTTCGAAGGGTTAGAATTTTCTAGAGATTTGTAAATATGGAGATTGAAAAGGCTAAACAGGAAAATAAATCTCTCAACCGCTGGGCTAAAGGACAAAATTCAGACTGAGCTCTAAACATTATATTCACGGGATGAAAGTCTAACATTCCATGTATCTTGCCCCAGTCGATTCCCCTGAAGGGCTGAAGAAGCTGGAGATTGAAGAGAAAATGCCCTTAGGCTAGCAATGTGGAGGGCAAGGGCTTTTTTCTCTTCTTTCAGAATAAAATGACCAACAATGTCTCCCAGAGAAGCAACTGTTGCTATTTCCTTTGTTTGTTGATTTTGAAGGGTAGGGGTGTTACAGCACCTCAATTTCACATTAAGCACTTAATAGAATTTGGTCCTACATTCAGTCCCCAAAGCTGATGTTCTGGGAAGTTAAAAACGTTGTCTTGGGCTGGAATACTTTAGGATATTCCCGATTCTCTAATCTATTAGAATGAAAGCATCAGCTCCCCAAAGCCAAGAGTCAGGAGGGAACAGACTCAGCTGAGAGCTGTTTAGCAAACATTAGGGTAGGAGGGGGTTGGGGAGGTGTAAACTGCCAGCAGCTGAGGACTGTTTTCTGAGAATCAAGTGTTTTACAAAAAATGCAGAGAGCAAACAAAAGCCCCAGCACTTTTTCCTTCTGCCTGTATTTCCACTGTCATTTCTGTCCCACATCCCACACACCATTTATCCTCAAGTATCTGGGCATAAAATATGCCCAAGTATCATATCCAAAGTATATTATACTTTTCATTATTTCTTGTCCTAAAGGAGCTTTCTCTCCCTTCTCTTCTACCAGTCCCCCTTCCAATGACCTTTACTCCTTAGCCCAGAGGAGGCCTCCCATGGGTATCAGTCTGCCCTGGAATATCATTGTAATAGGATGAGATGCATCTTCTACTGAGGCTAGACAAGGCTGTCCAGTTAAGAGAAAGGGATCTGAAGGCAGGCAACAGAGACAGCCCTTGCTCCCCATCAGAAGCAGAAGGATTTGATAGAAGCAGGAAAGACTGAAGGGCCTAGTGGGTAAAGGGACCTGCTACCAAGGCCCAGGACCCAGGTTTGATCCCCAGAGCCCACATGGTGCAAGGGGAGAAGTAACTCTTGCATGCTGTCTCCTAACCTCCACAAGGTGCTACACTGGGACCTGCACACAGAGGTAAAAGCAAATTGGACCCTCTTTCAAACTGGTAAATTTGCTCCCTGCTTCTTTACATAAATAAATGACCCCTGACTGTTTCCTCATTTGGCAACCACACCACACAATGTTGCAACTCCTATAGTGTCTCACTGACCATAGTCACAGTAATTAATGAGCCACCAATTAACTCAGCAATAGTCCACACTTCCTCAAAATGGTGCATCGGTTTTACCATTGTGTCCTCTGCTCCTGGTCTGCTAACATCCAAGTCTGGGATAGTGAGGGACCTTCCTTTTTTTTTTTTTTTTTTTAAAGTAGCAACAAAACTAATTTTATGATTTGGGGTCACCACAACATGAGGAGCTGTATTAAAGGGTGGAAGCAATGGGGTAGTTGAGAACCACTGTTCTAGAAGAAACACTTTTCCCAGGGTCTTCCAGTCCAGGGCACCCTTCCTCCAGGTCTCAGTTAGATCACCTAGACCCTGGAACGGTGCCTGGTACAGAGCATTGAACAAATGTTGATTCTGTCCAAGAATCATCCATGAATAGGCGAAACCACTAAAATAGGTAGTCCCCAAAACCTGTTAAACCCGTTTCTTTTTTTTTCTTTTTTCTTTTTTTTAAACAACTTTATTTGGAAAAACAAAGATAAATGTACAGATTTTAAGCATTTTTTGCATGAAACTATACGATACATTTTTGTCAGTACTTGTTATTTTTTTTTTAAAGGTTTGATAGTGTGATTAAGATCTTACTAGTTACAATGAGCATAAAGTACATGTAAAACAAGACGCAACCTGGAAATAGTCAAAGTTTTCTTGGTGTGTAAAGATTTTTTTTTTTTTTTTTTTTACAATGAGCAAACAGTACATGTAATACAGGGGGTAACCCAGAATGTCAATGTGTTCTTGGTGGGTAAAGATTGAGCAAAACTTTTTTTTTGTTGTTGTTGTTTTGTTTTGTTTTCTTTTTTTCTTGGACTTCACACAGTCTGTGAGTTATTTCTGGGGCAGTGCGAGCCTCTGGGGTTAGCATCCCACTATCAGTGACTGCATATTATGTCTGTTTTTGTGACTGGGTTATCTCACTCAGGATGATATTCTCTAGATGCAGCCATTTTCTTAAGAATTTGGTTAAGTCATTGTTTCTGGTGGCTGAGTAGTATTCCATTGTGTAAATGTTCCACAATTTTTGTATCCATTCATCTACTGAAGGACATCTGGGTTCTTTCCAGCTTCTGGCTATTATAAATAGAGCTGCTATGAACATTGTGGTGCATGTATCTTTGTTGTGTATTAAAGTGTCTCTGGGGTATATGCCCAGAAGTGGAATAGCTGGGTCTTCAGGTAGTACTATGTCCAATTTTCTGAGGTATCGCCAGACTGATTTCCAGAGTGGTCATATCAGTTTACAACCCCACCAACAGTGGAGAAGTGTTCCTCTTTCTCCGCAACCTCGCCAGCATCTGTTGTCATCTGTGTTTTGGATCTTGGTCAATCTGACTGGTGTGAGGTGGAATCTCAGGGTTGTTTTGATTTGCATTTCCCTGATGGCTAAGGATGTTGAGCACTTCCTCAGGTGTTTCTCAGCCATTAGATATTCCTCAATTGAGAATGTTTTGTTTAGCTCTGTACCTCATTTTTTAATAGGGTTGTTTGATTCTCTGGTGTCTAGCTTTTTGAGTTCTTTGTATACCTTGGATATTAGGCCTCTATCTGATGTGGTGTTGGTAAAGATCTTTTCCCATTCTGTTGGCTGCCGTTTTGTTTTCTTGACAATGTCCTTAGCCTTACAGAAACTTAGCAATCGCATTAAGTCCCATTTGTTAATCTTTGACCTTAGAGCTTGAGCCATTGGTGTTTTGTTCAGAAAATTTTCTCCTGTGCCTATGTGTTCTAAGGTTTTCCCTACTTTCTCCTCTAATAGTTTCAGTGTATCTGGTTTAATGTGGAGATCTTTGACCCACTTACACTTGAGCTTTGTACAGGGAGATAAAAAAGGGTCTATTTTCATTTTTCTGCATGCTGAGTGCCAGTTGGACCAGCACCATTTGTTGAATAGGCTGTCCTTTTTCCATTGAATGTTTACGGCTCCTTTGTCAAAAATCAGGTGACCATATACGTGAGGGCTCATTTCTGGATCTTCTATTCTATTCCATTGATCCACATGCCTATTTCTGTACCAGCACTATGCAGTTTTCAGCACAATTGCCTTGTAATATAGCTTGAGGTCAGGGATAGTGATTCCCGCAGATGTTTTCTTGTTGTTGAGGATGGATTTCGCTATTCTAAGTCTTTTGTTGTTCCATATGAAATTGGAATAGGTAGGGGGAGAGTGGGCAGCCTTGTCGAGTTGTGACGGACCTTCCTAAATGACCCCAGATACTTGCACACTCTGCAGGTTAACTTTTTAAAGAAATATTGGGGTGACTTTTTTCATAAGTATTTCTGCCCCTTTAGCTCTCACTGGTCTAAAGAAAAAGGGGGTGGTGGTGGGAGGCAGGGGTGGTGGTGACGGGATTGTCTTTCATATGAACTGGCTGGAAAAAGTGGTCCCTAGCTAGTGAAGAGAAGGCAACCAAGAGATCCGGCAGGGAATAAGAAAGAAGTTACCCATGAGCTCACCTCTAAGTGCAGGTAACCACTGCAAAAAGAGATCCAACTCTGCCTCTATTCCACACCAGACAGACAGCCTTTGAAGACTCTCAGACAAGCATGTGCTTAATGCCAATTGGCTGCAAGTTCTGAGGAGCTCTTCTCCAGTAGACAGGGAACAGCTGTGCCTGCCTGCTATTGGCAACTAGGCACAAACGGCCCTCAGGTGCACAGGGGAGTTTCACTCTCTTCTTGTCCCTCCCCCTAATTAGATTGGATTCTCAATATTTTTTTATTTAGAAAATTAAAATTATGTGTATATATATGTGTATATATGTGTGTATGTGTGTATGTGTGTATGTGCGTATGTGTGTATGCAGGCATGTACGTAAGGCAGCAGAGGGCATGGGACCCCTTGTGTTGTGTCAGGCTGCTGTGAGCTGCCCACTTTGGGTGCTGAGCATTAGTCCTCTGCTAGACTCTATGCTCATAGCCAGGGAGCCATCTTTCCAGCCAAAGGCCCATCTTCCTGTCACGTGTGGTAGGACCTAACACAACTTCTACCTGGAGATCCTGAGCAGTATAGATTCAGGGTCTTTACATTTAAAACAGTTAGCCAGGAAGTGGTAATTGGCATTTAATTTTTAAAAACTTTTACTAGGAGCTGACCCATCATAGTTCTGTGTATGTATGGCTTCCAAAATCAAAATTAAATAAAATCGCTGTGGAAGGGCTATGTTAAGGCATTTAAATATTTTGGGGGAGATTTGATATTTAGCAAATTTTAAAATCTTTTCTTTTGGGGGGTACAGGGGACATTCAAGACAGGGTTTCTCAGTGTAGTCCCGGCTGTCCTGGAACTAACTCCTTAGACCTGGGTGAACTTAAACACAGAGATCTGCCTGCCTCTAAAGTACTGAGATATAGTATTATTCGTGTGTGTGTGTGTGTGTGTGTGTGTGTGTGTGTGTTCCCAGTTGCTATTCACCTCTATGTTTTTGTTTGTTTGATTTTCTCTGTGGAGCCCTGACTGTTCTAGAAGTCAATCTGAAGATAAACTTGTTTTGGAAGTCAGAGCTCAGTCTGCCTCTGCCTCCTGATACTGGAACTAAAGGTATAGGTCACCATACCAGCTCTTATTTATTTTTTAAAATAATTTATTTGTTTTTATTTTATATGCATGAATGTATTCTGCCTGCATGTATGTCTATGTGTCCATGGGTGCCAGAGTGTGTCAAATAGAGTGTGGATAGTTGTGAGTTGCCTCATGGGTGATGGAAAACCAACCCAGGTCTACTGCATATATGTAATATATGTGCATAATATATATTTTTAAATATTATTATTTCTTTACAGTTCAGATGTTACACCTCCCAGTATGCCTTCCCCTAATTCCTCATTTCCTTCCTTCACCCCCTTTTTCCAAGACGATATCCACACGCACTACCAGCCAGAACTACCCATCCCTTGGGTCTTAAGCCTCTAGAATGTTAGGTGCACCTTTTCTCACTGAGGCCATGCCAGTCAGTCTTCTACTGCATATGTGTCTGGGGCTTCAGACCAGCTAGTGTATGCTGGTTAGTGGCTCAGTGTCTGAAAAAAATTATGGGTCTGGGCAGGTTGAGAAGCTGGTATTCCTATGGGGTTTCTGTCCTCCTCAGCTTCTTCTAGTCTTTTGCAAATTCAACAACGTGGTCCCGACTTCAGTCCAGTGGTTGGGTGTAAGTATCTGTCTCTGCCTCAGTCAGCTGCTTGTGGGGACTCTTGAAGGACAGCCATATTAGGCTCCTGTCTGTAAGCACATCATAGCATTGGTAACAGTATCAGACCTTGGAACCTCCCCTTGAGATGGACCTTAAAATGGGACAGTCTGTGAAACTTCTTTCCCTCAGTCTCATCTCCATTGTTCCCTGCAGTTCTTTTACACAGGGACAATTGTGAGTCTGAGATTTTGATTTGTAATGGCAACTCCTTCCCTCCACTTGGGAGTCCTGTCTTTCTACTGGAGGTGTACTGTATGAGTTCCCTCTCCCTACTGTTGAGCATTTGCCTAAGATCCTTCCCCTTGAGTCCTGAGGGTATCTCACCTCCCAGGTCTCTGGCACATTCTAGAGAATCCCTCGTCCTCCCACACCCCCAAGGTTGCACATTTCCATTCATTGTACTGGCCCTCAGGGCTTCACTCCTGTCCCCAATCCCATATCCCAATACTTGATCATGTACCCTTTCCCTTCTCTCTCCCATTTTCTGCCCTCTCTCTGCCCCCTGTGATGACTTTTTCTCTCTCCCAAGTGGGACTGAAGCATCCTAATTGGCCCTTTGGCTTGCTAACCTTCTTGAGTTCTGTGGGTTGTATCTTAGGTACGCTGCATTTTAAGCTAATATCCACTTACTAGTTGGTACATACCATGCATGTCCTTTTGGGTCTGAGTGGCTTCACTCAGGATGATCTTTTCTCGTCCCATCCATTTGCCTGCAACACTCATGTTGTCCTTGTTCTTAACAGCTGAGTAGTATTCCATTGTGCAAATGAACCAAGTTACTTCTTTTTAATTTATTTCTAATTTTTATTAAACATTCTGTTAATTTACTTCTCAAATATATCACACTTCCCTGTTACTCCTCCACAAGCCCCCCATTCTACACCTTCCTCCTCTCCTTTCCCTTTGCCCCTATGCCTCTTTGCTCCCCCACCCGCCTACCTTCTGCTGACCCACCCCTAAAGCATTTCCCTACTCTGGGGACTCAAATTCTACAGGACCAAGGTCCTCCTTCCAGCGGATATCAGAGAAGACCACCCTCCTTATGAATCTGGAGTCATGGATCCCTCCCTGTACATTCCGTGGTTGATGGTCTAGTACCTGGGAGCACTGGGTGGTTCAACCAGCTGATGTTGTTCTTCCTATGTGGTTGCAATCTTCCTCAGTGCTCTAGTTCTTCCACCAGCTCACTGACCAGCCTCCCTGAGCTCAGCCTAATTGATGGCTCTAAACACCCACACCTGCATTGGTCAAGTGCTGCCTGAACCACCCAAGGAGCAGCCACACCAGGGAACCACTTTTTCTGTATCTATTCATCCATGGTGGGAAATCTGGTTTGTTTCCAGCTTCTGGCTATCACAGATAGGGCTGCTATGAACATAGTGGAGCACATGCCCCAGTGATTGATGGGATATCATTGGGTATATGCCCAAGTATTATATACTTGGGTCTTCAGGTAGTACTATGTCCAATTTTTGAGGAGCCTCCACATTGATTGTCAGAGTGTTTATACCAGTTTGCAATCCCACCAGCAATGAATGTTCCTCTTCACATCCTCACTAATATGTGCTGTTACCTGAGGTTTAGATCTTAACCAATCTGATTGGTGTCAGGCAGAATCTCAGGGTTGTTTCGATTTGCACCTGCTGATGTCTAAGGAGTTTGAACCTTTAAGTGCTTCTCAGGAATTTGAGATTCCTCTGTTGTAAATTCTGTTTGGCTCTATACCCGATTTTGATTAGATGGTTTGTTTTTAGGAGGTTATCTACGTGAGATCTTTATATTTTGGATAGTGGCCAGACTTTTGATGCCTGGGCTCTCATAGCTGGAACTTAGAACTTTCTATGAAAAACAGGATGTTTTGAGAATCTAATAAGGATTTTATCCACAACTGTTGAGTTCAGAGCTCATACTCTGGCCTGTGTTTTGTATTTTCAATAGTGGCTGACAGGGCTGGTTAAACTCTCAGTGTAAGGAAATAATTGAGAAGATGATAAAATGGCATAGAGCACCCACCCTTGAAAGAAATCAGACTTCTCAGTTCCTCCCAGCAAAACCTATCTCCCAAAGCACACTGGTTCCTCCCCAATCCCTTATGGGTTCTGGGAGGCCAAGCCCATGACATCACCCCTCTCACTGGCTGGGGCTGGCTCACAATTCTCTACCATGGAGCAGCAACAATTGGAAAGTCTTCAAAGCCTGCTCTTAAAGGTGCCCTAAGCACTTACAACCCAGAACAAGCTATACAAAGTGACCTACTTGGAGAACTCCATCTACCCGAAATGTACTACCTACCCTTGCAGCCACCTCGAGGCACTCTCAAGGTGATCTTTCTTGCTTGCTTTTCCTTTGTCTTTATACAAAATAAAATTGTATTGGGTAGAAGGAGGGTTGACAGTCCTTCACAGAGCTGACAAGATGGATCATGGGTGAGGGTGCTTGCTACCAACCCTGACCCCTAGAGTTCCATACTTAAAGCCCACATGGTGGGAGAACACCCATTCTCAAATGCTGTCCTCTGGCCTCCCTCCACAGGAACACTGAGGCAGGCAGTGTCCCCAACAAACAAATCAGTGTAAGAGACATACATCATAATTATGTGCAAATAGATTCTACTTTATAATGCTGCTGCTTTTTCCAACCTTTTATGATATACCTTTTATATAGAAGGTACATTTGCATGGGTGTGGATAGATACATTAGTCATTTGGAGAAAGACACCTTTGCTCTCAAGGATTTCAGAGTGACTGACTCTAAGGGTAACAGAGAAAATACCTTATAAAAAATATTTGGTTTTCAGATCCTCCTACCTGCCATGCTGAAAGGAGATTAAGTGAGCTTAGAAAAGGGGATGGGGGAATAAATAAAATAATTAAAAAAAACTAAATTAGAAAATAAAACATTTAAAAATACAGTGAAAGAAAGAGAGGAAAGAAAGAGAAAGAAAGAAAGAAAATGAAGGCAGGAAGGAAGGCAGGAAGAAAGTAAGGAAAGAAGGAAGGAAGGAAGGAAGGAAACAAGCAAGCAGGATGGATATGAAATGAGTCTGAAATTCCAGCCCTTGGGAGGTTGAGGCAAGGAGATCTTGAATTTTAGCCAGTGTGTATTTTGGGGTGTAGCAAAACCCTATCTCAAAAATAATTTTGGAACCAGAAAGGAAAAATGGAGTTTTATAAAGGTAAGATGGGAAAAGCCCATGTTAGGATGAGGTGTTTAGTTTTAATTGGGCATGCTAATTTGGTGAACCAAAATGGTCTTTTGATGGCCGAACTTCTAAACTTCGATACCTGAACCTTGGTAGTCAGCTCAGGAAGAAGTTGCTTGCATTAGAAATAAATTCTAAGGGTTTTAGCAAGGCCAAAGGAACTGGGGAGAAGGCAAGGCCAAGCAGAGCCATGCTTCTCCTGCTCCAGCTGACCAGAGTCCCTTCATCAGGTTAGAAAGTAAGGGTTAGCACAGAGAGCAGCCCTTGAATATTTATTACTTCTTCCAATATTTTGCAGTGTGCTTTGTGATTAAAAATCTGCCACCTTAGAGAGAAACACCGTAAAACTCAGGATGTGAAAGTGAGCTGAAACAAGAGGATCTTTTAGGACAGGATTTTTACCAGGAAGTGACACAAGAGAGTGTCTATGAGGAGCTGAAACACCAGTCAGCAGCTCCTCGAGAGAAAGTAACTCACTCAAAATAGTTCCAGAAAGGCCCAGAAATTTACCAGATACAGTAGTGTCCCCTCCCCCAGTGAAGAGTAACAATAAAGACTATGCAGAGGCCAACCCCTGCCTGCCAACCTGCAAGCTTCAGAGACCAGCAGCTCGGGACAGACACCAGCAGGACTGCCTGGAAGAGACCAGCTGGCTGTCTGGGAAACACTCTAACCTATAGAGCTGCCTGCAGGCTGGCCATGTGATCCAGATCCCTAGCTTTGGGATGTGAGTTCTCACCCATGCTGGGATGGGCTTTGATGATGCAACAGGCTTTGTGTCATTTCTGCTCTTTTCAGTAACCCCATTAAAACTCACTGGCTCAGCCATATTGGACTCAAGTGGTACATTCTTGGTTCTGTCATTAGTCCCACTCTGGAGTGAGTAGGACTAGTTCATGTCTCTCTTAGAATGGTGTCACCTAACACTTTGCCACTAAACTGTATCCAGCTTTTGAATAGCCTTAAGTACAGTTTGTGCTGATTCCCCATACTTTTGGATGTTTGCCTTCTACTGGAGTAGGGTCAACTTACCAGTGGCCACACCTTTAAAGAAATTCTACTCTCAGGAGGTATCAGTTGCCAATAGATCCTTAGCTGGAGGGGGGAATTCATGCCTCCTCCTCTATGTTGGAATGTTGCTTGAGACAGGGTCTCATGTAGTCCAGGCCAACCTTAAACTCCTTATGAGTTCAAGGATAATCTCATAACATAACTCCCGAGCTGTGTGCTTCTTTCTCCAGAGCACTGGGATCACAGATGTGTGACACCGTACCTGGTCACATGAACTTATTTTTGCATGTTTATTTTGTGTGCATACTTGTATTTGTCTGTGGTCAGAGGCCTACTTTTGGGACCGAGTTTTCTCCTACCACGAGAATTCAAGAGATGGAGCTGAGGTGATCCATTTTGGTAGGAAACCCCACTGAGCCAGGTCACCAAGCCCACTTTAAAACATCATTGGGGCTGGAGAGATGGCTCAGTGGTTAAGAGCACTGACTGCTCTTCCAGAGGTCCTGAGTTCAAATCCCAGCAACCACATGGTGGCTCACAACCATCTGTAGTGCGATCTGACGCCCTCTTCTGGTGTGTCTGAAGACATCTGAAGTATATATATATAATCTTTAGTTTGTATTTGGTTCTCAGTCATTTCAAATGCTAAGCAATTTTATTTGGAGCTAGTTTTTGAGGCCCAACACCATGGAGTGTCTGTCAGAGAAAGTCAACCCAGTTGTGGATCCAGAAACTCCTCAAAGCTAACGGAACCCCAGCGCCAAGCGGCCAGCTTGTCACGCAGCCTCCATCGCCATATTGAAAGCAGACCTGCGGAGAACAAGTGAGACAATCTTGAGGGACGTTCAAAGCGCCTTTCCCAAGAGAAAGGTCTGCACACTGCTGTTGGTGCTGAAGGATTCCAGAGCTAGGATGAGAAGACTTGTTCGGATTGAGCAGAGACCAAAAAGGCTTGAAGGAAAGCAGTTGGAAGGGATCCCTGAACCATTCAGATGTCTCTGCACTTCCTGGCATTATCAAGGATGGGGTCCTTCTGAGAATGCTACAATCGGCAAGAATTTGGACTGTCATTCCTGTTAGTTATGCCACCCAGTAGATGTGGAAGCTTTTTTGTTTAAGATTAAACTTATCCTGGTGTTGGGGAATCTTCTAACTTGTTAATTAACCTTTAAATTATATAGGATGTGTGATGTTTGGATTCATGTAAATGACTTAAATTTACCCCCAAAATGGAGACTGAGTCAAAGCATCCTGTGGACTTTAGAAGCTTCAAGCCCAGGGCTGAGAATAATGTGAATAGAATTTGGAGTAGTTTGGTTTAGAAGATAATTGGAATAGATCTTTGGATTTTCTGGTTTGCAGAAATTTGTAATAAAGGCAATTTTGTTTAAAAAATCATCGAAAATGGCATTATCTGTGTACATATATTTATATTTACTTTTGCTTTTAGTCTGGCAACACAGGAATAGATATATGCACATGTGTGTATTACACATTTAAGCATGTTGTCTATGGTTTTCCCCACTCACTGTCTGTGCTGACAGGCACATACAAGCAGCTATAGGTCCAGACTAACAATGCAGACAACATAAAGATGTGGTTTCTTCTACATAACTGAAAAAAACCTCAATGCTTTATGTCATTGGAGGACTTGGTTAAGTATATATGAATGTAAGATCATCCATTTGTCTTATGTCAGGGTTAACAGGCTTATTCCCTCCCTCAGTAATTCAGATTCAGGCAGATGAGACCAAATGAAAGTAGATAAAGGCAGGTTCACTAGGAGGCAGCTCTTAGGTGGGTTCACTGTTCTCACACTCAGGCTACAGCAAGGGGGTTTTAGAGCTTAGGAGAGGGGTGATGATGAGCAGCTAGGAGCTGCTACTGTGTCCATACGTGGTCAGAACCTGAGCCCCTTGGAGGGCACTCTTAGGGTGGTTGCTGGAAAGCAGAGACAAGGACCAATGACAGGTTAGTATGGAGTTTTGGGGAAGGAGGGGAGGTGGAGCTTCCCAGCTTGTACAGGGTGAGCAGGGGTTCTAGCCAAACAAGGATTACCTGTGGAATTTAGAGAGAGGGGAATAAGATAGGGGATGATTAAAAAGAGTATTTGCCCATGTTTGTAGGGTTAGGTATAGGTGCTTTTTACAGGCACAAGACTTAGTTGTGCCCAAATAAAGACCAAATCCCAGCATGGAGAGTGGAGCTGAGCATGAAGTTCCACCCGTAGCTGAGGAGCTGTAACCATTAGCTACTGAAAGGAAGGGTCAGGTTTTGTCAGTGCAGCCCCTGGTCATGCTCCAGTAAAAGAGCTCAGATCCAAGAATGCTTGGATAACACATACTGGCGTTGATGTGAGAGATTGAGGGATGACACAAGCTCAGTGAAGAAGAAGGAGGATGGATCTGGGAAGAATCAGGAGGGAGGGCAGGGGATTATCAAAATGCATGGTATAAATTTCTCATAGATACAATAAAAACATAAAAATGTGCTTTTAAAATTGCTTCATCCAGAAAGAGAAAAGGAAAAGTCCTAATTAGGTTGCTAGTAGAAGTAAGAATCAAGTCAGATCAGCCTTTCTCAGGTGCTCAGTTTGGCCATTATCCTTCTAAACCGAAACAGATGGGAGGTTAGAGATGGCCCAGCAGTTAAGCTCACACACTGCTCTTGTTGGACATAAGTTCAGTTCCTAAAACCTGTGACAGACAGCTCATAAGTGCCAGAAACTCCAGCTCCAAGGGATCTGATCACACACACACACACACACACACACACACACACACACACACACACTGAGATGCACATATGTGCATGCACATGCACACACATGCATGTATGACTATGTATGCATTGACATTTGAAATTAGAAGTCAGTAAGTTTAGAATATGCCTAAATTATTATTTAATAAAAAACACAAAACAGCAACAGTTTCCATTGTTCTTCCCAACACCTTTCGAGGGTACCATTATTGGCTGGATCTATACTATAGGTCCAGTAATCCACCTGCAGGCAAATCTCATCTTAAGAGATTTCCAAAGCATTCAAAGATGCTTTTATCTTTAAAAGTAGAGAGACATTTAAAGCCTTTATTGGGTGCTTATGATACCAGTGTGGGGAAAAATGTCATCATAAGCCAGTCATTTTAGCATGAATGTCTTAGAATGGCCTGTCTGAAACTGCAGTTCAAACAAAAAAAAGCCACATCTATCTCGCAAGACACATCTGAATGGGGGGCAAAGAAACCATATCTCATTGGAATGTTAGTGCTCTGTAATTTTTGTATACAATGGGTCAAATCAAGAATCCTGATCTCCTTCTTTTATAGTTTGAGGTAGTTTTAGGTCAGAATACAGCCATGTTTCCTACACCAAATGTCCACCCTTGTTTTCTCCTTCTGCTTACACACTGCTAAGGATGCTCAAGTATGGATTTTTCTCTTCCTCAGCAATCAGGAACTCCTGGGTTTTCTTATCAAAGTCAGTAATTCGAAGTCTAGAAAGGAAAAAAAAACAGCTTTAGTTAATTCACTCTTAAGATTTAATTTTGTAAGATCATTTATGTATGTGCATGTGCCTGTGTGGATCTCCGGGTACCACGTGTGTGCAGGTGCCTGTGGGAGTCAGAAGTCACTGGACCTGCTGGAAGTAGGGTTATAGCAGTTGTGTTCTGCCTTGTTGGGTGATTCTGGGAACTGAAGTTGAGTCCTCTACAAGAACAGCAAATGCTCTTAATGGGAAAGACATTTCTCTAGACCTTCTGTTTGCTTTCTAATACCTGTTTCCCTCCATAAGTTTTCCCAAGGCCAAGTTTAGGTGACTCTGATGTTACCTCTAAATGGGGTGACATACCCATACTATGAGATGGTGTATTGATACATGTTTAGCATCCAGACTCTTCCATAAAATGTGATTTAGAGACTGGAGAGGTGGCTCAGTGGTTAAGAGCAGTGGCTGCTCTTGCAGAGGACCCAGGTTCAATTCCCCACATTGCAGCTCCCAACCATCTGTAACTTCAGTTCCAGGGGATCTGACACCAACTCTGGCCTCCAATCTAGAATATATATGCAGGTGAAATATCCATAAATAAAACGTGATGAAAAATTAATGAAATAAAAATAAAAATAAATGAAAAAATAAAATAAAAAATTAATTGATTTGTTGGTGTCCTATGCATGTATGTGTATATGTGTGTGCATGTCAGCCTACTAGAGGCCAATTTTGGGTGTCTTGAATTGTTTTCCACATTATCTTTGTGCGACAGGGTCTCTCACTGAACCTGCCATCGCTGGACTGGCTGACCAGTGAGCTTCGGGGAGCCTCCTATCTCCATCTTTCTCCTGGCCCTAAGGTAACAGACACATGAGCCACAATCACGTTATTAGGAGGATGGTGAAGATCTGGACCCAGGTCCTCTCACTTCTGCTGCAGGTGCTTTACCTGACTGGTCCTCTGCACAGCTCGGCTCTGACCATCTCTATGCTGTGAACTCTACAGCCAACTGAGGTTTATTTCAGTTTGGTGCCAACACCCAGAGTGGTGGTACTTTCAGTGCTTCCTGCAAGTACCAAGTCCTTCTGAGCCTTAGGGGTTTGCACAGAAGACTTGGAAAAGACTTGAAGGTTTTTTTAAGCTCCAACAATATCCTGACTGTCTGTTCTTAGCCTTCTGGCTAATTGTTCTTATGCATGTGTGCACGTGCTCGTGCGCGCGCGCACACACACACACACACACACACACACACACACACACATGCGGACACATATAGATGCACACACCCTGGTTTCTGTTTCTGTTTTTAGTCTATGTCAGTTACTTTTCTATTATTGTGATAAAACACCATGACCAAGGCAACTTCCAGGAGAAAAGGTCTTTTTGCCTAAAATCCCTACTGCAGAGTGTCTACAGGACCTGGAAGCTGAGTGCTCACACCTTGGACTCAAGCATGAAGCAGAGGAAGCTCACTGGGTAAGGTGTGAGGCTGTCCCAGTGACACACTTTCTCAAGCAAGGCCACACCTCCCAAACCTACAGAGAAACAATAACAACTGCAGACCAAATATTCAAACGTCTTAGCCTATGGGAGGCATTTCATTTAAACCCTCGTGTTATGTGTATTTTTGTTTAAGTAGGTTTGTCCTGTAGGAATGAACTGTACTCCTAGGGCATATATTAATTGCAGTATATGTCTTTCTGAGACTTCCATGGTAGAGTAGGAGGACATCATAGAAACTTAAGTTTCATAATACCATCACATTATCTGACACCTGTATATATATATTTTTAATTTCTCCTGTGAAATAACACCACTTACTTTGCAGATTAAATCACAGGGATGGATACCTTGCTCCAGAGAGTGAGTAAACATGGCTGAAGTGTAATCAGAGGCAGAGCTGGTGGCTCAGCAAATGACAGATAAGTCACCTCTTTCTGCTTTCTTGTGCATCCACCCTCACTTGGTACCCTCTCAACCTCTAGCCAACACCGTGTAAGAAAGAACCCTTGCAGGCACTCAACATTTTGATGGAGCAGGGGAATTTGCAAGAGTAAATCTTAAGGAACGGAGCCCCTGTCTTCTAGGAGAGACAACTAGAGTCAAACACACTTTATCCCAACATCTTGTAGGTATATTCAACCTCTGGCCCATGGGCCGCGTGGAGAATGGGGTAACTGTGAAAAGGTCCAGCACAAAAGTATAAGTTTACTCAAAATATGGGGGTTTTTGTCTTTTTTTTTTGGTAAACAAACTGGACAGTTTTTGAGTGTGAATTCTGTTTGTGCCACATTGTAATGTTGCAATGTCAACATGTTGGACACCTCGATAAGGTTTCAGCTTTCTAGAAATGTGTGGCTTAATAACTCCCTAAAATGACCCGATTTTGAGAGCTTGGAGAGTCAGTCCTCCCAGTGAGGTTTTTGCTACACACGGACCTGAGGGTAATTCCCAACACCCACATAAAAAGCTGGAAATAGTGGCATTATGAATGTGGCCCAAGAACCAGTGAAGTGAAGACTGACAGGTCCCTAGCACTTGGTGGCTCCCCAGCCTTACAGAATTCGTTAGTCCTGGGTTCCAGTGAGAGATCCCATCTCGGAATAACTGAGGTGGATGGCAGCTGATGACAGAGAGGCTGTTCTCTGGTCCTCCACTTGTGCACACAGTCCGTACACACATGTGCACCTGACTCACACACATTCACAGAAAGAACTTTGATCTCATATGGGTTTGATGACCATAGCAGGAAAAATGAACAACAGAGGTAAATGCTGAAGGTTTTAAACATAATGTTATATAGTAAATATTGTACTTATAAAATATCTTATGCTTATATAAAGTACTCTGAATCACATATTTATATGACAAATGCACACTATAAACCTTTAGCTCACTTAGCCTATTTACTTGTTTAATGTATGAGTGCTCTATCTGCATGGACACTTGTGTGCCAAAGAGGGTATCATATCTCATTACAGATGGTTGTGAGCCACCATGTGGTTGCTGGGAATTGAACTCAGGACCTCTGGAAGAACAGTCAGTGCTCTTAACCACTGAGCCATCTCTCCAGATTCCACTTATTCTATCATAAATGTTCTTGAGCATATTCACATTAGTCTTTAGGCGGGCAAAAACATCAAATCACCAAGCATAAAGACCATATTATATTAAAATATTGAAATGTTAAAAATGCTATATCATTAATGACTATTGTGTTGAAGAAAAAAGTGAATGACTAGGTATACGTTTATATTGTATACCTAAATAATCTTTTTTGCCATTCCTTATTATTATTATTATTTATTTAACATTCTGCCTGCATTTATGCCTGTAAGCCAGGAGAGGGCAGCATATGGTTGTGATGGGAACTGAACTCAGGACCTCTGCAAGGTCAGTCAGTGCTCTTAACCTCTGAGCCATCTCGCCAGTTCAATGACATCCACTACATAGATGGTTCCTGTGGTCTTTTTTCTTTTAGGATTTATTTATTTCATGGGAGTACACTGTAGCTGTTTCCAGACACTCCAGAAGAGGACATCTGATTCCCTTACAGATGGTTGTAAGCTATCATGTAGTTGCTGGGAATCGAACTCAGGACCTTTGAAAGAGCAGTCAGTGCTCTTAACCATGGCGTCATCTCTCCAGCCCCCAAACAAACTTAATTCAGGACTGTCTGCACAAATAAAGTGATGCTGATAAGCATATTTATGTCTTATCCTTATAACAGTACCAAGTATCACCCGTACCTGGGCACTGAGCAGTCAGAGGGCAGGGAAGGGCTTTATACTTAATGCTCCTGTTACAGCATCCACAAGAGAGAGAACATTACTTGAATGTATTTTAACTTTAATTTTAAAAATATTTTTGGTGCTCCTTCCCCAAACACCTGTCACCTGCCCATAGTCCCTCAGTGAGAGGTAGGGTTTCATGACAATATATACTTAATGGCAGGATTATTATTGGTATGATAATCTTATTATCGAGTTACTTGCATTGTGTGTGTGTGTGTGTGTGTGTGTGTGTGTGTAGGTAGGCAGAGGCCAACATCAGGTATCATCTGTGATTTCTGAGGTGGGGGTCCTCTCATTTGACCTGGAAATCACCAATTTGACCAGAATGGCTGACCAGTGAGTGGTAAGGATTCCCCCTGTCTTTACCTCTCCATTACTGAGATTGTAAATACAAACCCTAGGCCTGACTTTTTTCATGTAGTTTCTGGGGATCAAACTCTGGTTCCTTATGCTTGTGTGGCAAGAACTCCATGGCCTGAGTCATGTCCTCAGCTCTTATTTCTGTCTTAAATTATCATATTATTGGCAGCACATTTCAGATCTCAGTTTATCCCTTCTTATCCCCAAGGACTCTTCCCACCACGGAGAACAGAGGCCACCTCACCCAAGTACATGCAGGGTACACTTTTGCTGTTTCAGAGCCTCGAACAGCACAACCAACCCACTGTGGTCCAAGGTGTTCTCCAGCAGGTTGATCCCCCACAGGGTCTTACAGTGGGTAAAAGTAGAAGCAAGGTCCTCACAACAGCCACCAGTTAGCGCACAGGCTTCTAACCTGCAACCAGAAAAGAGTAGTTCTGTGTCATGGTGAGAAGGCATGTGGGCAGTGACTGAGCCATTTAGACTGTGCTCACTCCAGCCTCTGAGGACAGGCTCTGAAAGGCCCAGTGTTCACGACACCAAATTTTCCCTTTATTGGCAGATGTGGCCACAACTGCTCATTCTCAGTACCCATGTCTGTGGTGACCTAACAGTCCCACTAATGGCCTGCTGTCCCAGCCCTTGCAGCTGGGATGAAACTGAACCTCACACTAGACTAGCAACCAGCCAGCAGTAAAGGCTCACTGCTTTCAGACTTGATGTTTCGGAGAGGCGTATTAATATAAGTACTGCTAACTGCTATGTTGTCCTACGCAGTTTTAAAGATTGGTTTATTTTTACTTTATGTGTACTGGTATTTTGCTTGTATGAATGTCTGTTTGAGCATATCAGGTCCCCTGAAACTGGAGTTACAGGCAGTTGTGAGGTGTCATGTGGTTGTTTGGAATTGAACTTGGGTCCTCTTGAAGAGCAGCCAGTGCTTTTAACTGCTGAGCCATTATTACAGCCCCCCATGAAGTTTTAATTTACTTTCTGCACATTAATTGTCCACCTTTTGCTACCCTCAAAACACAGCTATGACCGCGGTGACACCCACCCAATATTCTCTAAGTGGCAGTTGGGACGTTTTAAAGCATCACACAGCAGCTTCACACCAGCATCTTCTATCTTATTGTTTGAAACCTGTAGGCTCCTCAGGTTCTGGTTAGTCCTCAAGACCTCAGCCAAGTCCTGACAACCACTAGTGGTGATGAGACAATATCTCACACTGTAAGAGAAAAATCACAATACAGCGGTTACTGATCTGAAAAGGACACATTTCACAAGGTCCAGTGATGTCTGCAGACAGCAATCAGTGATTCAAAAAACCTCATGTTCTCAGTGGTCTGTCGACAATGACACTGGAGTGAATCAGGCACACTAGAATATTAACAATGGTGTAGAAGATGAAGTGCAGTACATTGTAATGAAAGTTAAAACAAGGGCTGGAAAGGTGACTCAGTGGTTAAGAGCATAGTTCTCTTGCAGAAGAACCAGGTTTGTTTGCTAGAACCCATGCCAGGCAGCTCACAAGAACCTGTAATTGCAGGGTCAGGAGATCCAATTCCCTCTTGTAACTGTCCCAGGCACTTGCACACACAACACTCATAAACACACACACTCATAAACACACACACATGCACACACACACTCACGCATAAACACTAATAAACACATACACACACACTCATAAACACACACACACTCATAAACACACAAACACTTAACACACACTCATAAACACACACACACACACACTCATAAAACACTCTCCTTCTTTCTCTCTCGCCCCTTCTCTCTCCCTCACTCCCCACCCTCTTTCTCAGAAGCACACACATTAAGTGAAGCAAAACAAATCTTTTTAAAGGTTAAAACAATACTGTGTTAATAATACCTTTGAGAATGACTAACTATAGCGAACTCATATGAAAATGGATTGGGGTACTATGTATAACCCAAACTGTGGATGATGCAGGGGTTGGGGTGGCTACTGTTCACCTTTCAAGGTTTATGCTTTGCACGAAGGGAAGAAAGGTGACATGGGATCCTTCCACGTTCCGTCTGTGCCTGGAGCTGACCCTGTGCCACTGCTCTCTGTACCCAGATCCCACTGGGACAGAGCCGGTCCTCCAGTAGTACTGACACATAGGCCTACAGGAGGAACGAGCAACTGTCAGAGACAGCAAGACCAGCTGACACCAGAGATAACCAGATGTCTAGAAGCAAGCGCAAGAATCTAAGCAACAGAAGCCACAGTCACATGGTGTCATCAGAAACCAGTTCTCCCAGTACAGCAAGCTCTGGATACCCCAATACATCAGAAAAGCAAGATTCTGATTTAAAACCACATTGCATGGTGATGTTACAGGACTTTTAGAAGGACATAAATAACTCCTTTAAAAAAATAAAGGACAATACAGGTAAACATATAGAAGCCCTTAAAGAGGAAACACAAAACTCCCTTAAAGAATTATAGGAAAATACAACCAAACAAGTGAAGAAAATATACAAAACCATCCACAAACTAAAAGTAAAAATAGAAATAAAAAGAAATCACAAAGTAAGAGGACCCTAGAGATAGAAAACCTAGGAAAGAGACCAGGAGTCATAGACACAAGCATCACCAACAGAATACAAGAGATGGAAGAGAGACTCTCAGAAGTAGAAGATACCAAAGAAAACATTGACACAATAGTCAAAGAAAGTGCAAGACACAAAAAGCTCCAAATCTAAAACATTCAGAAAATTCAGGACACAGTGAGAAGATCAAACCTAAGGATAATATGTATAGAAGAGAGTGAAGATTCCCAACTTAAAGAGCCAGTAAATATCTTCAATAAAAATATAGAAGAAAACTTGCCTAACTTAAAGAAAGAGATGCCCATAAATATAAAGAGTCTTCAGAACTCCAAATAGTTTTGACTGGAAAAGAAATTCCTCCATTCACATATTAGTCAAAACACTAAATTTGCAAAACAAAGAAAGAATACTAAAAGCAGTAAAGGAAAAAGGTCAAGTAACACATAAAAGCAGACCTATCAGAATCACACCAGATTTCCCAACAGAGACTATGAAAGCTGGAAGATCCTGGGCAGGTGTCAGATATACCCTAAGAGAACACAAATGCCAGCCTCGACTAATATATCCAGCAAAACTCTCAATTACTATAGATAGAAAAACCAAGATATTCCATGACAAAAATAAATTTACATAGTATGTGTCCACAAATCCAGCCCTATAAAGAATTATAGATGGAAAAAATCCAACACAAGGAGGGAAACTACACTCTAGAAAAATCAAGAAAATAATCTTCTTTTAACTAACCCAGAAGAAGATAGACACACAAACATAATTCTAACAACAAAAATAACAGGAAACAACAATCATTGGTCCCTAATATCTCTCAACATCAATGGCCTCAATTCTCCAATTAAAAGACACAGACTAACAGACTGGATATGTGAAGAGGACCCAGCATTTTGCTGCATACAGGAAACATATACATCAGTGACAAAGACAGACACTACCTCAGAGTAAAAGGCTAGAAAAAAGTTTTCCAAGAACATGGTCCCAAGTAACAAGATGAAGTAGTAATTCTAATATCTAATAAAATTGACTTTGAACCAAAAGTTATCAAAAATGATAAGGAAGAACACTCCTTACTTATCAAAGGAAAAACCCACCAAGATGAACTCTCAATTCAGAGTATCTATCCTCCAAATGCACGAGTATTTACATTCAAAAAAGAAACCTCACTAACTCTCAAAGCACACATTGCGCCTCACACAAATATACTGGGAGACTTCCACATCCAACTCTCATCAATGGAGAGGTCATGGAAAGAGAAACTAAACAGAAACAGTGAAACCAATAAAAGTTATTAACCAAATGGATTTAACAGATATCTAAAGAACATTTTATCCCAAAACAAAAGAATATACTTTCATGTCAGCGTTTAATGGTACTTTCTCCATAATCAGTCTCAAAACAAGCCTCAACAGATACAAGAAGACTGAAATAATCCCATGCATTTTATCAGATCACCATGGTCTAAGGCTACTCTTAAATAACACCAAAAAAAAAAAAAAAAAAAAAAAAACAAAAAACCAACAGAAAGCCCACATACACATGGAAGCGAAACAATGCTCTACTCAATGATAACTCGGTCAAGGAAGAAATAAAACAATTAAAGACATTTTAAATTTTAATGAAAATGAAGCACAACATATAAAACTTATGGAACACAATAAAAGAGAACTCAAAGCTCTGAATGCCTCCAAAAAAAGAGAGAGCATACACTAACAGCTTGACAGAACACCTGAAAGCTCTATAACAAAAAGAAGCAAATTCACCCAAGAGGAGTAGATGGCAGAAAATATTCAAAATTAAGGCTGAATCAACCAAATAAAAACAAAAGAACTATACAAAGACAACAAAACAAGGAGCTGGTTCTTTGAGAAAATCAACAAGATTGATAAACCCTTAGCCAGATTAACCAAAGGGCACAGGGACAGTATTCAAATTAACAAAATCAGAAATGAAGAAGGAGACATAACAAAAGAAACTGAGGAATTTTAAAAAAGAATCACATCCTACTATAAAACCCTATACTCAAGCAAACTGGAAAATCTGGAAAAAATGGACAATTTTCTAGACAGATACCAGGAACCAAAGTTAAATAAAATCAAATAAACCATCCAAACAGCCCCATAATCCCTAAAGAAACAGAAACAGTCTTCGAAAGTCTTCCAACCAAAAAAAAAAAAAAAAAAAAAAAAAAAAAAAGCCCAGAGAGGTTTAGTGCAGAATTTTATCAGACTTTCATAGAAGACCTAATACCAATACTCTTCAAACTATTCTACAAAATAGAAACAGAGGGAACACTACCCAACTCATTCTTTGAAGCTAAACTATGCTCATTATTAAACCACACAAAGACCTTACAAAGAAAGAGAACTTCAGACCAATCTCCCTCATGAACATTGATGCAAAAATACTCAACAAAATTCTTGCAACTGAACCCAAGAACACATTAAAATGATCATTCACCATGATCAAGTAGGTTTCATTCCAGGGATATAAGGATAGTTCACTATATGGAAATATATCAATGTAATCCAATATATAAACTACATCAAAGGGAAAAAACATATGATCATCTCTTTAGATGCTGATAAAGCATTTGATAAAATTCAATACCCCTTTATGTTCGAAGTCTTGGAAAGATCAGGAATTCAAGGCCCATACTTAAACATAGTAAAAGCAATACTCAGCAAACCAGTAGCCAACATCAAACTAAATTGTGAGAAACTTTAAGCAAGCCCACTAAATCAGGGACTAGACAAGGCTGCCCACTGTCCCCTTACCTATTCAATATAGTACTGAAAGTACTAGCCAGAGAAATTAGACCACAAAAAGAGGTCAAAGGGGTACAAATTGAAAAGGAAGAAGTAAAAATATCACTATTTGCAGATGATATGATAGTATACTTAAATGACCCCCAAAATTCCACCAGGAAACTTTTAACTTCAGCAAAATGGCTGGATATAAAATTAAATCCAACAAATCAGTAGCCTTTTTTTTACTTAAAGGATAAACAGGCTGAGAAAGAAATTGGAGAGTGACACTCTTCTCAATAGTCACAAATAATATAAAATACCTTGGTGTGACCCTAAACAAGCAAGTAAAGTATCTGTATGACAAGAACTTCCAAGTCTCTAAAGAAGGAAATTGAAGAAGACCTCAGAAGGTGGAAAGATCTCCCATGCTCATGGACTGGAAGGATAAACATAGTACAAATGGCCATCTTGCCTAAAGCAATCTACAGATTCAATGCAATCCCCATCAAAATTCCAACTCAATTCTTCAAAGTGTTAGAAAGAGCAATTTGCAAATTCATTTGTGGTAACAAAAAACCCAGGATAGCAACTATTTTCAACAATAAAGAATGTTCTGGGTGAATCACAACCCCTGACCTCAAGTTGTATTACAGATCAACTGTGATAAAAACTGCATGGTACTGGTACAGAGACAGGCAGGTAGATCAGTGGAATAGAATTGAAGACCCAGAAATGAACCCACATACCTACGGTTACTTGATCTTTGACAAAGGAGCTAAAAACATTCAATGAAAAAAAGAACAGCCTCTTCAACTAATGGTTCAGTATCAACTGGCACTCAGCATGTAGAAGAATGCAAATTGATCCTTTCTTATCTCCTTGTACAAAGCTCAAGTCCAACTGGATCAAAGACCTCAACATAAAACCAGGTACAGTGAATCTAAAAGAACAGAAAGTGAAGAAGAGCTTAGAACACATAGGCGTAGGGAAATATTTCCTAAACTGAACACCAATGGCTTATGCTCTAAGTTCAAGAATGGGCAAATGGGACCTCATGAAACTGCAAGGCAAAGGACACTGTCAAAAGGACAAACTGGCAACCAACAGATTGTGAAAAATCTTTTACAAATCCTACTTCTGATCGAGGGCTAATATCCAATATATATAAAGAACTCAAGAAGTTAGACTCCAGAGAATCAAACAATCCTATTAAAATGGGGTACAGAACTAAACAAAGAATTTTCAACTGAGGAATATCGAATGCCCTCACTGATAAGTGGATATTAGCCCCAAAACTTGGATTACCCAAGATACAATTCACAGACCACATGAAGGTCAAGAAGAATGAAGATCAAAGTGTGGATGCTCCAGTCCTTCTTCAAAAGGGAACAAAAATATTCTCAGGAGAAAATATGGAGACAAAGTTTGGAGCAGAAATTGCAGGAAAGGTCATCCAGAGACTGCCCCAAATGGGGATCCAGCCCATATAGAGCCACCAAGCCCAGACAATAAATTCTTGGGGATACCAAGAAGTGCATGTTGATAGGAGCCTGATACAGCTGTCTCTCGGGAACCTGATAAACACAGAGGTGGATCCTCATATCCAGGCACTGAACTGATAATGGAGTCCTTAGTGGAGGAGTTAGAGAAAGGACTGAAGGAACTGAATGGGTTTGAAATCACATAAAAACAACAATACCGACCAACCAGAGCTCTCAGGTACTAAACCACTATTCAGAGAGTGCACATGGACAGACCCATGGCTCCAGCTGCACATGTAGTAGAGGATGGCCTTGTTGGGCATCAGTGGGAGGAGAAGCCCTTGGTTCTGCCAATGCTCCATTTCCCAGTATAGGGGAATGTCAGGAAGGGGAGTTGGGAGGGGGTGGGTGGGTGGGGGAGCACCCTCATAGAGGCATGGCAATGGGGGATGAAGAGGGGTTTTTGGAGGGGAAACTGGGAAAGACCATAACATTTGAAATGTAAATAAAAATATTTAATAAAAAATAAGAAAGAAACAAAAACAAAGACACGGTTTCACAGACTTAGCACATGGATGGTGGCTGACTGGGAATGCTTTTTTAAATGAGCTCTTTTCTTGAACTGTCTTGGATTAATTTGCATTATATGAACATCAGCAGATGGGCTTGTTTTCGAGGATCCCATTCTGTTTCCGGTTCCTCAAATTCTGGTGTGAATCTGACACTGCTTTAAAAAAAGGGTAAGTTCTTGTGTCTGTGCCTACCACTTGGAAGTAGCTGCCTACAAAGGCCAGAAGAAATGATCAGGTTTCTCAGAACTGCAGTTACAGAAGTGTCCTAGGTTTCATTGCTGTGCAGAAACATGGCCTAGGCTAAAGGCAAACACCCAACTGGGGCTGGCTCACAGTTTCAGAGGTTCAGTCCATTGTTACCATGGCAGGAAGCATGGCGCCAGGTAGGCAGACAGAGTACTCTGGAAGAGCCAAGAGTTCTACATCCTGATAGTAAAGAGAGCTAACCACTTTACTTACATAAATTTAAAAACTTTGTAAGGAATCATTTTAATTTTAGTTGTGTCTCATTTTTCTGTTTTGACATGAGAGTAGTTACTAAAGACCCCTGCCTGCTGTACAGGAAACCACAAGAGCTGTACCCAGCTGCCCGCGAAGACTCCAAGTGCTTACTCAATCAGCCATGTGCTCTTTACTTTTTTTAAAGGTAGGGTCTCATTCTCACCCAGGTTGGCAAAAAAGCCCATAAAATATGGAGTTTAATTTGTGATGACCAACTACTCTTGAGTATGGGGCCTGCCCTAGAGTGTAGGTGACACACCCAGTGTCATCTCAGAGAAAACCTTTGCTCTTCCAACAGATTTTTAAATATAAACTCAGTATTTTTAGGGACCTCAAATGGTTTATACTTTTAAAATACTTTTCCTCCATTCTTTATAGTTCTGGTGAATTCACATACTTTTAATATTTTCAAATATATCATCTATATGACATCTTAGTGGGCTCTAGAAAGCCATTCTAAGAGAGAACAGCACACTACACCATGTGTTTTCATTTTGTTCCTATCTCCTTTATAGAGAGGACAAAAATGTTGTGACTCTAAGATTTCACAACAGGTTAGGTAACAGTATTTTCCCAAGCCCTACACATCTGAATTTCTCACCAGAAGACATTTGGTCATGGAATACTAATCCACTTGGTGTGATCAAAACAACAACCATTAAGTCACTCAAATACCACTCAATTTTACAGTTTGACATCAAGAATTTTGTTGTGTCTCTTCCCCTTACTGTTACACGGCTGTTTATTCTTTCCAAGGCAGAGTTTTTATATATACTAATTAATTCACACACATATTTCTAGGTTCCCTCATCCTCATCTTATTCTTTCTTTGGATCTGAAGTGTCTCCTACAAGCTCATGTGTTAAAACACTTAGTCCCCACATGGGGACACCATTTTGGGAAGCTGTGGGACCTCTGGAACATTGGTATCTAACAGGTAGATGTGAGCCACCGTGTGTTTGGTTCCACACTCTGCCTTCTGATCCACAAAGATGAGAAGGTTTTGTATACACACTGCTGCCACCGTAAGGCCGTCCATCATGCTTTATCCCAACAGGAAAGATCCTACCACTCCATACCGTGACTATACCATTCCATACCGTGACTATTCCATTCCATACCGTGACTATACCATTCCATACCGTGACTATTCCATTCCATACCGTGACTATTCCATTCCATACCGTGACTATACCATTCCATACCGTGACTATTCTATTCCATACCGTGACTATACCATTCCATACCGTGACTATTCCACTCCTTACCGTGACTATACCACTCCATACTGTGACTATACCACTCCATACCGTGACTATACCATTCCATACCGTGACTATACCATTCCATACCGTGACTATACCATTCCATACCGTGACTATACCACTCCATACCGTGACTATACCATTCCATACCGTGACTATACCATTCCATACCGTGACTATACCACTCCATACCGTGACTATACCACTCCATACCGTGACTATACCACTCCATACCGTGACTATACCACTCCATACCGTGACTATACCATTCCATACCGTGACTATACCATTCCATACCGTGACTATACCATTCCATACCGTGACTATACCACTCCATACCGTGACTATACCATTCCATACCGTGACTATTCCATTCCATACTGTGACTATTCCATTCCATACCGTGACTATACCACTCCATACCGTGACTATACCACTCCATACCGTGACTATACCATTCCATACCGTGACTATACCATTCCATACCGTGACTATTCCATTCCATACTGTGACTATTCCATTCCATACCGTGACTATTCCATTCCATACCGTGACTATACCATTGCATACCGTGACTATACCATTCCATACTGTGACTATTCCATTCCATACCGTGACTATTCCATTCCATACCGTGACTATACCATTCCATACCGTGACTATACCATTCCACACCGTGACTATTCCATTCCATACCGTGACTATACCATTCCATACCGTGACTATACCATTGCATACCGTGACTATTCCATTCCATACCGTGACTATACCATTCCATACTGTGACTATTCCATTCCATACTGTGACTATTCCATTCCATACCGTGACTATACCACTCCATACCGTGACTATACCATTCCATACCGTGACTATTCCATTCCATACCGTGACTATTCCATTCCATACCGTGACTATACCACTCCATACCGTGACTATTCCATTCCATACCGTGACTATTCCATTCCATACCGTGACTATACCATTCCATACCGTGACTATACCATTCCACACTGTGACTATTCCATTCCATACCGTGACTATACCATTCCATACCGTGACTATACCACTGCATACCGTGACTATTCCATTCCATACCGTGACTATACCATTCCATACCGTGACTATTCCATTCCATACCGTGACTATACCATTCCATACCGTGACTATACCATTCCATACCGTGACTATACCATTCCATACAGTGACTATTCCATTCCATACCGTGACTTGCTTAAGCATCCCTTGGGCTCAGGTCATAACGCCTCTCCTCCTCTCAGTCCCTTGTGTACATATTCTGAGTTGCTTCCCACCAGATGCCAAAACTGCAGCACAGAGGTCAAGGCACAGATCTGTCCTCAGAAAAGGATCTTCAGGAACCTGAGGTGAGTCACTCTACCCTGCATACTCTCAGGGATATTCATTAAAGATTCCTAAACATGGCCTCAAAGGTCAAGCTCAAAGAAACCTACCTTAGTGATATCAGTACAGAGTCTGGGAGAGTGAGAGCCCCACAGAGAATCTTCAGTCCTTCATCCTTCAGGTCATTGGAGCTGATGTCTAGGTGGCTCAGGGTTTTGTTTCGCCTAAGAACTTCTGAAAGATAGTCCCAACATTGCTCACCGAGGGAACAGTTGGATAACCTGTAGGAGGGAAAGAAAGGCATGAAAGGAGGGAAAATATAATGTTTCTATAACTTTATAAGTAGCAGTGACAAAATATTCAAGCAAAATATTCAAGCTCAAGAGACTTCTGGCTTATCAGGAACACATCTATCTCCATTTCTTTTGATTTCGCATCAGATCCAGCATTGAAACTGAGTAAATTCATTGACAATGCTAATGTTTTAAGACCTTACCTGAATCCTTTATATTAGCCATGCCTCAATCATATTTCTTATAACTATATGATTATTGTAATATAGGCAACCATCTTAATTTCTTGTATAATAAACAGTATGAAAATATATTTTAAAAATAATGTGTATGTGATATAGTTTCATTTCTGTTGTTGTGATAAATATATCCTTAAAAAATCAATTTTGGGGAGAGGGCTCTAAATTAGCTCACTATTCCAGATTGTACTCTCTCCTTGTGTGATGTCAGGGGGCAGAGACTTCAAACAGCTGGCCACATCACATCAGAAGTCAAGGGCACAGAGAATTCATACACGCATGGCTATATTTCCAATTCTTCAGTAATCCAGGCACCAGACCCAGAGTGATGGTGTTACCCACTGTGAGCGCAGTCTTCACAGAGCAGTTAGTACAGTGAAGACAATCCCCCACCGACACGTTCATGGTCCCTCTAGACCTGGGCACTCGAGCCAGGGTGACAGCTAACACTAACCATATAATATGAAATATACAGGAGTACATGACATGAAAAAAATCAAAATCACTTGGACCCATCCAAAACACCAAACCATCTGCCTTTCTCTCCCGGGTTCTAAAGTCCTTAATTTTCTTCCTTGTTGACAAATTCATTTATTCCATCCACAATTACAAGAGAGGCTCATTCTGTATGAGATGACGTCAAGGGGTTCTGTGACTGTCCCATTCTATGTGCCAAATCCAAGTAATTGACACAGTTCTATGTGCCTGTTACAGGCACTTTAATCTAGTCATACAGCTTTTGAAGTTTAGCGCATTAATCCCTTGGTATCTAAGTGAAGCAGGGATGAGTGTGCATGTGGGGTCAGGGTCACTGTGGGTGTAAAACTCTGCAGGTACTCAAGAGCTGTGTGGACTGTGGCTCAGCATGTGTCCAACCTGTTCTTACTGTCCATATACCAGTTCCAACCCCCTCTAGTCTCCTTATGATAGAATACAATATAATTTAAACACCAACTAACTGTTGTCCCAGGTTCCCTGGGGAACAACAACAAAAGATACTTATAGTAGTTTCTAAATGATTGTGGCTGTGTAAATGTGTATATGATGTTTGCAGGCACATGCCACAGTATGCATGTGGAGGTCAGAGAACAGATCTGTGGGCTGGTTCTCTCCTTCCACATTTACACGGGTTGTTTTGAAGTCTGTCCTTGACCTTGCCATCCTCCTACCTCGGCCTCCTGCAGGGCTGGTACTCAGATGTGCCTGAGCGTGTGCTTTAATCATATGTGCTTGTGCCTGTCATGTGTGGTCTGTCCGTGTGAGAGAGGGTGACTCTGAGGGCCAGAGGAGGAAGTTTGATTTCTCGGACTTAAAGCTACAAGTGGATGTTAAGTTTCCTAACGCGGTGCTAGGAGAGGAATGGGTCCTCAGGAAGAGCAATGTGTGTGCTCTTAACCACTGAGCCATCTCTCCAGCCCCGCGTGCCTGTTCATGTTTCTTAGGCTTACACTTTGAAACTTCTGCCACGGGACTAAATCAATGGGGAGATATTACAATGAATTAATTTGTGTGGTGTCTGAGAGAAAGCTGTGGTTCCTGGACAGGATTCCTATAGATGGTCTCCCTCCAGTCAGCAGGTAAACACAGAAACTATAGCAGTTCAAGGAAAGAAAGAATGCAGACCCGCCAAAGTACCCCATGGCTGCATTATAAACCCAAGGCAAGAGAGACTGGGAACTGTCCTAGTCCCTTATGGATGCAAACAGTACCCTCACATCCCCCCTAGCAAGAGGCACAGCCAGTTTCCCCCACACAGGCATTCCTTCCCCACAGGAAACACTCTGTCCTTTTCTGTTTCGGGATAAATAGTCCAGTCTGCTGAGATCAGGCTCTAGTCCTTTTCTTTCTGCCTCCTGCATCTCTATGTTGCCTTGGAACTCTAACAATGTGTGTACGGCAGGTGTGCTCCTGTGTTTGGAGGCTGAAGCTGATGTATTCCTCAGTTGCTCTCTGCCTTGCTTTGAGACTGGGACTCACCAATATGGCTGATCCTTGCTCTAGGACCCACCTATTTTCAGTGCTCAGCTCTGGGATTGCAGATATTGAGTGTTACTACTCTCAGCATAGGAAGCACTCCTACCCACTGAGCCTTTTTCCAGCCACGGAACTGGAAGATTTTTAGTAAAATGACTCTGCATTCAAAGTCTTTGCACATTTCTCCCCAGTGCACTCCCCCAGCCCCCAGGGCCACTTACACTAAGTGCTTCAGAATGCAGTGTGGGTGGCACAGAGCCTTGTGCAGTGAGGAAATCCCTTTGTTCAAGTTGTTGGATGACAAATTAAGATGCTTCAGCACCTTGCTGCTGATCAGGATGGAGGCAAAGACCTTGCAGTCATCAGGCGACAGGTTACAGGCGGCTATCCTGCAGGACAAAGATAACGTCATTCTCCTCTGTTTTCATGACATTTCCCTTGACATCCCTGTGAAGGTTTGGGACTTCTCAGAATAGGACATTGTCCTTTATTTAAAAAAAAAGATTTATTTTCAGTGTGTATGAGTGTTTGCCTACGTGTATCTATGTATATCACATGTGCGTCTAGTGCCTAGAACTAGAGGTACTGGTGGTTGTGAGCCATTCAGTTTGAGTTCTGGGACAGGACTTAAACCCGGGTCCTCTGCATGAGCAACAAGTACTCTTAAACCTCTGAGACAACTTTCAAGCCCAGTTCTAAAACATTCCATTTATTGATTTATTGATTGATTCATTGTTGGTGGTGGTGGTGGTATGTCTGTATGTGTGAGATGCCCTTGAGTTACCAGATGTAATGTATGTTGTACTAGGAAATCGTGATGTACTGTTTCAGCTTGCTGAAACAACTCTGAGAATAAAGGGCTTTCCTGTCCC
Organism: Micromys minutus; assembly: GCF_963924665.1. Lineage (NCBI taxonomy): Eukaryota > Metazoa > Chordata > Mammalia > Rodentia > Muridae > Micromys > Micromys minutus. Next base: position 31,179,250 of record NC_137965.1, read on the forward strand.
AGACTCCAGCATGTTTACTGCAAATGTCTTGTAAGTCTCCTCATCCAGGGAAGGCCTGACCCGTGGGTCTGCGATAGGGAGAGGAGAGAGCAGTCACAGTGCCCAAAAGTAAAAACACTGTGTTCCTCAGAACAGAAGGAAAGCCAGTGACAACCAAAGTAACTATTGTTTACCCCTACAATGGCCCATAGCTGTTATTATGAGGGAAAGAGAAGGAAGGGCCTCAGGTGGGGACAATGCTCTGCTCTGCCTGGAACTCGCACTGGAGAACGCCAGCAGGGCTGGGTCAGGCCTCCCAGGTCATTTCTGCTGGATGCGCTGAAGCGCCTGTCTTGCCCATGTTATTTATAGACATTACCATCTGTCCTTTCACTTGGTGGCACAAAACAGATACCCTGTTCCTCCCCCAGGACAGGTGATGAGGATTTCCCTCTGACTGCTTCTGGGAGGTGTCCTCAGTCAATTTCTGCTTTAGTTCTCTCTCTCTTTGGGCTATCCTGGTCTCCTCTGATGACGTGTCAGATCTGAGGATAATTTGCTATTCGTGACTTCCTTCTGTCACTTGCTACTTAATCGTTTTTAGATTTTCTTTCTATATAACTCAATAAACTCAATAAATCAAAACCAAAAGCATGTCTGTAATAGAACCACACAGAATTCCATCTCCATGGCAGAAAATAGGATAAGGTGCACACGTCAACAACTGTCATCATCCATGTCCATTCTCCCCTTCTGTCACTAGCTGCAAACCAGGAACCACTCTCCTTGCCTCTAATACCTAGTCCTGTCCATCTTTGAACTTAATACATGAATCACATGGCATCTTTTTGAATCAGATCCGTGCCACCAACAATATCTGAGAACCATCTGAATACGATCAATAGCTATGGGGTTTTTACGTAGCCTACTATGAGTCAGAATTTCAAATTTCAGGTATGAACACAGGCCACGCGTGGTTCAGGAAGCAAATGGAGTCACGTACCTTTAAACATATGCTCAGTGGTAAGAGTTCTGAGTTCTAAGGTATGTCGGAAGCTGTGAAATCTGAACAGAAGCTGTGATTTCCGAAGTGGATATACCTATCTAGAAATGAACGTTTACATTCCGTAATCAGCTCAATTTCTAAGAAGTTAGACTCACTTGTTTTTAATTTTACATATGAGTGTGTCACCTACATGTGTCTGTGTACCACGTGCATACCTGGTGCCTGTGATGGTTATGAACCACCCTGTGGGTACCAAAGATTGAGCTCTGGTCCCCTGGAAGAACCACGATAACTCATAACTTGGTGTTTTAAATTATTACGAATTACATTTCTTTGTTTATTTGCATGTCTGAGCACATATGCTACAGCATGTGAAGGGGGTATGTGGACAATGTACAACAAAAGAGGACACCTTGTGAAAGTTGGTTCTTTCCTTTTTCCATGTGGGTCCTGGGGTAGAACTCAGGTTATAGGTGGGCAGCAAGTGCCTTATCCCACTGATCCATGTCACTGACTAGCTGTGATCATGTTTTAAAGTGACAAAGTCTGTGCATGAACAACAGAAAAATAGGACACATGTGTACAAATTAAAACTGTTGTCTTGTGATGTTAACTTGACACAACCTAGAATCACTCAGGAAGGGAGTCTCAGTGATGAGCTCTCCGGGTAGGGACGACCTGTGGCAAAGTTAATGGAGGTGGTAAGACCTGTCCACCGTGGGTGACACCATTCCTCAGGAAGCAGGATCTTGACCTGTATAGGAGTGGAGGAAGCTAGTTGAGCACTAGCATGCACACATTAATCCACTCTTGAGTGTGCATGACACGTCACCATGCTTCCAGTGTTTTGCTCCCCTGGCTTCCCACAGCAATGGCCCATAAGCTGAAAATTTGAATCCAGTAAACTTTTTTTTCCGCTATCATTGCTTAGGTCAGGGCATTTTGTCACAGCAAGTGGATGAAAATGAAGGGGCAGCCTTTGACTGAAATCACTGACCTAGGAGAACACACAAACTTACTCCAGTTTTTCTATGTTGCACTGTGCCTGGTTCAAGACATCACACAAAAGTTTCACATCACCGTGCGAGAGGAACGTGAGGCTGAGGTTCAAGTGCTGCAAACACTGGTTCTGAATCAACTGAAAGAATAGGTGGTTATCACACAGGAAGGTCACATTATTTACCCTGTGGAACAAAGAGAGGAGTCCATCAGTTTCCCCTGAGCTCTCATCTTTGGCGAGATCCTATATCCCACAATGACCACATAACTAATTCTGTAACCCAGTGACAGCTCCCCAGGCGGTTTTCTCTTCCATGTGGAACTCTGAGAAAGGTTTGAGGGCAAAGTCGGCTGTCCCACGAGGAAGCTACTGGCATCTAGAAAGCAGAGCCCCGCATATGCTTTCATCATTGTACAATTCATGGCACAACCCTCAATAAAGAATGGTTAGTGCTGCCAAGCCAGTGAGATTCTACTCTGGACTGTGTAAGTCTCCATTTATGCAGTTAGCCAAGAGATGGTGGGAAGGCTAGTCTGTCACCTCTGTGATGTATCAGAAATCAAAGTTGGCCTCTAACTTACACAAGTACTTTAAGGGTGCAGCTGGGGTACTTCAGATGATTATACAAGACCAGAAAGGCTGTTTCATTGAGATTAGTGTCTTTCACTTGGAGTACGTGGATGTCCTTACTGCTTGTGAGCACAGAGCACAAATGATGCCAACAAACGAGAAGCTTTTCCCTGTAACAGAGGACAAAGAAATGCATTCCACTGTCAGAAAGTTAATTCTAGGCACTAGAGAGATGACTAGAGGTTAGGTGCACACATTACACATGCACACATGTAGGTAGGCAAAACATCTGTACATACACTAAAAACAAACAAAGGATAAAACCTGACAGCACCTTTGGATTCTACTCATTCACAAAAACTTAAGTCAAGCCATTCACAGCACAGAAGTGTGGCGAATGACTCCCCGGGCAGATGAAGGGTAGCCAGCTAAGGTAATTTCATGTTTGCAGCTCTTAGCCAGACATGTGGCAAGGTCTGTGGGATTCTGTTCTTATAGCTTGAGGGTAGAGATGCAGTTAATGACTACTGGGAAAAGACCAGAGGATTCTACATAGTGGCGCCCAGAACTGTCCGGGGCTTTCACCTGCCCTCTCCATTCCCACAACAGATAACCCAGATAGCTTGGTGGTGTTGAACTTGAGAAATCATCCCTTACAGTTAACCTTGGTGGTTTTAGAATGAAAATGAGGCAGGGTTCCAGAGCCAGGATCTCCTGACTCAAGCTTCAGGTGCCAGTACTTACTCAGTGTGTATCTTACTCAGTGTGTATCTTGGATGATATATGTGACTTCTCTGCCTACTTTCCTCACATCTAACAGGATAATCAGATTTGCCTTGTAACATTTCACACTGTGTGTGTGCTACACAGTGTGTGTGCTACATGGTGTGAGAGCAGGTCAAAGGACAACTTGCAGGAATCAGTTTCTACCTTGTGGTTTAATGAACTGAACTTAGGTCCTCAGAGGGCGGCACCTCTTATCTGCTGAGCCATCTTGGAAACTCACCTTACATGGTTCTGAGTATGAAATGAATCCATTTAGTAAATGTTGCTGGGTGTATATGTTTGTGAATGCACGTACATGTGCATGTGCGTGCATGTATATGCTTGCATATGGAAGCCATGCCTCTGTCTCTCTAGTGCTGAGATTATAGGTACATGCTGCCAGGCAAAGCCTTTAAAAACTGTATATCCAGGGGATGAAACTGAAGTTCTCATACCTGTGCAGCAACTGAGTCACCCCCATGCTCTCCACCACAATTACTGTTTACAAGGCAGTTTGCATCTAGGAGATCAAGAGACAGTTCGAGTGTCTTGATCTCAGAATCTACTATCTCAGAAGGGCAGAAAACACACACTCCATTCTCACATGGTGAGGATAATATATCATAATATGGTGGGTTAATATCATTGCTGCTCTGATCACAAGGCTACTATGACTAAGAAAAGGAAAGTCTCAAGGATAAATGGCAACTTATTCTATTGCTATAGAAATACCAGAAGTTCAAGGCCAGCCTTGATTACAGAATGAATGGAAGGCTAAACCACATCTTAAGAAAATGATCTGGGGCTGAAATTTCTGGTAAAGTGCTAGGCCTAGTATATATGATGCTCTAGATTCTATTCTCAGGATGGAAAAAAATGTGTCAAGAGATCATAAATCATACACATGTATTTTCGTTGTTTGTTGGGTTTTTGTGTACAAAAGTCTCACTCTTTAGATCAGACTCACCTGGAACCCAGGTGAGTAGTTGTATGTAGCCCAGACTACTCTTGCCTTAGTTCCCTGAGTGCTGGGGTCACAAGCATGAGCCCCATACCTGGTTCCATTTAGAATTCTGTATTCCTTATGTATACTGTCATACGTATTGTAGGCCTGTCCTAAACTTGCTATATAAACAATGATGACCCCGAGTTTCTGATCTGGGTCCACCATCTTGAGAACCTGGATTATAGGCATGACCATCATATTCTGTCTTATATGATGCTGGTGAACAAATGCAGGATGTCTCAAGTATAGCAGGCAACACTCTGTGAACTGAACCATTTCCTGGACTCCTGTACATACGAACTGATACAGTCTATATATGCATATGTATGCATAACTAATAATTAAGAAACATACTCAGGTGTGGAGGCACATGCCTTTAGTTCCAGTACTCTGGAGACAGGCAGATGAATATGAGATTACAGGCTTGACACAGTTACATAGTGAGATTCTGTCCCAAATCAGTTATAAAAAATAAATATTAATAAAATCAAATAGTGTATCCTTCAAAGAGATGATTCAGGGCTCAAAATGAAGCCTGTTGGACTGGAGACAGTTCAGTGTTGAAAGTGTTCATGTTTCTTTAGAAAATAAGAATTTGGATTGCAGAACCCACATCTGGCAGTTGGCTATTGTTCAGGAAGATCAGATGTCACTGAGGCCAGCTCCACACGTGTGCAAAATGACATGCAGCCACATACACATAAACTATACCCGTGCATAATGACATACACATAAAATAAAAATCACTCTTAAAATAAGTGGAAACTGTTGACCAAAAAAAGGTAAATTTGTTGTTTTTCCCCCTTAAAAGCTCTACTTTGTTTTTAAATTTATTTTTAAAAATGTTTAATTGAAATAGAATTGTATCACTTTTTCTTCCTTGTTCTCTCAACTCTCAAGGTGACAACCTTTTTCATTGTTTTATATGTACATGTTTATGTACACACACACACACACACACACACACACACACACACATACCTGTTGAGTCTGGTTTTGTTGTTTGTGTGTATGTGGTTTATAGGCCTAGCATTTGATATGAGTTATGAGTTTTGAATTTGTCTTTGTAAATCCCAACACACAGCAATGGACTCTGAGAGGGGACAGAGAGAGTGAGGGACTCACGTATAGCTGTGTTCGTGCTCTTCACTCAGGACATTCTGGGTGGAGAAGGACAGTTTCTTCAGTGTGGAACAGCGTTTTAGGCAGTAGGCAGCGACAATAACATCAGAATAATCCTTAGCCGTGAAGTTAACCTGCTCCATACAGTTCATTGCTCGCAGTAGGAAGGCTTCATCATCCATCTCAAACAGACAGTAAAACAGCTTCAAGCCATCTATCTGCTCTTGAAGCTCTGCATTGCCACTTACGGTTTCCAGGAACTGACACAACTGATGATTAATTTCCTGGGACAACTGGTGTCCAAAAAACACCTCTAGCTTTTTTAGTTCCGATTTATGTAAAAGGCCAAAGATGAAACAGCCTAAAAAGATCCACTGTACTTTTACTTTCTTTAGAAATGTAAACAAGAGTGCCTGTACACTTTTAACATCCTGACAAGGGTGGTCCACATGTCTCTTTAGCAGATAAAAGATGGCTGCACACACCTCCTGGACAGATGGGTGGAGGAAGATGTAAGAATTTTCAGATTCCTTGCTCTTTTCAAGGATCCTTATCTCCAGCAGTGTGGGGATGTCAGAGTCCGTGATCCCGTTTTTCTCGAGAGCCTCCTCACTAAACACAAAGGTGTCAGTCCACATGCCCTCAGCAGCCAGAGAACATAAGCTCTGCAGCTGCTCTTGGCTTTTCTTACTTGGATATTGGGCACCTTTGGGAATGAACAAACTGTAGATGTGAGTGGTGTAGAGGGAGGTGGTGCGTCTGCAGATGGAGACTGGGTCTCCCCCCATCTCTATCTCCTTTTTTAGACAGGTAGCCACCATCCAGCAGAGCAGAGGGACTTGACATAAAGTGAACAGCTGGTTGTTTTCTCTCACCAGGCTGAAGATTTCCTGGGTTCTGTTCCTATCTTGGAACAAGTTGCGGAAATACATCTTAATATTGCTCTCATTGAAGCCCGTTATTACTTTCACATTTGTGCACTCAATCCTGTCCTCCATTTTCTCAAAAGTCTCTGGGGTAGCGGAGATGAGGAAAGAGGATTCAGGGAGCATCTTCCTCCTGAGCAAACTGCTTAGCACTATATTCACTGGTTGCTTCTCCATGCAGTTACCACACAGCTCCGACTCCCGCTCAGACAAATCCAACTCCATTGCTTCCAAGCTGTCGATGATAAATAAGAGTTTCTCAGGTTCGGAGAGGATCTCTGCTATGGGAGCAGAGATGTTGGGCCACTCTCTGGAGATCAGTTCCGCCAGACTAGCTGCCTTCAGCTTCTTCACATCTTGACAGCAGAAGTAGAAGATGTAGGAGAATTTGTTCTGAAACACCATGCCTTCTGACCAGGCCAGCATTAGCTTTGTCAACATCAGTGACTTGCCAATCCCTGCCACTCCTTGTAGGAACATCATGTGTGGCTTCTTTCCAGTTGCCTTTGATATAAGAAGGTTCTCAAAACGATCACAGTCATCCTGGGTAAATTTCTGCTTAAGTAAATCCTGAACTTTGATGTTAAACTTTCTGGAATAATCACGGGTCAGCTTCTTCTGCAAATGAGCTTGATAAGACTTTGTGTGTCCTGAGTCAGTGGGTACAAAGGAAAAAAATCCACAACACATCAAAGTTAAACATTCGCCCAGATCTAGTCTGACTGAGATGATTCCTGTGGAGGTCAGAAGTATTAAATCCACTCCTCTCTGAGCTGGATCTACAGCTGTCCACAAGTAGTCCCCCATAGGTGATGGGGATTGAACTTAGGTGGTGGACAGTAAAACCATGCCAGGAAGTTTGGTAAGGTAGAGTGGTTGAGACCCATAGAGTCAGTGGGCAAACACCTGAGTCTCCGCTCCCTGCCCAACACCTGGCCTGGGATACATGCTATGCTCCCCACAATAAAAGAGACATGTCCTATGGTCATGAAGACCCAGAACAGATGAGGTATCTAGAGGGCCAAGCTAATAAGCTTCTCTTTCCCTTCCCCACCCAGACATTCCTTCCTGCAAAAGGTATTTAACCTCAGGTCTAGCCTGAGAAGTTGGTATGGTATGTTATGCACCCATTTTCCATCATGAACAACCAATAAACTATTTAAAACCATGGACTTTCTCTTTCATCAAGGTCCACTGTGGGGAGCCATGAAGAAGGTCACAGTTGTTTCAAATACATACATATGTGGGAGGGCGAGCGGGGGAGGGGTACAGGTTGACACTGGTGTCTTCAACTGCTCTGCTCTCTGCTGTTTTAAATGATTTGTTTTTTTTTAAATGAAAGCCTCAGTTCTTCTTAGGAAAAAAATAAATGTATAGCACCCTCTCAGTGTGGTATACCTGGACCTTAAATCATTAATAATCCAAGAGCTAAGATACTAGCCTTGTGGCAATTTTTGGTATTCACAGATAATTATGCTTAATCTATACTCAACAAGAAATCTGTTTCCATGTTACATTCTGTCCTACATGTACTTTATGCTTATGGTAACCAGTGGGATTTCAATGCATGCTATCAAACCTCTAGAAGAATTAAGTACCAACAAAAATATTCATATAATGTTATACCAAAATGCCTTTAAAATCTGTATATGTATCCCTCTTTTGTTAAAAAATAAAGTTGTAAGAAAAAAAGATTTGTTTTTTAATTTTATGTGCATGAGTGGTTTTTCCTGTGTGCATGTATGTGCACCAGATGTGTGCAGAGCCCTCAGAGGATAGAAGAAGGCATTGGTTCCCTGAACCTGGAGTTACAGATTATTATGAACCATAAAAGCAGGTGTTCTTAACCACCGAGCCATCTCTCCAGGCCCTCCATCTCATTTGAGACATTTTTTTTTAAGTTGGCTTAAAACTTGCCAAACTGACTTGCCACTTGCTACCATGCCTTGCTATTATGTGGTTTCTGAGATCCAAAGTCAGACTGTCCTGTTTACATAGCAGGCACCTTGCAGACCGAGCCATCTTCCCAGACCCTATAAATATGATTTCTTACAGCTGTCTTCTCCTGTTGCTGCTCTAAATCCTCAGGGCTACCATTTCACTCTAGAGGTAAGGCTCCAGTTTAGATTCGAAGGGAACATTAATAATGTCCTGTGTAGTAGTTTAATCATCTGGGTAAGGTATGCTACCCTATAATACACAGACCAGACCTAATGTGTCTACATGAAGCTGCCTGCTCACTCGAGGAGAAGAATACCCCATGACACCCAGTGTTCCTAGGGTAGATGGGCATGAAGAGCAGTTATCAAAACTATGACTCGATTCTCACTCATTGTAAAGCAGCTCTGACCAACTCACCAGCAATCTCTCTTCCTGCCTTCTCAATGAGATCCTTCCTGTTCATCTTTTGGAAGATTTTGAAGGTCATATCCCAGGCTTGCTTCTCCTCATAATGTTTCAACAGTAAATTAGCAAGGTCTTCTCGAGATGCCTTCTTCACTTCGGCCCAAGAAATCTGTTTCAGCCTCAACTGCAAATTCTCCTGTTTGAGGAATTCCTTAAACTTTATGAATTCTTTCCTGTTTAGCTCTTCCAAGTACCACATAAGGCCAAAATCAGAAAAGAAAGATGCCATTGTGTCTTAAGAAAGATAGACGTCTTCAGAGAGATGAGTACTACGAGTAAGAACCAGGCGGGATCTGTGGGAAAATCAGACAAGCAGCTGAGTTATTAAACACAAAGCAAAAAGGGGAGGTGTCATTGTGATGGGGGGAGATGGTAGAGCTGAGCTGAAGTATAGGGACAGAAGCTGGGTCCTCAGCATTTATATAAGAAGTAGGGTGTACAGACAGAACCTTCAACCCACTACATGTCTTCCTTGTAAGATGTGCTGAGGTAATGATCACCAGAACCTGTGGGAGCAGCCAACCGGTGGCTAGTCCAACCTGAGGCGCACACCACGAGAGGGAGCCCATGTCTGACACTGTGTTGACAGCCAGGAACCAGAGGCTCGGCAGCACTGAGATCAAGGGACGGAACCAAACACGACTGGCAAAAAGTCAATGAAATGATTCCTAATGATTTTTCTGCTATTTTCATAGATCAGAGTCTAGCTTGATTGTCATCAGGGGCACCACCCAGCAACTGAGAGGAGCAGATGCAGAGCCAAACACTAGGCGAAGTCAGGGGAACCCACAGAAGAAGGGAGGAAGGCCTGTAGAAGCCAGAGAGGTCAAGGATACCTTGAGAACACATCCCACAGAATCAACTAGGCAGGGCTCCCAGAAGCTCAAAGAGACTCAAAGACAATCATGAAGCCTGCATGGATCTGCACTAGGTCCTCTGCATATATGCTATGGTTGTGTAGCTTGTTGATTTTTTGGGACCCCACCCCCCAACAGCAGGAGTGGAGGGTGTCCCTAACTCATTCGCCTGCACTTGAGATCCTTTTCTCCCTACCGGGTTGTCTCATCCCATTTTGATATGATGGTTTGTGCCTGGTCTTAGCATAATTTGCTTTGCAGTGTTAAGCTGATATCCCTGGGAGGCTTGTTCTTTTTCTGAAGGGAAATGAAGTAGAGGATCCAGGGGTCAGATGTGTCTGTGAGGGGGACTGGGAGAAATGGAATTAGGGGAAACTATGGCTGGGATAGAATGTATGTTAAGCAAAAAGAAGAGAGGAGGAGGGGCCAGCAGGTGATGGCACGGCCCTATACCCCTAGCACCAAGAAGGCAGACACAGGAGGATCTCTGCAGCCTGCTGGACAGCTTGTCTAGCCAAATTTGGTGAGTTCCAGGTTTACTAAGAGACCCTGTGTCAACAATCAGGCAGCGAGTAACTGAGGAAGACACTTGATGTCAACATCTGGTTTCCGCACAAATACCCCTCCGTATCTCCACACACAATGTGGTCACTCACTCACAGTCTCTGCTCATTGTGGGTGATAAATGAGGGCAGGGAGCTTTTCAGTATGGCTCATTTGAACTCATCCCATTGAAAGGATTATCACGGTTAACATAGCGCTTCTCAACCTTCCAAACTCTGAAACCATTTCATACAGTTCCTCATGTTTTGGTGACCCTCAACCATAAAGTTTGTTGATTCTTCTTAACTACAATTTTCCTACTTTGTGAATAGTGATGAAAATATCTGTGTTTTCACACTTGTGAAACAGTGATTCACCCCTCAAAGGGGTCGTGACCCAGAGCTTCAGAACCACCACAACAACACTTGGAAAACAACAAAGTGAGATTTGTTACTCCAAAGAATTACGAATGGGGCTGGAGTGATGGACCAGCAAATAAGAACATTAGTGCCCCCGCAGATCCACATTTGGTTTGCGGTACCCACACTAGGGGTCTCACTGCTGGCTAGAACTCTAGATTCAGGGGATCTGACACCCCCCCCCCTTTTGTGAGGAATACAACAAACGATTCTATTTGAAGTTGCTAACCCTCTCTTTGCTCCCCCCCCCAAAAAAAACTGTACGAGTTTACAAACATATTAACATACAAATAATGAGGGAAGTCCTAGGAGCCTCCCCGCTGTCTCTGTGAAGGTGACAGCTGGAGGGCACTGTCCCCACAGGCTGCTGTTGCTGTGAGGTCTGATGGCAGCTGCTCTGGATCCACTGCTGGCTTCTTTGGCACCTCCAGGTTCACCTGCCAGTCTGTCTTCCATGTGCTCACGAGGAGCTGGAGACTTTGAACCTGCGGCACTGGCGGCTCTTCAGTCCGCCATCGCTCTGGCTCAAGCTCATGCTGGAAGGGACGCTTCCTCTCCCGACAGTGCTTCTTGTAGGCAGCCCCGTTCTTCTGCTGGCACTGAGAGTATTGAGCTACCCGGAAACGCCCACAGATGTTGAACTCTTGAAGCTGCTTTTCAATCACCACACAAGGAGGATAATGACGCTCACAGTAGGTACAGGACTTTTCCTCCTCTTCCACCACATCCCCACTGGCATTACAATACCGGGTCACATTCAAGACAGAGAGTTGTTCTGCTATAGGGTCTGTGGGAAGCTGCTGGACTGAGAGCCAGTATAAGCTTTGCTCCCTTTGTTTGCTGGAAGTCACTTCAGCTTTGGGTAGCCAGTCCCATGGTACCAGCTGCAGGTTGTCTAGCTGACTGTCCACAGCCACAGCACTGAGATGTACCACCTGAAACCCGGAAGCCACACTTCCTCTGTCTGACACCCTCTTATGCAGGCAGGGCACACATGTGGTGCTCCTATATACACTCAGGCACACACATGCCCATAAATGTTAAAAGAATTACTAGTACCTCTACTTCTGGGATACCAGGTGGAAGGCTAATATGGAAAGTACTTATGATACCATTATAAAAACAGTATTGTGGTTATAATACAGGATACACTCTGGCATAATACAGCTGTAAATACAATCAGGTAGCTAGGTCCAGGGGCATGGCCTGGGATCCCAGCTACTTCAGAGGCTGAGGCAGGAGTATTTCAAACTCAGGGTCTGTCTACAAACAGAAGGAAGGCAAGCCTGGGCAATTTAGTGAAACCTTGTCTTAAAGAAAAAGTGGGGCTGAAGAGATGGCTGAGTGGTGAGGAGCTCTGGGTGCTCTTCCAGAGAATCTGGGTTTATTTCTCAGTACCCACATGGTGGTTTTCAACAACGGTGGGGGGAACTTGGGGTTAAGAGTATCTGCTGATTTTGAACTTGCAGAGGACCTGAGTTTAGTTACCAGCATTTATATCAGATGGCTTACAACTACCTGTAACTTTTGTTCAAGGGCACCTGAAATAATCTTCTGGTCTCCCTAGGCCCTAGGTATGCATGCAATGCACAGAAAAAGGAAAATACATACTAAAAATAATGTTGCTCCCAGAGCTAGGGCCCTCCCACTGCCATTGGGACACAAAACATGCCTGCAGGGAGCTGATCTCCCAGGAGGCTCTCACTCCTACGCACACAGGTGAGACCCCACTTTCCACTGACTGTCCAAAGAGAGACCCTTCAGGAATTCACAGGGCACAGGAATCGCAGGGCTTCCTGGAACTGGACCCTTCAGGACACAGAACCTTCCCACAGAGAGCTGAGCACACAGGAGTGCTCTCACTCCCAAGCCCACAGACCCACAGGAGGGGCGAGCTCCAGTCACAGACAACAAGACCAACTAGCATCACAGATTACAAGGTAGCAAGAGGTAGGTGCAAGAACCTAAGCAACAGAAACCAAGATGACCTGGCAACATCAGAACCCTGTTCTCCCACCACAGCAAGTAGTGGACATCCCAACAGAATGGAAAAGCAAGATTTGGATTTAAAATCATACCCCATGATGACGAGAGAGGACTTTAAGAAGGACACGAATAAGTCCCTTAGAGAAATACAGGAGAACATAGGTAAACAAGTAAAAGCCCTTAAACAGGAAACACAAAAAGCCCTTATAGAGCTACAGGAAAATATAACCAAACAGGTGAAGGATCTGAACAAAACCATCCAGAATCTAAAAATGTAAATAGAAACAATAAAGAAATCACAGAATGTCACAACCCTGAGGATAGAAAACCTAGAAGAGAGATCAGGAGTCGTAGATGCAAGCATCACCAATAGAATACAAGAAATAGATGAGAAAATCAGAAGATAACATAGAAAACACTGACAAAACAGTCAAAGAAAATTCAAAAAGCAAAAAAGCTAACCCAAAACACCCAGGAAATCCAGGACATAATGAGAAGATCAAAACTAAGGATAATGGGTATAGAAAACCGAAGATTCCCAACTAAAAGGACTAATAAATATCTTCAACAAAATCATAGAAGAAAACTTCCCTAACATAAAGAAAGAGATGCCCATAGATATGAAAGAAGCCTACAGAATTCTAAATAGACTAGACCAGAAAAGAAAATCCTCCTGTCACATAACAGTCAAAACACAAAATGCACAAAACAAAGAATATGTACAAAAGCAGTAAGGGAAAAGGTCAAGTAACATATAAAGGCAGACTTCAGAAATTACACTAGACTTCTCAACAGAGACTATGAAAGCTAGAAGATCCTGGGCAGATGTCATGCAGACCCTATGAGAACACAAATGCCAGCCCAGGTTACTATATCAGCAAAACTCTCAACTAACATAGATGGAAAAAAAATAAGATATTCCAAGACAAAACCAGTATTTTCCACAAATACAGGTCTACAAAGGATAATAGATGGAAAATTCCAACACAAGGAGGGAAACTACACACTATGAAAATTAAGAAAGGAATCTTGCAAAAAACCCAAAAAAGAATATCTACACAAATATAATTCTACCTCTAACAACAAAAATAACAGGAAACAACAATCACTATTTCTTAATATCTTTTAATATCAATAGACTCAATTTCCAAATAAAAAATAGATTAACAGACTGGATACATAAACAGGATCTAGCATTTTGCTATATACAGGAAACTCATCTCAGTGACAAAGACAAACACTACCTTAGAGTAAGAGGCTGGAAAACATTTTTCCAAGCAAATGGTCCCAAGAAACAAACTGGAGTAGCCATTTTAATATAGAATAAAATTGACTTTCAACCAAAAGTTATTTAAAAAAAGATACTTCATACTCATCAAAGGAAAAAAAATCAATCACAATGAACTCTTAATTCTGATCACATATGCTTCAAATGCAAGGGCACCCACATTCATAAAAGAAACTTTACTATAGCTCAAAGCATATATTGCACCACACACAATAATAGTGGAGACTTCAACACCCCACTCTCATCAATGGACACATCATGGAAACAGAAACTGAACAGAGACACAGTGAAACTAACAGAAGTTATGAACCAAATGGATTTAACAGACATTTAACATTTCATCCTAAAACTAAAGAATATTCTTTTTCTCACTACCTCACAGTACCTTCTCCAAAACTGACTATATAATCAGCCACAAAACAGGCCTCAACAGATACAAGAAGATTGAAATAATCCCATGCATCATATCAGATCACCATGGACTAAGACTGGTCTTCAATAACAACAAAAACAATAGAAAGCCCACTAAACATCGAAGCTGAACAATGCTCTAATCAATACCAACTTGGTTAAGAAAGAAATAAAGAAAAATTAAAGACTTTTTAGGATTTAATGAAACTGAAGGCACAACATACCCAACCTAAGGAAATACAATGAAAACAGTGCCAAGAGGAAAACTCATAGCTCTGAGTGCCTCCAAAAAGAAACTGGAGAAAGCATACACTAGCAGCTTGACAGCACACGTGAAAACTCTACAACAAAAAGAAGCAAATATACCCAAGAGGAGTAGATGGCAAGAAATAATTAAACTCAGGGTTGAAATCAATAAAGTAGAAGCAAAAAGAACTATACAAAAACAAAACAAAACAAAACAAAAAAACCAAAAAAACCAAAATGAGGAGTTGGGTCTTTGAAAAAATCAACAAGATAGATTAACCCTTAGCCAGACAGCATAGAGACAGGATTCAAATTAAGAAAATCAGAAATGCAAAGGGAGATATAAAAAAAGAAACTGAGGAAAGTAAGAAAAAAATCAGATCCTACTACAAAAGCTTATACCCAACAAAACTGGAAAATCTGGAGAAAACAGACAATTTTCTAGACAGACACCAGATATCAAAGTTAAATCAGGATCAGATAAACCATCCAAAAAGTCATGATCCATAAAGAAATAGAAGCAGTCATCAAAAGTCTCCCAAACAAAAAAGCCTAGGTCCAGATGGGTTCAGTGCAGAATTCTATCAGACATTTATTGACGACCTAATACCAATACTCTCTAAACTATTTCACAAAATAGAAAAAAAAAAGCTACCAAATTCATTCTTTGAAGCCACAATTATGCTTATACCTGAACCACACAAAGGCCCTACAAAGAAAAAGAACTTCAGACCAATTTCCCTCTTGAGAATTGATGAAAAAATACTCAATAAAATCTTTGCAAACCAAATCCAAGAACACATCAAAATGATCATTCACCATGATCAAGTAGGCTTTATCCCAGGGATGCAGGGATGGTTCAATATATGAAAATCCATCAATGTAATCCACTATATAAACCAACTCAAAGAAAAAAAAACCAGTATGATCATCTCTAGATGATGAGAAAGTATTTGACAAAATTCAACACCCCTTCATGTTAAAAGTCTTGGAAAGAGCAGGAATTCAAGGCCCATACTTAAACATAGTAAAAGCAATATACAGCAAACAAGTAGCAAACATTAAACTAAGTGGTGAGAAAGTTGAAGCAATTCCACTAAAATCAGGGACTAGACAAGGCTGCCCACGCTCCCCCTACCTATTCAATATAATACTGGAAGACCTAGTCAGAGCAATTAGACAGCAAAAGGAAGTCAAAAGGATATACATTTGAAAGCAAGAAGTCAAAATATCACCATTTGCAGATGGTATGACAGTATACTTATGTGACACCAAAATTCCACCAGGAAACTATAGCTGATAAAAAATTCAGCAAAGAGGCTGGATAAAAATTAAATCAGTAGCCTTCCTCTACTCAAAGGATAAATTGTCTGAGAAAGAAATTAGGGAAAGGACACCCTTCACAATAGTCAAACATAATATAAATTACCTTAGTGTGACTCTAATCAAGCAAGTGAAGGACCTGTATGACAAGAACTTCAAGTCTCTGAAGAAGAAAATTAAAGAAGACCTCAGAAGATGGAAAGATCTCCCATGCTCATGGACTGCAGGATTAATATAGTAAAAATGGCCATCTCGCTAAAAGTAACCTACAGATTCAATGCAATTCTCATCAAATTTCCAACTCAGTTCTTCATAATCAGAAAGAGCAATTTGCAAATTCATTTGGAATAACAAAAAAATCCAAGATAGCAAAAACTATTCTCAACAATAAAAGAACTTCTGGTGAATCACCATCCCTGATCTCAAGCTGTATCACAGAGCAATCATGATAAAAACTGCATGGTATTTGTACAGAGACAGGTAGGCAGATCAATGGAATAGAACTGAAGACCCAGATATGAACCCACACTCCTACGGTCACTTGATCTTTGACAAAGGAGCTAAAAATATTCAATGGAAAAAGGACAGCCTCTTCAACAAATGGTGCTGGTTCAACTGAAGGTCAGCATGTAGAAGAATGCAAATTGATCCATTGTTATCTCCTTGTACAAAGCTCAAGTGCAAGGGGATCAAAGACCTTCACATAAAACCAGGTACACTGAAACTAATAGAAGAGAAAGTGGGGGAAGAACATAGAAGACATAGGCACAGGGGAAAATTTCCTGAAATGGATTATGCTCTAAGATCAAGAATCCACAAATGGGACCTCATGAAATTGCAAAGCTCTGTAAGGCTAAGGACACTGTCAAAAGGAGAAAATGGCAGCCAACAGATTGAAAAAAGATCTTTACCAATCCTACATCTGATAGAGGACTAATATCCCATATATACAAAGAACTCAAGAAATTAGACTCCAGAGAATCAAATAATTCTATTAAAATGGAATACAGAGCTAAACAAAGAATTCTCAACTGAGGAATATCAAATGGCTAAGAAACACCTCAAGAAACAGTCAACATCCCTAGTCATCAGGGAAATGAAAATCAGAACAACCCTGAGGTTTCCCCTTACACCAGTCAGAATGGCTAAGATCAAAAACTCAGATGACAGCAGATGCTGGTGAGGATGTGGAGAAAGAAAGAAAGTCTTCTACTGGTGGTGGGAGTGCACTCTAGAAATCAGTCTGTTGGTTTCCCAGACAATTGGACATAGTACTACCTTAGGACCCAGCTATACCACTCTTGGGCATATACTCAAAAGATGCTGTGATATACAATACGGACACACGCTCCACTATGTTCATAGTAGCCTTATTTATAATAATCAAAGGTAGAAATGGATACAGAAAATATGGCAAATTCATACAGAGGAGTAGTACTCAGCTATCAGTAATAATGACTACATAAAATTTTTAGGCAAATGGATGGGACTAGAAACTATCATCCTGAGATAGGTAACCCAGTCACAAAAGTAGACACCCAGTAGTCACTCACTGATAACTGGATACTAGCCCAAAAGCTCAGAATACCTAAGAAACAATTCACAGACAATATGAAGTTCAAGAAGGAAGACCAAAATGTGGATTCTTTAGTCCTTATTAGAAGGGGGAACACAATACTCATGGGAGGAAGTGCAGGGACAAATTGTAGAGCATGGATCATCCTGAGACTGCACTATTGGTGATTCTAAGAAGTGCTTACTGGCAGAAGCCTGACATAAATGTCTGTCTTCAGAGGCTCTGTTAGAGCCATACTGATACAGATGAGGATGCTCACAGCCAACCACCAGACTGAGCATAGGGATCTCAATGAAGGAGCTATAGAAAGGAACGACGGATCTGAAAGGTGCACAACTCCATGGTAAGAACAACAAAGACCAACAAACCAACCCCCACAGAACTCCCAGGGACTAAAACACCAACCAATTGGCACACATGGAGAGACCCATGGCTCCAGATGCCTACATAGCAGTGGACGGCATTATCTGGCATCAGTTCGAAAAGAGGCCTTCCCCAGTGTAGGGAAATGCCAAAGCAATGAGGTGGGAGTTGGTGGCTGGCAGTGGGAGCATCTTCATGGAAGCAAGCAGACGGGGAGGGAGATGGGCAAGGGCATGGAAAGGGGATAATCTGAAATGTAAACACACAGAATATCCAATAAAAAGGATAAAAAATAAATAAATTAAAAATTAAAATAGTAATAATAACTAAGATGAAATTTGAGAAGTACATTAGAATAAAAAATAAAAAGGGTCAATTTTTGGGTCAGTGTTTGTTTAGTTTTTCCAGTGTACCAGGTTTAGTCTTCAGTACTGAAATAAAAATCCCATAAAAATAGATATGCAGAAACTGTCCCTAGGTATGCTTAACATAATTAAGATGTTCAAGAATCTTAACTCTAAGATAAAAACAGAAAAGAGGACCCTCACCAGATATTAGATGCAGGAACAATCAAAATCATACAAAAATGTGAAAATCTTAACCTACAGCCACCCAGCACATGTACAATGAATGTAGTGGGTAAGGACAGGAAGAATTGTCTTTAGAGCAACACACACTCTACATGCAAATGAACAAAAACTGGCTCCCGAGGAGTGACACCTGAGGTTGTGTTCTGGTCCCCACATACATGTGTGCACGTACCTGCATTCACACTCATCAAAAGATGCTAAACATTATTCATCATTAATATGAAAATAAAAACAATGAGATATCCTCATATACCTAAGGAAATGGGCACGGGGCTGTGGATGTGGCTCAGATGGAAGAAAGCTTGTCTACTAAGCAGGCAGCTCTGGTTCTGTTCTAGCACCATAAGCACATGAATGGATGAATGGATGAATGAATGAATGAATGAATGAATGAATGAAGAGCCTACTCCTGGGTGGCTTTAGGATTCAGGTGTCAGTACAGGCTGGAAAGAGAAAACCAACTCTTAGAAGCAGACCTCTGGTGCCAGAGATGCTTCCAGGCACATGCACACCCCTTTGTGTACATGGAAATAAAATAAATGTAATAAAAAGTAGAAGTACACATGTATGTTCAATGTATCATACTTTGAATCCCCACAGCGCTCGCTCCCGCCTTGGACTGGTAGGCTGCCACTCGCCCAAGCCCTAAAGCCTTCAACTTTTAACATTACAAAATAATATTCATTTAAAAGTATTTTAAAATCCACCCCAGTGCCTCTCTCTTGCTCTGTGTATGTGTGATGTATGATGTACAGCATGTGTGATGTATGTGAAGAGGCCAGAATAAGGCATCAGTAGCCTGGAGCTGAAGTCACGGGCAGCTGTGAGCCATTCATCTGAGACCCAAACATGGGTCCTCTGGAAGCAGTCTCTCCAGCACCACAAATGACATTCTTGAGTGATAAATTGTGTGTGTGTGTGTGTGTGTCTGGTAGTTCTTAGCAACCTTAGAAGTGTAACCTGACAGCTCTTAAGATCCTATGTATACCCACGGCCAAGAAAGAAACTGAGTCTCTCCCGAAAAGCCCATCTCTTCTCAGTGTGCGCTCTCTTCTCCCCCCTACCTCCGGAAGCACCTTTCTATATTTTTCTTTTAAAGAATCCACCTTGGCCTCACATATGGCTTGCTCTGAAATTAATTTTGTTGTTGAAGCCTCAAATCCTGGTTTCACCTGGGTGTGTGGGTGAGCAGAGGGTCTGAAAAGAATTCCCCAGGCAGCTGTCAGTGTGGTGTGGGTCTGTGTCCCTATTATTAGTGACATCCCAACTGGATCAGACACCACAGGAAGAGGGAAGGTGTTAGGACCCATAACAGATTTCTGCTCAGGCCATGACACCTGCAGCAGCCCCTCCTCTCTCACGACCATTGTGGGAAATATGTTGTCATCCATTTTTAGTGAGCTCTGAACTCAGAGATCAAAGAATTACAGATAGAAAGCAGGAGTCACTAGGCCCCCCTCTGCTCTAACTGGTGGCTGCCAGTTTTCCGAGCTGCTGCACACACAAACTCACAGTGGCTGGGGTTGCCTGAGCAAGATCAAACTAGTCAAATTCTAGTATGGATGGAAGAGGGGTGACAAGGCCCCACTCCTAATTGAGGAGCTGTTGAGAGCTACTGAGAAGAACCATTCTTCCATGAGAGGGGACACCGTGGTCATTGCCAGTGTTCAAGTGAGTGACCCCACAACTGCAGGTTAGGACAGCACTAAAGGGACTATATTTGGCTTGAAATTTCATGAGCAAATTATATACTTTCCAAGAGAAGCAACAAGGAGACCAACACAAAAGAAGAAAATGATAATCAATGAAAGAGAGATGGGGGGACTCAAAGTCAGCAGAATCGTTGAGAACCCCTAACAGTTCTAATTAAAAGAATAAACTATGCCAGGCAGTGGTGACACACCCTTGATCCTGGCCCTCAGAAGGCACGGACGGGGAATCTCTGTGTTCAAGGCCAGCATGTTCTACAGAGTAAGTTACAGTTCAGCTAGAGCTGCACCGAAAATCTGCATCTTGAAAAACAGTAACAGAAAATTCACCAGGTGGTACGTGCCTTTAATCCTAGCACTCAGGAGGCAGAGGTAGTTGTACCTCTGTGAGTTTGAAGCAGGCCAAGGCTACAAAGTCAGACCTTGTCTCAAAACAAAAACGAAACAAATAAACCCAACCCAACCAACAACTAACCAAACCAAGGAAAGAGGGTAGAATATGGAGGAGGCGGAGAATTAGCCTCAAGCACCTCATTCCACACCCTGCAGCCATTAAAAGCAGGGGCGGTCACAACTCTCAACCCAATCAAACTGATGGCTTAGATCATACACTGGTCCTACAAAATGACATTCTCCACTTTCCATTTGTTTTTACCTAAAGGGTTTTTTGGTCCCAGCTTTGGAGATCAAACAGCTTTGTTACTGTTCATTTCCTGGCTTTGATATACTGTGGTTCTGAAAAACATCATTTACATTTTCAGAACATAAGCCCCAAGTTATTTGTGGTAAAATATTACAGGTAATTTGTAGGGGCCTCTGTTGAGAATTTCCAGGGCTTTGAGCATGTTAAACAAGTGTGCTGGCCACCCACCTAAATTTTCAACCCCTAAGGGAAATGCTGAAGGCTAACGTTACTGGGGAAACAGAGTCCTCTGTCTTCATCAGTAAGTTGGGTCAAAAAAAGGTCATTTTGACTCTCTAGAAATTATTTACACGTTTACACACACACACACACACACACACACACACACACACACACACCCTTTCATAGGGGTTGGAAGGATGAGCAAGCCCATAAATTTGTGCCAGAAGCCACACTGTTTGAGGCACAGGCTGAATGCTGGAAGTGGTAACAAATATTTAATATAAAAACTCTTATGAAAACACACCCAAATATTTAAAAACAATACACTAGAAGCATTAAGGAGTTTTTGTTGTTGTTTCTGGTTTTGTGAGACAGGGTCTCTCTGTGTAGCCCAGACTGCTCTGAAACTCGCTCTGTAGAGACCAGGCTGGCCTTGAACTCAGAGATGCCCTGCCGTTTCCTCCTGAGCACTGAGAGTAAATGCATAGTCTACCACCCCCAGGCTTCCTTAGCTTCTTGTTGTTTTGTGAGACAGGGTTTCCTCTGTGTAGCCATGGCTGTTCTGAAACCTGCTGTGTTGACCAGACTGGCCTTGAACTCACAAAGCCTGCCTCTGCCTCCTGAGTGCTGACATAATGTTCCTTCTGTGACACCATCACTATTTTCTTGGTTGTGTGTATATATATATAAATAAATTGGGGCCTCTCAAAGAATGAGACTGTCTCTTCTCATTTGCTAGTTACTTTACTCAGTTTTGGTGCGGGATCAAGGGCATATGACATCACCTCAGGGTAAATATTAAATTTTTTATATTGGCCAACAGTATCCCACTACTGTTACTTTCCTGTCTTTGATATACTGTGGTTCTGAAAAACATCATTTATATTTTCAGAACATAAACCCTGAGTTACTTGTGGTAAAATATTACAGGTAATTTGCAGGGGTCTCTGTTACAAAATGACCTAAGCTAAGTGAATTAAAACTACAGAAATCCTGTTAGGGATGTTGGTTGGCTAGGAGCATGCTTGCTTAGCATATACACCGCCCTGGGTTCCATCCTAGCAACATAGAAAATACCAGAACCTGGGAGGTGAAATCAGGGGCACTATAAGTTCAAGGTCATCCTTAGCTACACAGTGATTTTTCAGCTAGTCCACAGTCCTTGAGAGACTGTCTCAAAAAACCGACCAAGTTCAGTAACATCCAAACCTCTAAGAATTGTACTGCCTCACACTTTTTGAGGTAGGGGCCAGAGGCTTCACGCTCTCCATCAGGAAACCCGTGGCCTGCCCCTCTGAAGCCCCTGGTTTGCTAAAAATCTGTGCCTTTTCTTAGTAGCCATTTATCTCAATGTCTGCCTTGATTATCACACCCTTCTCCCTTGTTCTGGTCGCCACAGTTACCCTTAGAACAACTAAACTCAATCTACAGCAATCTCTTCTTGCCATCTTTTGAGGTATTAGAGGTCAGGACTTTGAAATATCTGTTTAGCCCGGGAGCCACAACTCAATGCTCTAGCGAACAGTAAAGACCCCTTTTACTGAGATGCAAGGGTAGCCTTTGCCCATGCATTTACCTAACAGCCAAGGAAAAAGGAAAAAAGGCGAGTCTTCATGGAAACACCAAAGATCTCTCCACTCTAGGCGGTGAACTCACAAGAAGGGCTTCGACACAAATACTCCGTGTGTCCATATCTGCCTGCTTCTCTATGGGTTCTCCTGATTCTCGGCCTCATAAACATGAATTAAATTTACAAATATATTTCTACCCTCCACATTCTCCGGTATCCAACCCTCATGATGCCTACACGTTATTTATTTTCTCCTTCTTTCTGGGAGGCCTCATGTCACCCACTCCTCCGAGGTATCCAGCTAACAATCTCTTGTGGTCCCTCTACTTACTTCGAAGTCGGAAAAAAACGGATAAAATCAGCAGGATTGTCTGTGGATCCAGCCGGAGCAAGTGTTAGACGACTCAGTGTACTAGTAATTTTTGTTTTCCTTAAAAAAAAAAAAAGTTAAATAGTTAAATAGTTAAATATAAGTACCGAACAAACGTCTCAGCACTCTGCCAAAAATTAAGCCCAAACAGCCATGACACAGGATGCAAACTGGTTCTGGTGTGTCAAGGCATGAGGGAGGAAAAAGAAGAAATATGAAGCAGGCATACATCCTCCTTAAATTAAGAAAACAAATGCATACAAGAGGAAAAAAAAAAAAAAAAGCGGAAGATTTGCTGACTCACCGCCCTGGGGCTTCCAGGTTAGCCCTTAACACGTGGCAGCTGGAACTGGGCAGAAAAGTCTGTGGTGCCATGTGATTGGCCAGTGCGTCACTTCCTCTCATTGGTGGAGGGGGCGCTTTTGGGGAAAGGAAGAAGGATGTGATTGATGGCGGAGGTTGGGTGTGGCTTTAAGTCCTCAGTTCCTGGTAGTCTCCAGACAGCGGATGTTGCCCTGAGTCTTGGTGTAGGATTCCGGATGAACTCCGGACACCGGATCTTAGAGGTGACTGTACGGAATCCCCCAGCACCTCCCTGATGAGATGGATCGGTAGCTGAGATGTACCCCGTCATCCTTTTTCGTGTTATTTTATTTGTTCCATCACTATCTAGCATTTAAGAGGACCGTATAAATGAGGCAGGCAGTCTCTTTGTCTCTGTAGGCCCCACTATAAAGTCCAGGCTGGCCCTGAACTCGGGCCCTTCCTGCCTCAGCCTTCTGAGTGCTAGGACTACAGGCGTGTACACTTGTGGCGAAATTTCAAGTTCTAACTATGATTACCAAGGCTCTTCTTTTTCCTGGCTGAGGCTGCCCACTGTCAAAAGTTGGCAACATTTGAAAATATTAAGTGGGGGAGGGGCCAGCAGCCAGACGGCTCAGCTAGTTGTACCTGACATCAAGCCTTGAAGATCCTAGTTCAATTCCTAAGACTCCTGCAAGTTGTCCTCTGATCCAGTCACGCACAATTTATAGATGAGTAAATAAATGTAATACATTTTATTTATTATGTAATAAAATATTATTTATAACTTGTTATAGATCAAACTTCTGTAGGTGTATATATGGAAACATTATATAAGGTTCCATCTTATTTGAGTCTCACCCATTCACTGGGCAGCTTCAAACAAACATGGAAGATCAGATGGAAGATGGTCAGATTTTTATATTAACTTTATATTAGCCAAAGCTGCCATACCCGTATATATATTTACTTAATTAAAAAACTTTTTTAAAGTATGGCTGGCTGGGCGTGGAACACGGCATGGTCCTTAAGCATGTCACACAACTGCTCCACCATGGTTAGACTCCACCCTATCCCCTGTCTAGTCTGGTGTAGTGTCATTGTTGTGGCATGCCCCCATCCCCCACCCCCGAAAAAAGTTGCTGCAAAGCCTGAGAGCCTGAGTCTGACCCTGGGGACTCACTTGGTGGACGGAGAGAACTGTCAAGTTGTTCTCTGACAGCCACACATAGACATGGGGATGCACGCATGAACACATGCACGAACACACACATACAAAACAGAAAAGGTATCATTTTAAATGATCTCTTCTTTCAGAATGAGGTTTTTGGTGCTTTGCTTTTGCACCTCTTGGTTTATTTTTTCTACTTTATAAAGACCGGGAAATACGGAGAGATATTACATCTTTTGTATTTCCCTCCTTTGAGTCTACTGAGAGGACCATCGTTTTTCCTTTGTGCTGCATGGCGGGAGGAGTCATAGTTGTCAAGTGTACCCAGAACACTTGGCAGATTTCAGCAGACTGTGGCAGGTGGGAACACGTCTTCAGTGATGGTTAGAGATGCCAGGTGATTCTAGAATGCTGAATCCTGGGTTAAGGATGTAGACCAGTGCTCTCAGCCCTCCTGATGCTGCTGTCCCCTCACACAGTTCTTCATGGTGTGGTGTCCCCAACCATAAGATGGCTTTTATTTCTACTTCATAACTGCAAGTTTGCTACTGTTCTTAATTATCATGTAAATATATGATGGGCTGGATATTTGATATCTGATCCCTGTGAATATGTCATTCAACCTCCCAAAGGGGTTAACACAGGTCTAGGAAGTATGACTATACCTCCTCTACTGGTGTGATTTCACACATTCCACAGCTATTTATTTACTTTAAGAAATCATTTATTTCTTTATGCAGTGTGTAAGAGAGTAGTTTTCACTAGTCAGTGCTCCTTCCAAGAGTTGGTCCCAGGAACTAAATTCAGGTCACTAGGCTTCATGTCAAGCACATTTACCAAAGGAGCATCTCGCTGGCCTCCACAGCGTTTGTGACCTCTCAGACTCACATGGAACCTTGTTAGGTGAAGACATAGCTTACTCCCTAATGTAGTTTAGTGGCATCTCTAGGTATAAGAAATTGAGATTGTGTGTGGATGCTCCTTGTGCCCTCCAGATCTCTTGCTGTGAGGTTATTGCCTGATGCCTCTGGAGTTCTGATGTTATCAGTCAGTGTGGACCATTTATCAATCAGGAGATGCTGTGAAAACCAACACTCAGCAAGACTTCTGGCTGCCCAGTCTAGCTCAGAGGTGTACAGGTGTGACAGTGTTCTTTTCTATTCCATTCTCTGTGAGGAGAGTTTGTGGCCGTGGAGGTGTGTCTAGCCTGTGGCCTGAAGACAGCTTGCATGTAGAGATGACTGTGAATGTGACCCATTACAAAATTGTGAACTTAACATGCTTCACACACACACACACACACACACACACACACACAAACACATGCACTTGTGTGTGCACAAACACAAAATTAAAATAAAAAGTGAATGCAGAGGAAAATAGAAAAATAAAGCAGCACCAGGAATAGCAGAGACCCAGAGACACAGGCCTGGTGAGAAGGGGTTCCGACTAGCCAGAGGGCAGAGAGATCTCTGCCGAGTGCACACAGAAAGTGCGCCCCTGCCTGCCTGACCCAGGGACCAGAAACCCAGCATTGGGACCTCTGTTCCCACCCGGTGGCTCTGGGGCGCAGAACAGGCTCAGACCATCCACCACCTGGATCAAGGGGACCCAGGGACATAGACCAGGTACAAGGGAAAGGCAAGAACATATCACTGACAACAAGATGGCAAGAGGAAAGCGAAAGAGCATATCCCAGGGAATTCAAGACAACCTGGCAACACCAGTGCCCAACTCTGCCATCACAGCAAACATTGGAATGCCAACCACTCCAGAAAAAGAAGACGCAAACCTAAAACCATACCTCGAGACGCTGATAGAGATCCTTAAACAAGAATGGGAGGAAAAGCAAAAAGAATCAGAAGCTTTTAAAGAGGAAACAAGAAAAACACTCAAAGAATTCAAAGAACTAGAGGAAAACAGAATCAAAGAGATGAAGGAATGGAAGAAGGAATTTAAAACGGAAATTGACACAATAAAGAAAACACTAAAAGAGATAACCCTAGAGGTAGAAATCCTAAAAAAGAAAACAGGAGTCAAAGACACAAGCATCTCCAACGAACTACAAGAGATGGAAGAGAGAACCACGGGGGCTGAAGACAACATTGAAAACAGACAAAACAGTCAGAGAAGATGCAAAACCAAAAAGCTCCCAACCCAAAATGTCCAGGAGATCCAGGACACAATGAGCAGACCAAACCTAAGGATAATAGGAATAGAAGAGGGAGAAGAATATCAAATAAGAGACACAGTAAATATCTTCAACAAAATCATAGAAGAAAATATCATTACCCTTAAAAACGAGATGACCAGGAGCATAAAAGAAGCCTAGAAAACTCCAAATAGATTGGACGAGAAATGAAATTACCCCAACACTTAATAGTCAAAAAAAAAAAAAAAAAAAAAAAAAAAAAAAAAAAAAAAAAGGTTCCCAAAGCAAAGAAGGAATACTAAAAGCAGTAAGGGAAAAAGGTCATGTAACATATAAAGTCAGACCAATCAGAATCACACCCGATTTCTCAACAGAGACTATGAAAGCTTAGAAGAGCCTGGACAGACATCATGCAGACCCTAAGAGAGCACAAGTGCCAGCCAAAGCTGCTATACCCAGCAAAACTATCAATCACCATATGTGGAGAGACCAAGATATTCCAAGACAAAACTAAATTTACATAATATCTGACCACAAACCCAGCACTACAACGAATTATAGGTGGAAACCCAATACAATGAGGGGAAGTACATCCTAGTAAAAACAAGAAAACTCCTAAGCAAGAAAACCAAAAGAAGAAAGAGAAACAGACACAATTTAACCTACAAAAACAATTATAGCAGGAAACAGCAACCACTACTTCATGATATCTGTTAACATAAATGGACTCAACTCTCCAATAAAAAGACATAGGCTATCAGACTGGATACATAAAGAAAATCCAGCATTTTGCTGCATACAGGAAACTCATCTCAGAGACAAAGACAGACACCATCTCAGAGTAAAAGGTTGGGGAAAAAAAACTTCCAAGCAAATGGCCCCAAGAAGCAAGCTAAATTGGCTATTCTAATATTGAATTGAATAAATTTCCAACCAAAAGTTATCAAAAAAGATAAGGAAGGACACTTTTTACTCATTATAGGGGAAATCTGTCAGGAGGAACTCTCAATCCTTTACATATATGCTCCAAATACAAAAGCACCCATATTGATAAAAGAAACCCTACTAAAGCTCAAAAAATACATTTCACCCCACACAATAATAGTTCGAGACTTTAATATCCCATTCTCTCCAATGGACAGATCATGGAAACAGAAACTGAACAAGGACACTGTAAAACTAGCAGAGACTATTTACCAACTTGAATTAATAGAAATC
This sequence comes from Micromys minutus, assembly GCF_963924665.1. Classification (NCBI taxonomy): domain Eukaryota; kingdom Metazoa; phylum Chordata; class Mammalia; order Rodentia; family Muridae; genus Micromys; species Micromys minutus. Next base: position 31,206,990 of record NC_137965.1, read on the forward strand.
TACAAAACATATCATTCTAAAACAAAATAATACACCTTCTTCTCAGCACCCCATGGCACCTTCTCAAAAATTGACCACATAATTGGACACAGAATGAGCATCAGTCGATATAGTAAGATTGAAATCTTCCCATGCATCCTTTCAGATCACCATGGTCTAAGGCTGTTCTTTAATAACAAAAAAGACAACAAAAAGCTTATATACACATGGAAACTAAACAATGCTCTATTAAACTATAGCAGGGTCAAAGAAGAAATAAAGAAATTAAGGATATTCTAGAATTCAATGAAAATGTAAACACAACATACCCAAACCTATTTGTTGGAATGAAAGCAGTACGCCAAACCAACAGCCAACATCAAACATAATGGTGGGGCACTTAATGCAATCCCACTAAAATCAGGGAAACAACAGGCTTCCCAATCTCCCCCTACCTATTCAACATAGTACTGGAAGACCTGGCTGGAGCAATTAGACAGCAAAAGGAAATCAAAGAAATACAAATTGGAAAAAAGAAGTAAACATATCACTATTTGCAGATGACATGATAGTGTACTTAATCTACCCCACATATTCCACCAGAGAATACCTACAGCTGATAAACCAGTTCAGCAATGTGGCTGGATACAAAATTAACAAAAACAAATCAGTAGCCTTCCTATATTCAAAGAACAAACATGTGGAGAAAAAAATTAGGGAAAAGATACCCTTCACAATAGTCACAAAAACTATGAAATACCTTGGTGTGACCCTAACTAAGCAAGTGAAGGACCTGTATGACAAGAACTTCAAACCTCTAAAGAAGGAAATCGAGGAAGATCTCAGAAAATGGAAAGATTTCCCATGCTCATGGATTGGAAGGATCAACATTTTAAAACTGGCCATTTTACCAAAAGCAATGTAGATATTCAATGCAGTCCCCATCAAAATTCCAACTCAATTCTTCATTGAGTTGGAAAGAGCAATGTGCAATTTCATATGGATTAACAAAAAACCTAGAATAGGGAAATCCATCCTCAACAACAAGAAAACATCTGTGGGAATTACTATCCCAGACCTCAAGCTATATTATAAGGCAATTGTGCTAAAAACTGCATGGTACTGGTAAAGAAATAGGCACACGGATCAATGGAATAGAATAGAAGATCCAGAAATGAGCCCACACATATATGGTCACCTGATTTTTGACAAAGAAGCTGTAACATTAAATGGAAAAATGACAGCCTATTCAACAAATGGTGTTGGTCCAACTGGCACTCAGCATGCAGAAGAATGAAAATAGACCCTTTCTTATCTCCCTGTACAAAGCCCAAGTGTAAGTGGATCAAAGATCTCCACATTAAATCAGGTACACTGAAACTATCAGATGAGTATGTAAGTAAATCCTTAGAACACATGGGCACAGGAGAAAATTTTCTGAACAAAACACCAGTGGCTTGTGCTCTAAGGTCAAAGATTGTCAAATGGCACTTTATGAGATTGCAAAGTTTCTGTAAGGCTAAGGACACTGTCAAGAAAACAAAATGGCAGCCAACAGAGTCAGAAAAGGTTTTTACCAACCCCATATTGGATAGAGGACTAATATCCAAGGTGTACAAAAAACTCAAAAAGCTAGACACCAGAGAATCAAACAACTCTATTAAAAATTGGGGTACAAAGCTAAACAAAATGTTCTCAATTGAGGAATATGGAATGGCTGAGAAACATCTAAGGAAGTGCTCGACATTCTTAGCCATCAGGGAAATGCAAATCAAGACAACCCTGAGATTCCACCTCACACCAGTCAGATTGGCCAAGATCCAAAACTCACATAATAGCTGATGCTTGGTAGGATTTGGAGAAAGAGGAACACTGTTCCACTGTTGGTGTGGTTGTAAACTGATAAAACCACTCTGGAAATCAGTCTGTTGATTCCTTAGAAAATTGGACATAGTACTACCTGAAGATCCAGCTATTCCACTTCTGGGCATATACCCCAGAGACACTTTAGTACACAACAAAGATATATGCATCACAATGTTCATAGCAGCTCTATTTATAATAGCCAGAAGCTGGAAAGAACCCAGATGTCCTTCAGTGCATGAATGGATTCAAAAATTGTGGTAAATTTACAGAATGTAATACTACTCAGCTATCAGAAACAATGACTTAACAAAATTCTTTGTATTTTTTATTGAAAAACTATTTTAAAAACAAAGATAAATGTACAAATTTTTAAGCATTTTTGCATAAAAGTATACAAATATATTTTTTAAGGTTGTAATTAAATATTTGTGGGTATATATACATACACATATTTATATATGTAACAATAATATTGGAAAAGATGTTATTAATTTGAGGAGATAGGAGAGAACTTGGAGGTTCTGTAGGAAGGAAAGGGGGATGTGATACAGTTCTATTTTAATTAAAATATTTTCTTTTTTTTTCTTGAACTTCACAGAGTCTGTGAGTTGTTTCTGGAGTGTTCAGAGCTTTCTGAGGTTAGTATCCCATTATCAGTGACTGCATATTATGTCTGTTCATTGTGACTGTGTTATCTCACTCAGGATGATATTCTCTAGATGCAACCATTTTTAAGAATTTCATTAAGTCATTGTTTCTGATAGCTGAGTAGTACTCTACTGTGTAAATGTACCACAATTTTTGTATCCATTCATCTACTTAAGGACATCTGGGTTCTTTCCAGCTTCTGGCTATTATAATTAGAGCTGCAATGAATATTGTGGTGCATGTGTCTTTGTTGTATGTTGGAGCATCTCTGGGGTAAATGCCCAGAAGTGGAATAACTGGGTCTTCAAGTAGTACTATGTCCATTTTTCTGAGGAACCACCAGCCTGATTTCCAGAGGGTTGAAATTCTTAAGAAAATGGTTGTATCTAGAGAATATCGTCCTGAGTGAGATAACCCAGTCACAAAAGAACAGCCATAGTAGGCAGTCACTGATAATGGGATACCAACCCCTGAAAGCTCTGAACACCCCAGAAACAACTCACAGACTGTGTGAGGTTCAAGAAAATAAATAAATAAAGTAAGAAACATAAAGAAGTACAGTCTGAAAAGTTTCTCTATCAGGAAAATTTTATCCAAATGATTATCAACACCGAGTGGGAAAAATGAAGATAACACTTTCATATGTGGGCTAATGGAGTCCAAAGGGAACGGGAAAATCTATAATGTTGCTTTATAAACATGATGTTTACAGAAGATCAGAATACTTTTTCTAAAAATTATTTCCTAAGATCCCACTATCAGCCCCTCCCTCCTCCCAGGCCTCTTCCCTCATACTGTTTCTATCCCCATTGCCCCCCTTCTCCTCTTCGAAGTGGGAGCCTCCCACACCCCGGGTATCTGAATTTATAAAATCAAACAACCCTGGCTGAAGGGATCCTGATGGTCAAAGGTCGAACCTGGGTCTTCAACAGAAACAACTCCACTCTAGCTGTCTAATTCTCTGATGTTTAGAAACTGTTTCTTTCTTTTTTATTTTACACGCATTGGTATTTTGCTTACATGCATGTCTGTGAGAGGAGATCCCGTTACCCAGAACTTCAGTTACAGAAAGATGTGAGCTGCCCTGGGGTGCTGGGAATGGGACCCAGGTTTATATTTTTTTCAAGAGTGCTCTTACCTGCTGCCCCGTCCATCTCTCTCCCTAATATTTGGATGTAAATCTTCATCTCTTTACGTTATTCCATCACTTTCCATAGTTTCCTTTCATTTTAGTTTACCTAGATTTATAACATTGATTTTAAAAAATATTTTGGATTTCTGTTTGTTCATTTCCAGTGTTATTTACTTAAAAATTGTTTTAAGAAAGCTTCTCATGTGGCTGAGGTTGATGTTGAGCTCTCCGTACAGCTGAAGGTGACTTTGAACTCACGATTCCCCTTCTCATTAAGTGCTGGCATGGCAGCAGGAAGAGATGAGTTTGACTGTGCTTTCCCCACGCCATTGCTCGGTGGGTATTGGGCTACAGAACTCCATTTGGGGTGAGAAAGTGCAGTCTGAGGCATGGCAGCTGGAGTCTGGGCCTTCAAAGAGAGTTCCCAGACTCTTGGACACCCAGGTGCCTCTGGAAGTAGCAGAAGAGCTGAGAACAGAGTCTGGGCCCGAGGGCTGGATTTAACTTTGGGTTGGGGGTGGGAGGTGGAGAAGGGGGAAGCTCTGGCTTGTCCCATAGGGAAAGTTCTTGGCTTGACAATAGCAGACTTGTCTTGGTGACAGTTGTGGCTGGGAGTGCAGAGAGGCCTTCTACAGGAGATTAGACAGTAGCTCTGTAGGCAAAGTCCATCTCTGTGGCTTCCCACAGCAGATACTGATGAAAAGGGACAGCCCATGGCTTTAAGTCATTTATTGTCATGGCAGAAAGTGGATGTGTAAAACCATATTCCACTTCTCAGGGTGAGCCTGAGGTTAAATACCTTTGCAGGGAGGAATGTCTGGGAAGGAAAGCTTATTGGATAATCCCTCATTAGAATGGAGCCCTGTCTTGAGTGACAGTCATGTCTTTTTTTCCTATTGGTCTGATATGTTAGGGCTACATGTGGAGGGGTTTGGGGCATTGTCTTTACTTGACAGATGGACACATATCTATGGGGCCTGTGGCTAGTGACACAGGCCTGGTGCCTGGAAGCAGTCAAAGTTCCTACTCTCCCTTCAGAGTCTCCGGGGATTCTAGCTTTAGCCCAACTGAGGGCCAGGCTACCTTTCATAGTCTACTTCTTCAAAATAGAGGATCTAGAGACTGCTGACTGGGAGTAACCAGCTTCTTCAGATCTCCATTGCCCCATAAACCAGCATTTTACCTCTGACCTCAGAAGGAACCATTGTGAGGTCATTGACCTGACCATACATAATAGCTCTACTAAGGCTTGCTTCCTGTGCTCACAGTGAGTGCAGTTGTTGTTGGTTGGTTGTGGAATATCTGGATTTCTAGGTTGGTGATCCACTGCACTTGAATCTTTGTGAAATGTTGAATCTAAACACAGTGAGCTTTCTTCTATATTCCTATGTTTCAGTTTAGAGGTTTCTGTTTTATGCTTAAATTTGTTTTCTATTTTTACTGGATATTTTATGTATTTACATTTAAAATGTCATTCCCTTACCTGGATAACCTCTCTCCTATCCCAGTTCCCCCTGCTTCAGTGAGGATGCTTCCCCTCCCATCCACCCACTCACATCTCACCACCATGCTAAACCCTACATAGGGAAATGAGCATTCACAGGAACAAGGGCTTCTCCTGCTATAGGTTCCAGACAATGGCATCCTTTGCTATATATGAGGATGGAGCCATGGGTCCCTCTATGTGTACTCATTGGTTGGTGTTTTCATCCTTGGGAGCTCTGGGGAATTTGGTTGGTTGATAAGGTGGTTCTTCTTACAGTGTTGCAAACCCCTTCAACTCCTTCACTCCTTTCTCTAGCTCCTCTATTAGGGTCCCTGTGCTTAGTCTGATGGTTAGCTGCAAGAATCTTCATCTGTATCAATAAGGCTCTGACAGACTTTCTCAGGAGACATCAATATCAGGCTCCTGCCAGTAAGCACTTCCGGGAATCAACAATAGTAGCTGGGTTTGATGGCTGCATGTGGGATGGATCCCCAGGTGGGGCAGTCTCAGGATGACACCTCCCTCCCCCCCCCCCTCCACTCTTTGTCCCTGTATTTCCTCCAAAGAGTATTCTCCCTTCTAAGAAGGCCTGAAACATGCACATTTTGGTCTTCTTTCTTCACGAGCTTCATATTGTCTGTGAATAGTTTCTTGGGTATTCTGAGCTTTTTGGATACTCTCCACTTATCTGTGAGTAAATACCATGTGTGTACTTTTGTAACTGGGTTACCTCACTCAGGATGATAGTTTCTAGTTCCATCCATTTGCCCCAAAATTTTATGTACTCATTGTTTTTAATAGCTGAGTAGTACTCCACTGTGTAAATAAATGTGCCACATTTTCTGTATAATTTCCTCTGTTGAAGGACATCTGGATTCTTTACAGCTTCTGGTTATTATGAATAAAGCTGCTATGAACATAGTGGAACATGTGACCTTGTTATATGTTGGAGTTTCTTTTGGGTTTATGCCCAGGAGTGGTATAGCTGGGTCCTCAGGTAATACTATGTCCAATTTTCTGAGGAACTGCCAGACTGATTTTCAGAGTGGTTGGACTAGCCTGAAATCCTGCCAGCAGTGGAGGAATGTTCCTCTTTCTCCACATCCTCCATAGTATCTGCTGTGATCTGAGTTTTGGATCTTGGCCGTTCTGACTGGTGTGAGGTGGAATCTCAGGGTTGTTTTGATTTGCATTTCCCTGATGACTAGGGATGTTGAATATTTCTTTAGGTACTTGTTGGCCATTCAGTATTCTTTAGTTGAGAATTCTTTGTTTAGCTCTGTACCCCATTATATAATAGGATTATTTGATTCTCTAGTGTCTAACTTCTTGAGTTCTTTGTATATATTGGATATTAGTCCTCTATTGGATGTTGGGTTGATAAAGCTCTTTCCCCAATCTGTGGGTTGCCATTTTGTCCTACTAACAGTATCCTTAACCTTACAGAACCTTTGCAATTTTATGAGGTCCCAGTTGTCCATTCTTGATCTTAGAGCATAAGCTATTGGTTATCTGTTCAGGAAACTTTCCATTGTGCTCATGTTGTTGAGGTTCTTCCCCACTTTCTTTTCTATTAGTTTCAGTGTACCTGCTTTTATGTAGAGGTCCTTGATCCACTCGGACTTGAGCTTTGTACAAGGAAATAAGAATGAATGGATTTGCATTCTTCTGCATGCTGACTGCCAGTTGAACCAATACCATTTGTTGAAGAAGCTGTTCCTTTTCCCATTGAATGCTTTTAGTTCCTTTGTTAAAGATCAAGTGACCATATGTGTGTGTGTTCATTTTTGGGTCTTCAATTCTATTCCTTTTAATTATCTGCCTGTCTCTTTGTCAGTACCATACAGTTTTTAAAATCACTATTGCTCTGTATACAGCTTGAGGCCAGGGATGGTGATTCCCCCAGAGCTATTTTTATTGTTGAGAATAATTTTTGCTATCCAGGGTTTTTATTATTTCAAATAAATTTGTAAATTGCTTTTTCTAACTCTATGAAGAATTGAGTTGGAATTTTGATGGGGATTGCATTAAACCTGTAGATGGCTTTTGGCAAGGTGGCCATTTTTACTAAATTCATCCTGCCAATCCATGAGCATGGGAGATCTTATATCTTCTTTGTTTTCTTTCTTTAGAGACTTGAAGTTCTTGTCATACCAGTCTTTCACTTGCTTGCTTAAAGTCAAACCAAGGAATTTTATATTATTTGTGAGTATTGAAAAGGGTGTAATTTCCCTAATTTCTTTCTCAGCCTGTTTATCCTCTGAGTAGAAGAAGGCTACTGATTTATTTGTGTTAATTTTGTATCCAGCCACTTTGCTGAAGTATTTATCAGGCTTATAAATTCTCTGGTGAAATTTATGGGGTCACTTAAGTGTACTATCATATCATCTGCAAATAGTGATATTTATGACTTCTTTATTTCCAATTTGTATTATTTTGACCTCATTTTGTTGTCTAATTGCTCTGGCCAGGACTTCAAGTACTATAATAAATAGTTAGGGAGAGAATGGGCAGACTTGTTTAGTCTTTGATTTTAGTGGAATTGTTGCAAGTTTTTCACCATTTAGTTTGATGTTGGCTACTAGTTTTCTGTATATTACTTTTACTATGTTTAGGTATGAGCCTTGAATTCCTGATCTTTCTAAGACTTTCAACATGGAGTACTGAATTTTCTCAAAGGGTTTCTCAGCATCTAGTGAGATTATCATGTAAATTTTTACTTTGAATTTGTTTATATAGTGGATTATTTTGATAGATGCCTGTATTGACCAATCCCTGAATTCTGGGGAGGAAGCCCATCTGATCATCACAAATGATTGTTTTGATGTGCTCTTGGATTTGGTTTGCAAAATTTTATTGAATATTTTTGCATTAATGTTTGTGAGGGAAATTGATCTGAAGTTCTTTTTCATTGTAGGGTATTCCTGTGGTTTAGGTATAAGCATAATTGTGGCTCTGAAGAATGAATTGGGTAGCATTCTTTCTGTTTCTATTTTGTGAAATAGTTTGGAGAGTATTGATATTAGGTCTTCTAAGAAAATCTGATAGAATTTTGCACTAAACCCATCTGACCGTGGGCGTTTTTTGGTGGGAGACTTTTAATGGCTGCTTCTATTTCCTTAGGAGTTATGGGACTGTTTAGATGGTTCATCTGATCCTGATTTAACTTTGGTACCTGGTATCTGACTACAAAATTATCCATTTTCTCGAGACTTTATAGTTTTGTTAAGTATAATCTTTTTTTTAAAAACTTTATTTCAAAAAACAAAGAAAAGAAAAAAATTTAAACATTTTTGCATAAATGTATACAAATACAATTGTGTCAGTGCTTGGCTTTTTTTTTTTTTTCTTTCTTTTTTTTTTTTAAGGTTTGATACTCTGCATTAAGGTCTTACAATTTAAAATGAGCAAAAAGTACATGCAAAACAGGGTGTAACCCGGAATTAGTCAACGTGTTCTTGGTGTGTAAGGATTGATCATGACATTTTTTTTTTTGTTTCCTTTTCTTTTTTTCTTGGACTTCACACAGTCTGTGAGTTGTTTCTGGGGCAGTCCGAGCCTCTGGGGTTAGCATCCCACTATCAGTGACTGCATATTATGTCTGTTCTTTTGTGACTGGGTTATCTCACTCAGGATGATAATCTCTAGATGCATCCATTTTCTTAAGAATTTGATTAAGTCATTGTTTCTGATAGCTGAGTAGTACTCCATTGGGTAAATGTACCACAATTTATGTAGCCATTCATCTGCTGAAGGACATCTGGGTTCTTTCCAGCTTCTGGCTATTGTAAATAGAAATGCAATGAACATTGTAGTGCATGTATCTTTGTGGTATGTTGGAGTGTCTCTGGGGTAAATGCCCAGAAATGGAATAACTGAGTCTAAAGGTAGCACTATGTCCATTTTTCTGAGGAATCACCAGAATGATTTACAGTGTGGTTGTATCAGTTTATAACCCCACCAGCAGTGGAGAGGTGTTTCTTTTTGTCCACATCCTCGCCAGCATCTGTTGTTATCTGAGTTTTGGATCTTGGCCAATCTGACTGGTGTGAGGTGGAATCTAAGGGTTGTTTTGATTTGCATTTCCCTGATAGCTAAGGATGTTGAGCACTTCCTTAGATGTTTCTCAGCCATTTGATATTCCTCGATTGAGAACTTTTTTTAAAAGTGTGTATCCCATTTTTAATAGGGTTGTTTGATTCTCTGGTGTCTAGCTTTTTGAGTTCTTTGTATACCTTGGATATTAGGCCTCTATCTGATGTGGAGTTGGTAAAGATCTTTTCCCATTCTGTTGGCTGCCGTTTTATTTTCTTGACAATGTCCTTAGCCTTACAGAAACTTTGCAATCTCATTAAGTCCCATTAGCTAATCTTTGACCTTAGAGCTTGAGCCATTGGTGTTTTGTTCAGAAAATTTTCTCCTGTGCCTATGTGTTCTAAGGTTTTCCCTACTTTCTCATCTAATAGTTTCAGTGTATCTGGTTTAATGTGGAGATCTTTGATCCACTTACACTTGGGCGTTGTACAAGGAGATAAGAAAGGGTCTATTTTCATTCTTCTGCATGCTGAGTGCCAGCTGGACCAGCACCATTTGTTGAATAGGTTGTCCTTTTTCCATTGATTGTTTACGGCTCCTTTGTCAAAAATCAGGTGACCATATATGTGAGGGCTCATTTCTGGATCTTCTATTCTATTCCATTGATCCAAGTGCCTATTTCAGAACCAGTACCATGCAGTTTTCAGCACAATTGCCTTGTAATATAGCTTGAGGTCAGGGATAGTGATACCCACAGATGTTTTCTTGTTGTTGAGGATGGATTTCACTATTCTAGGTCTTTTGTTATTCCAGATGAAATTGGACATTGATCTTTCCAACTCAATGAAGAACTGGGTTGGAATTTTGATGGGGATTGCTTTTCATAGGACAGCCATTTTTAAAATGTTGATCCTTCCAATCCAATAGCATGGGAGATCTTTCCATTTTCTGTGATCTTCCTCGATTTCCTTCTTTAGAGGTTTAAAGTTCTTGTCATACAGGTCCTTCATTTGTTTAGTTAGAGTCACACCTAGGTTTTTCATAGTTTTTGTGACTATTGTGAAGGGTATATTTTCCCTAATTTCTTTCTCCATGTGTTTGTCTTTTGAATATATGAAGGCTACTGATTTGTTCGAGTCAATTTTATATCCAACCACTTTGCTGAACTTGTTTATCAGCTGTAAGTTGTGGGGTGGCTTAAGTGCACTATCATGTCATCTATAAAAAGTGATGTTTTCACTTCTTCCTTTCCAATTTGTACCTCTCTGATTTTCTTTTGCTGTCTAATTGCTCCCTCCAGAACTTTCAGTACTAGGTTGAATAGATAGGGGGAGAGTCCCTGATTTTAGTTGGATTGCTTCAAGTTTCCCCCGGTTAAGTTTGATGTTTGCTGTTGGTTTGCTATATATTACTGTTATTATGTTTATGTATGGGCCTTGGATTCCTGTTCTTTTTAAGCCTTTTAACATGAAGTGGTGTTTTGTCAAATGCTTTCTCAGCATCTAATGAGATAACCATGTGGTTTTTTTCTTTGAGTTTGTTTATATGGTGGATTACATTGATGGATTTCCTTATATTAAACCATCCCTGCATCCCAGGGATGAAGCCTACTAGATCATGGTGAATGATCATTTTGATGTGTTCTTGGATTCAGTTTGCAAGGATTTTGTTGAGTATTTTTGCATCAATGTTCATAAGTAAGATTGGTCTGAAGTTCTCAATCCTTGTAGGGTCTTTGTGTGGTTTAAAAATGAGGATTAATGTAGCCTCAAATAATGAGTTAGGTAGTGTTCCATCAGATTCTATTTTGTGGAATAGTTTGGAGAATATTGGTATTATGTCAATAAATATCTGATAAAACTCTGCACTGTACCCATCTGGACCTGGCCTTTTTTTGGTTGGGAGGCTTTTGATGAGTTCTTCTATTATTTTAGGTGTTATGGGATTATTTAGATGTTTTACCTGGTCCTGGTTAAACTTTAGGATCTTGTAACTGTCTAGGAATTCATCCATTTCCTCCACATTTTCCAGATTGTTGTATAGGCTTTTGTAGTAGGATCTGATTATTTCTTGAATTTCCTCAGTTTCAGTCATTATTTCTCCACTTTCCTTTCTGATTTTTTAAATTCGGATACTCTCCCTTTGCCCTCTAGTTAGTCTGGCTAAGGGTTTATCAATCCAGTTAATTTTCTCAAAGAACCAGCTCTTTGATTTGTTGATTCTTTTGATGGTTCTTTTTGTTTATATTTGGTCTATTTCTGCCCCAAGTTTGATTATTTCTTGCTGTCTACTCATCTTGGGTGTATCTGCTTCCTTTTGTTCTAGAGTTTTCAACTGTGCTGTCAGGTTGCTAGTGTATGATCTCCCAAGTTTCTTTTTGGAAGCACTCTGAGCTATGAGTTTTTCTCTCAGTACTGCTTTCATTGCATCCCATAGGTTTGCGTATGTTGTGTTTTAATTTTCATTGAATTCTAGAAAACCCCTAATTCCTTTTTTTATTTCTTCTGTGACCCTGCTATCATTTAATATAGCATTGTTGAGGTTCCTTGTGTATATGGGCTTTTGTTGTCTTTGTTGTTATTAAAGACCAGTCTTAGACCATGGTGATCTGAAAGGATTCATGGGAGAATTTTGATCTTCTTGTATCGATTGATGCTCGTTTTGTGTCCAATTATGTGGTCAATTTTTGAGAAGGTACCGTGAGGTGCTGAGAAGAAGGTGTATTCTTTTGTTTTAGGATGATATGTTTTGTAGATTTCTATTAATTCCAGTGGGTGCATAGTCTCTGTTAGTTTTACAGTATCCTTATTTAGTTTCTGTTTCCATGATCTGTCCATTGGTGAGAGTGGGGTATTCAAGTCTCCCACTATTATTGTGTGGGGTAAAATGTATTTTTTAAGATTTAGTAGGGTTTCTTTTATAAATATGGGTGCTTTTGTATTTGGAGCATATATGTTAAGTATTGAGAGTTCCTCCTGACAGATTTCCCCTGTAATGAGTAAAAGGTGTCCTTCCTTATCTTTTTTGATAACTTTGGTTGAAAATATACTATACTTGATAATAGAATCGCCAGTTCAGCTTGCTTCTTGGGGCCACTTGCTTGGAAGGTTATTTTCCAACTTTTTATTCTGAGATAGTGCCTGTCTTTGTCTCTGAGATGAGTTTTCTGTATGCAACAAAATGCTGGGATTTGTTTATGTATCCAGTCTGATAGCCAATGTCTTTTTATTGGGAAGTTGAGTCCATTTATGTTAATAGATATCAAGGATTAGTGGTTGCTGTTTCCTGCTATTGTTGCTTTGGTAGGTTGCATTGTGCCTGTGTGTTTGTCTTTCTTCCTTTAGTTTCCTTGCTGGGAAGTTTTTTTGTTTTTATTATGAGGTGGTTTTCCTCATTGTATTGGGTTTTCCACTTATAATTCGTTGTAGTGCTGGGTTTGTGGTCAGATATTGTGTAAATTTCGTTTTGTCTTGGAATATCTCGGTCTCTCCATATATGGTGCTTAAGAATTTTGCTGGGTATAGCAGCTTGGGCTGACACTTTTGTTCTCTTAGTGTCTCCATGGTGTCTGTCTAGGCTCTTCTAGCTTTCATAGTCTCTGTTTAGAAATCGGGTGTGATTCTGATTGGTCTGCCTTTACATGTTACATGACCTTTCTCCCTTACTGCTTTTAGTATTCTTTCTTTGCTTTGGGTACTTGGTGTTTTGACTATTATGTGTCGGGAGGAATTTCTTTTCTGGCCCAACCTATTTGGAATTATGTAGGCTTCTTTTATGCTCGTGGTCATCTCATTTTTAAGGGTAGGGAAGTTTTCTTCCAGGATTTTGTTGAAGATATTTACTGTACCTCTTAGTTGATATTCTTCGCCCTCTTCTATTCCTATTATCTTTAGGTTTGGTCTTCTCATTGTGTCCTGGATCTCCTGCGCATTTTGGGTTAGGAGCTTTTTGGTTTTTGCATCTTCTCTGGCTGTTTTGTCTATGTTTTCAATGTTGTCTTCGGCCCCCGAGATTCTCTCTTCCCTCTCCTGTAGTCTCTTGGAGGTGCTTGCATCTTTGACTCCTGATTTCCTTTTTCGGATTTCTACTTCTAGAGTTGTCTCTTTTAGTGATTTCTTTATTGTGTCCATTTCCGTCTTAAATTTCTTCTTCCATTCCTGCACCTCTTTGGTTCTGTTTTGTTTTAGTTCTTTGAGTTCTTTGAGTATTTTTCTTGTTTCTCCTTTAAGAGCTTCTAATTCTTTATGCTTTTCCTCCTGTCTTGTTTAAGGATCTCTATCATCATCTTGAGGTAGGATTTCGTGTCTGAGTCTTCTTTTTTCTGGAGTGTTTGGCATTCTGCTGTTTGTTGTGTTTGGAGAGCTGGGTTCTAGTGTTGCCAGGTTGTCTTGGTTTCCCTGGGGTATGTTATTTCGCTTTCCTCTTGCCATCTTGTTGTCAGTGATTGGTTCTCACCTTTCCCTTGTACTGGTCTGTGTCTCTGGATCTCCTCTGTTTCTAGTGGTGGTTTTTCTGAGTGCTTATTGTGCACCCTGGAAACCGCTGGCTGGGAACAGAGGGCCCAATGCTTCAGGGTTCCTGGATCCCTGGATCAAGCAGGGCTGGCACACTCTTTCTTCTTGCTTTACTGAAATCTCTCTGCCCCCTGGCTAGTCGGAATCCGTTCTCACCCATTACTCACCAGTCCTGTGTGTTGGATCTCTGCTCTTCCTGGTGGCTGATGCTCCGACTGCCTATTGTGCACCCCGGAAGCCGCCAGCTGGGAACATAGGGCGCAATGCTGCTGGGTTCCTGGATCCCTGGATCAAGCAAGGCAGGCACACTCTTTCCGCATGCTCCGCTGAGATCTCTCTGCCCCCTTGCTTGTCAGAATCCATTCTCACCCAGTTCTCGCCAGTATATCACTTTCCAGTCAGACACAGAGGCACAGCAGGCTTTTAAAATACTGAGGAGAAGTTACAACATTTCAGGACAAGTCAATCAGGGCAAAGATAAAAGCCATCAATACATCAACACAAGCACACACACACACACACACACACACACACACACACACACACACACACACACTTATATGTTTTCCTAAGAATGTTTATCGAGTAATGAATATGAGTATGCATACTCAACCCACTCAGATTCCAACCCAATATCCCTCATCATTCTTCATGCAACCAATATATAATCCTCATCAGCCGTACTCAGTGTATAGTAAGTATTGTGTCGCAGTCTTGGTCTCCAAGTCCTGTCCCTTACTTTGAAACACCTCTGGCTTCCTTCCTCAATGGTAGTTTTATGAATGGCTTCAGTTCATCGGGATCTTATAAAACAAATGCTGCTGCTATGAATATGTGCCGACCATTAAAAAAAAATCACGTGAAGCCTCATTTTAGGTCATGCAGTGGTTCAGAACAATCAACAGAGAGGTCTGTGTCATTGGGAGATGGGCCAAGGATCTTTCTTTCTGAACAGCACAACCCGACAGTAACAGTGCATCAGGAACAAACATCTTCCAAAGGAGGTTTCTATTTGACAGGTAGAACAGAATGGGGACTTCGAAATAAGCAGAAGAACTCTCTTCAGAGGCCAAAGACGAAGAGAAGATGACAGGATCCCAAGACCCCAGCCTGCAGCAACTGAGGCAAAGGCCCCAGCACCAACGTTTGGCTTATTTGCTACAAAATTTCCTCCTTTACCTGGAAGTTCATCAAGAATGCCAGATGAACTTGCTTTGGAGAATAGAATGATGTTGAAGGTGTCTACAGAGAAAAGGACACTGAGGACTTGAGAGTTAGTTGCCTGGTGCCAACAGAAGATGGACAGGCTGACTGCACTTCTACACCGCAGCATAAGTCCCGCATAAGTCCCAGTCCTCCGTGTACAGTGGAGCTTCCTGAGCTGAGCAAAGCTCAGCAAAAGAAGGACCAATTCCATCATTCCACGGGACGTTCTCAGTCCAGTGACAGCACCAATGTCTTCTCCAGCTACTACAAAGCCATCAAGTGCAAATGTTTCATCTTGCAGAAGTAACGTACATACACCTATAGCTGTGCCCCTATAGGAACCTTGAATGTTAAGCTATGCTGAAGTGCGCTGGAAGCCTCCTAAGAAGCCACTCCAATTCCTGTGCAGCCACTGCGGGAACTTCGGTCCAATGTAGTGTCTCCCACCAGAAATGAAGAGAACAGAGCTTCCGAGAAGCCTGTTGAGAAGTCACATGAGAAACCAGAAACAAGGACTAGTAAGGATCATTCTGACTTCTGAGGCAACACCATTCCCGGGGTGGGGGGAGGGCAGTTGGAAAAATATGGGAACAGAAACGCCAATTCAGCCATAGTTCTACACCTCAGGGAGTGACTCGATGTAATGGGAAAGAGCAATACGTACCACCCAGATCACCAAAGTAAAAACAAAACTGTAACACACACTACTCAGAAACTTCTCTTCCCACTAAACTTGAGCCTCTGTTGAACTGTTTGGGAGGGATGGAAGTAGCCAGGAAAGAATGAGAAGTGTATTTTGAAATATTACAGATTCTGGAATTGTGAGTAGAAAGAGCCCAAAATTCATCTCTAAATGATTTTCAAATGCTGGAGGATTCCAATCAGTATAAATATATATAAACACACACAAATATAAATTTTTTATTTTTGTTTTTGATTTTAATTTGCAGGGATGTTCGACCTGAAATCAATTTTGAGGTTTCAGGTTTAGCCTGGGGTAAAAACCACAAACCATTATACATCCTTCAGTATAGGAGATGAGGGGGTGAGAGAAAATATTTTTTGAAGAAACATTTCTGTAAAAATTAGAAATTACTTTAAAAAATCTGTTTAAAGTTTGGCTTGAAGAATGCTGTTCTGACCAAACGACCTTGTGTTGCCACGTAGCTGAGTGGCCGGGAGTCTGTTGTGGGTCTGAATGAGCACAAGTGATTTAAGCCAAATCTGTTGTCATGTTAGCAAATAATTTCGAAGCTGCACATAATACTTGAGTAGGTTTTCTTTGTAGTTTGGAATTTAGTTTGTTTTTTTTTTTTTTTTTTTGACTTACTAATTAATACTGTGTTGTATAAACATGCTATTCAGTTCTGACTACGTGTGAAGCTGTGGCTACCAATCAGTTTGATATTCAAGAAAAGAATGGAGATTGTTCAAGGAAAAAAAAAAAACGGAAAATTCTGTTTTAGACCCTGATACTGGATAAGTCAAATAGACTTCAGAGGTTCGAACTGCCCTGTGACTTTTTTTCTTTTAAATTTTTTTTACTTGTTTGTTAATCTCTGATCTTTGACTGTCTGCCCCCAAAAGCAAAATAACAAACTACTTACTGGACTGTATGTTTCTTACTACTTTGACCAGTTGAATCAAATCAGATAACTATTCTAAGCTGCATAATGGAATATTGAAAGATTTTCTTCAGTTAGAAATTTAAGTCCCAGAACGGTACTGACCTGCCAATAATTTATCTGTATTGGTGTTAGAAAGCGAAATAGTGCTTCTGGGTGTGGGGGAGTAAATCTTCAACACCAGCCTCCAGAGCACGGCAGGTGGGTCTCAGTCCAGGCCATCCAGGGCTCCGCCTCTCACTAGTATTTTTCTACAAAAGAAAATAAACATAAAACTGTGCAACTGACTTTTTAAATGGTATAAAAAATTCAAACATTAACTTGGGGAACTTTTTGGTTTGTTTACAATGTTCAGCCCCTTTCTTTTGCTTACCCCCAAAGGTACAGTTTAGAATTAACAAACTAAAAATAGCAAGTCAGTATTTTTTGAGTTAATGTGAAAAAGTGGTTGAAGAAAATAAATGCATAATTTGTCAGTAAATAAAGCTATAGCTGTCATACATTAAATAGGCAAATTTACATGCGGGTATTTAGGAAACAGCTTAAATATGAAAAATCATGTTGCATTAATTTGTTTTAAGTCAAACCATTTTTTACAGTTTTATGTAGGGTGGTAGTTTATTTTTCTCCTTAGGGACAGCTTACAGGAGTAAGAACCGTCCTATATTAGTGAGTCATGTGTGTACAAATTGAAACTGTGAACTGGAAAGCACCATTGTGTTATAAACATGGTGGTGATCCATTCAGGAAGAGTGTCAGTGGAAACTCAGCCTTCCCACGCAAGTGTCAGATGTCTGTGTTCCTGGGTAATGCTTACAAGCTTTGAAAACACTACGCAGTCCGTGTAACCCAGAATTATTATTATTTTTGTTAAGAACAGTTTGAATTTATTACAAGTTTTTAAATCTTTTATACAGGTACAAATACTTGAACATATAAACGGTGAACATTTTTATTGGAAAACTGTTTACAACTAGCTGATAAGTTTATTATTACCAAAGAAATTTGAAAAATTATATTCAAACAGAAACTCAGGTTAGTTTATTTTTAGACCATAATTATATATGTTCAAAAATCCCAATAATTTCTTCTCCAAAGTCTGGTAAGAATTTGAATTAATACACTTGTGTCACTTATGATTCCTATTTTAAAAACTCATACAAAACTAAATGAAGACCGAGGAATGAGGCCATTTTTTGACATGGGATGTAACTCTTTGTGTTATCTGAGAGTTTTTTTTTTATCTGAGAGTTTTACACATTTGATATTGAAAGATGCATACATTTTACCTTCAAGGTCTGCTATACTGATAGCTCTATTGAGATTCCTGAGCTCCCAACTACACCTGAAATTGTCACTAGAGTTGCTAATGGCTTCAAATGTCCTATATTGTTAAGTAGAATAAACCATAATAAACTGTTAAATCATTTAGTATTTAATACCTGTAACTTGGTCATTTTTTCATACACAGCATATTGCTTGTATGCAATTGAGCAAACAAATTGCAGAACAGATTACTTCTGTTCTTCTGCATACCAATTTGCAGTTGCTATTTTAATTGAAATGTGTTAGACCAATGTATTAAGGATGTTTGCAAAACCTGGGAAGTAAACACATATGTCAGTTCATTAAAAAAGGAAGACAATAAATGAAAGAAAGGGAAAAAGAAGAAACACTGTTAAGAGAATAGCATTGTATAAAATTAAATTGGTGCCAAATAGTGATATTTTGACATGGTCTGCAACTTTTTGTCACACACACACATCTCACAATATATATTAAATGATATAGCTTATAAATGAATAATCAATATCCCTCCTGTTATAAAATTTAATTGATTTCCAGATGGCTTCCCAGAATCATTTTGGTTACTTTTTCCTTGTTACAAGTAAGTAAAGGCCAAGAAAATCCTAAATATACAAAAGGAAATGATTTTTGCATAATACATCAATTATTTTTATCGGCTCCTAATTGTTTTTCTCTGCAAGAATGCTTATCAACATAATGGTTTTCTCATCTAGCTGAAAATGCTTAAGTAAACAGTGATTAAAACATTAGAAATCTTCATCTATTAATACTTTTCTATCTGAAAGTTCTTTATTTATTTCTCTTAAACTTTATTTAAAAAGAGAGATACATGTACAAATTTTTAAAGGCATTTTGGCATAAAACTATATGAATATATTTTTGTCAATACTTAATTCTTTTAGAGGTTTGATAGCATGCATTGAAATCTTACTAGTTGCAATAGGCATAAAGTACATGTAGAACAAAATGTAACATGGAAACAGTCAGAGTTTCCTTGGTGTGTATAGATTAAACATAACGATGACTTTATGAAATTCTTAAGCAAATGAATGTATCTAGAGAATATCATTCTGAGTGAGATAACCCAGTCACAAAAGGACAGAAATACTATGCAGTCACTGATAATTGAATAGTAACCCCAGAAAGCTCTGAACACCCCAGAAACAACTCACAGACTTTATGAAGTTCAAGAAAAACAAAGTCCAAAAAGGAAAAAAAAAAAGGAAAATAAAAAACCATTATGCTTAATTTTTACACACTAAGAAAACTTTGACTATTTCCAGGTTACATCTTGTTTTACATGTGCTTTATGCTCATTGTAACTAGTAAGATTTTAATGCACACTATCGAACCTTAAAAAATGGAGTACTGACAAAAATGTATTCGTATGCTTTTATGTAAAAATCCTTTTAAAATATGTACCCTTATCTTTGTTTTTTAAAATAAAGTTGTTCAATTAAAAAAATAAAATCAAGTACTGTGAAAAATATATTCATATATATTTACACCAAAATGCTTTTATAATTTGTATATGTATCTCTGTTTTTCCAAATAAATTTGGAAAAAATAAATAACAAAAAAGATATTATAATAATAATAATAATGAAAAAAATGATATAATTTTAGGAATTCTTATAGGATCATCATTAAAAATTTTTTTTTCTTTCTTAAGTTCTATTTTTCTAACACTTAGGATGAGTCATGGTTCACTTAACTTCCCTTCTGCAAAGAGAAAGATATTGGCGTAATATCTGAAACATTCATTCACTCTCCCACACACTTTTTGTGTTTTCTCTTAGCAACCATCTAATATCAAGGCCACACATTCACAAAGATAACAAAATAAAGTATCTGAGATCATGTTTGCCGTTATTCTGGATCAGGGTAGGAAAATAACACTTCCAATGTGCAGTAATATCCAAGAGCAGGGCCTTGAAAAATCAATGAATCAGTAGCTGATAATATTAGCCTATGATTAGAAAAGGTTGGTTTTTTTTTTTTTTTTTTTTGCTTCCCCCCCATTACACACAATCATTAAAAGAAACACTGATAAATGCTATCTTTTTAAAACTTTATTTTAAAAAACAAAGATAAATGTACAAAGCATTTTTGCATAAAAGTATATGAATACATCTTTAAGGTTGTAATTAAGTATTTGTGGGTAAATATACATACACACATGAATATATGTAACAATAATTTCAGAAAAGAGGTTATTAATTTGAAGGAATAAGAGAGAAACTGGGAGGGGCTGTAGGAAGGAAAGGGGGATGTGATACAGTTCTTTTTTTTTATCTTACAATCAGACATATTTAATTACTTTAAAATATAAAATATTAAGTTGAATTTTTCTTTTTGTTTTTTTTTTAAACGATTTTATTTTTCAAAACAAAGATAGATGTAAAGATTTTAAACATTTTTTGCTTAAAATTATACATTTTTGTCAGTACTGTTTTTTCAGACATTAAAATAAATTTTACATAAAACCATGTGAATATGTTTTTTAGTCGGTACTTGATTTTTTTCAAGGGCTTGACAGTATGCATTGAAAACGTACTAGTTGCAATAAGCGTAAAGTACATGCAAAACAAAACACAGCATGGAAATAGTCAAAGTCTTCTTGTTTTGTGAATATATGTATAGTTTTTGTTTTCTTTATTTCTTGGACTTCATACAGTCTGTGAGTTGTTTCTGGGGGAGTGCAAGCCTCTGGGGTTAGCATCCCACTATCAGTGACTGCATATTATGTCTGTTCTTTTGTGACTGGGTTATCTCACTCAGGATGATCTTCTCTAGATGCAGCCATTTTCTTAAGAATTTGGTTAAGTCATTGTTTCTGGTGGCTGAGTAGTATTCCATTGTGTATATGTACCACAATTTTTGTATCCATTCGTCTTCTGAAGGACATCTGGGTTCCTTCCAGCTTCTGGCTATTATAAATAGAGCCGCTATGAACATTGTGGTGCATATATCTTTGTTGTGTATTAAAGTGTCTCTGGGGTATATGCCCAGAAGTGGAATAGCTGGGTCTTCAGGTAGTACTATATCCAATTTTCTGAGGTATCGCCAGACCGATTTCCAGAGTGGTTGTATTAGCTTGCAACCCCACCAACAGTGGAGAAGTGTTCCTATTTCTCCGCAGCCTCGCCAGCATCTGCTGTCATCTGAGTTTTGGATCTTGGCCAATCTGACTGGAGTGAGGTGGAATCTTAGGGTTGTTTTGATTTGCATTTCCCTGATGGCTAAGGATGTCGAGCACTTCCTCAGATGTTTTTCGGCCATTCGGAGTTCCTCAACTGAAAAAGATTTGTTTAGCTCTGTACCCCATTTTTAATAGGGTTATTTGATTCTCTGGTGTCGAGCTTTTTGAGTTCCTTGTACACCTTAGATATTAGGCCTCTATCTGATGTGGTGTTGGTAAAGATCTTTTCCCATTCTGTTGGTTGCCGTTATGTTTTCTTGACGATGTCCTTAGCCTTACAGAAACTTTGCAATCTCATTAAGTCCCATTAGCTAATCTTTGACCTTAGAGCTTGAGCCATTGGTGTTTTGTTTAGGAAATTTTCTCCTGTGCCTATGTGTTCTAAGGTTTTCCCTACTTTCTCATCTAATAATTCCAGTGTATCAGGTTTAATGTGGAGATCTTTAATCCACTTACACTTGAGCTTTGTACAAGGAGATAAGAACGGGTCTATTTTCATTCTTTTGCATGTTGAGTGCCAGTTGGACCAGCACCATTTGTTGAATAGTCTGTCCTTTTTCTATTGAATGTTTACTGCTCCTTTGTCAAAAATCAGGTGACCATATACATGAGGGCTCATTTCTGAATCTTCTATTCTATTCCATTGATCCACTTGCCTATTTCTGTACCAGTACCATGCAGTTTTCAGCACAATTGCCTTGTAATATAGCTTGAGGTCAGGGATAGTGATTCCCGCTGATGTTTTTTTGTTGTTGAGGATGGTTTTCGCTATTCTAGGTCTTTTGTTATTCCAGATGAAATTGCACATTGATCTTTCCAATTCCATGAAGAACTGGGTTGGAATTTTGATGGGGATTGCATTGAATCTGTAGATTGCTTTTGGTAGGATGGCCATTTTTAAGATGTTGAACTTTCCAATCCATGAGCATGGGAGATCTTTCCATTTTCTGAGATCCTCCTCAATTTCTTTCTTCAGAGGTTTGAAGTTCTTGTCATACAGGTCCTTCACTTCCTTAGTTAGAGTCACACCAAGGTATTTCATAGTTTTTGTAACTATTGTGAAGGGTACCTTTTCCCCAATTTCTTTCTCCACATGTTTGTTTTTTGAGTATAGGAATGCTACTGATTTGTTTGAGTTAATTTTGTATCCGGCCACTTTGCTGAACTTGTTTATCAGCTGTAGGAGTTCTCTGGTGGAATTTTTGGGGTCACTCAAGTACACTATCATGTCATCGGGAAAGAGTGATGTTTTTATCTCTTCCTTTCCGATTTGTATCCCCTTGATCTCCTTTTGCTGTCTAATTGCTCCAGCCAGGACTTCCAGTACTATGTTGAACAGGTAGGGAGAGAGTGGGCAGCCTTGTCGAGTCCCTGATTTTAGTGGGATTGCTTCAAGTTTCTCGCCATTAAGTTTGATGTTGGCTGTTGGTTTGCTGTATATTGCTTTTATTATGTTTAAATATGGGCCTTGGATTCCTGTTCTTTCCAGGACTTTTAACATGAAGGGGTGTTGGATTTTGTCGAATGCTTTCTCTGCGTCTAGTGAGATGACCATGTGATTTTGTTCTTTAAGTTTGTTTATATGGTGGATTACATTGATGGATTTCCTTATGTTAAACCATCCCTGCATCCCAGGGATGAAGCCTACTTGGTCATGATGAATGATGGTTTTGATGTGTTCTTGGATTCGGTTTGCAAGGATTTTGTTGAGTATTTTTGCATCAATGTTCATAAGTGAGATTGGTCTGAAGTTCTCTTTCCTTGTAGGGTCTTTGTGTGGCTTAGGTACGAGGGTTATTGTAGCCTCAAAAAATGAGTTGGGTAATATTCTATCTGATTCTATCTTTTGGAATAGCTTGGTGAATATTGGTGTTATATCCCCAATAAATGTCTGATAAAATTCTGCACTGAACCCGTCTGGACCTGGGCTTTTTTTGGTTGGGAGGCTTTTGATGACTTCTTCTATTTCTTTAGGTGTTATAGGGTTATTTAGATGGTTTACTTGGTCCTGGTTCAACTTTGGTACCTTGTATCTGTCTAGGAATTCGTCCCTTTCCTCCAGATTTTCCAATTTTGTGGAGTATAAGTTTTTGTAGTAGGATCTGATGATTTCTTGAATTTCCTTAGTTTCAGTTGTTATGTCACCACTTTCCTTTATGATTTTGTTAATTTGGATACTCTCTCTTTGCCCTTTAGTTAGTCTGGCTAGGGGTTTATCAATTTTGTTGATTTTCTCAAAGAACCAACTCTTTGTTTTGTTGATTTTTTCAATGGTTTTTTTTGTTTCTATTTGGTCTATTTCTGCCCTAATTTTGATTATTTCTTGCCGTCTACTCTTTTTGGGTAAATCTGCTTCCTTTTGTTCTAGGGCTTTTAGCTGTGCTGTCAGGTTGCTGATGTGAGCTCTCTCCAGTTTCTTCTTGGAAGCACTTAGAGCAATGAGTTTTCCTCTCAATACTGCTTTCATTGCATCCCATAGGTTTGGGTATGTTGTGTTTTCGTTTTCGTTGAATTCTAGAAAATCCTTAATTTCTTTCTTTATTTCTTCTTTGACCCTGCTATTCTTTAGCAGAGTGTTGTTTAGTTTCCATGTGTATGTGGGCATTTTGTTGTCTTTGTTGTTGTTAAAGACCAGCCGTAGACCATGGTGATCTGAGAGGATGCATGGGAGTATTTCAATCTTCTTATATCGATGAAGGCTCGTTCTGTGTCCAATTATGTGGTCAATTTTCGAGAAGGTGCCATGGGGTGGTGAGAAGAAGGTGTATTCTTTTACTTTAGGATAGTATGTTCTGTATATATCTATTAATTCTAGTTGGTTCAAAGTCTCTGCTAGTTTTGCAGTGTCCTTGTTCAGTTTCTGTTTTCCTGATCTGTCCATTGGTGAGAGTGGGGTGTTAAAGTCTCCCACTATTATTGTGTGGGGTGAAATGTATTTTTTGAGCTTTAGTAGAGTTTCTTTTATGAATGTGGGTGATTTTTTATTTGGAGCATATATGTTAAGGATTGAGAGTTCCTCCTCACAGATTTCCCCGGTAATGAGTAAAAAGTGTCCTTCTTTATCTTTTTTGATAACTTTTGGTTGGAAATTTACTTTATTCGATATTAGAATAGCCACTCCAGCTTTCTTCTTGGAGCTGTTTGCTTGGAAGTTTTTTTCCCACCCTTTTACTGTGAGATAGTGTCTGTCTCTGTCTCTGAGATGAGTTTCCTGTATGCAGCAAAAGGCTGGATTTTGTTTATGTATCCAGTCTGATAGTCTGTGTCTCTTTATTGGGGAGTTGAGCCCATTTATGTTAATAGATATCAAGGAATAATTGTTTCTGTATCCTGCCATTTTTGCTTTTTTGGGTTGAGTTGTGTCCGTGTTTTTTTTCTTTTTTTAGTTTTCTTGTTTAGGAGTTTTCTTGTTTTTACTAGGCTGTATTTTCCCTCCTTGTATTGGGTTTTCCACCTGTAATTCGTTGTAGTGCTGGGTTTGTGGTCATATATTGTGTGAATTTTGATTTGTCTTGAAATATCTTTGTCTCTCCATCGATGGTGATTGATAGTTTTGCTGGGTATAGCAGCTTGGGCTGGCACTTGTGCTCTCTTAAGGAGTGCATGATGTCTGTCCAGGCTCTTCTAGCTTTCATAGTCTCTGCTGAGAAATCGGGTGTGAGTCTGATTGGTCTGCCTTTATAAGTTACCTGACCTTTTTCCCTTACTGCTTTTAGTATTCTTTCTTTACTTTGGGCACTTGATGTTTTTACTATTATGTGTCGGGAGGTATTTCTTTTCTGGTCCAACCTATTTGGAGTTCTGAAGGCTTCTTTTATGCTCGTGGTCATCTCATTCTTGAGGGTAGGGAAGTTTTCTTCTATGATTTTGTTGAAGATATTTACTGTGCCTCTTAGTTGATACTCTTCTCCCTCTTCTATTCCTATTATCCTTAGGTTCGGTCTTCTCATTGTGTCTTGTATTTCCTGGACATTTTGGGTTAGGAGCTTTTTGTTTTTTGCATCTTCTCTGGCTGTTTTGTCTATGTTTGCAATGTTGTCTTCTGCCCCCGAGATTCTCTCCTCGATCTCTTGTAATCTGTTGGAAATGCTTGCTTCTGTGACTCCTGATTTCTTTTTTTGGTGTTCTGACTCTAGGGTTATCTCTTTTCGCGCTTTTTTTATTGTGTCAATTTCTGTTTTAATTTCCCTCTTCTATTCCTTTATTTCCTTGGTTCTGTTTTCGTCTCGTTCTTTGAGTTCTTTGAGTGTTTTTCTTGTTTCTTCTTTAAAAGCTTCTGAATCTTTTTGCTTTTCCTCCCTTTCTTGTTTAAGTAACTCTATCAGCGTCTTGAGGCATGTTTTCAGGTCTGTGTCTTCTTTCTCTGGAGTGTTTGGAATTCCTATGTTTGCTACTATCAGAGAGCTGGGTTCTGGTGTTGCTAGATTGTCTTGGTTTCCTTGGGATATACTCTTTCTCTTTCCTCTTGCCATTTTGTTGTCAGTGATATGTTCTTGCCTTTCCCTTGTATCTGGTCTGTGTCCCTGGTACACTTTCCGTGTGCACTCCTCAGAGGTCTCTCTACTCCCCAGCAGCCCAGGTTCCGGGTGGCAGCTGGGCCAGGCTCTGCTCTGCTTACTGAAGTCACCTCCGGGTGGGAACAGATGTTCCTAAGATTTGTTCCTGGTCACAGTAGCTCAGCCTGTACGAGCCGCCTTTCCGGCTGGTGGTTGGGCCAGGCTCTGCTCTGCGACCTGAAGTCGTCTCCGGGTGGGAACAGAAGTTCCTAAGATCTGTTCACGGTTACTGGATCGGGGAGGACAGGGCAGGTCAGGGCAGGGGGTGCCCTTTCCGTGTGCACTCCGCAGAGATCCCTCTGCTCCCCCGCAGCCTAGGTCTCCCACGCACCAGTTGCTCAGCCTGTACGAGCCGACTTTCTGGCTGGAGCCGCCTTTCCGGCTGGTGGTTGGGCCAGGCTCTGCTCTGCGACCTGAAGTCCTCTCCTGGTGGGAACAGAAGTTCCTAAGATCTGTTCCAGGTCTCAGTAGCTCAGCCTGTACGAGCCGCCTTTCTGGCTGGAGCCGCCTTTCCAGCTGGTTGTTGGGCCAGGCTCTGCTCTGCGACCTGAAGTCCTCTCTGGGTGGGAACAGAAGTTCCTAAGATCTGTTCCAGGTCTCAGTAGCTCAGCCTGTACGAGCCGCCTTTCTGGCTCTGTTTGTTTTTTTTAAACGACTTTATTTTACAAAACAAAGATAAATGTACAGATTTTAAACATTTTTTGCTTAAAATTATACTTTTTTGTCAGTACTGTTTTTTCTGACATTAAAATAATTTTTCACATAAAACCATGTGAATATATATTTTTTTAGTCAGTACTTGATTTTTTTCAAGGGCCCGACAGTACGCCTTGAACACCCAATAGTTACAATAAGCATAAAGTACATGCAAAACAAAACGAAACATGGAAACACTCAAAGTCTTCTTGTTTGTAAATATATGTATATTTTTTTTGTTTTCTTTATTTCTTGGACTTCCTACAGTCTGTGAGTTGTTTCTGGGGGAGTACAAACCTCTGGGGTTAGCATCCCACTATCAGTGACTGCATATTATGTCTGTTCTTTTGTGACTGGGTTATCTCACTCAGATTGATATTCTCTAGATGCAGCCATTTTCTTAAGAATTTGGTTAAGTCATTGTTTCTGGTGGCTGAGTAGTATTCCATTGTGTATATGTACCACAATTTTTGTATCCATTCATCTTCTGAAGGACATCTGGGTTTCTTCCAGCTTCTGGCTATTATAAATAGAGCCGCTATGAACATTGTGGTGCATATATCTTTGTTGTGTATTAAAGTGTCTCTGGGGTATATGCCCAGAAGTGGAATAGCTGGGTCTTCAGGTAGTACTATATCCAAATTTCTGAGGTATCGCCAGACAGATTTCCAGAGTGGTTGTATTAGCTTGCAACCCCACCAACAGTGGAGAAGTGTTCCTCTTTCTCTGCAACCTCGCCAGCATCTGCTGTCATCTGAGTTTTGGATCTTGGCCAATCTGACTGGTGTGAGGTGGAATCTCAGGGTTGTTTTGATTTGCATTTCCCTGATGGCTAAGGATGTCGAGCACTTCCTCAGATGTTTCTCGGCCATTCGGTGTTCCTCAACTGAAAACGTTTTGTTTAGCTCTGAACCCCATTTTTTAATAGGGTTAATTGATTCTCTGGTGTCTAGCTTTTTGAGTTCCTTGTACACCTTGGATATTAGGCCTCTATCTGATGTGGTGTTGGTAAAGATCTTTTCCCATTCTGTTGGTTGCCGTTTTGTTTTCTTGACGATGTCTTTAGCCTTACAGAAACTTTGCAATCTCATTAAGTCCCATTTGTTAATCTTTGACCTTAGAGCTTGAGCCATTGGTGTTTTGTTCAGGAAATTTTCTCCTGTACCTATGTGTTCTAAGGTTTTCCCTACTTTCTCATCTAATAGTTTCAGTGTATCTGGTTTAATGTGGAAATCTTTGATCCACTTACACTTGAGCTTTGTACAAGGAGATAAGAACGGGTCTATTTTCATTCTTTTGCATGTTGAGTGCCAGTTGGACCAGCACCATTTGTTGAATAGGCTGTCCTTTTTCCATTGAATGTTTACTGCTCCTTTGTCAAAAATCAGGTGACCATATACATGAGGGCTCATTTCTGGATCTTCTATTCTATTCCATTGATCCACATGCCTATTTCTGTACCAGTACCATGCAGTTTTTAGCACAATTGCCTTGTAATATAGCTTGAGGTCAGGGATAGTGATTCCCGCAGATGTTTTTTTGTTGTTTGTTTGACTGATTGTTTCAATTGATTGATGGATTGTATGTGTGCCTGTCTGTTTTGGAACTCACATTCTATACACAGTCATAGATTAATCTGCCTCATCAAATTTTATTGGAAGTTTTTAGGGGAAAATCTCCATGAAAAAAAATGAATAAATTTGTAATGATAATTTGAGATTTTTAGTTCTCACAGAGGAATGTAAGCAAGTGAATGAGTGAAGATTCTTTGGAAATGCACACAAGCCCATTAGATATAATATTCAAGACATCACTACAGTACCCCCTGAGAACAATTCCAAAACTAGATCAATGAACTATAACTAAATATTTGGTGGTTGTGTACCACATTTACATTTGACAGAATTTCTGAAATATTTGTTCAGAAATATGATTTCTCCCTGATCTTTTGGATAGAATTTCTGTCTGGTCTCATTAAAATGATGTAGATCTTGGGAGCAAAGATGCATCCAAGCATCCCTGCACTAGATGCCAAGATGGAGAAGATCTCCACAGCCACCATGACCTTGCCCTTGGTACCATGGTAGACAGGGAGAAAGGTGACCCAGACACTGCAGAACACCAGCATGCTGAAGGTCAAGAACTTGGCTTCATTGAATGTGTCAGGCAGATTCTTGGCCAAGAATGCCACAGTGAAGCTTGCAAGGGCCAGGCAGGTCAGGTATCCCAGGACACAGTAGAATGCAGTAACTGAGCCCTTGTTGCACACAATGATGATGTGGCCATGCTCAGAGTGTTCATCAGTATCAACAAAGGGAGGGGAAACAGCTAGCCAGATTGCACACAGAATACATTGGAATAGGGAACATATGGGAATAATGTAGTTGGGTGTCCCTGATACCAAGAAGTTTCTCATCCTTCTTCCTGGATCTGTGACTTTGAAAGCCAGAACCACAGTGATTGTTTTGGCCAGAACTGTGGAAACAGCCACAGTGAATACAATTCCAAATGTGATTTGCTGTAAGATACAGGTTACACTGTTAGGATGGCCAATGAAGAAAAAGGAGCACAGGAAACAGAACATGAGTGACATGAGCAATAGATAGCTGAGCATTCTGTTATTGGCCTTCACAATAGGAGTGTCATGATGCTTCACAAAGAACAAAAGTACCACAACTGTGAACGCACAGAAACAGAATGCTATTAAGGCAAGAGTCATACCCAAGGGGTCTTCATAGCTTAGAAAGGTCACAGCTTTCTGAATGCATTTGTTGTGTTCTGTGTTGGCATACTGGTCTTCTGGACAATTCACACACTGATCCATATCTGCTGTCCAAAAAGAAATTCAGTAAGCGCTTCTTTAGAAATTTTATTGCCTTACCAAAAGCAATCTACAGATTCAATTCAATCCCCATCAAAATTCTAACCCAGTTCTTCACTGAGTTGGAAAGAGCAATATGCAGTTTCATTTGGAATAACAAAACACCTAGAATAGGGAAATCCATCCTCAACAACAACAACAAAAAATCTGCGGGAATCACTATCCCTGACCTCAAGCTATAGTACAAGGCAATTGTGCTGAAAACTGCATGGTACTGGTACAGAAATAGGCACGTGGATCAATGGAACAGAATAGAAGATCCAGAAATGAGCCCTCACATATATGGTCACCTGATTTTTGACAAAGGAGCTATAAACATTCAATGGAAAAAGACAGCCTATTCAACAAATGGTGTTGGTCCAACTGGCACTCAGCATGCAGAAGAATGAAAATAGATCCTTTTTTGTCTCCTTGTACAAAGCTCAAGGTCAAGTGGATCAAAGATCTCTACATTAAACCCAGTACACTGAAACTATTAGATGAGAAAGTCGGGAAAACCTTAGAACACATAGGCAAAGGAGAAAAATTCCTGAACAGAACACCAACAGCTCAAGCTCTAAGGTCAAAGATTAACAAATGGGACTTAATGAGATTGCAACGTTTCTGGAAGGCTAAGGACATTGTCAAGAAAACAAAACAGCAGCCAACAGAATGGGAAAAGATCTTTACCAACCCCACATCAGATAGAGACCTAATATCCAAAGTATACAAAGAACTCAAAAAGCGAGATACCAGAAAATCAAACAACCCTATTAAAAAATGGGGTATAGACTTAAACAAAATTTCTAAATTGAGGAATATCGAATGGCTGAGAAATATCTAAGAAAGTGCGCAACATCCTTAGCCATCAGGGAAATGCAAATCAAAACAACCCTGGGATTCCACCTCACACCAGTCAGATTGGCCAAAATCTAAAACTCAGATGACAATAGATGCTGGCAAGGATGTGGAGAAAAAGGAATACTTCTCCACTGTTGGTGGGATTGCAAACTGATACAACCACTCTGGAAATCAGTCTGGTGATACCTCAGAAAATTGGACATAGTATTACCTGAAGACCCAGCTATTCCACTTCTGGGCATATACCCCAGAGACACTTTAGTACACAACAAAGATATATGCACCACAATGTTCATAACAGCTCTATTTATAATAGCCAGAAGCTGGAAAGAACCCAGATGTCCTTCAGAAGATGAATGGATACAAAATTGTGGTTCATTTACACAATGGAATACTACTCAGTCACCAGAAAAAATGACTTAACCAAATTCTTAAGAAAATGGCTGCATCTAGATAATATCATCCTGAATGAGATAACCCAGTCTCAAAAGAACAGACATAATATGCAGTCACTGATATTGGGAAGCTAACCCCAGAGTCTTGCACTGCCCCAGAAACAACTCACAGACTGTATGAATTCTGAAAAAAAGAAAACAATAGTCATGCTCAATTCTTACCCACCAAGAACACATTGACAAATTCCAGGTTGTACCCCCTGTATTACATGTACTGTCTGATCATTGTTAAAAAAATTTTTTACACATCAGAGACACAGGCCTGGTGAGAAGGCATTCCCAGTAGCCAAGGATCAGGATATCCAGGGACACAGGCCAGTTACAAGAGAGAGGCAAGAACCAATCACTGACAACAAGACCACATATACTCACAGACAACAAGATGGCAAGAGGAAATTGAAAGAATGTACCCCAGGGAAACCAAGACAACCTGGCCACACCAGAACCCAGATCTCCCATCACAGCAAACAGCCAAATGCCAAACACTCCAGAAAAAGATGACTCAGAACTGAAATCATACCTCAAGATGATGATAGAGAACCTTAAACAAGAACGGAAGGAAAAGCATAAAGAATTAGAAGCTATTAAAAAGAAAACAAGAAAAACACTCAAAGAACTCAAAAAACTAGAGGGAAATAGAACCAAAGAGATGAAGTAATGGAAGAAAAAATTTAAAATGGAAATGGAAACAATAAAGAAAACACTAAAAGAGACTATCCTAGAGGTAGAAAACCTAAAAAAAAAAATCAGGTGTCACAGATGCAGGCATTTCCAACAGAATCCAAGAGATGGAAGAGAAAATCTCATGGGCTGAAGACAATATTAAAAACATAGAAAAAACAGTCAGAGTAGATGCAAAAACTAAAAAGCTCTTAACCCAATATGTCCAGGAGATCCAGGACAAAGTGAGAAGACCAAACCTAAGCATAATCAGCATAGAAGAGGGCGAAGAATATCAACTAAGAATCACAGTAAATATCTTCAACCAAATTGTAGATGGAAAACCTCCCTACCATTAAGAATGAAATGACCATGAGTATAAAACAATCCTACAAAACTCCAAATAGGTTGGACCAGAAAAGAAATTCCTCCAGACACATAATAGTCAAAACACCAAGTGCCCAAAGCAAAGAAAGAATACTACAAGTAGTAAGAAAAAAAAAGATCAGGTAACATATAAAGGCAGACCAATCAGAATCACACCCGATTCTCAACAGAGACTATAAAAGGTAGAAGAGCTTAAACAGACATCATGCACATCTTAAGAGAGCACAAGTGCCATCCCAAGCTGCTATACCCAGAAAAACTATCAAGCACCATAGATGGAGAGATGAAGATATTTCAAGACAAATCTAAATGTACACAATATCTGACCACAAACCCAGCACTACAATGGATTAGAGGTGGAAAACCCAATACAATGAGGGATACTAAGTCCTAGTAAAAACAAGAAATCTCCTAAGCAAGAAAACCAAAATAAGAAAGAGACACAAACACAATTCAACCTACAAAACCAATAATAGCAGGACACAGCAACCACTATTTCTTGATATCTATTAACATGAATAGACTCAACATCCCAATAAAAAGACATAGGCTATCAGACTGGACACATAAACAAAATACAGCATTTTGCTGCATACAGGAAACTCATATCTGAGACAAAGACAGATACTATCTCAGGGTAAAAAGTTGGGAAAAAAATTTCAAGCAGACAGCCCCAAGAAGCAAGCTGGAGTGGCTATTCTAATATCGAATACAGTAAATTTCCAACCAAAGTTATCAAAAAAGATAAGGAAGGACACTTTTTACTCATTACAGGAGAAATCTGTCAGGAGGAACTCTCTCAATCCTTAACATATAT
This sequence comes from Micromys minutus, assembly GCF_963924665.1. Taxonomy (NCBI): domain Eukaryota; kingdom Metazoa; phylum Chordata; class Mammalia; order Rodentia; family Muridae; genus Micromys; species Micromys minutus. The sequence goes on from NC_137965.1 coordinate 31,239,283, forward strand.
GCTCCAAATACAAAAGCACCCACATTCATAAAAGAAACCCTACTAAATCTCAAAAAATACATCTCACCCCACACAATAATAGTGGGAGACTTTAGTACCCCACTCTGACCAATGGACAGATCATGGAAACAGAAACTGAACAAGGACCCTGCAAAACCTAACAGAGACTATGCACCAACTGGAATTAATAGATATCTACAAAACATATCATCCTAAAACAAAAGAATACACCTTTTCTCAGCACCTCAAGTCACCTTATCGAAAACTGCCCACATAATTGAACAAATAACGAGCCTCAATCGATATAAGAAGACTGAAATACTCCCATGCATCCTTTCAGATCACCAAGGGCTAAGGCTGATCTTTAATAACAACAAAGACAACAAAAAGCCCACATACACATGGAAACTAAACAATGCTCTATTAAATGATAGCAGGGACAAAAAAGAAATAATGAAAGAAATTAAGGATTTTCTTCAATTCAATTCAATGAAAACACGACATACCCAAACATATGGAATGCAATGAAACCAGTACTGAGAGGAAAACACATACCTCTGAGCGCTCTCAAAAAGAAACTGGAGAGAGCATACATCAGCAACTTGACAGCACAGCTGAAAGCTCTTGAACAAAAGAAAGCATATACACCGAAAAAAAATTAGATGGCAAGAAATAATCAAACTTAGGGCAGAAATAGACCAAATCGAAACAAAAAGAACCATTGAAAGAATCAACAAAACCAAGAGCTGGTTCTTTGAGATAATTAACAAGATTAATAAACCCCTAGCCAGACTAACTAGAGGGAAAAGGCAGAGCATCAAAATTAACAAAATCAGAAAGGAAAGTGGAGAAATAACGACTGAAACTGAGGAAATTCAAGACATCATCAGATCCTACTACAAAAGCCTATACTCCACAAAGTTGGAAAATTTGGAGGAAATGGATGATTTCCTAGACAGATACAAGATGCTAAAGTTAAACCAGGACCAGGTAAACCATCTAAATAATCCCTTAACACCTAAATAAATAGAGGCAGTCATCAAAAGCCTCCCAACCAAAAAATGCCCAGGTCCAGATGGGTTCAGTGCAGAATTTTATCAGATATTTATTGCCAAAATAATACCAATACTCTCCAAACTGTTCTACAAGATAGAATCAGATGGAATACTACCTAACCCCCTTTTTGAGGCTAAAATAATCCTCGTACCTAAACCACACAAAGACCCTACAAAGACGGAGAACTTCAGACCAATCTCACTTATGAACAGTGATGCAAAAATACTCAACAAAATTCTTGCAAACCGAATCCAAGAACACATAAAAACGATCATTCAACATGACCAAGAAGGCTTCATCCTTGGGATAAAGGGATGGTTTAATATAAGGAAATCCATCAATGTAATCCACCATATAAACTCAAACAACAAAATTACATGGTCATCTCACTAGATGCTGAGAAAGCATTTGACAAAATTCAACATGCCTTCATGCTAAAAGTCTTGGAAAGAACAGGAATCCAATGTCCATACCTAAACATAATAAAAGCAATATACAACAAACCAATGGCCAACATCAAACTTAACTGTTAGAAACTTGAAGCAATCCCACTAAAATCAGGAACTCGACAAGACTACCCACTCCCCCCCTTCCTATTCAACGTAGTACTAAAAGTCCTGGTTGGAGCAATTAGACAGCAAAAGGAAATAAAATGTATACAAATCGGAAAGGAAGAAGTAAAAACATCACTTTTTGCAGATGACATAATAGTGTACTTAAGTAACCCCACAAATTCCACCAGAGATCTCCTCCAGCTGATAAACAAATTCAACAAAGTGGCTGGATATAAAATTAACTCAAACAAATCAGTACCCTTCCTATATTCAAAAGACAAAAGTGGAGAAAAAATTAGTGAAGAGATACCCTTCACAATAGTCACAAAAACTATGAAATACCTTGGTGTGACTCTAACTAAGCAAGTGAAGAACCTGTATGACAAGAACTTCAAATCTCTAAAGAAGGAAATCACAGAAGATCTCAGAAAATGTAAAGTTCTCTCATGCTCATGGATTGGAAGGATCAATATTCTAAATATGGCCATCTTACCAAAAGCAATCTACAGATTCAATGCAATACCCATCAACATTTTAACCCAGTTCTTCATTGAATTGGAAAGAGCAATTTGCCATTTCATCTGGAATAACAAAAGACCTAGAAGAGGGAAAATCATCCTCAACAACAAGAAAACGCTACCCCTGGGAATCACTATCCCTGACCTCAAGGTATATTACAAGGCAATTGTGCTGAAAACTGCATGGTACTGGTACAGAAATAGGCATGTGAATCAATGGAATAGAATAGAAGACCCAGAAAAGAGCCCCCACATATATGGTCACTTTATTTTTGACAAAGAAGCTGTAAACATTCAATGGAAAAAGGACAGCCTATTCAACAAATGGTGTTGGCCCAACTGGCACTCAGCATGCAGAAGAATGAAAATAGATTCTTTCTTATCTCCTTGTACAAAGCTCAAGTGTAAGTGGATCAACGATCTCCACATTAAACCAGATACACTGAAATTATTAGATGAGAAAATATGGAAAACCTTAGAACACATAGGCACAGGAGAAAATATTCTGAACAAAACACCTCCTGCTCTAAAGCCAAAGATTAACAATTGAGACTTAATGGGATTGCCAAGTTTTGGTAAGGCTAAGGACACTGTCAAGAAAACAAAACGGCAGCCAACCTAATGGGAAAAGGTCTTTACCAACTCCACATCAGATAGATGCCTAATATCCAAGGTATACAAAGATCTCAAAAAGCTAGACTCCAGAATGAAACAACCCTTTTTCAAAATGAGGTACAGAGCTAAACAAAACGTTCTAAGTTGAGTAATATCGAATGGGTGAGAAACATCTAAGGAAGTGCTCTGCATCCTTAGCCATCAGGGAAATGCAAATCAAAACAACCCTGAGGTTCCACCTCAAACCAGTAAGATTGGCCAAGATCCAAAACTCAGATGACAATAGATGCTGGCGAGGTTGCGGAGAAAGATGAACACTTCTCCACTGTTGGTGGGGTTGTAAACTGATACAACCACTCTGGAAATCTGTCTGGCGATTCCTCAGAAACTTGGACATAGTACTTCCTGTAGATCCAGCTATTCCACTTCTGGGCATATACCACAGAGACACTATAATATACAACGAAGATGCATGCACCACAATGTTCATAGCAGCTGTATTTATAATAGCCAGAAGCTGTAAAGAACCCAGATGTTCTTCAGTAGATGAATGGATACAAAAATTTTGATACATTTACACAGTGGTGTACTACTCAGTTATCAGAAACAATGACTTAATGAAGTTCTTAATAAAATGGATGCATCTAGAGAATATCATCTTGAGTGCGATAACCCAGTAAGAAAGAACAGTCATAAATGCAGTCACCGTCAATGGGATACTAACCACAGAAACTCTGTATACCCCAGAAATAAGTCACAGACTGTGTGAAGTTCAAGAAAAAAAAGAAAGAACCATTATGCTCAATCCTTACACACCAAGAAATCTTTTACTAATTACGGGTTACATCCTGTTTTACATGTACTTTATGCTCATTGTAACTAGTAAGACCTTAATGCACACTATCAAACATTTGGAAATAAATGGCAAGCACTGAAAAAAAAATTTATTCGTATACTTTTATGCAAAAATGCTTAAAATTTGTTCTTTTATTTTTGTTTTTTTTAAAATAATGTTGTTAAAAAAGATTTTAATTCCTCATATAGAATGGAAGCAAAATAATTGAAAAGGTAACCATAAGCTTTGTGCATTTTGCCAATTCTAAATAGTTATTTTAATAACGCATGTGGTATGTAATATACTGAATATGAGTCTTGTATATTCTACATCATGGCTCAAGTTTTAACTTCTACTTTCTAAGTTAACAGTGTATCAGGCTTTGAACATGGCCCTCTGAATATTACATACTTGGCAGTTTTTCACAAATTTGTAAACACTTTGTCTTCTATATTAGTCTTACAGAGAACATGGATTTTTTTACCTAGCAGTCTCACAACCTAATCAAGTAGATTTGTTTACTCATTTGGTTCTTCATGAACTTCCTTATGTATATAGTATGCAGTCATTACAACAGGTATATTAATAAAATATGAGTAAATTAATTTTTAAAAAATTGTCACTAAATCTAATGTACATGTAGTTTTACAGTAGATTAATTATTGGGGAAAATTTGTGGAGATTTCCCTAAAATTACAGTTTTATTTTTTAAAGGATTTTTTTTGTGAAAATGTATTGTGCCATGAATTTGCAAAGAGTCAATGTTTGTGTCAAGGAACAATGTATATGTGTTTGCTTGTCTTTGGCAGGATTTTGCTAATGATTTATTCATCTACAACTAGTAAATTAGAAAAGTCATTTATTTTATATTTTCAGTTGCCTTTCAGTTTTCTTTATCATCCCAGTGTGGTATAAGAGGAATAGATATTTCCAGGATTTATCAAAGCAGCAAACACTCACTTGTCTCATTAGAAATTTTATTTTCAGGGCAGATGCTGCAAACAAAACAAGCTGTCATTCCCTCCTTCCAGACTTTTCTGAATCCAGGACCACAATCTGAACTGCACACAGAGAATGGCATCTGTAACAAAATTTAGACATGGGCTAATCATGAGTTTTAGCTATTTCTTTTATGTTTTATATTAGCACATTAAGATTTCAATGAGTGGCTCTGGCCTAGAGATAGAGTCGGTTGACAGTCATCTGTATTCAGGGCTGAATACCCAGACGAGCCTCAGAATCACTCTACCACCTGAGCTCAAGGGTGAGTCTCTACTTCCTCCACACTGACTATTCTGGGAGAGACCACTGGGAACTTCTGGGTGCAGGTAGTGTGGTGTTGACTGGAAATGGAGAGACTTAGTTGGGCTACTTCGATAAGAACTCACTTCCTGCCTGCAGAAAGGAGAACAGCTGGGAGCAATCTCTCTATTGAGTCAACTTGACCAGAGACCCACGGAAGAGACAAGGTCCAGTAGAGATAATACGATTGCCCAACATCACATATTCCAACATTGTAAGAGGCAAACACAAGAACCTAATCAATGAAAACTAAAGAAAATCTGGCAACATCAAAACCCAATTTTCCCACAACAGCTAGTAGTGGATATCCCAAAATACCAGAAAAACAAGATATGGACTTAAAATCATACTTCATGATGATGATGTAGGTGTCAAGAAGCAATAAGTAACTTTCTTCAAGAATTACAGGAGAACCAGGAGAACACATGAAAACAAGTAGTAGCCCTTTATGAGGAAACACACACACACACACACACACACACACACCACTTAAAGAGCTACAGGCCTCTACCTCTAAAGTGCTTGTATGAAAACATGAAGCAACACAACTCCCTAACATTATTTCTAATTTTCACAAATAATTTTCTCTGCATGTATTACAGTATTATTAATAGATTTGTGAAAGAATAAGTTATATCAAATAGTATTCCTTCCATTTTATCACTTGTTTTGTTTCTTTAACTGTGCATAAATTTTGGTCCTGGTTAACAGTCATATCTGAACGTTTTTGAAAAATAATATAATTCTATATTGTGTGCTGCATTACATGAATGGGTGTGAATAAGTTGAACCATGCTTTTGTACTGGGAATAAATTCTTCCTGTCCTCAGATTCTGTCTTTCTGTGTGTGTTGTGTTTTTTGGTAGGCATTTTATTCAAGAATTATTACATACATATCCATCAAATATATTGTTCTATAATTTCCTTTTTCCTTTTTTTACCCATTATAATGTTTTCCTCCATTTTTATAAAATAGTTCTCCCCTCTATGTGAATGAGTTTCTCTATGCTTGCAGGTAACCATGAAATAAATGTCTTAAAAGTAAACCAGCCTTGTTGCCTTTAATTTCATTTTGAGAATGTTACCAAAAATCTTCTATTACAACAAGAAATTATCTCTTACTTTTGTCTGGTTGCTATTATTGTTGTATTTGATGTGTTTTAATAGAGTTTTCTTTGTGTGTTGATCTAGTGCTGTTTGTATGTTCCTCTGACCTTTTGTTCATTAAGTATGAAGGGTTCTTCAAGTTTATTTGAAAGTGAATTTCTGTTAGTATAAAGTTCTGTAATTGGGTGCATTAGTGAACTTGTCACGTGTGCTTCTATTAAATGACATAACATTTTTGGACATAATAACAAGGATTAACAACTATGACTCTCACTGTTTTATAACAGTAGCATTAACCTCACTCTTATTAACTTTTGTCCCAGAAGTTTAAGGTAAGGGAGGAGATTACTGTGTGACAACAATGGTGGTTTAAAGGCCAAAGAAATAGATGAAGAACCATTGTGCTCAATCAATACACATCAAGAAAACTCTGACTGTTTCCAGGTTACACCTTGTTATACATGTACTTTATGCTCATTGTAATTAGTAAGATCTTAATGCACGCTATCAAACTTTAAAAAAACAAGTACTGAAAAAATGAATGCATATCCTTTTATGAAAAAATGCTTAAAATCTGTACATTTATTTTTGTTTTTTAAAATAAAGTTGTTCAATTAAAAACAATGGTGGTTTAAAGAGATTTTTTTTCAGTTTAAAAGAAAAATATAACACTGTGATGCAGAACAGTTTTATATTCATCAAATTTCAGGAAATGATTCTGATATGACAAAGGTATACTTTAAGCATGGATGAAATCTCAAACAATAAATAAAACATGACAAAAATATAGAAAAGAAACATAATACAGGAGACTAGAAATGGATTTCTGACGTGACAAAACTTTTCATTTGTATATGTTGCAGTGTATGCACTTGAGAGTGTTTACTGTGTGTTCAAATCAATGTTAGTTCACACCCACCTTTCTACTTCCTGTGGCCAACTCAGTCATGTCTTCACATAAGTGAAAGTTTCGACCATGTGGAAAATGTGGGCTGAACTTTCCTATCTTCACCTTAATTGCAAGGTGTTGTGAGAAATCCCGAATGTGAACAATGTCATACTCTTTCTGCAGTATTTCTTTCTGTTTCAAAGTCACTTTGTCCCCAAGAGGATTAGTGAAGTGGGTCTTTCTCAGAAAATAGTTTAGCTAAAAGACAAGCATTGTACTATAATTTACATACTGTTCCTTTAAGTCATAAAATGGATTCTGTTTTTATAGTTAAGGAAAGGTCATTTAAAAATGAATGAAAGAAATCACAACAAAAGCAATCGGCTAAATGAAATCATCATAATGTTCTAAGAATTTCAGTTCTCTCAGATAAGACTACTAAACAGAAACAGACAAAAATGCAGAACCAAATATGTAACCCCATTCACACGTTAACACAGAGAGAGGCTTACATCTTTTTGAGACTCATGTATATAATACAGCTATATAGTTATGTATACACAAAAACACATATATTGATACACATATGTAAATATTCAGGCACAAAGGACATATATATGCACTCAACTAAAAACACAAATATCACATTATACAAAACACATACACTGCCACACACACACACACACACAGAGAGAGAGAGAGAGAGAGAGAGAGAGAGAGAGAGAGAGAGAGAGAGACTGATAACAACACAGGGAGAGATATATAAACATATAAGCACCATCCTAGAATGTATTAACACAGAAAATTTATTCTTACACCTAATGACAATAAAGAAAATGCCAAGCCAAACACAAAAAAATAGGCAGACACAGATACAATAAAGCAGATAAAAAACACCTATAAGCACATACAAACACTCACAAAATACATATAATGATACACATAGATAAATACTATGACAAATACACAAAGAAATATACACACATTCATAAATACACTTATAGAAAGAAATTTACACACAAAAATTGTTGTTCACATCCACAGTCATACAGAGAGATAAACATGCATGTACAAACATCTCAAATATAAGCACTAATACAAAGAAATTGCCAAACATATTTGTCTGTCTGTCTGCCTGTCTGCCTGTCTGCCTATCTATCTATCTATCTATCTATCTATCTATCTATCTATCTGTCTGTCTGTCTGTCTGTCTGTCTGTCTGCCTGCCTGCCTACCTGTCTGCCTATCTATCTATCTATCTGTCTGTCTGTCTGTCTATATATATATATATATATATATATATATATATATATATATATATATATATATATATAATTCTATCATCTATCTATTGATCGTTCGACCGATCTATCATATATCTATCCATTCAGTTAGATAGAATCATTCAAGCATATAAACAGATTTCTCTAGATGGAACTAAATGCAAACACCATTTCTTATTTAATTCCTCTCTGAAAACCAAGGAAGTCATCCAGAGCCAACACTGGGAGCAGAATCACTGGGGAACCCTAATGAAACCTATTCCTAGAAATGATTTTTATATAATTGACAAATATAAACAAAAACTTATGTTATAATCTTGGAGAAAATTCATGAGGAAAGACTGTTTATATCTAACATAATAATGAGCATTTGATGGAAATTTGGTGCTCTGATGAAACTGTACCTTCTTTTTCCATTCTCATTTATAACAGTCACTGGCTTTCCTTTTTCTCTAGAAAAAAAATGTTCAGAAAACTATTTTTTTTAATATTTTCTATTTAATTGTGTGCACCTGAGAGACTTTAAACACTTTAGCAATTGAAGATACCAAACAACATCCAATAGAAGCTACTCTACCTTCAAGCAGTGAAAACTTGCTCCTCTCTCATTGTCTATTTCCTGATTATCATAGTGCTGTAAGTTCATCTCATGGAGTGCATGGGCCATGGCATACACAGCATTGTATATGTTATGAATATTATCACCAAAGAACCTGTTAAACTTATGTTCCATTAGCCAATCCAATGAGGCATTGGATGAAAAATTCCTCAGTATTTCATGGGTAGATCCTGAGGCTTCATATTTAAAGTACTTCAACTCTGGCAGTACCAGATATAAATCTTTGCTTCTGTGATGGTACCATTTCTGTACAAAATTTTTAAAGCTAGAAATCTCATCATTGTTGTGTAGAAAAGTAAGAGTTCCATAGAATGTTCCATGAGTTAAGTCTCTCTTACTGGTAGGGAAATTCCATTGTTCAGTGGTGATCCATATTTTCTGTATAACTGGAGAGTCCCACATTCTGAAGTTTATTGCCACAATACTGTGTGTTTCTCCATAAATGATAATAACATTTGCAGATGACACTACAATCTGTTTGTAGTACATTTCGAAAATCTTATAGGATGAAACACCATAGACTGGCATCAGGCTCACAAAGGCAAAACAAATTTCCTTGGTATTGCTCTCTTTTTTCAACTCTGAGAGAAACTGATTGCCTCTATCATCATCTGAGATGACAAGGCCGACCCAGTTCCAGTTGAAGTAAAGTAAGAAGGAGACCATTGCCAGTGCTAGAGATGTGTCCTTAGGGGCCATCTGATAGAGATAGGGAAATTGTTCATGATCACTGAAGACAGAATGAAAAGGTCCATAGGAGAGCTGAAGGAGCTACAACACAGAGAGCAGCATGAGGTGTAGTGCACATAAAATAACACTAATCACATTTACGTGCAAACAGTTGATTATGTGTGACTTCTACTCTCATGTCTGATGCACATGAGCATGTGTGGAAGCCTGGCACATGCACTTGTAATGAGAACAGCAAGCATAGCTTCTTGACAAAGGTATAACTAAAGGTATTTGCACATTATAATAACTGCAGTTCTGCCTTTCAGTTTTAGTCTCTATATCTGTGTTTTTAAACTAGAGGGATTTTCACATATTTACAACTTGGAATATTAGACTAATAATTTTTTAGGAAGCAATTTTAGAAATCCCAGAAATGTTTCCTTTAAGATTTAACAGGAGCGTCCTATGCATAATATTGCTCTAGCTTTTAGGAAAAGAAACTTACCTTGCCCTCCTTGAAGGTATTTCTTGTACACTAGAGGTTGTGACTCACATAAAGATGCCAAAGACCTTCTATTTAGTATAAGGTTATAAAATACTTTGGGAATATCTGCCTCTGTGCTTCCTCAGGAATCAGATAATGAGAGCAAATTAAATTTAAGAAGAAAAATTTAAATGAAAAGAAAATTTAAAAATTGAAAGAAAAAATTAAATCTAAACATGATTTGCCAGCCTAAAATTGTCAGCAGCATATAGATTCAAAAGTTGTTCCACTAAATACCCAGGCAACTGTGGGGCAAAATATATATAAATCATGGTTGTATCTCTTGAGTAAAATGTACAGATACTATGTTAGATTGGATGGTGTTATTATCTATATAAAAACTGTCTTTTAATGACGGAAATATAATTGTATAAAAATGTGAAAGAATGAGGTATCAGAATCCCCAAATCTCTTTCTTAGGAAAGTTCACTTGTGAAGATCCACTATTGTATCTTATAATGAGGAAACAAAAAAATAGTATTACATACAATTAATTTACACAAAGATATGATATAGTCATTATATTAATAAAAACGACTTATAATAACTATAACAGTATGCTTCTGAGTTTTTACCAGAGGATCTAATGACATTGGTACTCAGACCATTAATGGTTAGTCATAGACACACTGGTAGTAAAATGACTAATTATTCAACGTATCTGGAAAAAAACAAAACCTCCAGATACTTAAAAGTTGAGTTATAGACAAAATGTTTGTAAAGTATAATTCTGTTCTATTACAGAGCACAGTTTATCACTTATAAACTTATCCCACCACTGTGATTGTACATGATAGAACTCTCTTATTTCATAATTTAACAATGATAATCTAAACCTATGACCAAGGTGAAGATAACACATAACTGGAGACAGAATTAATGTATGTGTTTTATGTTTTCGAAAAAAATCAATTAACCTCTGCTTATTGATATTTGTATAAATAAATAAACACTCTGACTGCTTGTCAATGAAGGCTCCAATATTATCTCTACCATCAGTCAGAATCAGTTCTTCATGTCTCCTCTATTCCTCCTTTCTGGAATCTGTCAACTTTTGGAGGTGGCCCCTAGCAGAAGGCCTATCAATCATGTCTCTGATTAATCAGTACCATCAAACTACATAAGTCAACATAAGCATAAATCCAACCTCATCTCTTAACTTTTAAAATATCGATCAAAGTCCCCCAGAGACAGGATGTTAAAAATTCCTGGCCTATGTTAACTCACACGTGGATATAAAAAGATCTCCAGGTATGACCACATACTTAAAGATGTCTTCCAAGAGGGTCCAGTAAGCAGAAATGAACACATAGTCTCTTCATTACAGGAATAGTTAGGAATATTCTTATACTCTTTTTTATGAAAAAAATACGATGTACGTTTTATCATTTCTTCGTCAGAATATCCCAAAGTGTACTTTATAATTAAAGACATATTTGGTAAAAGATCAGGATTCCTGTTGATTTCGTCCATTGCAAAGGCCAATGCCAAAGCATATTTGTGGTGTTTGGTTGTTTCTCTGTAAAAGAGTACAGTTAATGTGGAGAGATGTCTATGAATGATCATCTGGACTCAATAGAGGTGCATTTCTGTAATGAACGTTTTTGCATCTGAGCTCTAAAAGTAGAAAATGGCTTTTGTTGTGAGATTGGATTGATATGAGAACCTGGAAAATAACAAACACATTAAAAGCTCATGACATTGAGTCACCTATTAATAAGATATGGTGTTGTCCTCATCAACAGAGACCATTTCTGTCCCTGTTTCTGAATGCTTGGTCAGAAGGTAAAGAGAAAATCACAAATACTGACAAAACAGTAATTCTGACCATGTCTTCATTTTGAAACTATTGAGCAATATAAAAATGCAATTATGAGAGAAGCTGAGTTCATGGTATTTTTGTTATTATGAAATTAACTGAATTTGTTAAAGAAGAGCAAACACTATTTAAATGTGAATAATACACTTTCTGCAGCAATATTTGGTTCCTATACTTACAATCACTTAAAATTAGAAAACAATATTCTTTTTTTTCTTACAACTTTATTTTTAAAAAGAGGGATACATGTACAAATTTGGCATAACACTATATGAATATTTTTTTTCAGTACTTAATTCTTTTAGAGGTTTGATAGCATGCATTGAAATCCCCTAGTCACTATAAGCATAAAATACATGTAGAACAGAATGTAACATAGAAAAATTCATTTTTTGGTGTGTATAGATTAAGCATATCAATTTTTGAATACCAAAAATTGCCACAAGGTTATATTCCTAGCTTTTGCTTTATTAGTGATTCAAGGTCCAGGTGTACCACACTCTGAGTGGGTGCTATACATTTATTTTTATCCCTAAGAAGGACTGAGGCTTTCACTTTTGGTCTTTGATTTCTTGAGCTTCATATGGCCTGTGAGTTGTTTCTGGAGTATTCAGAGGTTTCTGGGGTTAGTATCCAATTATCAGTGACTGCATACATATTATGTCTGTTCTTTTGTGACTGGGTTATCTCACTCAGGATGATATTCTCTAGATGCTTCCATTTTCTTAGAAATTTCATAAAGTCATTGTTTCTAATAGCTTAGTATTATTTTATTGTGTAAATATAACACAATTTTTGTATCCATTCATCTACTAAAGGACATCTGGGTTCTTTCCAGCTTCTGGCTATTATAAATAGGGCTGCTATGAACATTGTGGTGCAAGTACTCTTATTGTATGTTGGAGCATCTCTGGGGTACATACTCAAAAGTTGAATAACTGGGTCTTCAGGTAGGACTATGTCCAATTTTCTGAGCAACCACCAGACTGATTTCCAGAGTGGTTGTATCAGTTAACAACCCCACCAATAGTGGAGAAGTATTCCTTTTTCTCAGCATCCTTGCCAGAATCTGCTGTTATCTTAGTTTTTGATCTTAGTCATTCTACAGGCATGAGGTAGGATCTCAGGATTGTTTTGATTTGGATTTCCCTGATGACTAGGGATGTTGAGCACTACTTTAGATGATTCTCAGCCTTTCAATATTCTTCAATTTAGAATTTTTTGTTTAGCTCTGTACCCCATTTCATAATAGGAGTGTTTGATTCTCTGGCATCAAACGTCTTGAGTTCTTTGTATACATTGAATATTAGACCTCTATGAGATGTGAGGTTGGTAAAGATCTTTTCTCAATCTGTTGGCTGCCGTTTGGTTTCTGAAAGGGCCCTAAGCCTTACAGAAACTTTGCAATCTCCTTAAGTCCCATTTTTGATCTTTGATATTAGAGCCAAGCCATTGGTGTTCTGTTCAGGAAAATTTAACCTGTTCCTATATGTTCTAAGGTTTTCACTACTTTCTCTTCTAATAGGTTCAGTGTATTCAGTTTAATGTGGAGATCTTTGATCCACTTGCACTTGAGCTTTGATCGAGAAGATAAGAAAGAGAAGCCAAAATTCTTAACTTGTTCACTTATATCTACCCTCATCTCATTATTTTTTTCTTTCAATCTTTTGTCAAAAAATTTTGTTTTAAAGATTTTAAATAAATTTGAATATTAAACATGTGTTTGGTGAGTGATGATTTCTGTTTACACAGTAATGTGATATATTCACTCTGTGTACTTTTCAATACTGTAACTCAATTTCTAGGAAACACCTTTTATTACCCTTTTAATTCTTCTAAAATAATAACACTAGCATTCTACTGAGAACACAGAAAATTTGGAAATTGCAGTGATATATTATGTGCCAGTATTATGTGTTCACCAGTGTAAGAGATTTTGGCGTAAATTGTATGGAATATGTAGTTTTTTGTAATAAATCTGAGACACAAGACAGTTTGAATATATTAGTAATATATTATGTTTACGTAAAGAATACCATCTCTTGTCTCATCCTTGTCATTTTATATAATGTGATCAAAAACCAGTGAACATACACCTATATGTTTAATGAGTAAATCTGAATTAAACACAATCAGGATTTCACCAAAAAATGTATATCTGTGGTATTTTCATTTATACCCTTTTTATATTTCATTTTATAAAATGAGCCACTTTAGAACATTTTTATTAACACACACACACACACACACACACACACACAAAATGTCAACTAAATATTTTACTTATACACAAAAGAAATTTGAATAAGATATTGTGCAATACTCAAACTACTACCTACAACTAAACTTTAGTAAATATCACTTACTTAAGCTGTCTGTGTAGCTTGTACCCTAAAGGGCTCTGTTTTAAAATAACTGTCAGCAGTCCACAATAATGGGTATAGATATCACATTGCTAACATGCACATCTGTATTCACCAAAATTACTGAAAAAGTCTCAAATATCATAAAAGGATCAAAGATCAACCAATAGACATGAAAAGAGAAGACATGTTTCATAACTCATAAAAACCATAACAGACAACTCCCGCATCACTGTTCTCAAATGCTCCAAATATCGCATATCACAACTGTCACCCACAGTGACCAGGGACATAAGTAGTCACCACTGTTATCAATAGTCTCACTATTCAAAGAACTAATGCATACTATACTAAAAAGAATGTGTCAAACTGAACTTTATAAAACATCAAAGCCAGTGATTGTACCTGAACATGTGGAGCATGAGGCCACAGGTCTTTTGGATTTTATCTTTTAAATATGTGTAAGTATTGCCCTCTAATGACTTAATATTCCTTGACTGTATACATACAAACATATACACCCGCCATTCATATGGAGTATGAATTTCTGAGTGTAAACAACTTCTTTCTAAACTTGATGACGTTTTAGTAGGCAAGAATGAAATGAGAGACAACAAGCTTGTGTGTATGTAATGTTCTCACAACTGTATGTTCCATGTCTATTGCTGAAATCAGCATATGCTCTAGGAATGGCACACTGATGGAAGGACTGTGAGTCATGGTTATGATCATTTATTTGCAAGGACTTTGGATAAAATAGAATGAAATGTGACAGGATCAACTTCAGTAAGTCATTAAAGTCTAAAGTGCGACATAAACTGTTATTAGGGTGTTTTATGTGAAGGATCAATGTGGATAATCCTTTATTCCTAATTCTAGGCTTTCAGTAAGAGACCACCTGGAAGAAATCCAGGACCTTCACTATTTAAATAAAAGGGGAAAAGGATTGAATCTATAGAAGAATTAAGCTTGAATTTTTTCAACTTAGAAACAGGGCAGAAGACTCAAGGATTAGCCTACTCTTCATCTTTACTGCATTTAAGGTATATTCAAATTGTCATTTACATGATACTATAGACACACACACTTACATCACATTGAGACTCTGGTTGGCATAATCTTTCTCCAAAGGCTTCTGAACTGCTCCAATGATGAAGGAACCTGCTGTGCTCAAGGTCTCATCATCGCCTTCCTTCAAATTTATTTCCCAAAAGCACTTGGGATCAAAGAAATTTGCCATGAGAAGTGGAATTTTGAGGAGAAACATGACTACCATAAAAATGAACATGTTTTCCTTCCTTAAACCTGGGCAGTGTGGATTGTGAAGTGCCATGTGTATCAACACATCAATTTCCTACCATCTTTTATTTCTTTGGGCAAAGGAAAGATTTGTTTCATATTCAGCATTCATCTTTTTTTTTAGATGGCTCCTGAGCCCTGGAGAAATCTTAAACACTTTCTTCCCTGGGGCTATGCAACTGGTGTCCATAGACCATGTAATAAACATGGGTCAGTAAAGACTTAGGAGTATAATTCATTTTCAGGCTTCATGATATCACTCTTTTTTGTGAATCCCTAGACAAAAACCCTTTTTTTTCAAATTTGCTGCTTGGAAAGTTTCAACAATGTGATTATGTGAACACAATTAGAAATGATGTCTGTGAATTGTATCAGAGGAATCACAGTGTGCCATCCAGTAATGGTAAATCAGAGCTACTGGGGACACACAGGACATTGTATTGCAAAGTCCATGTCAGGGAGAGGCAGTCTAATGTTTATAGTCACTGAGACCCACAGACCATGTACAGTATGGGCTATGTTACCATGAAATGAGAAGATTATCTAAACAAAGCTTGTGTTTCCATTATCTTGATATTCAATATACAGACCAAAATAGAAATATATGCAATCCAGCTGTATTCGAAATTATACAGTTTTTCATAGATGCACAGTTAAATTATAAAATTAAGACTGAGTTTTAAGGTTTCAACAAGATCCAGAGGCTGCCATTTTTTTAGCTTTCTTTCTTCCTTTTTTCTTTTTGTTGGTTATTTTACTTATTGATTTTGTTATTTTTTTCTCTCCCAGTTTCTCCTCCACAATCCTATCTCCTTCCCCTTCCCCCACACAAACATGAGTGCATGCATGTGTTCAATCACGTGAGCACACACGGGCACACACACACACACACACACACACACACACACACAGAGAGAGAGAGAGAGAGAGAGAGAGAGAGAGAGAGAGACTCCCATATTCAGACTCAGAGAAGTCTGTATTTTCTCAGTCTGTCTTTAGTTTCAAATGATGACATCCTGTATTATCCTCCTTTATTGTTAACAAATGTTGGAGATAGTTTCTTATGTCTGTGTAAACTCTACATGTCTGTCATCTAAATTGTAGTATGACTAAGAGATCAGTGGACCCAGAAATTTCATTTGTTTAAATCTTCTATCTTTCACTCATTTTTACATTACATAAAGTGTATTTCCTCAAACGTTTATCAATTTTTTTGTGATCTTTTTCTAAATACTCATATTTAAGCATGGACCTTCATTGAATTATACTATTGAGAGGCTAATAATGCAGTTTATGTAGTAATAATGAATATTCATTTTTGAAAGAAAAATCACTAAATTTTATATATGCTTTCTTTATTTACTCATTTGTTGATATGCATAAAGATTCATTGCATATTCTAAACAATCATAAATCATAAAAATATTGACACAAAATTACCTATTTGATATGTTCACTCATGTGTAATTCCAAAAAGTATACTAAAGCTGTGGATAAACTGTAACATACTCCTACATGTACTACCGGCCATATTGGAATCTTTTGTGAGTCTTCTCACACAATTTTGAAGCTCAGTATATTACTTGATCCCTGTTTACCTAACAATTCACAAAATGAGGATAGATTCACATCCTATCTCAACTATGATTTTATACTTGATACTTAATGCACCAGTCATACTCATGTAATCCTCCATAATTTGAAAATTTTAAAGTAAATATTAAGAACTATTTTAAAAGATGTCCAAATTATTAATGTTTGCTATGTAGTTGCTCTAAACTGTAATCATCATATTTTGGTAATTCACACATATCTCTAATGACTTTGATCAGTTTCTTATGACATTGGGTTGGAGATTTCCAAATGCGAGTCTTCATCTAATCCATTCTTTTGCTGCATACAAGTAATCTACCTCAACATCAAAGATATACATTATCTCAAAAACAACTGGAAAAAAATTAACACAAATGTGCATAAGGAGCAAGTTGGTGGAGCCATTCTAAGAGGTAACAAAGTAAACTTCAATCTAAAACAAACCATAAGAGATAAACAAAAATAATACATATTCATTAAGTTGCTTTGGTTCTTGTTTTTATTCTGTATTTTGCCACAAACACAAATATACACACTTTTGTAGAAGAAATACAGCTAAAGCTTAAATCATAAATTGATCTTAAAACATTGATAGTCAGAGACATCAATACTTTATTCTAAACAATGGAACGGTTGTTCAGAAAAAAAGGAAATGGAATAAAAAACTGTTGATAACAGAGAGTTTCAAACAAAATGTTCTAACAAACAACTAAAAACATTACAAATAATTATAAAAGAATACATTTTTGTCATGCATGGATTATTCTTCCAAATTACTGCATACTCAGTCATAAAATCAATGTCTATAGATACAGAAAATTTGAAAACCTAATTATATTATACAAATGCCTGACAAGCATCTAAATAAATGCTCAACATTCCTAGTCTTCAGGTAAATTCAAATCAAAACAACCCTGAATTCCATATCACACCAGTCAGATTGGCTAAGATCAAAAACTCAGGTGACAGCAGATGCTGGCGAGGATGTGGAGAAAGAGGAACACTTCTCCACTGTTGGTCAGTTTGTAAGCTGGTACAACCACTCTGGAAATCAGTCTGTCTGTTCCTCAGAAAATTGGACATAGTACTAACTAAAGACCCAGCTATTAATTTTCTGCACATATACCCCAAAAATGCTCCAACATATAATAAGGACACATATTTCACTGTGTTTATAGCAACCTTATTTATAATAGCCAGAGGCTGGAAAGGACCCAGATGTCTGTCAACAGCTGAATGGATAAAAAGAGTGTGGTACATTTGCACAGTGGAGTACTCCTCAGCTATTAGAAACAATGACTAGACAAATGGGTTTGAGTAGAGAATATCATCCTGAGTGAGGTAAACCAGTCACAAAAGAACACACATGATACACAGTCACTGACAATTGGATACTAGACCTAGAAAGCTCTGAATACCCAAGAAACAGCTCTCAGACCATATGAAGCTCAAAAGGAAGAAAGGCCAAAATGTGGAAGCCTCAGTCCTTCTTAGAAAAAAAAGAAAATGAAAAGGAAACAAATTGTGGATTTATCATGTATTATTATGTAACAAATTTTGTGAGCTATAATAATATTTCATAAAATAAATTAATTGATTTAAAATAAAAATTGTGCTTCCACCTAGACCAGCAGTAAGAGAATATCCAGATCTGACAGAAAAGGCTGTGCTTGCAGACCAGATGCCCAGAGGCTCTGCCACTTGGACCAGCAGATCACCTGGGGAACAGGCCTGGGGAGGCTGCAGCGTGAGCACCCAGAACACAGACAGTGCTTGGAGGTGATGCTTGTGGCAAAAGTTCCTTTCCAGCCCACAGTAAGAGTGTATCCGGACCTCCCCAGAAAGGCTGTGGTCCTGGACCAGATGCCCAAGTGCTCTGCCACATAGACCAGCAGGTTACCTGGGGCATAGACCTAGTGAGGTTGTGCACTGAGTACCCAGAGAACAGAGAGTGCTTGGAGGCAGTGCCTAGGGCTGTCAGAGAGATTCATGATCTGCCTGGGAAAGGCTGTACTGGAATATCAACCCCACGGGCAATTTTACACCTAAACCAGAAGTGAACCTGACACAAAGGCCCAGAGAGGGAACACGGTGAGTTCTCAGTGAGCATAGAGTGCTGTACTTGCTGGAAAAGGGTCCATTTTGTCCTGGAGAAAGAGCCAGATTCCCACCACTAGTACTCAGGACCAGTGGGCAAAGTGCCGAGCTCCCAGAGCAACCTCACAAGCTCCCCCATCTGAACACAAAGACAACTGAGTACCTGCCACCAGAACTCACTGCTTGCTCACAAAAAGTCGAACAATCACAAGCAATATTCTTCCTGAGATCAGGAGAGAAAGAGGTGCCAGTCACTGAAAACAAGAACACATATAACCACAGACAAAAATCTAGCAAGAGAAAAACAAAAGAACTTAAGCAATGGAAACAAAGACAACCTGGCAACATCAGAACCCAGCTCTCCTACCACAGCAAGTAGTGGAATGCCAAACACTCCAGAGAAAGAAGACTCAGACCTAAAATCATACCTCAAAGTGATGATGGAGATCTTCGAGAAGAGCATGAATAACTCCCTTAAACAAGTACAGGAGGACAACCATAAACAAATACAAGATTTTAAAGAGAAAACATGAAAATCACTCAAGGAACTACAGTAAAACACAACCAAAGAGATGAAGGAATTGAAAATGAAATAGAAACAATAAAGAAAACACAAAAAGAGAAAACCCTGGAGATGGAAAACCTAAAAAAGAAATTAGGAGTCACAGATGCAAGCATCTCCAACAGACTACAAGACATGGAAGAGAGAATCTCTGGGGCCAAAGAAAACATTGAAAACATAGACAAAGCAGTCAGAGAAGATGCAAAACCCAAAAAGCTCCTAATCCAAAATGTCCAGGAGATCCAGGACACAATGAGAAGACCAAACCTAAGGATAATAGGAATAGAAGAGGGCGAAGAATATCAACTAAGAAGCACAGTAAATATCTTCAACAAAATCATAGAAGAAAACTTCCCTACCCTTAAGAATGAGATGACCAAGAGCATAGAAGAAGCCTACAGAACTCCAAATAGATTGGACCAGAACAGAAATTCTTCCCGAAACATAATAGTCAAAACGCCAAGTGTTCAAAACAAAGTAGTAATAGTAAAAGCAGTAAGGGGAAAAGGTCATGTAACATAAAAATAGAGACCAATCAGAATTATACCCGACTTCCCAACAGAGACTATGAAAGCTAGAAGATCCTGGACAGACATCATACAGACCCTAAGAAAACAAAAGTGTCAGCCCAGGTTGCTATACCCAGCAAAACTCTCAATCACCATAGATGAACAGACCAAGATATTCCAGGACAAAACTAAATTTACAGAATATCTGACCACTAATCTAGCCCTACAAAGAATAAAAGATCGAAAACACACCACAAGAAGGGAAACTACAGCCTAGAAAAAGCAAGAAAATAACTAAACAGGAAAACAAAGAGAAGAAAGTCACACAGTCATAATTCTATCCCTAAAAGCAAAAATAGCGGGAAACAGCAACCACTAATCCTTAATATCTGTTAACATAAATGGGTTCAATCCCCCAATAAAGAGACACAGGCTATCAGACTGGATACATAAACACAATCCAGCATTTTGCTGCATACAGGAAACTCATCTCAGAGACAAAGACAGGCACTATATCAGAGTAAAAGGTTGGGAAAAACTTGCAAGCAAACAGCCCCAAGAAACAAGCTGGAGTAGCCATTCAAATATTGAATAAAGTAGATTTTCAACCAAAAGTTGTCAAAACTGATAAGGAAGGACACTTTTTATTCATTACAGAGAAAATTTATCAGGAGGAATTCTCAATATATGCTCCAAATACAAGAGCACCCACATTCATAGAATAAACCCCACTAAAGCTCAAAACATACATTGCACCACACACAATGTTAGTGGGAGACTTCAACACTCCACTCTCATCAATGGACAGATCATGGAAGCAGAAACTGAAAAGAGACACAGTGAAACTAGCAGAGGCTATGAACCAATTGGAATTAAAAGACAATTACAGAACATTTCACCCTAAAACAAAAGAATACACCTGTTTCTCAGAACCTCACAGCAAATTCTCCAAAACTGACCATATACTTGGTCACAAAACAAACCTCAATAGATATAGTAAGATTGAAATACTCCCATGCATCCTATCATATCACATGGACTAAGGCTGGTCTTTAATAAAAACAAAAACAACAAAAAGCCCATGTACACATGGAAGCTGAAAAATGCTCTACTACATGATAGCATGGTCAAAGAAGAAATAAAGAAAGAAATTATGGACTTTCTAGAATTTAAATAATGAAAGCACAACATACCCAAACCTATGGGATGCAATGAAAGCAGTACTAAGAGAAAAAAACTCATAGCTCTGAGTGCCTCCAAAACGAAACTGGAGAGAGCATACACTAGTAACTTGACAGCACAGTTGAAAGCTTTAGAATAAAAGGAAGCAGATAAACGCAAGAGGAGTAGACATCAAGAAATAATTAAACTCATAGCAGAAATTGACCAAATAGAAGTAAAAAGAACCATTCAGAGAATCAACAGAACTAAGACCTGGTTCTTTGAGAAAATTAACAAGATTGATAAACCCTTAGCCAGACTAACTAGAGGGCAAAGAGAAAGAGTATCCTAACTGACAAAATTAGAAATGAAATTGAGATATAACAATTGAAACTGAGGAAATTCAAAAAATTATCAGATCCTACTACAAAGCCTATACTCAACATAACTGGAAAGTCTGGAAGAAATGGATGAATTCCTAGACAAATACAAGATTCTAAAGTTAAACCAGGAACAGGTAAACCATGTAACTAATCCTGTAAAACCTAAAGAAATAGAAGGAGTCATCAAAAGACTCCAAACCAAAATAAGTACAGGACCAAATGGGTTCAGTATAGAATTCTATCAGACATTTTTTGACTACCTAATACCAATGTTCTCCAAACTATTCCACAAAATTGAGTCAGATGGAACACTACCCAGCTCATTTTTCAAGGCCACAATAACTGCCAACCCTAAACCAAACAAAGACCCTACACGGAAAGAGAACTTCAGACCAATCTCACTTATGATCATTGATGCAAAAATACTCAACAAATCCTGGCAAACAGAATCCAAGAACACATCAAAACAGTCATTCACCATGATCAAGTAGGCTTCATTCCTGGGATGTAGGGATGGTTTAATATACAAAAACCATCAACATAATCCACCATATAAGCAAACTCAATGAAAAAAAGCACATGGTCATCTAGATGCTGAGAAAGCATTTGACAAAATTCAACACCCTTTTATGTTAAAAGTCTTGGAAAGAACAGGAATCCAAGTCCCATACCAACACATAACGAAAGCAATATACAGCAAACCAATAGCCAACATCAAACTTAATGGTGAGAAAATTGAACCAATCCTATGAAAATCAGGTACTAGACAACAGTGCCCACTCTCTCCCTACCTATTCAACATAGAACTGGAAGTACTGGCTGGAGCAATTAGAAAACAAAAAGAAATTAAAGAGATAAAAATCAGAAAAGAAGAAGTAAAAATATCACCATTTGCAGATGATATGACAGTAAACTTAAATTAACCAAAAAATTTTACCAGAGAACTTTTACAGCTGATAAACAACTTCAGCAAACCTGGTGGGATATAAAATTAACTCAAACAAATCAGTAGCCTTCCTTTAACCAAAGGAAAAACATGCTGAGAAAGAAATTAGGGAAAAGATACCCTTCACAATAGTCACAAATAGTGTGAATTACCTTGGTGTGACTCTAACTAAGCAAGTGAAGGACATGTATGACAAGAACTTCAAATCTCTGATGAAGGAAATCAAGGAAGATTTCAGAAAATGAAAAGATCTCCCATGTTCATGGATTGGAAGGATTAACATTGCAAATATGGCTATCTTACCAAAAGCAATCTACAGATTCCATGCAATCCCAATCAAAATTCCCACTCAATTCTCCATAGAGTTGGGAAGAGCAATGTGAAAATTCATCTGAAATAACAAAAAACCTAAAATATCAAAATCTATTTTCAATATCTCGAAAACATCTGCGGAAATTTCCATCCCTGACCTCAAGCTATATTACAAGGCAATTGTGTTAAAAACCACATGGTACTGGTACAGGGATAGGCAGGTACATCAATGGAACAGAATAGAAGATCCAGAAATGAACCTTCACACATATGGCCACTTGATTTTTGACAAAGGAGCTGTAAACATTCAATGTAAAAAGGACAGCCTATTGAACAAATTGTGTTGGTCCAACTGACACTCAGCATGCAGAAGAATGAAAATAGACACTTTCTTATCTCCTTTTACAAAGCTCAAGTGCAAGTGGATTAAAGATCTCCACATTAAACCAGGTACACTGAAACTATTAGAAGAAAAACTAGGAAAAACCTTAGAACACATAGGCTCAGGGGAACATTTTCTGAATAGAACTCCAATGGCTTGTGTTCTAAGACTGAGAAATGGGACTTAATGAGATTTAAAAGTTTCTGTAGACTAAGGACACTTTCAAGAAAACAAAACAGCAGCCAACAGATTGGGAAAATAGCTTTACCAACTCCACATCTGATAGTGGTCTAATATCCAATATATTCAAAGAACTCAAGAAGATAGATGCCAGAGAATCAAACAATCTTATTAAAAATGGGGTGCAGAGATAAACAAAGAATTATCAATTGAGGAATATTGAATGGTTGAGAAGCATCTAATGAAGTTCTTGACATCCCTAGTCATCAGGGAAATGCAAATCAAAACAACCCTCTGATTCCACCTCACAACAGACAGAATGGCTAAGATCAAAAACTCAGATGACAGCAGATGCTGGTTAGGATTCTAAGAAAGAACACTCCTCCACTGTTTGTGGTGTTGTAAGCTGTTACAACCACTTTGGAAATCAGTCTCATTCCTCAGAAAATTGAACATAGTCCTACTTGAAGACCCAGTTATTCCACTTATGGGCAAATACCCCAGAAACGCTCCAACATACAATAAGGACACATGCACCACAATATTCATAGCATGAAAATTTTGTGTGAAGTCTCACAAAAGATTTCAGTATTAGAGGCAGTAAGTGTAGAAGTATGTTATAATTATTCCACCATTCTAATGGATTTTATGGAAGTAAACATGAGTGTCCATTTTAAAGATTATTTATAATATACAAGGTTGCATAAATCTTGATACATTTAAATATGAGTAAATGTAGGAAGCCGTTGGCGCCAATAGATGGTGCCAGCTTCCCGCCCATTGTTCAGCCTACAAAAACCTTTCCCCTCATGTTGCTTGGCAACCACATAAGTCACAGCCCAATCCCGGGGCACGTGATTGAGCTACAGGAGGATGCACCAATCAGGTAGCAACACAAGTCTCTTAGGCATTTATAAGCAGTGCATTTCTCTCCCACGTGGGAGATAGTGGAGAGATTGCGGGAGACCCCACGTGGAGGTATGGCAGGGAGATCGCACGTGGGGAGGGACCCAGTAAGGGAGATCGCATGTGGGGAGAGACCCGGTGAGAGAGAGATGAGAGAGAGAGACTCGGCAAGCACGTGGGAGATCGCCTGTCCAGGGAGATCCCACCAGGCAAGCACCTAGAGAGATCCCCTGCTCAGAGCGAAGTTTCCTGCTCAGGAAGTCCCCTGCTCAGAGTGCTGTACAATAAAGGTTGTCCGCAGAAGAATCTTGTTGTTGTTGCACGCCTGTTTCGGCCGGCAGACGTGGGCGCGCGACAAGTAAATAAAAAATCGCACCATATAAAATTTAGTTATCATTTATTCATTTTACTTTTAAAATAGTTATTACCACATTAACTGCATTCTTAGAATGTTTACTGTAACTCAGTGAATAGCAGTGCTTAAAAATCAGCATTTAGACTAAAACTTATGAACCAATCTTGTAAATGTTTAAGGAAATAGCTCTTATGTAACACAGAAATGAGAAATATATGAAATTAAACAAATAAGAATTCTGGATCCACTGTTGTCATAGCCCATTACAATTTAGATGACAGACATGTATAGGAAGGGGAGGGGAAAGAAGTTTATTGAGGAGAAACTGGGAGGTAGATAAAATTTGAAATGTAAATAAGTAAAATAGCCAAAAAGAAAAAGATAAAAAAAGAAAGAAAGCACACAGAATCACATTTTCTGTTGAACCCTTAAAACTGAATCTTTACCATGTAATATAACTGTGGATCTGTGAAGAAGTGTATAATTTTGGATGAAGCTGGATTAAGTATATTTCTTATTTGGCCAGTTTATTGAATTTAAAGACATTGGAAGCACAGGCCTTGTTTAGATAATCTGTTCATGTCACTGGTGTAAGATAGTCCATACTGTACACAGTCTGTAGATTTTAGTGACTATAAACATGAGACTCTCTCTCTCACTGACATGAACTTTACAATAGGAACTACTGCGTGTCTCCAGTAGTTCTGATTGTACTATTACTGAATGTCTCACTATGAACTTTCTAATATAACCCACTGACATCATTTCTAATTGTGTTCACATAATCACCTTGTTGAAACTTTCAAAGTACCAAATTTGAACAAAAGAGCTTCCTCTCAGGTGCTCACAAACATGAGTGATGTCATGGATCCTGAGAATAAATTATTCTTCTAAGTCTTTACCATCCCCTGTTTATTACATAGTCTATGGACACCAGTTGTAGAGCCCCAGGGAAGAAAGTGTTTAAGATTTCTCCAGGACTCAGGAGCCATCAGAAAAAAAATCAATGAATCCTGAATATGCTACAAGCCTCTTATTTGCACAGAGAAATAAAAGATGGTAGAAATTTTTTTTCATGATTCATTTACTTGCTTCCTTTGTTATAGAAATTGTGAAATCTTGACAATATGTGCTTTGACATAAATTCTGAATTGTGCCTCAATTCAGGAGAAAGGTAGTACAGTTCCTTCTATTCCAATTCAGCATGAGATGCAATACATTGTAAAATGAGCTTCTTTTTCTATAGTTGAAAAAAACAACTCTTCCACACTTCAAAATAAATTTCATACACACCCAGTACAGCTTTCTCACAATAATTCACAGTGAAATAGGAAGAAAAGATAATGAATCTTATCACCAGAATTCCTCAAAATCCTACTTAGTGCACAGAAGCATACTAGAAGAATGAAAAACATTACATACAGGGAAACAGCTCTCTGCCTTTTGCATAATCCTTTACTATCTAAACTACTCATTCCAGAGCAAGAATTTCTAAAAGGATTCTCAAATGGTTAAATTTCATACTTCCAGCTGCTTCATAGGAGAGGAGAAGACAGAAATTCACTAACTGTTCTCCCTGTGGTGCTCATTAAAGTAAAACACTTATGAATGGATAAAAAAGGGGATGGATGACTAGGTAGGCAGTTGCTGTCTCCTTATTAGAATGTATTCATTTTTCAATATTTTCAAGACATCATGAAAAATGATAGTGAAACCTTCAGAAATAATCTTGGTCTATAAATTTGATGTATTATAATGTTTATAAACTTAAATATGAAGTGAAGAATATGATCAAGATGCAGGGATTACAGAATTACAGACTGTGCTTTATGTACTACATGGTTGGAAATCTTGCAGAAACTTCCATTTTATAATTAAAAATATTCAAAAAATAATAAGAAAAACTGAGATTCTGATTTTAGAATAAGCTTTAAAAAAAGTAATGGTCCTATATATTTCAAAATAGCAATTAAAAGTATAAAAAACATTAAAACTTGTGAGGAAACAAATATGAAGTTAAACACTCTAATATACTATATGTCATGTATTAAATATTTAAAATTACAAAAAATGATGGTGCTCCATGAATGTGGCTATAAATTAAGATAAAATATATAAATTATGAGAGTGGAGCCTGGCCCATCTGCCACCCGGAACGGCAGCTCGTAAGGGTTGAACAACTGGTGAGTGGGAGACCTAGGCTGCTGGGGAGCAGAGGGATCTCTGCGAAATGCACACGGAAAATGCACCCCCTACCTTGACCTGCCCTGTCCTGCCTGATCCAGTGACCGGGAACAGAACTTAGGAACTTCTGTTTCCACCTGGAGGCGACTTCAGGATGCAGAGCAGAGCCTGGCCCATCTGCCACCCAGAATGGTGACTCGTAGAGGCTGAGCAACTGGTGGGTGGGAGACCTGGGCTGCCAGAGAGCAGAGAGATCTCTGTGGAGTGCACACAGAAAGTGCACCCCCTGCCTTGCCCTGCCCTACCAGTCTGATCCAGCGACCAGGAACACAACTTTGGAACATCTGTTCCCACCTGGCAACTCTGAGGCATAGAACAGGGCTCTACCCATCTACCACCTGGACCAGTGGAGATCCAGGGACACAGACCAGATACAAGGGAAAGGCAAGAACCTATCACTGACAACAAAATGACAAGAGGAAAGCGAAAGAGTATATCCCAAGGAAACCAAGACAACCTGGCAATACCAGAACCCAGCTCTCCCATAACAGCAAACATCAGAATTCCAAACACTCCAGAAAAGGAAGACACAGACCTGAAATCATACCTCAAGATGCTGATAGAGATACTTAAACAAGAACGGGAGGAAAAGCAAAAAGATTCAGATGCTTTCAAAGAGGAAACAAGAAAAACACCCAAAGTACTCAAAGAACTAGAGGAAAACAGAACCAAAGAGATGAGGGAATTTAAAACAGAAATTGACACAATAAAGAAAGCACTAAAAGAGATAACCCTAGAGGTAGAACACCTAAAAAAGAAATCAGGAGACACAGAAGCAAGCATTTCCAATAGACTACAAGAGATGAAAGAGAGAATCTCGGGGGCAGAAGACAACATTGTAAACATAGACAAAACAGCCAGAGAAGATGCAAAAAAAAAAAAGCTCCTAACCCAAATTGACCAGGAAATCCAGGACACAATGAGAAGACCGAACCTAAGGATAATAGGAATAGAAGAGGGAGAAGAGAATCAACTAAGAGGCACAGTGAATATCTTCAACAAAATCGTAGAAGAAAACTTCCCTACCCTCAAGAATGAGATGACCACGAGCATAAAAGAAGCCTTCAGAACTCCAAATAGGTTGGTCCAGAAAAGAAATACCTCCCGACACATAATAGTAAAAACGTCAAGTGCCCAAAGTAAATAAAGAATACTAAAAGCAGTAAGGGAAAAAGGTCAGGTAACATATGAAGGCAAGCCAATCAGACTCACACCCAATTTCTCAACAGAGACTATGAAAGCTAGAAGAGCGTGGACAGACATCATGCACACCCTAAGAGAGCACAGCCTCGTAAAAACAAGAAAACTCCGAAACAAGAAAACTAAAAAAAGAAAAAGACACAGACACAACTCAACCTACAAAAGCAATAATGGCAGGAAACAGAAAAAACTATTCCTTGATATCTATTAACATAAATGGACTCAACTCCCCAATAAAGAGACATAGGCTATCAGACTGGATACATAAACAAAATCCAGCCTTTGCTGTATACAGGAAACTCATCTCAGAGACAAAGACAGACACTATCTCAGAGTAAAAGGGTGGGAAAGAAACTTCCAAGCAAACAGCTCCAAGAAGCAAGCTGGAGTGGCTATTCTAATATCGAATAAAGTAAATTTCCAACCAAAAGTTATCAAAAAAGATAAGGAAGGAGACTTTTTACACATTACCGGGGAAATATGTCAGGAGAAACTCTCAATGCTTAACATATATGCTCCAAATAAAAAAGCACCCACATTCATAAAAGAAACCCAACTAAAGCTCAAAAATACATTTCACCCCACACAATAATAGTGGGAGATTTTAATACCCCACTCTCACCAATGGACAGTGTAGGAAGCCGTTGGCGCCAATAGATGGGGCCAGCTTCCCGCCCATTGTTCAGCCTACAAACCTTATTCCTCGTGTTGCTTGGCAACAACACAAGTCACAGCCCACTCTTTGGGCACATGATTGAGATACAGGAGGATGCACCAATCAGGTAGCAACACAAGTCTCTTAGGCATATATAGCAGTACAATTTTATCTCCCACGTGAAGAGGAAGATATTGAAGAGATTGCGGGACACCCCACGTGGAGGGATGGCGGAGAGATACCACGTAGAGAGAAACCCGATAGGAGGGATTGCGGAAGATCCCACGTGGAGAGAGACTCCATAAAAGAGATTGCGGGAGATCCCACATGGACAGAGACTGGACAGAGAGATCGCACGTGGGGGACTGCGCGTGAGAGGTCGCCTAGACAGTAGAACCCGGTAGGGGGTCCCCGGCTCAGAGAGAAGTTTCCTGCTCAAGAAGCCCTCTGCTCAAAGTCCTGTACAATAAAGGTTATCTGCAGAAGAATCTGTTTGGTTGTTGCACGTCGGTTCCTACCATCAGGAAGCATGGGCACATGACAGGACAGATCATGGAAACAGAAACTAAACAAGGACACTGCAAAACTAGCAGAGACTTTGAACCAATTAGAATTAATAGATATATACAGAACATATTATCCTAAAGTAAAAGAATACACCTTCTTCTCACCAACCCATGGCACCTTCTGGAAAATTGACCACATAATTGGACACAGAGCGAGCCTCAATCGATATAAGAAGATTGAAATACTCCCATGCATCCTCTTAGAATACCATGGTAAACGGCTGGTCTTTAACAACAACAAAGACAACAAAGCCCACATACACATAGAAACTAAACAACGCTCTGTTAAATGTTAGCAGGGTCAAAGAAGAAATAAAAAAAGGAATTAAGGATTTTCTAGAATTCAACGAAAACGAAAACACAACATACACAAACCTATGGGATGCAATGAAAGCAGTACTGAGAGGAAAACTCATAGCCCTAAGTGCTTCCAAAAAGAAACTGGAGAAAGCTTACATCAGCAACCTGACAAAACAGCTAAAAGCCCTAGAACAAAAGGAAGCAGATATACCCAAAAAGAGTAGACGGCAAGAAATAATCAAAATTAGGGGAGAAATAGACCAAATAGAATCAAAAAGAACCATTGAAAAAATTAACAAAACCAAGAGTTGGTTCTTTGAAAAAATCAACAAGATTGATAAACCCCTAGCCAGACTAACTAGAGGGCAAAGAGAGAATATACAAATTAACAAAATCAGAAAGGAGTGAGGGGACATAACAACTGAAACTGAGGAAATTCAAGAAATCATCAGATCCTACTACAAAAACTTATACTCCACAAAATTGTAAAATCTAAAGGAAATGGACAAATTCCTAGACAGATACAAGATGCTAAAGTTAAATCAGGAACAAGTAAACCATCTAAATAACCCTATAACACCTAAAGAATTAGAAGAAGTCATCAAAAGCCTTCCAACCAAAAAAAAGCCCAGGTCCAAATGGGTTAAGTGCAGAATTTTATCAGACAATTATTGGGGATATAACACCAATACTCTCCAAACTATTCCAAAAGATAGAATCAGATGGAATACTACCTAACTTTTTTTTGAGGCTACAATAACCCTCGTACCTAAACCACACAAAGACCCTACAAGGAAAGAGAACTTCAGACCAATCTCACTTATGAACATTGATGCAAAAATACTCAACAAAATCCTTGCAAACTGAATCCAAAAACACATCAAAATGATCATTCATCATGACCAAGTAGGCTTCATCCTAGGGATGCAAGGATGGTTTAATATAAGAAAATCCATCAACGTAATCCACCATATAAACAAACTCAAAGATCAAAATCACATGTTCATCTCACTGGATGCTGAGAAAGCATTTAAAAAAATCCAACACCCCTTCATGTTAAAAGTCCTTGAAAGAACAGGAATCCAAGGTCCATACCTAAACAAAATAAAAGCAATATACAGCAAACCAACAGCCAACATCAAACTTAATGGCGAGAAACT
The DNA here is from genome assembly GCF_963924665.1 of Micromys minutus. Taxonomy (NCBI): domain Eukaryota; kingdom Metazoa; phylum Chordata; class Mammalia; order Rodentia; family Muridae; genus Micromys; species Micromys minutus. The sequence goes on from NC_137965.1 coordinate 31,270,269, forward strand.
TGAAGCAATCCCAATAAAATCAGGACAAGGCTGCCCACTCTCCCCCGACCTATTAAACGTAGTACTGGAAGTTCTGGCTGGAGCAATTAGACAGCAAAAGGAAATCAAGGAGATACTAATCGGAAAGGAAGAGATAAAAACATCACTCTTGGCCGATGACATGATAGTGTACTTGAGTGACCCCAAAAATTCCACCAGAGAACAAATACAGCTGATAAACAAGTTCAGCAAAGTGGCTGGATACAAAATTAACTCAAACAAATCAGTAGCCTTCCTATACTCAAAGGACAACATGTGGGGAAAGAAATTAGGGAAAAGGTACCCTTCACAATCATCACAAAAACATTGTAATACCTTGGTGTGACTCTAACTAAGCAAGTGAAGGACCTGTATGACAAGAACTTCAAACCTCTAAAGAAAGAAATTGAGGAGGATCTCAGAAAATGGAAAGATCTCCCATGCTCATGGATTGGAAAGATCAACATCTTAAAAATGGCAATCCTACCAAAAGCAATCTACAGATTCAATGCAATCCCTATCAATATTTCCAACCCAGTTATTCAAGGAATTGGAAAAATCAATGTGCAATTTCATATGGAATAACAAAAGACCTAGAATAGCAAAATCCATCCTCAACAACAAAAAAACATCTGCGGGAATCACTATCCCTGACCTCAAGCAATATTACAAGGCAATTGTGTTGAAAACTGCATGGTACTGGTACAGAAATAGGCATGTGGATCAATGGAATAGAATAGAAGACCCAGAAATGAGCCCTCAGGTACATGGTCACCTAATTTTTGACAAAAGAGCCGTAAACACTCAGGGGAAAAAGGACAGCCTATTCAACAAATGGTGCTGGTCCAACTGGCACTCAGCATGCAAAAGAATGAAAATAGACCCTTTCTTATCTCCTTGTACAAAGCTCAAGTGTAAGTGGATCAAAGATCTCCACATTAAACCAGATACACTGAAACTATTAGATGAGAAATTAGGGAAAACCTTAGAACACATAGGGACATGAGAACATTTCCTGAACAAAACACCAGTGGCTCAAGCTCTAAGGTCAAAGATTAACAAATGGGACTTAATGAGATTGCAAAGTTTCTGTAAGACTAAGAACATTGTCAAGAAAACAAAACGGCAACCAACAGATTGGGAAAAGATCTTAACCAACACCACATCAGATAGAAGCCTAATATCCAAGGTATACAAAGAACTCAAAAAGCTAGACACCAGAGAATCAAATAACCCTATTAAAAAATGGGGTACAGAGCTAAACAAAACGTTCTCAGTTGAGGAAATCCGAATGGCTGAGAAACATCTGAGGAAGTGCTTGACATCCTTAGCCATCAGGGAAAAGCAAATCAAAACAACCCTGAGTTTCCACCTCACACCAGTCAGATTGGCCAAGATCCAAAGCTCAGATGACAGCAGATGCTGGCGAGGCTGTGGAGAAAGAGGAACACTTCTCCACTGTTGGTGGGGTTGCAAACTAATAAAACCACTCTGGAAATCAGTCTGGCGATACCTCAGAAAATTGGATATAGTACTACCTGAAGACCCAGCTATTCCACTTCTGGGCATATACCCCAGAGACACTTTAAAACACAACAAAGATATATGCACCACAATGTTCATAGCAGCTCTATTTATAATAGCCAGAAACTGGAAAGAACCCAGATATTTTTCAGAAGATGAATGGATACAAAAATTGTGGTACATATACACAATGGAATACTACTCAGCCACCAGAAACAATGACTTAACCAAATTCTTAAGAAAATGGCTGCATCTAGAGAATATCATCCTGAGTGAGATAACCCAGTCACAAAAAGAACAGACATAATATGCAGTCACTGATATTGGGATGCTAACCCCAGAGTCTTGCACTCCCCAAGAAACAACTCACAGAATGTATGAAGTCCAAAAAATAAAGAAAACAAAACAAAAAAAAATATTTACAAAACAAGAAGACTTTGACTATTTCCATGTTGCGTTTTGTTTTGCATATACTTTGTGCTCATTTTAACTATTAGGTTTTCAATGCATACTGTCAAGCCTTTGAAAAAATCACGTACTGCCTAAAAAATATATTCATATAGTTTTATGTAAAAATTATGTTAAAATCTGAAAAGAGTACTGACAAAAAATGTATAATTTTAAGCAAAAATGTTTAAAATCTGTACATTTATCTTTGTTTGGTAAAATAACGTTGTTTAAAAAAATATATTCACATAGTTTTATGTAAAAATTATTTTAATATCTGAAAAAACAGTACTTAAAAAACATATAATTTTAAGCAAAAAATGTTTAAAATCTGTACATTTATCTTTGTTTTGTAAAATAAAGTCGTTTTAAAAAATAAAAAAAATTTCCAAATATATATATATATAAATTATAAAAATATATGTCAAAATATTAATATTTATTAAGCTTTATAACATAAAAACTGTATTTTAGCATTTTAAGTACATAATATGAAAGAGGAGTATATATTTTGCTGTCTAAAGCTATTATTTCAAGCATTGCTACAACCAATTCTATAAACATAAAAATGTTTAAATTCTACTATAAGGTAATTGAATAACAAATTTATCAGGATCGACATGACTCAGAGAGTAAAATTGCTTGCCACCTAACATGACATTTTGAGTTTAATCCATGTACTCTATATTCTTTTTTTAAACGTTATTTTAAAAAACAATGATAAAAGAAAAAGATTTTAAACATTTTTGCATAAATGTATACACATACGATTGTGTCAGTGCTTGGGTTTTTTTTTTTTTTTTTTTTTTTTTTTTAAGGTTTGAAATCTGCATTAAGGTCTTACTAGTTACAATAAGCAAAAAGTACAGGTAAAACAGGATGTAACTCGGAATTAGTCAATGTTTTCGTGGTGTGTAAGAATTGAGCATGACTTTTTTTGTTGTTGTTTTGTTTTCTTTTCTTTTTTTCTTGAACTTCACACAGTCTGTGAGTTGTTTCTGGGGCAGTCCGAGACTCTGGGGTTAGCATCCCACTATCATAGAATGTATATTATTTCTGTTCTTTTGTGACTGGGTTCTCTCACTCAGGATGATATTCTCTAGATGCAACTATTTTCTTAAGAAAGTATTACAGACCTGTTGAATTATTAGAATTATTTTCAATAAAAAAAGAATATGGTTAAGTCATTGTTTCTGATGGCTGAGTAGTATTTTATTGTGTAAATGTACCACAATTTTAGTATCCATTCATCTACTCAAGAATATCTTGGTTCTTTCCAGCTTCTGGCTATTATAAATAGAGCTGCTATGAACATTGTGGTGCATGTATCTTTGTTGAATATTGGAGTGTCTCTGGGGTATATGCCCAGAAGTGGAATACCTGGATCTTCAGATAGTACTATGTCCAAATTTCTGAGGTATCGCCAATTGTATTGGGTGGAAAACCCAATACAATGAGGGGAACTACATCCTAGTAAGAACAAAAAAACTCCTAAGCAAGAAAACCTAAAGAAAAAAAAGACACAGACACAACTCAACCTACAAAAGCAATAATATCAGGAAACAGAAACAATTATTCCTTGATATCAATTAACATAAATGGACTCAATGCCCCAATAAAGAGACATAGGCTACGAGAATGGATACGTAAACAAAATCCAGCATATTGCTGAATACAGGAAACTCATCTCAGAGACAAAAACAGACACTATCTCAGAGGAAAAGGTTGGGAAAAAACTTCCAAGCAAACAGCCCCAAGAAGCAAGCTGGAGTGCCTATTCTAATATTGAATAAAGTAAATTTCCAACCAAAAGTTATCAAAAAAGATAAGGAAGGACACTTTTTCTCATTACAGGGGAAATCTGTCAGGAGGAACTCTCAATCCTTAACATATATGCTCCAAATACGGAAGCACCCACATTCATTAAAAAAAAAACCCCACTAAAGCTCAAAAAATACATTTCACCCCACACAATAATAGTGGGAGACTTTAATACCCCACTCTCACCAATGGACAGGTCATGGAAACAGAAAATGAACAAGGACACTGTAAAACTGGCAGAGACTTTGAACAACTAGAATTAATAGATAACTACAGAACATTTCATCCTAAAGTAAAAGAATAAAACTTCTTCTCAGCACCCCATGGCACCTTCTCGAAAATTGACCACATAATTGGACACAGAACGAGCCTCAATCAATATAAGAAGATTGAAATACTCCCATGCAGCTTCTCAGATCGCCATGGTCTAAGGCTGGTCTTTAACAACAAAAAAGACAACAAAAAGCCTACATATACATGGAAACTAGACAATGCTCTGTTAAACGATAGCAGGGTCAAAGAAGAAATAAAGAAATTAATGATTTTCTAGAATTCAATGAAAATGAATACACAACATACCCAAACCTATGGGATGCAATGAAAGCAGTACTGAGAGGAAAACTCATATCCCTAAGTGCTTCCAAAAAGAAACTGTAGAGAGCATACATCAGCAACCAGACAGCACAGCTAAAAGCCCTCCAACAAAAGGAAGCAGATACAGCTAAGAAGAGTAGACAGCAAGAAATAATCAAACTTAGAGCAGAAATAGACCAAATAGAATAAAAAAGAACCATTGAAAAAAATCAATAAAACCAAAAGCTGGTTTTTGAGAAAATCAACAAGATTGATAAACCCCTAGCCAGCATAACTAGAGGGCAAAAAGAGAGTATTCTAATTAACAAAATCAGAAAGGAAAATGGAGACATAACAAGTGAAAATGAGGAAATTCAAAAATCATCAGATCCTACTACAAAAACCTATACTCCACGAATTTGGAAAATCTGGAGGAAATGGATGAATTCCTAGACAGATACAAGATCCTAATGTTAAACCAGGATGAAGGAAACCATCTAAATAATCCAATAACACCTAAAGAATTAGAAGAATTCAACAAACGCCGCCCAACCAAAAAATGTCCAGATCAAGACGGGTGCAGTGCAGAATTTTATCAGAAATTTTGAGGACATAACATTAATACTCTCCAAACTATTCCACAAGATAGAATCAGATGGGATACTACCTAACTCATTTTTTGAGGCTACAATTACCTTCGTTCCTAAACCACACAAAGACCATACAAGGAAAGAGAACTTCAGACCAATCTAACTTATGAACATTGATACAAAAATACTCAACAAAATCCTTGCAAACCGAATCGAAGAACACATCAAAACGATCATTCACAGTGACGAAGAAGGCTTCATCCGTGTGATGCAGGTATGGTTTAAGATAAGGAAATCCATCAATGTTACCAATCATATAAACAAACTCAAAGAACAAAATCACCTGGTCATCTCACTAGATGCTGAGAAAGCATTTGAGAAAATTCAACATCCTTCATGTTAAAAGTCCTGGAAATATCAGGAATCCAAGGGTCATACCTACACATTATAAAAGCAATATACAGCAAACCAACAGCCAACATTAAACTTAAATGTGGGAAACCTGAAGCAATCCCACTAAAATCAGGGAATCGACAAGGCTGCCCACTCTCCCCCTACCTATTCAACATAGTACTAGAAGTTCTGGCTGGAGCAATTAGACAGCAAAAGGAAATCAAGGGGATACAAATCAGAAAGGAAGAAGTAAAAACATCACTTTTTGCAGATGACATGATAGTGTATTTAAGTGTCCCCAGAAATTCCAACAGAGAACTTCTACAGCTGATAAACAAGCTCAGCAGAGTGGCTGGATACAAAATTAACTCAAACAAATCTGTAGCCTTCCTATATTCAAAGGACAAACATGTGGAGAAAAAAATTAGGGAAAAGTTGCCCTCCAGAATAGTTACAAAAACTATGAAATACCTTGGTGTGACTCTAACTAAGCAAGTGAAAGACATGTATGACAAGAACTTCAAACCTCTAAAGAAGGAAATCGAGGAAGATCTCAGAAAATGGAAAGATCTCCCATGCTCATGGATTGGAAGGATCAACATTTTAAAAATCGCCATCCCACCAAAGCAATCTCCAGATTCAATGCAATCCCCATCAAAATTCCAACCCAGTTCTTCACTGAGTTGGAAAGATTAATGTGCAAATTCATCTGGAATAACAAAAGACCTAGAATAGCAAAATCCATCCTCAACAACAAGAAAACATCTGTGGGAATCACTATCCCTAACCTCAAGCTATATTACAATGCAGTTGTCCTGAAAACTGCATAATACTCATTCAGAAACAGGCACGTGGATAAATGGAATAGAATAGAAGATCTAGAAAAGAGCACTCACGTATATTGTCACCTGATTTTTGACAAAGGACCTGTAAAATTCAATGGAAAAAGGACAGCCTATTCATCAAATGGTCCTAGTTCAACTAGCACTCAGCATGCAAAAGAATGAAAATAGACCCTTTCTTATCTCCTTGTAAAAAGCTCAAGTATAAGTGGATCAAAGATCTCCACATTAAAGCAGAAACACTGAAACTATTAGATGAGTAAGTAGGGAAAACCTTAGAACACATAGGCACAGAAGAAAATTTTCTGAACAAAACACCAATGGCTCAAGCTCTAAGGTCAAAGATTTACAAAAGGGACTTAGTGAGATTGCAAAGTTTCTATAAGGCTAAGGACATTTTCAAGAAATCAAAATGGCAGCCTACAGAATGGGAAAAGGTCTTTACCAACTCCATGTCAGATAGAGGCATGATATTCAAGGTATACAAAGAACTCAAAAAGCTAGACACCAGAGAATCAAACAACCCCATTAAAAATGGGGTACAGAGCTAATCAAAACATTCTCAATTGAGGAATTTGGAATGGCTGTGAAACATCTAAGGAAGTACTCGACATCCTTAGCCACCAGGGAAATGCAAATCAAAACAATCCTGAGATTCCACCTCACACCAGTCAGATTGGCCAAGATCCAAAACTCAGATGACAGCAAATGTTGGCGAGGTTGTGGACAAAGAGGAACACTTTTCCACTGTTGGTGGGTTTGTAAACTGATACAACCACTGCTGGGTTTGTGGTCAAATATTGTGTAAATTTTGATTTGTCTTGAAATATCTTCATCTCTCTCCATCTATGGTGAACCGTAGTTTTGCTGGTTATAGCAGCTTGGGTTGGCACTTGTGCTCTCTTAAGATGTGCATGATGTCTGTCCAGGCTCTTCTAGCTTTCATAGTCTTTGTTGAGAAATCGGGTGTGATTCTGATTGGTCTGCCTTTATATGTGACCTGACCTTTTTCCCTTACTGCTTTTAGTATTCTTTCTTTGCTTTGGGCACTTGGTGTTTTGACTATTATGTGTTGGGAGGTATTTCTTTTCTGGTCCAACCTATTTGGAATTCTGAAGGCTTCTTTTATGCTCTTGGTCATCACATTCTTAAGGGTAGAGAAGTTTTCTTCTATGATTTTGTTGAAGATATTTACTGTGCCCCTTAGTTGATACTCTTCTCCCTCTTCTATTCCTATTATCCTAATTTTGGTCTTCTCATAATGTCCTGGATCTCCTGGACATTTTGGGTTAGGAGCTTTTTGGTTTTTGCATCTTTTCTGGCTGTTTTGTCTATGTTTACCATGTTGTCTTCTGCCCCTGAGATCCTCTCTTCCATCTCTTGTAGTCTATTGGAAATGCTTGCTTCTGTGACTCCTGATTTCTTTTTTAGTTGTTCTACCTCTAGGGTTATCTCTTTTAGTGTTTTCTTTATTGTGTCAATTTCCGTTTTAAATTCCCTCTTCCATTCCTTCATTTCTTTGGTTCTGTTTTCCTCTAGTTCTTTGAGTTCTTTGAGTGTTTTTCTTGTTTCCTCTTTAAAAGCTTCTGATTCTTTTTGCTTTTCCTTTCGTTCTTGTTTACGTATCTCTATCAGAGTCTTGAGGTCTGTGTCTTCTTTTTCTGGAGTGTTTGGCATTCCAATGTTTGCTGTTATGGTAGAGCTGGATTCTGGTGTTGCCAGGTTGTCTTGGTTTCCTTGGGATATACTTTTTCGCTTTCCTCTTGCCATCTTGTTGTCAGTAATATGTTCTTACCTTTCCTTTGTATCTGGTCTGTGTCTCTGGATCTCCACTGGTCCAGGTGGCAGCTGGTCCGAGCCCTGTTCTGTACCTTAAATTAGCCAGGTAGAAACAGAGGTTCCAATGCTGTGTTCCTGGTCCCTGTATCAGGCAGGGCGGGTCCGCGCTTTACGTGCACACTCTGCAGAGATCTCTGCTCCCTGGCTGCCCAGATCTCCTATTCACCAGTCTTTTCACAGATGTCCTTTAGTAGATGAATGGATACAAAAATTGTGGTACATTTACACAATGGAATACTACTCAGCTATCAGAAACAATGACTTAACGAAATTCTTAAGAAAATGGTTGCATCTCGAGAATATCATCCTGAGTGAGATAACCTAGTCACAAAAGAACAGACATAATATGCAGTCACTGATAATGGGTTACTAACCCCAGAGAGCTCTGAACACCCCAGAAACAACTCACAAGACTGTGTGAAGTTCAAGAAAAAAAAAAAGAAAAAAAAACTTTATGCTCAATCCTTACACACCAAGAAAACTTTGACTAATTCTTGGTTTCATCCTGTTTTACATGTACTTTATGCTCATTGTAACTAGTAAGACCTTAATGCAGAGTATCAAACCTTTGGAGAAAAAAAAACTAAGCACTGACAAAAATGTATTCGTATACTTTTATGCAAAAAAAATGCTTAAAATTTGTTCATTTATCTTTGTTTTTTAAAATAAAGTTGTTCAAAAAAATGAGTAGGAACCATAAAGTATAGGATGGCCATGCAACATTCTACAGGCCAAATAAGGTAAACAAGAAGGAAAGCAAATGAGGAAGCCTGAGTCTCACTTAAAAGGGGAAATAATGAAGTCAAAACAGGTGAATGTATGGTAGAAACAGAGTTGGAGAGAGAATTATGAGGGTAATGGGAGATTCAATATTATATTTGGGAGGGACGGGAAAAGAAGGGGATTTTCTGGGTCTCGAGTGCCAAACTGGTGGTCCCATGGTTTAGTGAGGTGATCAGGGAAAACACTGTAAGGCTCACTCTCTCCTTGACAAACTTTGGTCACAGCCACAGAGGGTCCTGATTTCAGTGGCAGTTTCCTCCAGGCCCCTAAGCAGACCTGGCCGACTTAGGCCAACAGCCCTGTGGAAAAAATCATTTGTGCCTCTGTGGAATTGTAAGGGATTCACCTAAGATCTTTTTCGCAGTCCAAGACCAAGTCTTGGGGCACAAGTGCAAGCGGCTCATAGTTTCATTTTCACCCGCCTCTAGTGTAATTTCTGATCACCAAATTACGTAATCCCCTCCTAATAGGGCCACTTTGGTGAGCTGAGGGAACTCTTTTGACATGAGCCAACCTTCTGTAAGTGATTCTAGCAAGGTGAGTGTAAAGAGAGCCATGGGACTGTAGGTGGTTACCACCGATTTAAGTTTCTCTAGGACTTCAATATCTAGGGATTGATAAGTATGTGGCGGGCGACTAGCGGGCCAGACCAGTGGCATGCGGGTTATCTATTGTGCCCTGCACATGTGGGATATCAGGTTTTTTGGCTCTGTGGTGTCCAGATTTTGAGCGTCCAGAGAGGTTTCCTCCTCTGCCCCTCCTTCCTCCTCATCATTGCGCTCTGTGCTCTTCACCTCTGGAAGGAGAGTGGTCTCAGGAGGAACTGTAGCCCCACTCCTGAGGTTAAATGAAAAGCGAGGAGTTTGGGTTTTTCTTTTTAGTTTTTTTTTTAGTTCAACCGTGGCAAAGTGAAACTTGTTAGTTGATGGCGGGTGGCAAAAATTGGCGGAGATCCAAAAATAGTATCCAGGGTCCTGTATGGGGGAGGCAGATTGAACGGCAGAAAGGAAAAACTATCCCTGACTGGAGGGGCTGTAGCAAGGGCAGTTGTAGCCACCTTGGGCAGGTCTGCAGCGTAGCACTCAGAATCATAAGCTGCAACCTCTTCCTTTAGGTCTGTCTTATTCCCTGGAGAGAGATCTCTAGGTCTTGGACCCAGTGTGATGTCTCCAGTGGAGGGGTACAATTATCTGGGAGGTAGCTTCGGCTAATTAGTCAAGTGAGTGGGGGCTGAGCGGGGTCTGTCAGACTGTGTAGCTAACATTTACTCCTCCATCTCAATAATTACAGAGATGGGAGAAGACCCAGGTGGGTCACAGTCGCCATGTTTCTTGGTTACTGAAGCAGGGCGGGAAACAGTTTCCCTGAGGGACTTCTCTCCTTCTGACATGAACTGTTGTAAACCGATCCCTTTTGGGTAGTCATAAGTATGTCATTAATAAGGTACCAAGAACTAAAAGTGGTGACCAGAAAGTTTTTCAGGGTCAAAGTTGAATAATAACCTTTTTTTATTGAAGAACGTTATTTTTAAAAAAAAAAACAAAGATAAATGTACAAATATTAAACTTTTTTTTAAGGTTTGATACTCTGCATTGAGGTCTTACTAGTTACATTAAGCAAAAAGTACATGTAAAACAGGATGTAACATGGAATTAGTCAACGTTTTCTTAGTGTGTGAGGATTAAGCATAATGTTTTTTTTTCTTGATTTAACATAGTTTCTGAGTTGTTTCTGGGGCAGTCCGAGCCTCTGGGGTTAGCATCCCACTAACAGTGACTGCATATTATGTCTGTTCTTTTGTGACTGGGGTATCTCTCTCAGGATGATATTCTCTGGATGCAACCATTTTCTTAAGAATTTGGTTAAATCATTGTTTCTGATGGCTGAGTAGTATTCCATTGTGTAAATGTACCACAATTTTTGTATCCATTCATCTTCTGAAGGACATCTGTGTTCTTTCCAGCTTCTGGCTATTATAAATAGAGCTGCTATGAACATTGTGGTGCATGTATCTTTGTTGTATGTTGGAGCTTCTCTGGGGTATATGCTCAGAAGTGGAATAGCTGGATCTTCAGGTAGTACTATGTCCAATTTTCTGAGGTATCGCCAGACTGATTTCCAGAGTTGTTGTATCAGTTTACAACCCCAGCAGCATCCAAGAAGTGTTCCTCCTTCCCCACAACCTCACCAGCATCTGCCGTCATCTGAGTTTTGGATCTTGGCCAATCTGACTGGGGTGAGGTGGAATCTCAGGGTTGTTTTGATTTGCATTTCCCTGATGGCTAAGGATGTCGACCACTTCCTTAGATGTTTCACAGTCATTTCATATTTCTAAATTGAAAAAATTTGTTTAGCTATGTAGCCATTTTTCAATAGGGTTGTTTTATTCTATGGTATCTAGCTTTTTGAGTTCTTTGTATACCTTGGAAATTAGGCCTCTATCTGATGTGGAGTTGGTAAATATCTTTTCCCATTCTGTTGGCTGTCATTTTGTTTTCTTGACAATATCCTTAGCCTTACAAAAACTTTGCAATCTCATTAAGTCCCATTTCTTAATCTTTGACCTTAGAGCTTGAGACAGTGGAGTTTTGTTCAGAATATTTTCTCCTGTGCCTATGTGTTCTAAGGTTTTACCTACTTTCTCATCTAATAGTTTCACTGTTTCTGGTTAAATGTGGAGATCTTTTATCCACTTACACTTGAGCTTTGTACAAGGAGATAAGAAAGGGTCTATTTTCATTCTTCTGCATGCTGAGTGCCAGTTGAACCAACACCATTTGTTGAATAGGCTGTCCTTTTTCCATTGAATGTTTACAGCCCCTTTGTCAAAAAACAGGTGACCATATACATGAGGGCTCATTTCTGGATGTTGTATTCTGTTCCATTGATCCACGTGCCTATTTCTGTACCAGTACCATGCAGTTTTCAGCACAATTGCCTGGTAATATAGCTTGAGGTCAGGGATCGTGATTCCAGAAGATGTTTTCTTGTTGTTGAGGATGGATTTTGCTATTCTAGGTCTTTTGTTATTCCAGATGAAATTGCACATTCATCTTTCCAACTCAATGAAGAACTGGGTTGGAATTTTGATGGGGATTTCAATGAATCTGCAGATTGCTTTCGGTAAGATGGCCATTTTTAAAATGTTTATCCTTCCAATCCATGAGCATGGCAGATCTTTCCATTTTCTGAGATCTTCCTTGATTTTCTTCTTTAGAGGTTTGAAGTTCTTGTCATACAAGTCCTTCACCTGCTTTGTTAGAATCACACCAAGATATTTCATAGTTTTTGTGACGATTGTGAAGGGTATCTTTTCCCTAATTTCTTTCTCCACATGTTACTGATTTGTTTGAGTTGAGTTTATATCCAGCCACTTTGCTGAACTTGTTTGTCAGCTGTAGAAGTTCTCTGGTGGAATGTAGGGGGTCCCTTAAGTACACTATCATGCTATCTGCAAAAAGTGATGTTTTTACTTCTTCCTTTCCGATATGTATCCCCTTGATTTCCTTTTGCTGTCTAATTGCTCCAGCCAGGACTTCCAGTACTTTGTTGAATAGGTAGGGGGAGAGTGGGCAGCCTTGTCGAGTCCCTGATTTTAGTGGGATTGCTTCAAGTTTCCCACCATTAAGCTTGATGTTGGCTGTTTGGTTGCTGTATACTGCTTTTTTATGTTTAGGTATAGACCTTGGATTCCTCTTTCTTTCAAGACTTTTAACATGAAGGAGTGTTGAATATTTTCAAATGATTTCACAGCATCTAGTGAAATGACCATGTGATTTTGTTCTTTGAGTTTGTTTATATGGTGGATTACGTTGATGGATTTCCTTATATTATACCATCCCTGCATCCCAGGGATGAAGCCTACTTGGTTATGGTGAATGATCGTTTTGATGTGTTCTTGGTTTCGGTTTGCAAGGATTTTGTTGAGTATTTTTGCATCAATTTTCATAAGTGAGATTGGTCTGAAGTTCTGTTTCCTTGTAGGGTCTTTGTGTGGTTTAGGAATGAGGGTTATTGTAGCCTTAAAAAATGAGTTAGGTAGTATTCCATCGGATTCTATCTTGTGGAATAGTTTGGAGAGTGTTGGTATTATGTCAGTGATAAATGTCTGATAAAATTCTGCACTGAACTTGTCTGGACATGGGCATTTTTTGGTTGGAAGGCTTTTGATGACTTCTTCTATTTCTTTGGGTGTTATGGTATTATTTAGATGGTTTACTTAGTCCTGGCTTAACTTTAGGATCTTGTATCTGTCTAGGAATTCATTCATTTCCTCCAGATTTCCCACTTGTGGAGTATAGTCTTTTGTAATAAGATCTGATGATTTCTTGAAATTCCTCAGTTTCTGTTGTTATGTCTCCATTTTCCTTTCTGATTTTGTTTATTAGGATACTCTCTCTTTGCCCTCTATTTTGTCTGGCTAAGGATTTATCAAGCTTGTTGATTTTCTCAAAGAACCAGCTCTTGGTTTTGTTGATTCTTTCAATGGTTCTTTTTGTTTCTATTTGGCCTATTTCTGTCCTAAGTTTGATTATTTCTTGCTGTCTACATCTCTTCGGTGTATTTGCTTCCTTTTGTTCTAGAGCTTTCAGCTGTACTGTCAAGTTGCTGATGTATGCTCTCTCCAGTTTCTTTTTGGAAGCGCTCAGAGCTAAGAGTTTTCCTCTCAGTACTGCTTTCATTGCATCCCATATGTTTGGGTATGTTGTGTTTTCATTTTCATTGAATCTAGAAAATCCATAATTTCTTTTTTTATTTCTTCTTTGACTGTGCTATCGTTTAACAGACCGTTGTTTAGTTTCCATGTGTATGTGGGTTATTTGCTGTCGTTGTTGTTGTTAAAGACTAGCCTTAGACCATGGTGATCTGAGAGGATGCATGGGAGTATTTCCATTTTCTTATATTTATTGAGGCTTGTTCTGTGTCCAATTATGTGGTCAATTTTTAAGAAGGTTCTTTGAGGTGCTGAAAAGAAGTTGTATTCTTTTACTTTAAGATGATATGTTCTGTAGATATCTATTAATTCACGTTGGTTCATAGTCTCTGCTAGTTTTACAGTGTCCTTGTTCAGTTTCTGTTTCCATGGTCTGTCCATTGGTGAGAGTGGTGTATTAAAGTCTCCCACTATTATTGTGTGGGGTGAAATGTATTTTTGGGCTTTAGTGGGGTTTCTTTTATGAATGTGGGTGCTTTTGTATTTGGAGCATATATGTTAAGGATTGAGAGTTCCTCCTGACAGATTTCCCTTGTAATGAGTAAAAAGTTTCCTTCCTTATCTTTTTTGATAACTTTTGGTTGGAAATTTACTTTATTCAATATTAGAATAGGCCCTCCAGCTTGTTTCTTGGGGCTGTTTGCTTGGAAGTTTTTTCCCAACCTTTTACTCTGAGATAGTGTCTGTCTTTGTCTCTGAGATGAGTTTCCTGTATGCAGCAATATGCTGGCTTTTGTTTATGTATCCAGTCTGATAGCCTATGTCTCTTTATTGGGGAGTTGAGTCCATTTATATTAATAAATATCAAGGAATAGTTGTTTCTGTTTCCTGCTATTATTGCTTTTGTAGGTTGAGTTGTGGCTGTGTCTCTTTCTTCTTTTGGTTTTCTTGCTTAGGAGTTTTCTGGTTTTTACTAGGATGTAGTTCCCCTCATTGTATTGGGTTTTCCACCTATAATTTGTTGTAGTGCTGGATTTGTGGTCAGATATTGAGTAAATTTAGATTTGTCTTGGAATATCTTCATCTCTCCATCTATGGTGAACAATAGTTTTGCTGGGTATAGCAGCTTGGGCTGGCACTTTTGCTCTGTTAGGGTCTGCATGATGTCTGTCTAGGCTCTTCTAGCTTTCATAGTCTCTGTTGAGAAATCGGGTGTGATTCTAATTGGTCTGCCTTTATATGTTACCTGACCTTTTTCCCTTACTGCTTTTAGTATTCTTTCTTTGCTTTGGGCACTTGGTGTTTTGACTATCATGTGTCTGGAGGAATTTCTTTCCTGGTCAAACCTATTTGGAGTTCTGAAGGCTTCTTTTATTCTCGTGGTCATCTCATTCTTAAGGGTAGGGAAGTTTTCTTCTACGATTTTGTTGAAGATATTTACTGTGCCTCTTAGTTTATATTCTTCTCCCTCTTCTATTCCTATTATCCTTAGGTTTGCTCTTCTCATTGTGTCCTGGATCTTCTGTACATTTTGGGTTAGGAGATTTTTATTTTTTGCATCTTCTCTGAGTGTTTTTTCTATGTTTTAAATGTTGTCTTCGGCTCCCCAGATTCTCCTTTTCATCTCTTGTAGTCTGTTGGAAATGCTTGCATCTGTGAATCCTGATTTCTTTTTTAGGATTTCTACTTCTTGGGTTGTTTCTTTTAGTGTTTTCTTTATTGTGTCCATTTCTGTTTTAAATTCCTTCTTTCATTTCTTCATCTCTTTGGTTCTGTTTTCTTTTAGTTCTTTGAGTGTTTTTCTTGTTTCTTCTTTAATAGCTTCTAATTCTTTATTCTTTTCCTCCTGTACTTGTTTAAGGATCTCCACCATCATCTTGAGGCAGGATTTCATGACTGAGTCTTCTTTTTTTGGAGTGTTTTGCATTCTGCTGTTTGCTGTGATGGGAGAGCTGGGTTCTAGTGTTGCCATGTTGTCTTGGTTTCCCTGGGATATGTTCTTTTGCTTTCCTCTTGCCATCTTGTTGTCAGTGATAGGTTCTTGCCTTTCTCTTGTACCTGGCCTGTGTCCCTAGATCTCCACTGGTCCAGGTGGCAGATGATCTGAATCCTGTTCTGCGTCCTAAACCCACCGGGTGGGAATGGATATCCCAATGCTGGCTTCCTTGTCCCTGGGTCAGGCAGGGCAGGGGCATGATTTCTGTGTGCGCTCGGCACAGATCTCTCTTCCAACTGGTACTCAGATCACCTTCTCACCAGGCCTTTATCTCTGGGCCTCTGCTGGTCCAGGTTGTGGATGGTCTGAGCCCTGTCTGTACCCCAAAGCCGCTGGGTGGGAACGGAGGTCCCAATCCTGATTTCTTCTTGATCACAAATATTGGAGTAGTTCAAAGTGATGTGGATGGTACTATATGACTTTTCAGTAATTGATATTTTATAAGTTTGTTTGCTGCCTCCATTTTTTTCTTAGAAAGGGGCTAGTGTTCCAAGCACGCTGGGTCATAATTTTTACAAGAAATGTGTTACAATATCCCTTTCAACCAAAATCGCCAATTTGTTGCATTTTCTTTCTTCTTTTGTTTTTTTTATAGTCCTGAGAAGTTTTCATTTCTTTTTTTAAATTAATTTATTTTTTATTTGAAAAAACAAGGATAAATGTACAAATTTTTAGCATTTTTGCATAAAAGTATGTAAATATATTTTTAAGGTTGTAATTAAGTATTTGTGGGTGCAAATACATACACATATGTATATATGGTAACAATAATATAGGAAAAGAGGCTATTAATTTGAGGGGATAGGAGAGAAACTAGGAGGGGCTGTAGCCATCACTTCTCATTTGCCATTAACTGTCCTCCTGTTCCAGTTCTTTTCCTCCTTCCTCTCCTTTGACTTCTCCTCTTCCATTTTCTATAGTTTTTCACACCACCTCTCCCTGTCTAATCATGCATTGCCTTAACATGTATCCAAATAGATGGGTATAGGTTTCATGCTGTGAGACAGTGTCTTAGTTAGGGTTTTATTGCTATGAACAGACACCATGAGCAAGGCAAGCCTTACAAAAACATTTAATTGAGGCTGGCTTACAGGTTCAGAGGTTCAGTCCATTATCATCAAGACAAGAGCATGGCAATATCCAGGCAGGCATGGTACAGGAGGAGCTGAGAGTTCTACATCTTCATTCAAAAGAAACTAAGAACAGACTTAGCATCTTCAGGCAGCTAGGAGGAATGTCTCCAGGCCCACACCCAGAGTGATAAACTTCTCCAACAAAGACACATTATCCTGTCTGATAATGGATTTGGGAAGCCTCCCAGATTTTAAATCTCTTTAGGGTCAACAAAATCTTAAACCACAAGGACTGGAAGAACAAGTGCTAACATTTGAATGACCTCTAACCTGACTCCTTTCCTCACCACCCTAACTTTCCTGTGGCCTGAGACAGACTCTTTAGCCCATGCTGGCCTCTAACTTACTGTCACCATTGGTGACTTTGAACTTCTGCTTCTACGTTTCAACTGTTGCACCATGTCCACTTTTCTTCTTGAGCACTTCTGGGGCAAGGTTTTCTATCTTTTCAAACATACTTTTCTATCATTGGAAGTATGTTAAAACATTCCCCTAAATGAAATGAATAAAATGACCCCTGCCTGTCTTGAGGTTCTGAGAGAGCTTCTCAGTTCCTCCAAGATACCTGGGGCAGCCTACAGAGAGAACACTCAGATCTGGACCCTTCTGGAAACCACCTCCTTGCTGTGGTTTCCATGTGGTCATTGCTGTCAGAAAGAGACTAGGCTGAGTTCAGAGCAGGTACACTGAATGGTGGAAGAAGAAACAACATCGATGTGTGTATAGGACACATGCTAGATAATATGAGGAGACCCAGCATAGATGATGGAGTTGGAAGCAAGCCTGGATCCTGGTCCTGCCTTACTCAGGCATTATGCAGAACACCTTGACTGGTGTCTCTGGGATCCCATCATAGTCCAAAGTAGTACAAACAACTGGATATCACCCAATAGTTGCTCACACATCTTATCACATGCTACTACATTCTAACCACTAAAATCTCAATTTTAGAAGAAAGGCATGGTGGCATCTTTTTAAGTCAAGTCAGACAAGACAGAGTTTCAGAAAACCAAATATGCTTTAATTTCCATAAGAACATGGCCCTGTCTCATTCATCCCAGTACCATTTCTGCATTCCATTTGGTGTTCAAGAAAAGCTCAACCTAAGATGCTCAACACTTGACAATGTCTGTTGCTTGGCTTTGAACATTTCTTGTATCCAGCCTCCAGTGAGCTCTCTTGGGCCCTGAGAATACATGAAAGAATAGTATGTGTCCCCTCAAACAGAAAAGCAAACAGATAAACACATAAACATATTTTCATTTTTATTTTAATTCATTTTATATTAATTTAATCCATTTTATGAATATTTTATTCCACCTGCTAATCAGGAAATCCTAAGGCTAAACACCTCTACCCTTGACAGCACCAACTTCTTGGATGTATGTAACTTTCTTTCAAAATGAAGAGTCATGACCAGAGGGAAGGGCACTATATAGGCTTTTAATTCTTTAGTGGAAACAGATCAGACTTCCATTGTTGCCCATTGCCCAGAATGGTACCAGCTAGGTCTGGAGACTGAAGTGTCAGTGCTATCTATGTAAGCTTGGCATAGTTCATTACTCTCACACAGGGTTCTCAAAAGCTGCTACCTGACACAATATGTCTCAGGAAGCATTGCATGCCAATACTGATACCAGTGCTTAAAGGGATGCAGGGCACCCAGAAATGAGATGGTAAGCCAGGGGTATTCACAAAGGCATTCAGAGTCCTGAGGTCAAGCAGAGCATGGAGGTCAGATAAGGAGCCCAGTAGTTGTTCACCTTAGCTAGATTCTTTATATATAGGATGCTATTGAAATCATCCCTGAAAACAAAACTCAACAAACAACAATAACCAATAGAGAAAAAATGACACAGTAGCTAGGGTGCTCCTTCCATTCAGTGTTACAAAACTTCTGCCTAAAGCTATTGGCTATAGCTCTGCCCTAGCACTGCACACAACCCAGTGTAAATAACAATACACCTGTATGTTCTTTAGAAAAGCAGAGTGATTTGTTCAAGATGTCATGACTCTCTGTCTCTCTCTGTCTCTCTGTCTCTCTCTCTCTGACTCTCTCTCTCTCTCTCTCTCTCTCTCTCTCTCTCACACACACACACACACACACACACACACACACCAAACACAAAAACACACTGTACTCTCTAATTTTTGTTCCAACATAAATGATCTGGGGTTATCACAGACAACAGAGCCTCAGTTGAGGAAATGTCTCCATGAGATACACCTTTAAGGCATTTCTAAACTAGGGATCATGAGGGGAGAGCTTAGGCCATTGTGGGTTGTGCTGTTCGTGGCCTGGTTGAACTGGGTTCTATAAGAAAGCAAGCTGATCAAGCCACAGGAAGCAAGACAGTTAGTAACATCCCTCCACAGATACTGCATCAGCTCCTGCTTTCTGACCTGCTTGAGTCCCATTACTGACTTTCTTTGTTGATAAAAAGCAATGTGGAAAGTGTAAGGTGAATAAACGTTTTCTTCCCCAACTTGCACCTTGGTCATGTTTTATGTAGGAATAGAAACTCTGACTAAGAGAAATTTGTATCAATATAGTATGGTATTCTTGTGGCAAACTACCATATTTTTGAAAAGGCTGTGGAAGGATTTTGGAAATTTGAGCTAGAAAATCCATTGGGACGATCAGAGATCTCTCTGTAGGAGGGTGCTCACCAGATTGTTCAGCACCTAGACAAGTCACAGGAGCACTATCCCTGGTGAAACAATGGGTGAGTCCAAACTTTCTCTCTCCTGACAATCAGAGGAGAGAGCACCAGGAACTGTCAGGGAACAGGTACCCCCTATAGCCTGGGAACAGACATTTCCTCAAAAAACTAGGGCTGGCCCATAGATTGCTAAGCACCTAGAGGAACCCCAGGAGCCAACAGGTGACTCCACACTTCCTCTCCAGTGACTGTCAGGGGAGAGGCTGCTAGAAATTCTTTGGGTACAGGCAGTGCTGTGAAGCCAGGAAATAGATAATTTGGGCCCAAAGCAAGAGCTGGCCCACTGCCATCAGAACTCATAGCCTACACACAGAGAGATGAACACCAAAAATACAATCTCTTTCCTGAGCCCAAAGGTACACAGACCTACAGGACAGACAAGCTCCTGACAGAAACAAGATCACCTTGCATCACAGACAACATGATGGCAAGAGGAAAAGGCAAGAACCCATGAAAAGAAAGCCATGACCACCTGGCACCTTCAGAATCCAATTCTCCCACCACAACAAATAGTGGATATCCCGACACACCAGAAAAAAAAATTGAAGACTTAAAATAATACTTCTAGATGATGATGGAGGATCTCAAGAAGCTCATGAAAAATTTCCTTAAAGATTACAGGAGAACCAAGACAACACAAATAAAAAAGAAGAAGTCCTTAAAGAAGAAAGACAAAAATCACATTAAAAGCTACAGAAAAACACAGTCATACAGGTGAAGGAATTGAAAACAAAAGTAAAAACAACAAAGAAATCACAAAAGGAAACAACCCTGGAGAATGAAAACCTAGAAAAGAGATCAGGAGTCATAGGTGCATGCACAGCCGAGAGAATACAAGAGACCAAATAGAAATTTTCAGGGGCAGGAGATAATGGAAAACATTGATACATCATTCCAAGAAAACTCAATAACCAAAAAGGTCCTAACCGGAAATATACAGCATACACACTGAGAAGACCAAACCTAAGGAAAATAGGTATAGAGGAGATTAAGATTCTCAAATAAAAGGTCTAGAAAACATCTTCAACAAAATCAAAGAAAAAAACTTTCATAACTTAGAGAGCAAATTGACCAAGAAGCCTACAGAACTTCAAATAGATTGAACCAAAAAATATATCCCTCTCAACACATAATAGAAAAAACACTGAATGTTCAAAAGAAAAAAAGAAAGAATTCTAAAAGCAGTACAGGAAGAAGGACAACTTATAAAGGCAGACTGATCCAAATCACACCAGACTTCTGAACAGAGGTTATGAAAGCTAAAAGATCCTGGACGGACATCATACAGA
Organism: Micromys minutus; assembly: GCF_963924665.1. NCBI lineage: Eukaryota > Metazoa > Chordata > Mammalia > Rodentia > Muridae > Micromys > Micromys minutus. Next base: position 31,290,894 of record NC_137965.1, read on the forward strand.
CCCTAAGATAACACAAATGCCAGCTCAGGCTACAATATACAGCAAAATTCTCAATTACAATAGATGTAGAAATAAAGACATTCCAGGACAAAACCTAATTTACACAATATTTGTTAGAAATACAGCCCTACTAAGAATAAGATGGAAAACTCCAACACAAGGAGGGAAACTCCACATTAGAAAAATCACAAAAATAATCATGCAAGTGAAATACCTTCCCCAGTAAAAATACATAGACTTTCAGACTGGATACATAAACAAGATACAGCTTTTTGCTGCATGCATACAGCAAAGTTAATGTCAGTGATAAAGACAGACACTATGTCAATGTAAAAGGCTGGAAACAAAGTTTCCAAGCAAATGGTCTCAACAAAAAAGCTGTGTTTTACTTTAGGGTTGTGGAGGGCACTCTGCTCCTCAGCAGAAGGTAGCTTTATGCTGCAGGTCACAGGGAAAGCTTCTTCTGGTTCTCTTCCTGGCCCACATGAGTTCAGGCTAGGAGGTGTGGGAGCAATCCTCCTGAGATGCAGCCAGGCCTGTGAACTCTTGAGGGCCAAGGCTCTGCCAGGTGCTGAGATTATAGCCCTGCTGGACAGGGCAATAAACCCCTGTTTGACTGTGAGAAAAGTGCAGAGCCTGCGATAAGGCTCTGGAATAGAGAATTCATGAAGGATGATGGAGTCAGGACCACAAATGAGTCTGGACCAAGGAGAAGCTTTCAATGTGTGTCTTTATTTTCGTACCTTCTCTCCTTTGTTCTGTTCTTTTTAAACAGCCTAGGATCCAACCAACAGATTACCATTCGTTTGCCTCTGAGACTGGCCATGGTTGTTTTTCTAATGCTATGTGTGGGTGTGTGCAAGGGAGGGACTTAGGGAGTGGCTGATCTGGCGAGAGTCTATGTCACTCTCTCCTGTGGAGGTGGGGTTTGGGGCTTGCCTAGAGCCTTGTACATGTGCCACATTTTTGGTGCATCCAGGCAAATTGGATTTGCAATCAGGATTTCAGAAAGCACCTACCCGTTGACAAAACCTGGAAGGCCAGAATGTCGATGCCTCAGTCTTTCTTGAAGTTGAATGAAGCACCCATGGTAGGAAATACTGTGAGAATTAGAGGAGCAGGGATTAAAGAAAATATAATTCAGAGACTGTCTTAACTAGGGACCCACGCCATATACAGCTACCAAACCCAAGCACTATTGCTTATGCCAAGAAGTGCTTGCTGGCAGTAGCTAGAAATGGATGCCTCCTTGGAAGCTCTTCCAGAGTCATACAGATATAGTTAAGGATGCTTCCAGCTAACTATGGGACTGAACAAAGGGTCTCCAATGAAGGAACTCGAGAAAGGACAGAAGGAACTGGAAGGGTCTGCAACCCCATGGGAAAAACAACATTGTCAACCAAACACTCCAGATCCTCTATATACTAAAACACCAATCAATGAGCACAAATAAAGAAACCCATGGCTCAAGTTGCATATGTAGGACAGGATAGCATTGTCTGGCATCAATGAGAGAAGAAGCATTTGGTACAGTGAAGGTGCATATTCCCCTAAAGAGGAATGCCAAAGCACTGAGGAGGAGAATGTGGTTGGGAGAGGGAGAACCTTCATAAAAACAAGTGCAGGGGTGGAGGAGGGGAGTGGGGAAATGGGGATAACAATTGAAATATATATACAGAGAATATCTAATTAAATAGATTAAAAAGGAGCAATAATAAAAAAAACAACTCTGTAGAATGTTCTGTAGGAGCTTGGAAGATAATTTTGAGAACAATGCAGAAGATGTAGGACTGACTTGTGAAACTTCAGTGGGAAGGATAATAACCTTCATTAGGGATGATTCTATTTGGGTTTGAATATTCTGCAGTTTTGGTTAGCTGGTGCTGGAAAATCAGCTGTTATCAACAAGATCCCAGAACTATTAAAGCAAACCCTTTGTAGTACTGGGACTATTGATACTGGTTAGCTAGAGCTAAGAAATTAGTGGTGATGAAGAAGAGACCAATATCACTGAGGTGAAACCTTCTGTAAAGTGTTATCTGAGAGCACAAAGAGCCCTTGTTCAGGAGATAGCTAAGCTTGTACCTCATGCTGTGACAGGACTTGGCAATGTGTAAGAGTCACCCAAGTTGTACTGCTTTTGAGGGAAGGAAGGGGCCATGAAGAGCAGGCAAGGAGGCTGTGAGAGGCTATGGAAGGTCATTTGTGAAGGTTTAGCCTCAGTTGCAATTAATGTCCCAGGAATGAAGGGGTCATGCAAAAAAGATGGGGTTGGCACCATGAAGACAGCCAATGAGAAGCTTTTGATGAAGTTTAGTTGCAGCAGAAGTCAGTGTTTTGGTGATTCTATACCATGAGATGACCACCGAGAACCATAGCCCCAGTGAAGTACAGAGGGCTGGAGCCTAGAGGACAAGGCGTGTGCTACACAAAGAGCAGAGCTGGAGAAGTGACCCAGGCTGTTGAAGGAGCCCAGATGTCCCTGAGTGGATTACAGACGTTGGATAATTAGAGTTTGATTCTCTTTTGATTGTGACTGTGCCCTGATATTTTTCCCTCTTGAAGGCAGAAGGGGAGCCTACAGCTAAGAGACTATCAATTACAAACGTACTTTGATTTTTAAAAGAGATTGGATATTTTAAAGGGATTGCAGTTTTAATATGTAAGAATTTATAAAGGCTGTAGGAATTTTGAGGTTCTTAAATCTGGGAGATGAATAAGAAATTCAGTGTTGAGGCTTAATAGTGTTGTGTTTGTGTGTCAAATTTGCAAGGAGTCAATTGTATTTGCTGTTTTGTGTCAGCTTGACAGAAGCTGGAGCTATCACATAGAAATGAGCCTCATTTGTGGAAATGACTCCATGAGATTCAGCTGTAAGGCATTTTCTAAACTAGTAATCAAGTGGGGGTGAGGTAGCCCATTGTGAGCAACACTATTCCTGGCCTGGTAGGCCTGGGTTCTATAAGAAAACAAGATGAGGAGGCCAGGGGAAGAAAGGCAGTTAGTAACATCCTTCCATCAGCTTCTGGATCCTGGCCTGCTTAAATTCCAGTCCTGACTTTCTTTGGTTTTAAACAGAAATGTGAAAAGTATAAGCTGAATAAAACCTTTCTTTCCTAACGTGCTTCTTGGTTATGATGCTTTTGCACAAATATAAACCCTGACTAAGACACATGGAAAAAGGCATATAACAGGGCTGTTTATACAACCTTGTTAGGTTAAAGATGCAGTAACACTGGTCCATGCTCTTTCCTCCTATACTTTGGACTTTGGGGAACTCACCTTCCACATACCCAAAGGGTAATGAAATTAGAGCTCACAGTCCTGCTCTGCACAGGAGTCTCACCTGCATAGTTGATGAGCGTCAGACACTGCCACAGCTCAGTCTAGAAGAGCTCATGCTTAGGTCACATCAAGTGCTGCCCAATGGCCTGAGAGTCCAGATAGGGGGACGCCAGCAAACACTCACAGCTAAGGCTGTTGCTCACTGAGCGCCTCCTTCACTTCTGCAGCACACACACACACACACACACACACACACACACACACACACACACACACACACAGTTTCCCAGTCTAACTCCCACCCGGCCTGAATTCCAAACACGTGTGCAACCACTTAATGAGCAGCAGGTTGAGCCTAGCCTTGGCCTTGGAGGGAGAAAGTTCAGGCCAGCATCAACTGGAGTTTTGGTAAAAACGATAGCCAATAGTCAGGAAGGTGTGGCTCAGTAGCACCTCCCAGTGCTCCAGAGCTCCCAGGTCCCCCTTGTGTGGCTCGAAAAAGATAATTCCCCTTTTGGAACACATGTTCCCAGTTTCCACCTGATTCCAGAATTAGCTTCCTCCTTCAAGGTTGGTTTGTCTTTGTCCATATGGGACATTGCAGGAAGTGACCAGTCACAGCCTTGGATGAAGCCTTTGCCTGTGTAGAGCTGGTCATCTTTTTGCACTCTGATTAACAGAAGCCTTCTCTGGAGTAGCACACCAGCTTCCCCAGGACATGCTAGGCAGATGAAAGAAATAAATGAAGAGTACACACAGGGGAAGAGGAAGGCTGTAATCAAAACAATCTCAGGAATAAGACCCATCTTGAGTGAAAACACACACCTTGGATTTCTGGGACCTGTGTACAGCAACCTTATCATGTAACCTGTGTCATGAACCTCAGATGCCACTTTATAATCTCAGACACATAAAGAAAACATCTCAGAACCCTGGAGCACTTGGAGGAGGATAAGGTGTGTAAGATATGGATTGCTTTGTTCCATTTTTAGTAGCAGGTAAGCTAGAGCCCATTGGAATTGCAGGCAAGCAGGCTAGGGGCTAGAGGTTTATTGTGGTAGGCCTTGTTACTTTGCTGGCTCAGACTAAAAAGCCATCAATGAGAAAGGGCCTCTCTCAAGTCCCAAGTTTTGTTTTGACTGAGGGTTTTGTCCTAGGATAATGAGATAAGGAACCTAGATGCAAATCATATAAGGCTATAGGTGAAGAGGAATAGACTGTCTCTCTATAGGTGTTTACAAAACACTGTTTTGTGCCAAATCAGCATTTTGATATTCATGTTTTCCTCCATGTCAGAGTACCCTGTTTAAAAACACTTTGTTAACATTAGTCTCTTGTATTTGCTACTCTATTTCTAAGAGTAGTTGAAAGACCTTCAACAGATATACTGAGTTCAAGACCTATATGCTGCTCTATATGAGACCTCTTCTCAAGACAAAACATAATACAGAAAAATGTTAGGGCCATAGTGATAGCCCAGTCAGTGACAGGCTTGCCTTGCTGAGTTTGAACCCCAAAACACACATTGAAACACAGTGTTTTTTCTATTATGTGTTGAGAGGGATATATTTTTTGGTTCAATCTATTTGAAGTTCTGTAGGCTTCTTGGTCAATTTGCTCTCTAAGTTATGAAAGTTTTTTTCTTTGATTTTGTTGAAGATATTTTCTAGACCTTTTATTTGAGAATCTTAATCTCCTCTATACCTATTTTCCTTAGGTTTGGTCTTCTCAGTGTGTATGCTGTATATTTCCGGTTAGGACCTTTTTGGTTATTGAGTTTTCTTGGAATGATGTATCAATGTTTTCCATTATCTCCTGCCCCTGAAAATTTCTATTTGGTCTCTTGTATTCTCTCGGCTGTGCATGCACCTATGACTCCTGATCTCTTTTCTAGGTTTTCATTCTCCAGGGTTGTTTCCTTTTGTGATTTCTTTGTTGTTTTTACTTTTGTTTTCAATTCCTTCACCTGTATGACTGTGTTTTTCTGTAGCTTTTAATGTGATTTTTGTCTTTCTTCTTTAAAGACTTCTTCTTTTTTATTTGTGTTGTCTTGGTTCTCCTGTAATCTTTAAGGAAATTTTTCATGAGCTTCTTGAGATCCTCCATCATCATCTAGAAGTATTATTTTAAGTCTTCAATTTTTTTTTCTGGTGTGTCGGGATATCCACTATTTGTTGTGGTGGGAGAATTGGATTCTGAAGGTGCCAGGTGGTCATGGCTTTCTTTTCATGGGTTCTTGCCTTTTCCTCTTGCCATCATGTTGTCTGTGATGCAAGGTGATCTTGTTTCTGTCAGGAGCTTGTCTGTCCTGTAGGTCTGTGTACCTTTGGGCTCAGGAAAGAGATTGTATTTTTGGTGTTCATCTCTCTGTGTGTAGGCTATGAGTTCTGATGGCAGTGGGCCAGCTCTTGCTTTGGGCCCAAATTATCTATTTCCTGGCTTCACAGCACTGCCTGTACCCAAAGAATTTCTAGCAGCCTCTCCCCTGACAGTCACTGGAGAGGAAGTGTGGAGTCACCTGTTGGCTCCTGGGGTTCCTCTAGGTGCTTAGCAATCTATGGGCCAGCCCTAGTTTTTTGAGGAAATGTCTGTTCCCAGGCTATAGGGGGTACCTGTTCCCTGACAGTTCCTGGTGCTCTCTCCTCTGATTGTCAGGAGAGAGAAAGTTTGGACTCACCCATTGTTTCACCAGGGATAGTGCTCCTGTGACTTGTCTAGGTGCTGAACAATCTGGTGAGCACCCTCCTACAGAGAGATCTCTGATCGTCCCAATGGATTTTCTAGCTCAAATTTCCAAAATCCTTCCACAGCCTTTTCAAAAATATGGTAGTTTGCCACAAGAATACCATACTATATTGATACAAATTTCTCTTAGTCAGAGTTTCTATTCCTACACAAAACATGACCAAGATGCAAGTTGGGGAAGAAAACGTTTATTCACCTTACACTTTCCACATTGCTTTTTATCAACAAAGAAAGTCAGTAATGGGACTCAAGCAGGTCAGAAAGCAGGAGCTGATGCAGTATCTATGGAGGGATGTTACTAACTGTCTTGCTTCCTGTGGCTTGATCAGCTTGCTTTCTTATAGAACCCAGTTCTACCAGGCCACGAACAGCACAACCCACAATGGCCTAAGCTCTCCCCTCATGATCCCTGGTTTAGAAATGCCTTAAAGATGGATCTCATGGAGACATTTCCTCAACTGAGGCTCTGTTGTCTGTGATAGCCCCAGATCATTAAAGTGGTACAAAAATAAGAGAGTACAGTGTGTTTGTGTGTTTGGTGTGTGTGTGTGTGTGAGAGAGAGAGAGAGAGAGAAAGAGAGAGAGAGAGAGTTAGAGAGAGAGAGAGAGACAGAGAGAGACAGAGAGTCATGACATCTTGAACAAATCACTCTGCTTTTCTAAAGAACATACAGGTGTATTGTTATTTACACTGGGTTGTGTGCAGTGCTAGGGCAGAGCTATAGCCAATAGCTTTAGGCAGAAGTTTTGTAACACTGAATGGAAGAAGCACCCTAGCTACTGTGTCATTTTTTCTCTATTGGTTATTGTTGTTTGTTGAATTTTGTTTTCAGGGATGATTTCAATAGCATCCTATATATAAAGAATCTAGCTAAGGTGAACAACTACTGGGCTCCTTATCTGACCTCCATGCTCTGCTTGACCTCAGGACTCTGAATGCCTTTGTGAATACCCCTGGCTTACCATCTCATTTCTGGGTGCCCTGCATCCCTTTAAGCACTGGTATCAGTATTGGCATGCAATGCTTCCTGAGACATATTGTGTCAGGTAGCAGCTTTTGAGAACCCTGTGTGAGAGTAATGAACTATGCCCAGCTTACATAGATAGCACTGACACTTCAGTCTCCAGACCTAGCTGGTACCATTCTGGGCGATGGGCAACAATGGAAGTCTGATCTGTTTCCACTAAAGAATTAAAAGCCTATATAGTGCCCTTCCCTCTGGTCATGACTCTTCATTTTGAAAGAAAGTTACATACTTCCAAGAAGTTGGTGCTGTCAAGGGTAGAAGTGTTTAGCCTTAGGATTTCCTGATTAGCAGGTGGAATAAAATATTCATAAAATGGATTAAATTAATATAAAATGAATTAAAATAAAAATGAAAATATGTTTATGTGTTTATCTGTTTGCTTTTCTGTTTGAGGGGACACATACTATTCTTTCATGTATTCTCAGGGCCCAAGAGAGCTCACTGGAGGCTGGATACAAGAAATGTTCAAAGCCAAGCAACAGACATTGTCAAGTGTTGAGCATCTTAGGTTGAGCTTTTCTTGAACACCAAATGGAATGCAGAAATGGTACTGGGATGAATGAGACAGGGCCATGTTCTTATGGAAATTAAAGCATATTTGGTTTTCTGAAACTCTGTCTTGTCTGACTTGACTTAAAAAGATGCCACCATGCCTTTCTTCTAAAATTGAGATTTTAGTGGTTAGAACGTAGTAGCATGTGATAAGATGTGTGAGCAACTATTGGGTGATATCCAGTTGTTTGTACTACTTTGGACTATGATGGGATCCCAGAGACACCGATCAAGGTGTTCTGCATAATGCCTGCGTAAGGCAGGACCAGGATCCAGGCTTGCTTCCAACTCCATCATCTATGCTGGGTCTCCTCATATTATCTAGCATGTGTCCTATACACACATCGATGTTGTTTCTTCTTCCACCATTCAGTTTACCTGCTCTGAACTCTGCCTAGTCTCCTTCTGACAGCAATGACCACATGGAAACCACAGCAAGGAGGTGGTTTCCAGAAGGGTCCAGATCTGAGTGTTCTCTCTGTAGGCTGCCCCAGGTATCTTGGAGGAACTGAGAAGCTCTCTCAGAACCTCAAGACAGACAGGGGTCATTTTACTCATTTCATTTAGGGGAATGTTTTAACATACTTCCAATGATAGAAAAGTATGTTTGAAAAGATAGAAAACCTTGCCCCAGAAGTGCTCAAGAAGAAAAGTGGACATGGTGCAACAGTTGAAACGTAGAAGCAGAAGTTCAAAGTCACCAATGGTGACACAGTAAGTTAGAGGCCAGCATGGGCTAAAGAGTCTGTCTCAGCACACAGGAAAGTTAGGGTGGTGAGGAAAGGAGTCAGGTTAGAGGTCATTCAAATGTTAGCACTTGTTCTTCCAGTCCTTGTGGTTTAAGATTTTGTTGACCCTAAAGAGCTTTAAAATCTGGGAGGCTTCCCAATTCCATTATCAGACAGGTGGAATTTTCTAGAAATGTAAGGATATATGAGAAAGTTTATTAAAAATTAACATGTATTGTGTGTTTTTATGTTTGTGTGTGTTTGTGTGTTTGTGTGTGTGTGTGTGTGTGTTTGCATGCTTGTGTGTGTTGGATCAATTTCTCTTTATCACATTCACACAGTACCAGCAGAGGCCAGAATAGGGTATTGTATACCCCATAACTGGAGTCACAAATGGTTGTCAGCTGCCATATTGGTACCAGGAGGCAAACCACAGTTCTCTGCAAGAACAGCAAATGCAATTAACAGGGAGCCATCTCACTCTCCCTTCCCTACACTCTGATGTTTACTGAGGAATTGAACTCAGGACCTCATGCTTGTATAACAAGCACATTATAAACTCAGCCCTCCATCCAAGGGTTTTGAGATGCATTGCAGGTCCAGGAAAGTATTGTCAGGTGAATTTGCAAGAGGTCTACAAGGAGGTATTGAAATAAGAATAAAAGAAAGGTTGAGACATGTCCCTGCTTGTCGTGGTTGGAATATGCAGGTGTCCCGTAATCCCACACACAGCAGGAACCTATAACCTCTGTTCCTCTTGTGTGTGTTTCATCAATATGTCCTCTGCACACTGACATGCTGCTCTTGGCTCCATCCATAAACTGCTGAACTTGCTACCAAAGGACATCTTCCAGTCTGGAATCCCAGTAGAATTCTATGACAATTAAAGACGTGTCCTGTCATAGTGGCACCCCAACCCTGTCTATCAGAAATATAAGCCCCCAGACCCGGCCAGCAGGGAGTGGTCCGTACTGACAGTCATGAGGTTTTTGCAGAGGCTTTAGAGAGAGCTGTGGTATATTGGAGTTTTCTAAACTGAGGAAGATTCCTTCAGATCTCGAAAAAACAAAAGAAACTTAAAAATGAGGATCAGTCCCTTTTCTATGTTCTGTCTGTAAAGTGAGGAGGATAGGATTTTGTCAGGTATATGGTGGGGAAAGCCCATGTCTGCTCCAACACAGGGTTTTGGCAACTATGGGAAACAGAATGCAGAAAGTTGGACCCTGCTACCCCAAGACTCTGCCAGGTGGGTGTTGGGTTGTGGGACAGTGCTCCAGGGATGAGGAAATGTAATCTGCGGTCCCGGGATGGACAGCTGGACCTGGCTCTGGGATCCCCGAGACTGTAATGGAGCTCCAAAGTCTTCTGGTTCCCATCTTTTGAAGCGTAGGTGCCAATGGATGCTGGCTGATGTTGTGGAACAGAGTGAGTGGAAGACCATGGGCAGTATCTAGCACTGGGCAGAGTGAGAAGAGAGGAGCTCTGGCTGGACCCACAGTGGAATGCTTTGTCTTGTCGGTGGCAGGCTGTAGGCTTGGTTTGGTGGCTGCTAAGGCTAGGAACACAGAGAGATCTTGTACAAGAGATTAGATGGTGGCTACTTGGTCAGCAAAGGCTCTCTCTACAGCTCTAATCCCTAAGTCCCAAGAAAAGAGACAGTTCATGTTTCAAGGTATTGATTGCCTAGGCAGGAAGTAGATGAGTAAAACAATACCCCCACTTCTCGGGGTGGGTCTGAGATTAAATAACTTTTTCAGGGAGGAGCATCTTGGGAAGAAGGTCTAATTGACTAAGCCTCCAACCCTTTATTTGTCTCAATAATTGACTTCTGTCTTGTGCCTATGTGACCTGTGGTCATGCCCTCAACTGTGGAGGAGGGGCTTGGGAGTTGCCCTACTTGACTGATGGCCACAAATCTATGGAGGCTGTGACTAGTGAAAGCAGCCTGTTTTCAGGAGTTTGATGGAAGCACTTATCATTCCTTAGAGTCACCAGGGCTCCATCTTCTCTCAACTGAACACCAGGATTTCTTTCAGAGCACACAGGCCCACAGGATCTGGTGCAGAGAGGACTGGGAGTATCCCATGTAAATGCTCCTTGAACTTCATATCTTTGTTATACTGCCTTTGTTCAGTGACATTCATAGGTCCTCATTTGACTCTAGTTCAAACTTATAGTTATGATGTAGAGGCAATAGTCAATGGGTTGCTTTTCATGGATGCCTGCTAATTGAAAGGGTGATGCTGAGAACCTGATTGCCTTTATTTTCCAGAAAATAGTAAGAGAACTGTTTTCCTCTCATCAAGGTCCACATACTGTTAAGCACAGGTCCAAAATAATCACAAAGGATATCCCAGGACACCTATGCCTTTCTCATGCTTCGCTCTACACAGACCAATATTCTGACATATTCTTGAGGGTTCTAGAACCTATCAATGAATGTCGATCCTCAAGACCGAACACGCACTATATGTTGATGACCACTGAGTGCTTTGATTTCCAGTTCTACACCTTGTCCCCATGGCAGTGCTGTAACTTTTCCCAGCTCCAATGTAAAGCCTTCTTAACCACTGTTCTTTTTGCCCTTGGTACAGATTCGGGACTAACATATCCCTGGGGAAGAAGAGCAAAGATCCATGAGGGATGTACTGTGAGAACAGTTTTTTTTTTCTTTCTTTCTTTTTTTCAATACACAGTCATGTGTTGGAAGCCACAAAGTAGATCTTGTCTGTAGCCAGTCTCTTGGTACACCATTTTCAATAGGACACAGTTCCCAGCAATCAAGAACAAAACAAATAAATAAAGAATACCGATGACAAATACAACTACTACGAATTTAATTGGATTTTTTATTTTCTTACAGTTTAAATGTTACCCCCTACCATCTCTATATTTTTAATTGAAACTTGTTCCTGTCTAAAAAATACAGGGATAAACATTGAACCAGAGACTATAGAAAAGACCATCAAGAGACTAACCCAGCTTAGTATCAATCCCACATCAGACACCAAACATAAACACTTACTGGTGCCAAAGAATGCTGTTGACAGGCACCTGTTACAGCTGTCTCCTAAAAGGCACTGCCAGATTCTGGCCAGTTAAGATGTCAATGCTCTAAGCCAACCATCAGAATGATCTATTGGTTTGATCAGAGGGACCCCAATTGAGGCATTAGAAAAGGACTGAAGAAGCTTTACAGGCCTTAAATCACATCAACTGGAGAGACAGCTCATGTTACTGTGAAGGCTTGAGGTTCCAGTGTAAAGGAATGGTAAAAGCATTGTGTTTTTAACCAGTAAAACTTTCAATCATAATTGATTACAACACTAAGGTATTCCATGACAAAACCAAGTTTAAACAATATGTTTTCTACACACCCAGACCTTTATAGGATTCTAAAAGAAAAACATCAACACAAATTAGGAAACAACCCCCATGTGGAGGGCAGGTATTAGGGGAGAAGATTGGGGTACATGATGAAAGAAGTCCACAACGACAACATAACAAAAAGCCCATTATCAATGTCATTTTATTCCCAATGTTGGAAATAATGCAATAATTAAGAAATGAGGGTGTTAATGTTAAAGTGATCCATGTTTCTTCATTTCTCCCCAGTGATGGACCATCTGCCTTGGCTTCTGAGAGGTTCTTATGCTGCATGAAAGTGAGAAATCCAGGTTACCCTCAGTGCTAAAAAGGTTTCGATCTGTGCTCGCTTCGGCAGCACATATACTAAAATTGGAACGATACAGAGAAGATTAGCATAGCCCCTACGCAAGGATGACACGCAAATTCGTGAAGCGTTCCATATTTTTAAGATTGAAATACTCCCATGCATCCTCTCAGATCACCATGGTCTACGGCTGGTCTTTAACAACAACAAAGACAACAAAAAGCCCACATACACATGGAAACTAAACAACGCTCTGTTAAATGTTAGCAGGGTCAAAGAAGAAATAAAGAAAGAAATTAAGGATTTTCTAGAATTCAACGAAAACAAAAACACAACATACCCAAACCTATGGGATGCAATGAAAGCAGTATTGAGAAGAAAACTCATAGCCCTAAGTGCTTCCACAAAGAAACTGGAGAGAGCTCACATCAGCAACCTGACAGCACAGCTAAAAGCCCTAGAACAAAAGGAAGCAGATATACCCAAAAAGAGTAGATGGCAAGAAATAATCAAAATTAGGGCAGAAAGAGACCAAATAGAAACAAAAAGAACCATTGAAAAAATCAACAAAACCAAGAGTTGGTTCTTTGAGAAAATCAACAAGATTGATAAACCCCTAGCCAGACTAAATAGAGGGCAAAGAGAGAGTATCCAAATTAACAAAATCAGAAAGGAAAGTGGGGACATAACAACTGAAACTGAGGAAATTCAAGAAATCATCAGATCCTACTACAAAAACTTATACTCCACAAAATCGGAAAATCTGGAGGAAATGGATGAATTCCTAGACAGATACAAGGTCCCAAAGTTAAACCAGAACCAAGTAAACCATCTAAATAACCCTATAACACCTAAAGAAATAGAAGAAGTCATCAAAAGCATCCCAACCAAAAACAGCCCAGGTCCAGACGGGTTCAGTGCAGAATTTTATCAGACTTTTATTGAGGATATAACACCAATACTTGCCAAACTATTCCAAAAGATAGAATCAGATGGAATATTACCCAACTCATTTTTTGAGGCTACAATAACCCTCTTTCCTAAACCACACAAAGACCCTACAAGGAAAGAGAACTTCAGACCAATGTCACTTATGAACATTGATGCAAAAATACTCAACAAAATCCTCGCAAACCGAATCCAAGAACACATCAAAACAATCATTCATCATGACCAAGTAGGCTTCATCCCAGGGATGCAGGGATGGTTTAACATAAGGAAATCCATCAACGTAATCCACCATATAAACAAACTCAAAGACCAAAATCACATGGTCATATCACTAGACACTGAGAAAGCATTCGACAAGATCCAACACCCCTTCTTGTTAAAAGTTCTGGAAAGAACAGGAATCCAAGGCCCATACTTAAACATAATAAAAGCAATATACAGCAAACCAACAGCCAACATCAAACTTAATGGCGAGAAACTTGAAGCAATCCCACTAAAATCAGGGACTCGACAAGGCTGCCCACTCTCCCCCTACCTATTCAACATAGTACTGGAAGTCCTGGCTGGAGCAATTAGACAGCAAAAGGAGATCAAGGGGATACAAATTGAAAAGGAAGAGATAAAAACATCACTTTTTGCCGATGACATGATGGTGTACTTGAGTGACCCCAAAAATTCCACCAGAGAACTCCTACAGCTGATAAACAAGTTCAGCAAAGTGGCTGGATACAAAATTAACTCAAACAAATCAGTAGCCTTCCTGTACTCAAAGGACAAACATGTGGAGAAAGAAATTAGGGAAAAGGTACCCTTCACAATCGTTACAAACACTATGAAATACCTTGGTGTGACTCTAACTAAGCAAGTGAAGGACCTGTATGACAAGAACTTCAAACCTCTAAAGAAAGAAATTGAGGAGGATCTCAGAAAATGGAAAGATCTCCCATGCTCATGGATTGGGAAAATCAACATCTTAAAAATGGCCATCTTACCAAAAGCAATCTACAGATTCAATGCAATCCCCATCAAAATTCCAACCCAGTTCTTCATGGAATTGGAAAGATCAATGTGCAATTTCATATGGAATAACAAAATACCTAGAATAGCAAAATCCATTCTCAACAACAAAAAAACATCTGCGGGAATCACTATCCTTGACCTCAAGCTATATTACAAGGCAGTTGTGCTGAAAACAGCATGGTACTGGTACAGAAATAGGCATGTGGATCAATGGAATAGAATAGAAGATCCAGAAATGAGCCCTCATGTATATGGTCACCTGATTTTTGACAAAGGAGCAGTAAACATTCAATGGAAAAAGGACAGCCTTTTCAACAAATGGTGCTGGTCCAATTGGCACTCAGCATGCAAAAGAATGAAAATAGGCCCTTTCTTATCTCCTTGTACAAAGCTCAAGTGTAAGTGGATCAAAGATCTCCACATTAAACCAGATACACTGAAACTATTAGATGAGAAAGTACGGAAAACCTTAGAACACATAGGTACAGGAGAAAATTTCCTGAACAAAACACCAATGGCTCAAGCTCTAAGGTCAAAGATTAACAAATGGGACTTAATGAGATTGCAAAGTTTCTGTAAGGCTAAAGACATCGTCAAGAAAACAAAACGGCAACCAACAGAATGGGAAAAGATCTTTACCAACACCACATCAGATAGAGGCCTAATATCCAAGGTGTACAAGGAACTCAAAAAGCTAGACACCAGAGAATCAAATAACTCTATTAAAAAATGGGGTACAGAGCTAAACAAAACGTTCTCAGTTGAGGAACACCGAATGGCCGAGAAACATCTGAGGAAGTGCTCCACATCCTTAGCCATCAGGGAAATGCAAATCAAAACAACCCTGAGATTCCACCTCACACCAGTCAGATTGGCCAAGATCCAAACTCAGATGACAGCAGATGCTGGCGAGGCTGCGGAGAATGAGGAACACTTCTCCACTGTTGGTGGGGTTGCAAACTAATACAACCACTCTGGAAATCTGTCTGGTGATACCTCAGAAAATTGGATATAGTACTACCTGAAGACCCAGCTATTCCACTTCTGGGCATATACCCCAGAGACACTTTAATACACAACAAAGATATATGCACCACAATGTTCATAGCAGCTCTATTTATAATAGCCAGAAGCTGGAAGGAACCCAGATGTCCTTCAGAAGATGAATGGATACAAAAATTGTGGTACATTTACACAATTGAATACTACTCAGCCACCAGAAACAATGACTTAACCAAATTCTTAAGAAAATGGCTGCATCTAGAGAAAATCATCCTGAGTGAGATAACCCAGTCCCAAAAGAACAGACATAATATGCAGTCACTGATAGTGGGATGCTAACCCCAGAGGCTTGCACTCCCCCAGAAACAACTCACAAACTGTATGAAGTTCAAGAAATAAAGAAAACAAAAAATATATATATACATATATTTACAAACAAGAAGACTTTGACTGTTTCCATGTTTTGTTTTGTTTTGCATGTACTTTACGCTTATTGTAACTATTGGGTTTTCAATGCGTACTGTCGGGCCCTTGAAAAAAATCAAGTACTGACTAAAAAATATATATATA
The DNA here is from genome assembly GCF_963924665.1 of Micromys minutus. NCBI lineage: Eukaryota > Metazoa > Chordata > Mammalia > Rodentia > Muridae > Micromys > Micromys minutus. The sequence continues at coordinate 31,306,448 of NC_137965.1, forward strand.
TTCACATGGTTTTATGTGAAAAATTATTTTAATGTCTGAAAAAACAGTACTGACAAAAAAGTATAATTTCAAGCAAAAAATGTTTAAAATCTGTACATTTATCTTTCTTTTGTAAAATAAAGTCGTTTAAAAAATACAAAGATAAGCTGAACTTATGTATAATATGTCATTGTAATAACAGTAGTAGGGTTAAAGATTGTTTATGTTCATTAGACAAAGGATAAGAAAATTTGATCTTCCTTAAAATCTTAGTGTTCTTGAGTTTGGGAAAGAGGGAATCTGATTTTTGGGCCTTCTCTTGGACTCTTTTCCTCCTGTTTTTAATTTTTTTCCAATTCCAATGTAATAGTTTTTAGTTTATCTCAAAAAAAAAAAGGTTTCAATCTTTTAATCAGCCAATCAGTTGGAATCTTCTGAGTAGTCATTACACTTTCCACAAAGCTGATCCTGCTAGACTCTGTCAGCTATCAAGCATCCATTGAAGAACACACAGGAGTTCACAATGATTATTCTTCATATTACAAAAGAGTATGCACCTGCAGATAGAAGGTAGGGCCTTCGATAGTACTAAGTGGTGCTTGGGTTGATTGTGAGTTTCTTTACAACTATTTTTAGAGTGTGTGCACATACAGTCACTCATGGTATATTTCACTTCTATACTTGTTCAAGTGTGTCCTGTTTATGTGTCCGTGTATGCTCCACATTAATTCATGTGCTGTATATCTGTTTACACAGAGAGTTAAATCTCAAATATCAGTCCACACATTCTAAACAACTTGACATTTGGACACAGGCTTTCTTAAAGCCATCAAGGAAGTTTAAATGCATCTGTGTAGCTATGTGTAGGTTTAAGCAGCAGGAATAAGAGGGCGTTTCATTGAGTTCTGGGCCAGTTCCATCTACAAAGTGAGTTCTAGGATATTCAGGATTAAATAGAAGAACCCCATCACAAAAAGCAAAAGTTAAATGGAACAGTGTACCATCTTCACATCAAGGAATGGTGTACCATCTTCCAATCAAGGTGCTGGGTTGACAAGCTTTAGCCAGCATGCTTGTTTTTCCCCTTGCATTTTGGGGAAGATTGTGATGATTTACAGCCTTTCTTTTTCGTGTGTGTCCTCTTCATTTATTGGTTCTGTCTGCCTAGCATCTCCTAGCATAGCTGCTGTGTTCTTCCTGAAAGGCTGACATTAAACGGAGTACAAAAATACCACAAGCTCTACACAATAAAGGACATCATCCAAAGCTGTCACTGGCCATTTCCTAATATGTTACCTATGGATGGAGACAAATCAACACTGGAGGAGGATTATGATTCTAGAACAGAGTTTAAATTGAAAACATCTGTCCCAGAAATGAAACAGAAGACAGAGTTGGTTTAAATAGAGAAAACAAAACCTATAATTGAAAATTAGGCATATAAATGAAAACTCACTATATTCAGATTCAATAATTCAGAGAGACCCAAGTTCTGTGGATCACTAGCCTAGAAATCCAAATGCTCTCCAAATAACCACCAACAAATACACTCACTGTAAACACGAAAGGCAGCCTCAGCAGAGCTCTAAGAAGGCCACTGACCTCCGAATAGTACCTTTTGAGGTCAAAGCTGAAGTGGAACAATGATGGCAGGCCACCACCCAAAGGTTTTCTTCACATTCTGTCCTCAAGACAGGAAAGGCTGGTTAATGGTGCAGTATAGACCTGAAGAAGCTGGTTCCAGCCAGTTAGCAGTCTCTAGACTTTCTATGGTGTGTAAGTAGACCATTAAACCCAGCCTGGGATAAAGCTAGAAGCCCTGGAATCCCTGAAGTGACAATAGGAACTTTTCCTGTTTCTGGGTACCAGGCCCCTTTCACTAGTCACAGGCACCATAGATTTTTGACATCATTAAAATAAGGGCAAAGCCCCAAGCCTAACATGTAGCCCTAACATCTCAGCTCAATAGGAAAAAAGACCTGACCTGTGTCACTCAAGACAGAATTCGATTCTAATGAGGTATCTTGTGGTTTGAGGTTAAGATAATATATAATTGGACAGTGAAGGGGCAGGCAGGGAAAAAGCTAGGAAAACAGAAGAGGAGAGAAGGAAGGATTCCAGAAGGAAAAAAGATGGAGGCAGATGATTAATGTTTATCTTGGTCTTCTCTTCATAAATAAGGTTGTATTGAATGTGTTATAAAGGATAGAATTATATGAGATAATTGACTTATAAAGATTGGAACATTATGTTATACCTATTGGATCAAAGTACTTTGGTGTGTTTATGATGTGACTACTTAACTGAGTTCAAAGTTTGTAGCAGTAGAATGAATTATACCCACCACAGAGTCGGGATATGTATGTCAAGGTTTGGCAACAACACCCCAAGGAGGACATGAGTAAAAACAACATTCCAGGGCAGTTTTATCCACATGGATCAGAAAGAGCAAGGGCTGGCTGAGTGAATCATCTGGAAAGGGAACTGCATGGAGAGGTGAGCTTGCTGACCGTGAGAGTCTATGTGCTTATCTCTATATTTGAGCTGTTCCCATGGAGTGAGTGAAACTACCACAGGGCTGATAGTAACAAGACTGTGTTATTTACCATAACAGTACCTAGAGGTCTAGAGAGCCTAGACAAGAAGCATTCTCAGAAGGGAGTTTGTATCCCAAAACTATGCCTTCGTTGCATAAATGGATACCATTGCAGCCATGAATGTCACTCAAAAATGACTGCTGATGGTCAAATGGGGTACAGGGTCTGCTCCAGGTTCCACATTCTAGGGAGTATGGAGCCATGAATACCCCTGTAACATGGTCTATCCAGTATGTTTTCCAAAGAAATCGTTTTATATCAAAGATCTTGCTAGAGGCGCACCAAGGAGTGCAGAATTATAGCTCTGTACTTCTTCCTAAACAGTATTAACTCCTATGATGAAACCCCAGGCTTTAGGAACAAATGATTTTGTACTCCTGCCTAAGGGCAGTGTAGAACTTTTGCTAGGTAGGAGTAGTGTCTTAATTAAGGGAATCAAAAATATGCCTGGGGTCATAGATTCTGACTACTTAGAGAAATTAAGGTTATGGTCAGCTCTGACAGGGGTGTCATTGTTGTACCATGGGGGACATGATAGCTCAGTTGGTTATCCTCAGTATGTTTCCCTAAGTCAATTAAAATCTCAAGTCAGAAAGAGATATTGAAGGTTTTGGGTCAACTGATACTCAAGCATTTTGGGTCTCTACTCTGAAGAACAGACTTATTTTGAAAATAAAAATTGAAGGGAACGTGTTTATGGGCCTTTTAGATACTAGAGCAGACACTTCAGATATTTCTAAATCATACTGGCCTAAGACCTGGGGCTTAGATAAAGCAGCTACAGAATTACAAGGAGTGGGCATTGCCATTGCTCCTGAACAAAGTAGGAAGATTTTGCATTTGAAGGATGAGGAGAAACATGGAGAACTTTTTGAGCCCTTTGTTTTAGAACATATAGGAGTTAACCTGTGGGGTAGGGATATATTACAGGATATGGAAGCAATAATAACTACCCAGCCTGTGCAGAGCTTGATGAACAAACAAGGATATTTACCCAGGAAAGAACCTTCAGGGAGATCCTCAACCTGCTGCTGAGAAAGGCTTAAAGGTCCATCCTTGTTATGACTGAGCTGGACATGGAAATTTATTATGAGGGCTACTGTTAAGCAGTCTGTGACAGTTTGCATATACTTGGTCCAGAGAATGGCACTATTAGAAGGTGTGGCCTTGTTGGAGAAGTGTGTCACTCTGGAGGTGGGCTTGGAGACACTCCTCCTAGCTGCCTGAGGATGCTTAGTCTGTTCCTGGCTTCCTTTGGATAAAGATGTAGAACTCTCATTTCCTCCTGAACTATGCCTGCCTGGATGCTACTGTTCTTGTCTTGATGATAATGAGCTGCACCTCTGAACCTGTAAGCCAGCCCCAATTAATTGTCATTTATAACACTTGCCTTGTTCATGACATCTGTTCACAGCAATAAGGCCCTAACTGAGACACTGTCTCACAGTATGAAACCTATACCCATCTGTTTAGTTACATGGTAAGGCAATGCATAATTAGACAGGGAGAGGTGATGGGGGAAAAAAGAGGAATTGGAAGAGGAGTCGTAAAAAAGGAGAGGAAGGAGGAAAAGAACTGGAACAGGAGGACAGTTAATGGAAAATGAGAAAGATCTCCTAGGATGGGAATAGAGAGTGTAGCAGTAAAACTGCCCATAATAGAATCCCAGCTTGTCTTCCCAATTACTGAGTTGTGTCTTCTTTGAATGGGTTTATTTGGGTTGAAGAAAAAAATGCAACAAATTGGCGGTTTGGTTAAAAGGATATTGTAACACATTTCTTGTAAAAATTATGATCCAGTGTGTTTGGAACAGTAGCCCCTTTCTAAGGAAACATTGGAGGCAGCTCACAAAATTGTAAAAGAGTAATGGCTTGCAAATCATATAGTACCTTCCACATCACCTTGGAATACCCCAATATTTGTTATCAAGAATAAATCAGGAAAATGGAGGCTGCTACAAGATCTTCCAGAGGTTAATAAAACTATGATGCTTATCAGAGCCATCTCTCCCCTGTGGCTATTTCCAAAGGTTGGTATATGTTAGTTATTGATTTAAAAGATTTTTTCTTTGCTGTTCCTTTACATCCTGCTCATTGTGAACAATTTGCCTTTTGAGTTCCTTCCACAAATTTTAAAGAACCCTATGATAGATATCACTGGGATGTTCTGTTTCAAAGTATGGCCAATAGTCTCACACTTTGCCAAGTTTACATTTCCATGGCTATTAAGTACCTAAGAAGGGTGCTAATTTATTAAATATATAAGGGGGTGGGGGCTGTTGGGAACATCCCACACCCGCTGAGGGGTTAGTCAAACTGACTGCTTGTCTGCCTAGATGTGGAAAAGGATATATTTTCTTTCAATTTCTATTTGATTTATGTCCTTGGTTCCCAAAGGAGGGCACCATTAATGAGACAAGATGGAAAAGAGTAGGAGATGCTCTGAGAGATTATTATGACTCTTTTGGCCCAGAAAAGGTCCCTGTCACTGCCTTTTCTTAATGGAATCTAATCCATGAGAAATTCATGTTTGACCATGGTCTTCTGCAACAGCGGCCATCATCTCAACAGGAGAGACAATTCTTGAGAAAAATACAAACAAACATTTTTATCAAGAGACAGGAAATGCCAGGCCAAAAGAAATAATAAAATGCAGATGCCATTTCTAAGGCAGGTATTGAGGAAATAAAGAAGGAATTTGACCCCCTCTCAATGGAGAGCTATAATGACTGTAAAACCTCCAAAAACACAGGTGCTCACCCAAAAGATAAAACTACCCTTATGGGACAAACTAAACAAGTTAAAAACAAGCCCCTTTATCCTAAACTGAAGAATATAGCCCCCACTGACTCACAGGACGAAGTTTCTGCCTTAGACATCAAGGATTTAAAAGAAGTTGCTGCCTGGTATCATAATCCTGATTGGCCCCCATTTAAGAACATCCTCCCACGTACAGCCTTGAAATAATCATGGTGCCTTTAGCAAGGCCAGTAATAGGCACAAAAGAGATATGATAGATAAAATTAAGAATTGAGAGAACAGATAAAATTAGAAGAAGAATATCAGGAACTCATAGAGCAACTTAACAAACATCAAGCTCCAGAATGGTATAATTTACTCCAGCCAGCCAGGAACCTCCCTCCATTTACAAAAGGAAGGGTTAAGAGAATGTTCCCACAAGATACTACTCTAAGAGTTATAGATACTGCTGCAGCTTTTCTGGTTATGGAAAGAACTGATTCCCAGGGAGTCCCTTTGCAACATCACACTGGGTTCAATTTTAAAATTTTGAAATAATTAAAAACAGCCATTGCCTACTATGAGGCCATGGAGCCTTACATCATGGCCAGATTAGATTCTGTATGCTCAGAACTGAGTTACCTTGAGGGCATTGGCAGATCTTGGTGAGAGCTCCTTTATCAGGAGATTAGGTGCTCTGGAAATCAGAAAATGTAGAGATATGCAAGGTCACTGCCCATATAAATGCCCAAGTCAATAATGGATGGACCTTGGATATGCTCATTAGTGAGGGAATTATGCCACTGCAGACATACAGATGCATTTTGGTACAGGACATTTTGCCCTGATTCAGAATGTGGCCACAACTTCTTGGAAAAAACTCCCTGCAAAGGGCAACGTTATTTTATTGCTTGCAATCACTAAACAAGGCCATGATGAGCCTTTTTCTGAGTTTGTTCATCAATTGATGACAGTAGTAGGGAGGATGTTTGGTAGCACTGAGGAAGGAACTGAGGTTGTTAGGTAGTTGGCCTTCAAGAGTGCCAACTGTGCATGTCAGGCAGAGATCACACCTCAGAAGAAAAAGGCTAATTTGACAGAATCCATCAGGCTGTGTGCTGATATAGGGGTTGGATATCAATAGGGACTGGCTATGGTTGTCACTGTGAAAGGCTGTACTATCTCTGAGTTCTTGGCTCAGAAAAGAAATAGTAAATTCTTCAATTGTGGAAAGACTGGTAATTTTGCCAAAGATTGTCATAATTCAAATGACAATCAAAAAGGCCAAGCACCCCATGCCTGTGCTAAATGTAGAAGGAGAAGCATTGGGCTAATGAATGCTGAGCAATGACAGACCACCAGGGTAATCCCCTCAGACAAGCATTAGGAAATCGGATGAGGGACCTCGGCTGGCCCCTCATCCGAGACAGGACTTCGGGGGCATTCAGGTATGTCCCCTCCAACAACAATCCATTTCAAAGCTTGGGGGAGCTATCCCTGGAAGCACAGGATAGGAACTCTGTGCCTTTACTTACACAGTATTAACCTTCCAGATGGATGACAAGCCCGTTCCACTAATGTTCATGGACCCCTGACCTTAATGCCATTGGTCTTCTATTTGAGCAAAATAGTTCCACCCTGAAGTGCTTAAATATTTACCCAGAGGTTATAGATAATGATTGCACTGATGAAATTAAAATCATGGCTTCCTCCCCCAAACAAATTAAGACTATTACCCAAGGGCAAAGAATAACACAATTGGTTCTCCTGCCCCTTTCATAAGTAGGAACTAATATTTCTAACAGAAAAAGAGGGAACCAAATATTTAGTTCCTCAAATGTGGGTGATTTCTGAACTCCTGATTGCAAATCCACTTTGCCTGGATGCACCACAATGGGGGAGATGTACAAGTCTCTAAGCAAGCCCCAAACCCTGCGTCCACAGGAGAGAGTGACGTAGACTCTAGACATATCAGCCACTCCCTAAGTCCCTCCCCTGCACACACACTTAGCATTATAAAAACAACTATGGCAAATCTTAGAGGCAAACATAAGGGAATCTGGTGGTTGGATCCTGGGCTGTTTAAAACAAACAGAACAAAGGAGACAGGCACACAAAAGTAAAAACATACATTGAAACCTTCTCCTTGGTCCTGGCTCCTTTGTGGGCCTGACTCCTTCATCCTCTGTGAGCACTTTATCCTAGAGCATTATAGCAGGCTCTGCACTTTTCTAACAGGCTGGCAGGGGTTTATGGTTTTGGCCAACTCAACACCCAGCTGAGCACTGGCCTGCCAGAGTTCAGAGGCCTGGCATCACCCCTCTGGGATTCATTTCCACACTTCCCAGCCTGAACTCCTCCAGGCCAGACAGAGAGCACCTGAAGCAGCCTTCCCTGAAACCTGCAGTGTGAGAAGCTACCTTCCCCCATTCTTCAGTTGAGTAACAACTTGTTTTTTTTTTTCAGTTTCTAGCTATTAGAAGTCAGAATAATAATGGAGGGAGGGAACTGGGTGAAAGAAGGGATCAGGGACTAAGGGTGAGTTGTGGAAAAGAACAGGAGAGATGGATAAGTGAACACGAAAATGAATGAAAATCTGCAAATATCAGGGGTGAAGAAATGTTCTGTGTCAGTAGAATGAGAGAGACAAACAGCTGGTGGATCTTGGGAACTCTTATAGGATGATAGGAGGAAGTATTGCTGTCCCCAAAGGGATAGTAACTCAACAGAAAGACCAAACGTATAAACTAACTTGTACCCTTGGAGCTCTCAGAGTGTAAAACGCCATGAAAAATAATACTCTATCCATAAGTAGTCCTCCCTGCACATATATAGCAAAATGAAGCTTGTTCTTCATATTTATTCTGAAAAACTGGCATGGGGGCTATCCTAAATTTCAAAAGCTTCTGCCTATATGTGGAATATGTTCTTCATGCTTTCCATATTGCCCAAGTCTCCTTTCCTGATTAATAAGGTATTTGGTTAAATGCTACCTAATTTTTTCATCTTTAAGGATCATGGGATTAAAAGAGACACTGCAGACACATGTTCATCACTAGTATTTGCTGTACACCTCATTCTACCAATACATTCTCTACCAGGTTAATTTATCCTGAGAAAGACTTGGTTGTTATTCATGGGATTTGCACCATGTCTTCAAAGGAACACTATAAAGATTCACTGTGTAAATCTATTTGTTTCATATGGTCAGTTAGCAAATTACCAAAAATGAAGAACAGATTTCTGTGTCTAGGGGCCAGGGTTTTTGGGCATCATGGACATCATTATGTAGCAGGTAGTGATGATTATTATAGTGATAATTTTTGTTTCTTTATAAACCCAATTATGAGAATATAATTTTGTTTTAATCTCAGATGTGGTATATGGTGCTGTGTCAGATTGTCTACACCTATTAACTATGAGCATCTCATGCTTTAGTATGGGTAAAAATTTGTCAGCTGCAGCTAGTTTTATTTTTGAATTCTGGGGACTCTTCAGAGGGTAAAACTGCGAGAACACCTATAGGGCCTGTGTTGGCTGCTGCTTCCCCTCCTGCTTCGAGTCCCTCTTATTGCTCTTCTAGCTGATGATTTTGCCTTTGATGGATTGACTTTTGGCTGTCTTGTTGGACTGCTGGTTGGAAATATCCTGATGATAGTATTTGAACTTGCTCCAAGAAGTACAATGATCCTATCTAATAGGACATAGTCTTAAGATGTCTAAACTTTTCCTCTCTTACTCATTTTATTCCACCTAGTGTTGGTAAAAGGGGGGAGGGATTGGAGCAAAATGAATTCTAGAAGGGAGGTAGATAATAGAACCCAATAAAGTAACCCAACAGTATGTTTACAGTTAAGGAGATACAGAGATTAACAGAGAAATGTAATACAGGATATACTGAAACTGAACTGATTAAAATAAACTTAGAAATTGTATTTTATTTCCTTACTAATTGTGTGCATGTTTAAGCACAGATTTGAGGGAGTTGGAATACACATTTTGAGAGTTTGTTCTCTCCACTACGTAGGCCCTAGAATTTGCGCTTAGGTAATCGGTGATAAGTGGATAGTGCTTAACCTTCTGAGCTGTCTTGCTGCCTTTCATTATAGCCAGCATTACGTTTGAGACATGGGAGTATAGTTTTTTCAGTTTTAGTGTTAATGCAAGTCTGAGAAAAGTTATATGAAGCCTCAATATTAACTTTTTTGAACTGCTTGAAGTTATATATCATGGTTTCATCCTCCTCCTTGGGTAGCTGGTTAGCCAAGGATTCACAATGTATTCCCTGGAGATTCTAGAAGATTAACATCCAGACATCCACCAGACATTATGTCTCTTTGTTTTATCCTATTCTCTAATTTTATCATCTCTTATTTTATCAACCACTCTCTTTACCTGAGCAGATGTTATTCAGAATCTATCCATCACACACTTTTTAAACCTAAATACTTTATTGTTTATCTTTCTAGCTTTCTCTGTCACTGTCTATCTCTTTCTCTCTCTCCCTCTTTACCTCTCTCCTCTCCCTTCCCCCAGATGCATGTGCTAGTGCACCAAGTGTAGAGCAGATGACAATTTGAGGTAATCAGTTCCCCACTTATATCATTTAAAGAAAAATATAGCTGAAGTTCTCAGGTGTAAAATAATAATATGGTGATTTTGTTTTAGGTATTTAAAAACCTTAGAGTATTTTACTGATGCCTATGAGCTGTTTAATTCATAGTCTCATGGCGATCCCAGTCTTTGATATCACTAATCCAGTCTAAAAAGATAATAGAGCTCTGAGCAGCATTTTGTATGTTCTCTGCCGTGGTCAGATGAGATCTATATTTAAGAGTTGTGGAAATCAACACTGGGTTGAAAAATCAATAATGTCACAGTTCCTAGTTAGACACCATATATGTGTTAGCATGAGTAATGAGATATAAAAAGTGTATCAGGGACAGAGCTCGGCAAATCTGCCCCTCGGACCAGCAGTTCCTAAAGTTTTAAAGACTGGTGAGTAGAAGATCTGGGCAGCCAGGGAGCAGAGAGATCTCTGCAGAGTGCACACGGAAAGCCCGCCCCCGCCCTGCCCAATCCAGGGACCAAGGACACAGCATTGGAACCTCAGCTTCCACCCGGCGGTGACCTAAGGGCACAGAACAGGGCTTGACTCATCTGCCCCTCAGACCAGCAGTTCCTAAAGTGTTAAAGACTGGTGAGTAGGAGATCTAGGCAGCCAGGGAGCAGAGAGATCTCTGTGAAGTGCACACGGAAAGCTCAAACCCGACCTGCCTGATCCAGGGACCAGGAACACAACTTTGAAACTTCGGTTTCCACCCAGCAACTCTGAAGTGCAAAACAGAGCTCGACCAATCTGGCACCCGAACCAGTGGAGATCCAGGGACACAGACCAGATACAAGGGAAAGGCAAGAACATATCACTGACAACAAGATGGCAAGAGGAAAGCGAAAGAGTATATCCCAAGGAAACCAAGACAACCTGGCAACACCAGAACCCAACTCTCCCATAACAGCAAATATTGGAATGCCAAACACTCCAGAAAAAGAAGACACAGACCTGAAATCATACCTCAAGACGCTGATAGAGATACTTAAACAAGAATGGGAGGAAAAGCATAAAGAATCAGAAGCTTTTAAAGAGGAAACAAGAAAAACACTCAAAGAACTAGAGGAAAACAGAACCAAAGAGATGAAGGAATGGAAGAGGGATTTTAAAACAGAAATTGACATGATAAAGAAAACACTAAAAGAGATAACCCTAGAGGGAGAACACCTAAAAAAGAAATCAGGAGTCACAGAAGCAAGCATTTCCAATAGACTACAAGAGATGTAAGAGAGAATCTCGGGGGCAGAAGACAACATTGTAAACATAGACAAAACAGCCAGAGAAGATGCAAAAAAAAAAAAAAAAAAAAAAAAAAGCTCCTAGCACAAAATATCCAGGAAATCCAGGACACAATGAGAAGACCGAACCTAAAGATAATAGGAATGGAAGAGGAAGAAGAGAATCAACTAAGAGGCACAGTAAATATCTTCAACAAAATCGTAGAAGAAAACTTCCCTACCCTCAAGAATGAGATGACCACAAGCATAAAAGAAGCCTTCAGAATTCCAAATAGGTTGGACCAGAAAAGAAATACCTCCCGACACATAATAGTCAAAACACCAAGTGCCCAAAGCAAAGAAAGAATACTAAAAGCAGTAAGGGAAAAAGGTCAGGTCACATATAAAGACAGACCAATCAGAATCACACCCGATTTCTCAACAGAGACTATGAAAGCTAGAAGAGCCTGAACAGACATCATGCAGACCCTAATAGAGCACAAGTGCCAGCCCAAGCTGCTATACCCACCAAAACTATCAATGATCATAGATGGAGAGATGAAGGTATTTCAAGACAAATCTAAATTTACACAATATCTGACAACAAACCCAGCACTACAACGAATTATAGGTGGAAAACCCAATACAATGAGGGGAACTACATCCTAGTAAAAACAAGAAAACTCCTAAGCAAGAAAACCAAAAGAAGAAAAGGACACAGAAACAACTCAACCCACAAAAGCAATAATAGCAGGAAACAGAAACAACTATTCTTTGATATCTATTAACATAAATAAACTCAACTCCCCAATAAACAGACATAGGCTATCAGACTGGATACATAAACAAATCCAGCCTTTTGCTGCATACAGGAAACTCATCTCAGAGACATAGACAGACACTATCTCAGAGTAAAAGGGTGGGAAAAAAACTTCCAAGCAAACAGCTCCAAGAAGCAAGCTGGAGTGGCTATTCTAATATCGAATAAAGTAAATTTCCAACCAAAAGGTATCAAAAAAGATAAGGAAGGACACTTTTTACTCATTACTGGGGAAATCTGTCAGGAGGAACTCTCAATCCTTAACATATATGCTCCAAATAAAAAATCACCCACATTCATGAAAGAAACCCTACTAAAGCTCAAAAAATACATTTCACCCCACACAATAATAGTGGGAGACTTTAATACCCCACTCTCACCAATGGAGAGATCAGGGAAACAGAAACTGAACAAGGACAATGCAAAACTAGCAGAGACTTTGAACCAACTAGAATTAATAGATATATACAGAACATACTATCCCAAAGTAAAAGAATACACCTTCTTCTCACCACCCCATGGCACCTTCTGGAAAATTGACCACATAATTGGACACAGAACGAGCCTCCATCAATATAAGAAGATTGAAATACTCCCATGCATCCTCTCAGACCACCATGGTCTACGGCTGGTCTTTAACAACAACAAAGACAACAAAAAGCCCACATACACATGGAAACTAAACAACGCTCTGTTAAATGTTAGCAGGGTCAAAGAAGAAATAAAGAAAGAAATTAAGGATTTTCTAGAATTCAACGAAAACGAAAACACAACATACCCAAACCTATGGGATGCAATGAAAGCAGTATTGAGAGGAAAACTCATAGCCCTAAGTGCTTCCAAAAAGAAGCTGGAGAGAGCTCACATCAGCAACCTGACAGCACAGCTAAAAGCCCTAGAACAAAAGGAAGCACATATACCCAAAAAGAGTAGACGGCAAGAAATAATCAAAATTAGGGCAGAAATAGACCAAATAGAAACAAAAAGACCATTAAAAAATCAACAAAACAAAGAGTTGGTTCTTTGAGAAAATCAACAAGATTGATAAACCCCTAGCCAGACTAACTAGAGGGCAAAGAGAGAGTATCCAAATTAACAAAAACAGAAAGGAAAGTGGGGACATAACAACTGAAACTGAGGAAATTCAAGAAATCATCAGATCCTACTACAAAAACTTATACTCCACAAAATTGGAAAATCTGGAGGAAATGGATGAATTCCTAGACAGATACAAGGTCCCAAAGTTAAACCAGGACCAAGTAAACCATCTAAATAACCCTACAACACCTAAAGAAATAGAAGAAGTCATCAAAAGCCTCCCAACCAAAAAAAGCCCAGGTCCAGACGGGTTCAGTGCAGAATTTTATCAGACATTTATTGGGGATATAACACCAATACTTGCCAAACTATACCAAAAGATAGAATCAGATGGAATATTACCCAACTCATTTTTTGAGGCTACAATAACCCTCGTTCTTAAACCACACAAAGACCCTACAAGGAAAGAGAACTTCAGACCAAATTCACTTATGAACATTGATTAAAAAATACTCAACAAAATCCTTGAAAACCGAATCCAAGAACACATCAAAACGATTATTCATCGTGACCAAGTAGGCATAATCCCTGGGATGCAGGGATGGTTTAACATAAGGAAATCCATCAACGTAATCCACCATATAAACAAACTCAAAGACCAAAATCGTATTGTTATCTCACTAGATACTGAGAAAGCATTCAACAAAATCCAACACCCCTTCATGTTAAAAGTCCTGGAAAGAACAGGAATCCAAGCCCCATTCTTAAACATAATAAAAGAAATATACAGCAAACCAACAGCCAACATCAAACTTAATGGTGAGAAACTTGAAGCAATCCCACTAAAATCAGGGACTCGACAAGGCTGCCCACTCTCCCCCTACCTACTCAACATAGTACTGGAAGTCCTGGCTGGAGCAATTAGACAGCAAAAGGAGATCAAGGGGATACAAATTGGAAACGAAGAGATAAAAACATCACTTTTTGCCGATGACATGATGGTGTACTTGAGTGACCCCAAAAATTCCACCAGAGAACTCCTACAGTTGATAAACAAGTTCAGCAAAGTGGCTGGATACAAAATTAACTCAAACAAATCATTAGCCTTCCTATACTCAAAGGACAAAGATGTGGAGAAAGAAATTAGGGAAAAGGTACCCTTCACAATCGTTACAAACACTATGGAATACCTTGGTGTGACTCTAACTAAGCAAGTGAAGGACCTTTATAACAAGAACTTCAAACCTCTAAAGAAAGAAATTGAGGAGGATCTCAGAAAATGGAAAGATCTTCCATGCTCATGGATTGGAAAAATCAACATCTTAAAAATGGCCATCCTACCAAAAGCAATCTATAGATTAAATGCAATCCCCATCAAAATTCCAACCCAGTTCTTCATGGAATTGGAAAGATCAATGTGCAATTTCATATGGAATAACAAAAGACCTAGAATAGCGAAATCCATCCTCAACAACAAAAAAAAACATCTGCAGGAATTACCATCCCTGACCTCAAGCTATATTACAAGGCAATTGTTCTGAAAACTGCATGGTACTGGTACAGAAATAGGCATGTGGATCAATGGAATATAATAGAAGATCCAGAAATGAGCCCTCATGTATATGGTCATTTGATTTTTGACAAAGGAGCAGTAAAAATTCAATGGAAAAAGGACAGCCTATTCAACAAATGGTGCTGGTCCAACTGGCACTCAGCATGCAAAAGAATGAAAATAGACCCTTTCTTATCTCCTTGTACAAAGCTCAAGTGTAAGTGGATCAAAGATCTCCACATTAAACGAGATACACTGAAACTATTAGATGAGAAAATAGGGAAAACCTTAGAACACATAGGCACAGGAGAAAATTTCCTGAACAAAACACCAATGGCTCAAGCTCTAAGGTCAAAGATTAACAAATGGGACTTAATGAGATTGAAAAGTTTCTGTAAGGCTAAAGACATCGTCAAGAAAACTAAACGGCAACCAACAGAATGGGAAAAGATCTTTACCAACACCACATCAGATAGAGCCCTAATATCCAAGGTATACAAGGAACTCAAAAAGCTAGACACTAGAGAATCAAATAACCCTATTAAAAAATGGGGTACAGAGCTAAATAAAATGTTCTCAGTTGAGGAACACCGAATGGCCGAGAAACATCTGAGGAAGTGCTCAACATCCTTAGCCATCAGGGAAATGCAAATCAAAACAACCCTGAGATTCCACCTCACACCAGTCAGATTGGCCAAGATCCAAACTCAGATGACAGCAGATGCTGGCGAGGCTGTGGAGAAAAAAGAACACTTCTTCACTGTTGGTGGGGTTGCAAGCTAATATAACCACTCTGGAAATCAGTCTGGCGATACCTCAGAAAATTGGATATAGTACTACCTGAAGACCCAGCTATTCCACTTCTGGGCATATACCCCAGAGACACTTTAATACACAACAAGATATATGCACCACAATGTTCATAGCAGCTCTATTTATAATAGCCAGAAGCTGGAAGGAACCCAGATGTCCTTCAGAAGATGAATGGATACAAAAATTGTGGTACATATACACAATGGAATACTACTCAGCCACCAGAAACAATGACTTAACCAAATTCTTAAGAAAATGGCTGCATCTAAAGAATATCATCCTGAGTGAGATAACCCAGTCACAAAAGAATAGACATAATATGCAGTCACTGATAGTGGGATGCTAACCCCAGAGGCTTGCACTCCCCCAGAAACAACTTACAGACTGTATGAAGATCAAGAAACAAAGAAAACAAAACAAAACAAAAAAAATATTTACAAAACAAGAAAACTTTAACTATTTCCATGTTACATTTTGTTTTACATGTACTTTAGCTCATTGTAACTATTTAGTTTTCAAGGCATACAATCAAACCTTGAAAAAAATCAAGTACTGACTAAAAAATATATTCATATTGTTTTATGTAAAAATTATGTTTAAATCTGAAAAAAAGTATTGACAAAAAATTTATAATTTTAAGCAAAAAAATCTTTAAAATCTGTACATTTATCCTTGTTTTGTAAAATAAAGTTGTTTTATTAAAAAAAAACTGCCAAAATTTAAAACCTTTTTATATTTAAAGTCTTGGAATGTTTAAAGAATAAAGGCTAATACTTTAATATTATAAAATTGATATTCAACAAGCCAATAGCCCATATCAAATTAAATCAAGAGAAACTTACGGAATTCCACTAAAATCAGGTACAATAAAAGGTTGCCCACTCCTCCCTTAATTATGCAATTTAGAAGAGTGGGGTTGTGGTTGGATTTTAAAATGAATTCATTCTCTCATTCATTCATTAAAGAAAAAATTAATTAAAATAGATTATTTTCTCATAAAAAATATTGAGAGTAACTTAGAATCTTTCCCTCCCACTTACTATGCACCTCCCCTAACCTCAAGATCTATTCAGTGTATATCTCTTATTCGAAATAACAGACTTCTAAAAAAACAATCAGGACAAGATAAAATATAATGAGATGCAGCAAAAATGATCAGATAGAAGTTGAATATAACATCATAACAGGAGGAAATGAGTCCCAAACATAGGCCAAATGGTCAAAGACCCAACCATTATCATAGTCAAGAGTCTCATAAAATATTAAGTTAATAGCTATAATATATAGGCATATTGTATATAGGCAGAAGTTCTGGTGTAGACCCAGGTAGGCCCTGTGATTGCAACTTTAGTCTCAGTGAGTTTGTATGAGACTGCTTTGTTGACATAATGGTCACACACATCTGGGTCCTCTATCACCTCTGATTCCTACGATCTCTCTGCCTCCAATTACAGCAGGTTTTCTATGTTAAGAGTGGGTTGATTTGATGGAGACCTTCAATTTAGAAGTTCTCTCCACATAATGGCTGGGTATGGATTTATGCACTGGCTCGTATCTATAGCTGAAAGAAGCTTCCTCTTTACCTCACCTCTCTGAGTACACGTGTTGTAACTTATTATGAATTTCGCCTGATATACACATACAAATAATAGCATACTGTATTTGTCTCTCTTGGTATGTGTTATGTCACCTAGGATGACTGTTCCTACAACTATTCATTTGCCTTTACACTTAATGATGTCATTTTAGTAGCTGAGTATACTCCATTATGTAAATGTATCATCATTTCTTTAACCATTTTTGGTTGAGGAACATCTATGATGTTTGCACTTTCTGGCTGTTATGAATAGAGCTGAAATAAAAAAAGTTGAACAAGTGTTCTTCTGGTACAATGAAAGATCCTTTGTCTATATGCCTAGGTATAGCTGGGTTTTGAGTTAGACTGATGTTCAGTTTTCTGAGAAACTGCCATATTCATTTCCATAGTGGTTGTAGAAGTTTTCACTCTCACTAACACTGAGGGAGTATTTCTCTTACTCTACATTTTCACCAGTATAAACTATCACTTGTGTATTTTATACTACCCATTCTGACATGTGTAAGATAGAATATGAAAGTAATTTTATTTGCATTTTTCTTATGGTTAAATATGAAGAACACTTCCTTAACTGTTTTTCAGCCAGTTGGGATTCCTCTGTTGATAATTCTCTTTAGATCAGTACCCATTTTACATGGATTTTTACTCATTTTATATTTAGTTTTTTGAGTTTTTCAATATTGTGAATGTTAGTCCCCTATCAGATATTTAGTTTATAAAAATCTTTTTCCCATTCTGCAGAATGGCATTTTGTTTCACTGACAATGTCCATTGTCTTTCAGAAGTTTTTCTGCTTGATTGGGTCACACTTTTTATCAGTCTTAGGGCTATCAGAAAGTTGTTTCCTATGCCACTATACTCAGTGCTATCCCCATCTATTGCTCTATTAGGTTCAATGTATCTGGTTTATCTTGATGTCCCTAATGCTCTTTCACTTGAGTTTTGTGTAGGGTAATAGATAAGGATTTACCTGCATTCTTCGACATGCAGACATCCCGCCAGATAAGCACAATTTATTGAAGATGCTCTTTTTTTCATTGTATATTTTTAGATTCATTATCAAAATCAGGTAATCATTAGGATTTGGATTATTACTAGGTTTTTATTTCTCAATTAAAATAAATTGAAAAAATTGTTTGCATTTATGACTACAAAATGTGGTTTACTATTACTGTATCTCCATAGTACATTTTGATATCAGAAATGGTGGTACTTCTAGAAGGTCTGTTATTGCTCAGGATCACTTTAGCTGCCATCAGATTTTTTTTGCTTATTTGTTTTCCCATATGAATTTGAGAATTGTCCTTTTTGGGCATGCAAAGAATTGTGAGGTATTGTTTTTAGGGATTGCACTGAATATGTAAATTTCTTTTGGTAGAATGACTTTCATTAGTTGTTCAGTCTCTGTGAGCCCCTATAGTCACAGGATCATTGGTTTTGTTATGTTTTCTGGTCGGTATCTTGACCCCGCTGTATCTTTTAATCTTTGCTTCCCCTATTTCATAAGATTCCCCAAGCTCTACCTAATGTTTAGCTGTTAGTTTAGGCATCTGTTTCCTTGGACACCTGGGTAAAGACCCTCAGAGGACAGTCACGTATTTTCTTTTCTACAAGTATAGGAAAATATCATTAATAGTGTCAACATCGAGCTCTGTCTTGAGGCACAAACCTCATGTTGTTCCATCACTGGTTGGCCATTGCCTCAAATGTTTGTCTGTCATTACATTATGATCTCTGCATATCTCATATGTAGGAAAAAGACTGGGTCCAAGATTTTTGTTGGTGGTTTTGGAAACTACCATTGGCAGTCTGTCCTCGTTACAGGATGTGGCCATTTCAGGTTTCAAATTTCCTATTGATAAGAGCATTATCTAGGGTTACCCTTATAAATTCTTAGGTATTTCCTTTGTCTTGGTTTCTAGTTCATCCTGAGATTCCCCTCCCCACCAGTCTCAATTATCTCTCCCTCTCTCATTCCCTTACTTGGTTACTTATATTCCCCTTCCATACTTTCTTTAACACAGATCCTTCTCTACATTCACCCCAATATCTATTTTGTTTTCTCTTCTCAGTAATATTCAAGCATCTTCCCTATGTTTTCTCTGTAATTTACTTTCTTTGGGTCTATGGAATTATGGCTTTATCCTCTTATGAAAATGTAAATATCATGTGTCTTTCGGGGCATGGATTAACTCATTCAAGATGATATTTTCTATTTCCATCCATGTGTCTACAAAATTAATGATGTCCTTCGTTCTAGTAGATAAATGGTATTCCATGTATGAGTGCAAAACATTTTATTTACTAATTCTCCTGTTAAGAGGCATCTACTTTGTTTTAAGTATCTGGCTATTATAAATAGAGCTGCAGTTAACATATTTGAATAAGCATCATTATGGTAGGTTTGATGTGGAGGGATGGATCTCTAGTTGGGCCCATTATTGGCTGGCCAATCCCTAAGTCCCTGCTCCAACTTACTTTCTCCATCTATTAGAGACAAGGCAAATTTTGAGTCATGAGTTTTATGAATCCGTTGTGTTCTTTTTTTATTTTATTTTTGTGTTTTTTAACTTTATTTTAAAAAACAAAGATAAAAGAAAAAAATTTTAAACATTTTTGCATAAATAAATACAAATACAATTGTGTCAGTGCTTGGCTTTTTTTTTTCTTTTTTTAAGGTTTGATACTATGCATTAAGGTCTTACTATTCAAAATGAGCAAAAAGTACATGTAAAACAGGGTGTAACCCAGAATTAGTCGACGTGTTCATGGTGTGTAAGGATTGAGCATGACTTTTTTTGTTTGTTTGTTTGTTTTTTGTTTTTGTTTTTGGTTTCTTTTCTTTTTTCTTGAACTTCACACATTCTGTGAGTTGTTTCTGGGGCAGTCCAAGCCTCTGGGGTTAGCATCCCACTATAAGTGACTGCATATTATGTCTGTTCTTTTGTAACTGGGTTATATCACTCAGGATGATATTCTCTAGATGCAGCCATGTTCTTAAGAATTTGGTTAAGTCATTGTTTCTGGTGGCTGAGTAGTATTCAATTGTGTAAATGTACCACAAATTTGTATCCATTATTCTACTGAAGGACATCTGGTTTCTTTCCAGCTTCTGTCTATTATAAGTAAAGCTGCTATGAAAATTGTGGTGCATGTATCTTTGTTGTGTATTAAAGTGTATCTAGGGTATATGCCCAGAAGTGGAATAGCTGGATCTTCAGGTAGTACTATGTCCAATTTTCTGAGAAATCGCCAGACTGATTTCCAGAGTGGTTGTATCAGTTTACAACCCCACCAACAGTGGAGAAGTGTTCCTCTTTCTCCGCAACCTCACCAGCATCTGCGGTCATCTGAATTTTGGATCTTGGCCAATCTGACTGGTATGAGGTGGAATCTCAAAGGGAGTTTTAATTTGCATTTCCCTGATGGCTAAGGATGTTGAGCACTTCCTTAGATATTTCTCAGCCATTCCATATTCCACATTTGAGAACGTTTTGTTTACCTCTGTACCCAATTTTTAATAGGGTTGTTTGATTCTCTGGTGTCTAGCTTTTTGAGTTCTTTGTATACCTTGGGTATTAGGCCTCTATCTGATGTGGAGTTGGTAAAGATCTTTTCCCATTCTGTTTGCTGCCATTTTGTTTTCTTGACAATGTCCTTAGCCTTACAGAAACTTTGCAATCTGATTAAGTCCCATTTGTTAATCTTTAACCTTAGAGCTTGAGCCATTGGTGTTTTGTTCAGGAAATTTTCTCCTGTGCCTATGTGTTCTAAGGTTTTCCCTACTTTCTCATCTAATAGTTACAGTGTATCTGGTTTAATGTGGAGATCTTTGATCCACTTATACTTGAGCATTCTACAAGGAGATAAGAAAAGAACTATTTTCATTCTTTGGCATGCTGAGTGCCAGTTGGACCAGCATCATTTGTTGAAGAGGCTGTCCTTTTTCCATTGAATTTCTATGGCACCTTTGTCAAAAATAAGGTGGCCATATACGTGAGGGCTCATTTCTGGATCTTCTATTATATTCCATTGATCCACATGCCTATTTCTGTAACAGTACCATGCATTTTTCAGCACAATTGCCTTGTAATATATTTTGAAGTCAGGAATAGTGATTCCTGCAGATGTTTTCTTGTTGTTGAGAATGGATTTCGCTATTCTAGGTCTTTTGTTATTCCATATGAAATTGCACATTGATCTTTCCAACTCAATGAAGAACTGGGTTGGAATTTTGATGGGGATTGCATTGAATCTGGAGATTACTTTTGGTAGAATGGCCATTTTTAAAATGTTGATCCTTCCAATCCATGAGCATGGGAGATCTTTCCATTTTCTGAGATCATCCTTGATTTCCTTCTTTAGAGGTTTGAAGTTCTTGTCATACAGGTCCTTCACTTGCTTAGAGTCACACCAAGGTATTTCATAGTTTTTGTGACGATTGTGAAGGGTACCTTTTCCCTCATTTCTTTCTCCACATGTTTGTCCTTTGAGTATAGGAAGGCTACTGATTTGTTTTAGTTAATTTTGTATCCAGCCACTTTGCTGAACTTGTTTATCAGCTATAGGAGTTCTCTGGTGGAATTTTTGGAGTCACGTAAGTAAACTATCATGTCATCGGCAAAGAGTGATGTTTTTATCTCTTCCTTTCCGATTTGTATCCCCTTGATCTCCTTTTGCTGTCTAATTGCTCCAGCCAGGACTTTCAGTACTATGTTGAATAGGTAGGGGGAGAGTGGGCAGCCTTGTCCAGTCCCTGATTTTAGTGAAATTGCTTCAAGTTTCTGACCCTTAAGTTTGATGTTGGCTGTTGGTTTGCTATATATTGCTTTTATTATGTTTAAGTATGTACATTGGATTCCTGTACTTTCCAGAATTTTTAACATGAAGGGGTGTTGAATTTTGTCAAATGCTTTATCAGCATCTAGTGAGATGACCATGTGATTATGTTCTTTGAGTTTGCTTATATGGTGGATTACACTGATGGACTTCCTTATATTAAACCATCCCTGCATCCCAGGGATGAAGCCTACTTGATCATCGTGAATGATCCTTTTGATGTGTTCCTGGATTCGGTTTATAAGGTTTTTTTGAGTATTTTTGCATCAATGTTCATAAGTGAGATTGGTATGAAGTTCTCTTTCCTTGTAGGGTCTTTGTGTGGTTTAGGAAGGAGGGTTATTGTAGCCTCAAAAAATGAGTTAGGTAGTATTCCATCTGATTCTATCTTGTGTAATAGATGGAGAGTATTGGTGTTATATCCGCAATAAATGCCTGATAAAATTCTGCAATGAACACGTCTGGACCTGGGCTTATTTTGGTTGGGAAGCTTTTGATGATTTCTTCTATTTCTTTAGGTGTTGTGGGATTATTTAGATGGTTTACTTGGTACTGGTTTGACTTTAGGATCTTGGATCTGTCTAGGAATTCCTCCATTTCCTCAGATTTTCCAATTTTGTGGAGTATAAGTTTTTGTAGTAGGATCTGATGATTTCTTGAATTTCCTCAGTTTCAGTTTTTATGTCTCCACTTTTCTTTCTGATTTTGTTAATTTATATACTCTCTCTTTGTCCTCTAGTTAGTCTGGCTAGGGTTATATCAATCTTGTTGATTTTCTCAAAGAACCAGCTCTTGGTTTTGTTGATTTTTTTCAATGGTTCTTTTTGTTTTTATTTGGTCTATTTTTGCCTTACTTTGGATTATTTTTTGCCGTCTACCCTTCTTTGGTGTATCTGCTTCCTTTTGTTGTAGGGCTTTTAGCTGTGCTGTTAAGTTGCTGATTTATGCTCTCTCCAGTTTTTTTTTCAGGTACATAATATAAATTTAATAGTACAAAATAAAAATATAAAAATCAACTATTTACTTTTGGATGTTAGAAATAATACACATAATAAAGTCAACACAGTACTAATAGTGCTATAAGGTAAGATTCCATGTTTCAGATGACAGGTACAACAATTAGGCCCACTGGTACCAAGAAGCACACATTTCTGCTTTTATTTCATGAGGAACATCTGGACTGCAGATAATGACACCAGGTATACTTGGCAAATTCTGAAACTATAACTGCTTCTATATATAGGTTCACATAACTGAAACTATGTGAGCATCATTGTAATGACTGGGTTAAATCCTCACGCTGAAAATAACAGGAAAACATTTCCCCACAGTAGTTACTAAATTGTCATGGTGCCAAAACAAAAAGGCCCCTCTCCTTTTTAACACAGGTGACCACTGAGGCACATGTATGCAAGGAGTTAAAAACCAAAAGTGTAATTTTATGCTATATGCTGGGTTTAAATTTATAGTCTGATTTTTAGATACAGCATTTCTGGTCTATAAAGAGAAATAGAAGAATTAAGGAACTTTGAAGTATCAGGAAAAATAACATTGTTATTTCTTCAATATCAAATCTTTCAGTGATTTTTATTTAGGATTGCTTTTATAGCCTGTTTCCACTAGGCTAGCTCAAGGAGATCCAGTGGTTGAAAATAACTTGAGAATACAAACTTCAAGGCTAAAATTTCATCATCTAAATGAAGAGATTTGAACAGAGCCCTTTACAAGAATTATTTAATGCAGAACTGCTACCCAGGATAAAAAATGCTAGACAGAAAAAAAAAAGTCATGCTGAAATTTCAATGAAACACCAAAAGCAGGCCTTTTTGATATAGGCAATTCTTCCACAGATAGGTAGTTCCTATTGCATGGTAAATCTCCAGTTCTGAGTAAATGCTTTGGTGGGTGATTTAAAGAAACATACATTCTATGGGAGTCAGCTGTAGAATCCAATCAACAAAATAAAGTAGATAAAATGTGAGGAAAAAAAACCACACTTCTCAATTTTTTTCATGCAGTAAGCATGCCCATCTTAAATCTGGTATTTTCATAAATAATCTCTGTTTCCCAGGAAGCTTGTATTATGAGCCAAGTTCAAACATGTTCTTACAGTTGATTATTAAAGAATGTTCTGAGGATTATTCATCATTATCTTCCTGATAGGCTCCATCTGCCATGACTAAGTGTAGAATCTTGGCATAGAGATGCTGATGCTCACTGCCCAAAATGTTCTCAACTATTGTTGAACAAATTTCAATATTCTCATCTTCATCCTCATGAATAGCCTTCACTTTTTCATAAACCTCAAAGAACTTTTCAAAGCCCATTTCTTGTTCCAAGTGAAGTCTTAGTTCCTCTAAATGGTTAAAGACACTGTCATATTCACATTCACTGGTAGTCTCAGCATCACTATTATCTGAGTGCCACTCCTCATTCAGGGCGCTTTCGCTGCTGGGGATGTCCTCCTCCTCTGGGGCGTCTGTCCTTCTCGTGTGCCCCACATCACTGCTTTTTAAAACAGCCTCTTCCTCCTCACTGTACTCGTCACCTGGTTGCTCCCTCAGTAGCTGCTCCATCGAGGCCTGGAGCTCTTGTAAGTCTGTGTCAGCTTCTTCAAATACAGTGTCTTCGGAATCAGAGGGCCCTTCTTTACTCTGTTCGTCTTCAAGCTCATCTAGTTCAAGACTGTCTTGATGAACGTCTCCTACAGTGGGAACGTCCATTAGGGTTCTGAACAGCTTGGAAGGATCTGGAAGTGAACAGGTCCTCAGCATCTTTGGATTGTTTGCATCAAACAAACCAGTTGAAAGTCCAATCAGTAAAGAGTTCTTGCTTTTAGCTTTTGGTGGAGAATCAGAGTGACATCAAATTGGAACTGGTTCTTCTGGTGAACAATGAATTGATTGAACTAAGTTCAATTCCTCAGAATGAAGCACTTTCTGGAAAAACAATTCTGGCTGTACTGACTTCTCTGCATCACACCCAGACTGTGGAGAACCATCTACTGCAGGTTCTATATGATCCTTACAGGACTGGTCCATAGTCCCTGGGATTCTGTCTTCACACACTTCATTCTGCTGCACAGCAGTGTTATCTTCCAACTCAGTTTCCTTAGCTGCATCCTCCTCTCTAGTCCACACATCATTAATCACAGGTGGCAAACTCCCATCTGAGGGTATGCTACTTGGCTCTTGTAGAACTTCTGTTTCCAAATCATCAGGTTCTTCCACATTTCCTTCTGATGCTGGTGAAGACTCCTTAGTAAACTTTGGACTTTTTGCTTCAGTAGAATCAACAGTAGCTGATGGGTTTATTTCTTTTGCAATCCACTGCAGATTCTCTTCTCCAGTGAGTAAGGGTTTGACGTTCTCCTCCTCAGCAGAAATCTCACTTTTAAGAGGAGTGTTTTCGAGTAGTTCTGTCTGTAGCTGTAACTCAGCTTCTCCAAGTATCTTCAGCACAGAATCGGTGGGGCTTTTTTCCCAGACTTTTCTTGGAGAGCCATTAGAATCTAACTTAATCACCTCTCCCACAGTATGTTTTTCCATTGCAGAGAAGGATGAATCCAATGTCACTTCATCCAGAGGAATCACAAGCTGACCTCCCATCTCCCACTTCTTGCAATCAGAGGAAATGGCATTTTCTTTCTCATGCTCTCTCTCATCTTTGTGAGCAACAGTCTCACAAGAGTCGGTGTGATGATGCTTTTCCTTTTCATCCTCTCGAGCTTTAAGATTTTCATTTAACCTGCGCAGTATTTGCCGCTTACTCGAAACAGCACTGCTACTTTTCTCCATTTCTTCTAAAGTTTCTTGGGTATCAGTAAAACTTCCATCCAGGCCCACTTCTTTCAAAGCTGAAGTCACAGAAATAACAGGTTTCATTTGCTGCTTTGATGGAGAACCACCTGCTTCATGATGCTCCAAAGGTGGAGGAACATCTGAGCTTTTCACCCTTGCCACCAGATGCTCCTCCCACACTTTCTTCTCTCTTTCATAAGCTTCCTTTCTCTTCCGCTCTAGCTGTTCTTTTAGTACAGCAGCACGTGCATTTGTTTGGGCCTTAAGTGACTCCATCTTTTTGAGCCTCATGTCAGCCTCTTCAGTTGCTTCTTGTCCTTTGGTACCATCAGCTTCTTTATTCTCACCACGAAGTTTGGCTTTAAACTGTTGGCGTTCATTTAAATTTTGTAGTCTTATTTACCTCAGTCTTGCCAGATAAACCACATGTCCTTCGGCTCGGGCTTTATTCTGCATAGCTTCTTGTTTGCACTGCAGGAACTCTTCCACTTGTTTGGCTCTCTCTACAGCTAGATGTCCTTTTTGCCTTTCTGGGAGCCACCGGCCATACACTTTCCCCTTCCATCTTGCTTCATTATCTTCTGCTCTCAGCTGCTGCATTTGGTCAAAAATGGCATGGTAATGTTCATACTGGCCTCGAGGAGAACGCGGTGATGGAGAGACAGCCCCTCCACTGCCGTAAAAGGAAGCCTTTACTTCACCGCTTCCACTAGCCCTTAAAACATTTCTCCATCCTTGTTCCCTGGCCCTATTTATCCTCTCCAACCGCTGCTTCTCTTGCCTCTTCACCTGCTCAGCCTTCATGAACCTAATCTGATCCTTCTGCTTCTTTTCTTTCTCAATGAATTCCAACCTTCTTTTTTTTTTTTTGGTGCTTCCTCAGACATTTTCTTCCTTTCTTCTCCAGAATTAATTTTCTTCACTGGAATTTGATGAGCCTGTTTATGTTTTGGGGGTGGTTTCTTTTCAAGTGACTTTTTATCTCCGTACTTCTTAGATGTTAAAGGCACTCCATATTTAGCAGCAGGCTTTGTGATTTTCTGAGCAGGGACAAAAGAACTGACGCTTTGTCCTGATGCTGGTCTTTTACCTGGGATAGGCTGTGGTCCAAACTTTGAAAATGTTTTTAGACAAAATTCTTTTGCAATAAGCTGAGGTGAGAGAAACTTTTCGATTCATTTAGCTATAAAACCTTTCTCCAATATGGAGTTGACTGAAGGTCTATCCCTAGGATTTCTTTTGAATAACTGAGAGAGCAAGCTTCGGAGATCATAGGAATAATGTAGAGACACTGGAGGAAAGGATCCAGATATTATCTTCAGTACAAGGTTTTTCATGTTTCCAGCTTCAAATGCATGTTTAAGTGTACACAACTCATACAGGACACACCCCAAAGCCCAAATGTCACTTTTGTTGTTATAAGGCTTGTTTTCACAGATCTCGGGTGACAAGTAGTATGGGGTCCCTATGCAAGTTCTTGCCAGCTCTACAGTGCTATTGAGAACTCAAGCAATTCCAAAATCTCCAAGCTGCACTGTCCCATCTTTGGTTAGAAATATGTTCTGTGACTTTATGTCGCGGTGAAGAATTTTTCTATCATGTACATGCTTCAAAGCCAAACATATCTGTACAAACCAGTCCAAAATCTGATCTTGGAACAAAGTGCCTTTCTGAGCATTTATTCGTTTAAACAGATCACCTCCTTCACAGTAATCCATTACAATGTAGAGAGAGCCATTTTCTTCAAATGATTCTTTATATTGGACAATATTTGGATGCTTCATGTTGGCCAACACAGCAACTTCTCTCCTTGATTCTTGCCTTTCTTTATCAGACATTCTTGAGATGTTAATTTCCTTGATAACATAATGTCTGCCATCCTCTGTAGATTTAACAAGAACAGCTTTTCCAAATGAACCTTCTCCAATCTTCTGTAGTCTAACATACTTCTCCATGGTTTTTTCCTAAGGCATTTTTATACATATGCTCAATGACACTGGACCTGAGTCAGAATAACAGTGGTGACCATAAGCACCGGTCTAGATGCGGCAGTGTCTTCCTATAGGACTTAAGGCAGAGGCACCACGGTGCATTTTGGAAATAACATGCTGTAGGAAAAAGCAAGTCTGTCTATCCAGCAGCCGCTCAACAGCCCAGACTGCTACTCCTACACCCGGCACCGGACTGTAGCTGACGCGACAGCTTGCCACCCTCGGGCCGGGCACCGTGCCCTGGAACCGGCCCTGGATACGCGGACGAAACAAACACAGCGGTTCCTGACCCCTTGGAAACGGCGGCTGCAACGGGGAAGTTCCTGGGTACCGCCCCCAACTTCACAGGTCCAGGTGGCTTGGCCAACACGGACCCGCAGCATGTGGGACTGGGAGGCTACCTGCCGCCCAAATCCTCCCTCCTCGCCACAGTGACTATGGATTCCGGCGTGCCGGCAACTGCACAGGCTCAAGGTAAGGATACCTCACGTTGCCACCCTGAAACCATAGGGCTACTGCTGAGCTTTTTTTTTTTTTTTTTCTTTTTTCTTTTTGGAAGCACTTAGGGCTATGAGTTTTCCTCTCACTACTGCTTTCATTGCATCCCATAGGTTTGGGTATGTTCTGTTTTTGTTTTCATTGAATTCTAGAAAATCCTTGATTTCTACTTTATTTCTTCTTTGACCCTGCTATTGTTTAACAGAGCATTGTTTAGTTTCCATGTGTATGTGGGCTTTTTGTTGTCTTTGTTTTTGTTAAAGACCAGCCGTAGACCATGGTGATCTGAGAGGATGCATGGGAGTATTTCAATCTTCTTATATCGATTGAGGCTCGTTCTGTGTCCAATTATGTGGTCAATTTTCGAGAAGGTGCCACGGGGTGATGAGAAGAAGGTGTATTCTTTTACTTTAGGATGATATGTTCTGTAGATATCTATTAAGTCCAGTTGGTTCAAAGTCTCTGCTAGTTTTACAGTGTCCTTGTTCAGTTTCTGTTTCCATGATCTATCCATTGGAGAGAGTGGGGTATTAAAGTCTCCCACTATTATTGTGTGGGGTGAAATGTGTTTTTTTAGCTTTAGTAGGGTTTCTTTTATGAATGTGGGTGCTTTTTTATTTGGAGCATATATGTTAAGGATTGAGAGTTCCTCCTGACAGATTTCCCCAGTAATGAGTATAAAGTGTCCTTCTTTATCTTTTTTGATAACTTTTGGTTGGAAATTTACTTTATCCGATATTAGAATGGCCACACCAGCTTCTTTCTTGGGTCTGTTTGCTTGGAAGTTTTTTCCCACCCTTTTACTCTGAGATATTGTCTCTCCTTGTCTCTGAGATGAGTTTCCTGTATGCAGCAATATGCTGTATTTTGTTTATGTATCCAGTCTGATAGCCTATGTCTCTTTATTGGGGAGTTGAGTCCATTTATGTTAATAGATATCAAGGAATAGTGGTTGATGTTTCTTGCTATTATTGCTTTTTTAGGTTGAGTTTGGTCTGTGTCTTTTTTTTCTTTTGGTTTTCTTGCTTAGGAGTTTTCTTGTTTTTACTAGGATGTAGTTCCCCTCATTGTATTGGGTTTTCCACCTATAATTCATAGTAGTGCTGGTTTTGTGGTCAGATATTTTGTAAATTTAGATTTGTCTTGAAATATCTTCATCTCTCCATCAGAGGTGATTGATAGTTTTGCTGGGTATAATAGTTTGGGCTGACACGTGTGCTCTCTTAGGGTGTGCATGATGCCTGTCCAGGCTCTTCTAGCTTTCATAGTCTCTGTTGAGAAATCGGGTGTGATTCTGATTGGTCTGCCTTTATATGTTACCTGACCTTTTTCCCTTACTGCTTTTAGTATTCTTTCTTTGCTTTGGGCACTTGGTGTTTTGACTATTATGTGTCGGGAGGAATTTCTTTTCTGGTCCAACCTATTTGGAGTTCTGAAGGCTTCTTTTATGCTTGTGGTCATCTCAATCTTAAGGGTAGGGAAGTTTTCTTCTATGGTTTTGTTGAAGATATTTACTGTGCCTCTTAGTTGATACTCTTCTCCCTCTTCTATTCCTATTATCCTTAGGTTCGGTCTTCTCATTGTGTCCTGGATTTCCTGGACATTTTGAGTTAGGAGCTTTTTGGTTTTTGCGTCTTCTCTGGCTGTTTTGTCTATGTTTACAATGTTGTCTTCTGCCCCCGAGATTCTCTCTTACATCTCTTGTAGTCTATTGGAAATGCTTGCTTCTGTGACTCCTGATTTCTTTTTTAGGTGTTCTACCTCTAGGTTTATCTCTTTTAGTGTTTTTGTTATCGTGTCAATTTCCATTTTAAATTCCCTCTTCCATTCCTTCATATCTTTGGTTCTGTTTTCCTCTAAATCTTTGAGTTCTTTGAGGGTTTTTCTTGTTTCCTCTTTAAAAGCTTCTGAATTTTTTTTGTTTTTTCCTCCCATTCTTGTTTAAGGATCTCTATCAGCGTCTTGAGGTATGATTTTAGGTCTATGTCTTCTTTTTCTGGAGTGTTTGGCATTCCAATGTTTGCTGTTATGGGAGAGCTGGGTACTGGTGTTGCCAGGTTGTCTTGGTTTCCTTAGGATATTCTCTTTTGCTTTCCTCTTGCCATCTTGTTGTCAGTGATATGTTCTTGCCTTTCCCTTGTATCTGGTCTGTTTCTCTGGATCTCCACTGGTCCAGGTGGCAGATGGTCCGAGCCCTGTTTTGCGCCCTAAGTCGCTGGTTGGGAACAGAGGTCCCAATGCTGTGTCCTGGTCCCTGGATCAGGCAGGGCAGGGGCGTGCTTTCCGTGTGCACTCGGCAGAGATCTCTCTGCTTCCTGGATGCTCAGATCCCTTACTCACCAGTCTTTAAACCTTTGGGAACTCTGTGTTAGTGTTCTTAACCCTCCACTAGAAAAGATAATTGTCTTTCTGTTTCTAGGTAATCTCACATATTGATTATTCCTACCTTAACAGCTGCATATTATGGTGTGAAAATATACCACATATTTGTTAATAATTTGTCAGTTGATACACATATGGGCTGTATTCATTCCTTGCCTATTGTAATTAGAGTTGCTAACAAAGTGGAAGTTTATATTTATTTCTTAATGAATTGAACTATATATTACCTTGATAGTAAGCCCAGAAATGTTTTTTCACAGCATATTTTCTAAAGATTAGCAGAGCCTACTAGGCCTTCCCGGTAGCCAAGGCTCTATGGTTTGGTTTCTCAGGGAAAAAAAAAAACTCTTGGTAACAGGTGGTAATTTGAAACAACAAAGTATTGGGCAACATGAGGATAAAAGTGGAGTGGAATAACTCCATATATCTCAAGCCAAATTATCTTTTAATTGTCTTTATGAAATTATTTGTTGTCTGGAGGATTTTCCAAGAGTGCCACAGTGCTATACAATGTACATGACAAGAATGTAATAAACAACTCCGGTGATTCTCCATGGAGCACATTTGTCAATTTCTGATTTTAACACAGTAAAGAACTTCCAAAATTTCTCCCAAAGGAAACTCAGAAAACTTTACCTAACTTCTGCCCAGCTATTCATTAGTGTCTAGCCAACTGCAAGATATCATCATTAACCATCAGAAGGTGAAAGTGACAACTTGCTTCAGGGATAAATAGTTTTTCCTTCATCTGAGGTATTCCAAAGTCTCCATGCAGAGAGTGTTAGTGACACTGAAGATGATAAAGTAATGGACTCTCTGTGGGATATTACATCTACCTATACTCTTGTTTTATAATGCCAGGAAATCTTGGCTAGCCTGCAAAGCACTGAAAGAAAAAATATGGGACAGGTAAGCATTTTCTTGCATTATTTCACTGGACAGAGTAGTAGACAGTGTACTTAATATGAGAGTCACACTAAGGTATGCTTCTACATGACTGATATCAGAAGCAGCTCTTTCTCATCTTTTGACTTTTCTCATCCTTGCTGTGGTTAGGCAACTGAAATTATTCCAAGCATAGACTTGCATTTAAATTTTTCTTTTCTGTTCTACATTATCTATTATCATCTAAAGCCAACATTAATCATTGTATCTTTTGCAAATAAACGGTTTAATTAAAATAGGTAAATCCTTTGTTTTCATCCAAAATGTGTCTCATGTCTTAGTGCTCAGCTGAAAACAGCATTCAGTGTGACATCTATATTTAGAGTTATAGAATTTAGTGGATGAATTTAAGCTGATTGTACCTGTGATAAAGAAAATACAAAGTAAGTTGCAAATAAAATATAAGGTTTCAAATCTGAGTTTCAAAGAATCTGTTTGTACATATGTTGAACTTTAAAGGTTTTAGTGCTTTTCAGATGGACTGAGAAAAGTAAATATGATTCAGGCATATCTCCAGAATCTGATTCCACAGTAAAAGATCTAAGATGAATAAAATTATTAATAAATAACATTATTTATATAATGATTCATCTATATGCAGATGTTATGTAAACTGATGCTTGTATACATGAAACGAATACTAGTGACTCTTTTCAAATATTTTATATTCTCTCACGTTGGTAAGTAGTACTGATTTATGAAAATCTGACACATTCTTGGTAGCGTATAAGTGTTATTTTCATACATATTTATAATATGAGGAATGATTGTATTCTAATGATTTAATGTTGTATTCCTAATCGTATTTTTCACAAATTCATTTTCAAAGCCTTTATTGTGTTAAAATGTCATTATGTTGCTGATCAACAGAGATATAGCTGCAACATCTGTGTAAATTTCTTCCTAAAGTAAGAGGAATTCAAAGTCATAAAATTATATTCTGCAGTGTTCTCAAGCAAAGAACTTGTAATGGAATGCAGTAATGTCTCTCTTCTCACCAGAAGGAGTCACCCTAGATAAGTGTGCACAATAGAACAGATTTCAGAATTCTGGCCATTCCTTCA
Organism: Micromys minutus; assembly: GCF_963924665.1. Classification (NCBI taxonomy): domain Eukaryota; kingdom Metazoa; phylum Chordata; class Mammalia; order Rodentia; family Muridae; genus Micromys; species Micromys minutus. Next base: position 31,338,930 of record NC_137965.1, read on the forward strand.
GTTGGCACTGAAGCCTTTTAATGTCTTCTCAGGATGAAGCCATGAAAACCACTGAAGAAGTGGCTCTTCAGATCCTTTTGCTCTGTCAGTTTGGGATAGGTACTATAGCTAACATCCTTCTGTTTGTCCACAATTTCTCTCCATTTTTGACTGGATATCAGTTCCGACCAACACAAGTGATTTTTACTCACATGGCTGTGACCAACACTTTGACTCTCCTCATGAGTGTGTTTCCAAACAATGTGATGGTTTTTGCTCAACAGAATCCTCTAAATGACCTCAAATGTAAACTTGAGTATTTCCTTCGCCTGGTGGCAAGAAGCACAAATTTGTGCTCCACCTGCGTCCTGAGCACCTATCAGTTTGTTACTCTTGTTCCTGGTAAATTGGATATGCTGATGCTCAGAGAAAGAAGACCCAAGGTCATAAACTACTCCTGTTGCAGTTGTTGGTTGTTTGGTGTCTTATATAATGTCTACATTCCAATGAAAGTTAGTGGTCCACAAAAATCATGTAATAAAACTGACCTTAAAAGCAAGAGGGTATGTTTCACATCTGGTTTTAGTGCAGGCTTTATCTTATTACAGTTTTCTCATGATGCCATATTTATCAGTGTGACAGTCTGGACCAGTGTGTCCATGGTAATTATCTTGTACAGACACCATCAGAGACTGAAAAACATTCTTATTCCCAATCAAGAACAGAATGGCTACGCTGAGATCAGAGCAGCCCATAGCATTGTGATGCTTGTGGTCACATTTATAAGCTTTTATTTTCTACACTGTATCTGCTTCACACTTCACATGGTTTTTGTAGACTCTCGTCTGTGGCTGAGACATGTAGGAGAAGTTTTAATTTCAAGTTTCCCTGCTATTTCTCCCTTACTGTTGATCTTTAGGGATCCTAATTATCATTGTTCTCTGACCTTCAACTACTGAAAGCCTGTCATTTAAAATGCTAAACACTGAAGACAGGTTAGTAACATCACTTAAAAAATTAGAAATCCTTTATTCATTAAATGGATATTGAACATCTTTATTTATGGACAAGGTATGGTGGCTCACTGCTATAGTCCCAGCACTATGTTAGCTGAGGTAGCACAATTGGTATGTAATCAATGGTAGCTCTGATTAAAGGAGGAGTTCCAGTACATCCTGTATACAGAGCATCTGCCTCAAACTTTTCCTCTTTCACCCCACAAAGAATATTCACAATTATCTTAGAAAGTCAATGTCTTATGACAAAGCCAGATCAGTCACTCGACAAGGTCTTAAGGGAGAGAGTAAGGATTGAAAAGAGACAATTAGACATTATAACATGACCATGGACAGTGCTGGGGCTGAAGCAGCTTTATTTTTCCTGGGCTGCTTTTATATCATTCTAAATACATCCATACACCATGGCCAAAGACTTAGATAAAAGGCAAATTAATAAAGCAAAGTAGTAAACAACGAGATCACACAAGATAGTAATTAAGCAAATTAGTAAGCAAAGTCCCATGGACCCTGTTTTTAATATACTTATCTATTTCTTTGTCTGAACAAAGAGACAAATGCCAGTTTTCTAGAAGCTGTACCAAAGGCTCTGAACTTGCATTTGATATATGGAAGGCTTCCAGTCTAGAAAGAAAATGTGCTCAACAGGTTCTACTTTCCTCATAAACTCTGGCCACAACCACCTGACCTATCTAAATGAAAACATTGTTATTATTTGAATGGTTTCTTCATATTCTATCTCCTCTTTATAGGAATAATAACTCATATATATTAGCATATAATTGTCACTTTGATAGTCTAAATTTTATTGTGGAAAACAACCATCTATACTTCTCATAGGCTAATGGGCACTACCTAAGCAAAAGAATGTATTTTCACTCCTTCTTTGTTCTGGTTTTATCCCTCATAAATACTGGCATCTTGACCAAACCAAAACATAGATTGCAATATTGTTAATCACATAACCTAAAACATTCTTTGTATCAACCTAAAGATTTTTTTTCTGATGAGTGGTTATTGAAAATGATTTATAGATTAATAGGCAGCCAAAAGAATGAGAAAACATTTTTATCAATTCCACACCCGAAAGAGGACTCATACACAAAATACATAAAAAACTAGAAAACTAAATATTAAACCACCATAAAATTCTCTTAAACTTGAGAATATAAACTGAGAATTACCAATATCTCAAATTGCCGAGAAACAAGAATAACTTAGAAGAAATATTCTATATCTTCCTCCATAAGAGAAATGTAAATTAAAATTAGTTTGATATGCTATCTTGCATCTGTAAGAATTGCTAAGGTCCAGTTATACAACACCTAGAAATATGACCAACAGCTCTATCCTATTACTTGCTCAGTTATGTTCAGAGAGGCTTTAGTCATACTACCAGAAGCTGGAAAAATATCTCTCACATCCCTCATCAATTCTAGGAAGTTTCCACTGTACTACATTTACATATACCCCCAAACTGAGAAATGGTACAAAATACACTAGAGTATTTCTCAGCTGTTAAGAAAAAGACTGAAATTTTCAGGCAAAGAAATGTAACTAGAAAAAAAACTCATTCTGAATGAGGCCACCCAGACCCATAAAGATAAACATGGTGTTCACATGTAAGTGGATATTTGCTATTAATTAAAATATAAACATGCTACAATCCAGAAACCCAAAGAACCTAAGAAACAACAAGGGCTTTACAAAAAATGCATAAATGTATCAGGGAAGGTGATATGGAATAGATTTTGCATGTGAACTAGAGTTTAGGAGGGAAGGGCATAGGAAAGGATCAGGTGGGAGAGGGAGGGATGTAATATGGGAGAGAGATGATTGCAATTAAGGGGCATTTGAGGAGTAATGTGGAAGTGTGGTGCAGTAGAAACTTCCTGGAATTTGTGAGCGTAAACCTAATTAGGACTCCCACTCTTGTGATGAAAGATTTTAACTATCTTCTGTAAACAAACAAGGCTTTCAGTAGTGGAACTTAATCACTAACAAAAACACAAAAAGTATTACCTACAACCTACCCTGCTTCAACGTGTGCTGGGTAATGGTGGCTCAGAGGTTATAGTTGTGACCAAAAAATGACTTTTCAAATTTGAGGCCCAGACCACAAGAATGAGCCCATGTCTCACACTGCCTGTTTGACCAGGAACTGGATACTAGACAGCCCAGAAATATACATGATAGCAACAAAAGCTTAATGAAATGATTCCTAGTAATATCCTGCTATATTCATAGATTGGTGTCTAGCACAGTCATCATGAGATGGGCTTACTCAGGTATATGATGGGAACAGAGGCGTAGACACAGACAAGCATTCAGTGATACTCAGAGGATGCTGCGGAAGATGGAGGATCAACATTATTTCTATCTACCCTTGATATTGATAACTTGCAAAATATTTTAATAGTTAATATCTTTTTTATTTGTGTACAAGAAGCAAGTTTCATGTCCAGCAACTTTACTTGTTAGCTCACAAATATCTACAACTACAGATTCAGGAGATGTGATGCCCACTCTGGCTTCCATGAGCACTGTACACATGTGGCACAATGACTCACCTAGGAAAAGAAAAACATACATGTAAATGAAAAACAAATAAATCATTTTTTTTCTAATTTTTGGCTTTTACTTTTCAACAATGATTGGCAGAAAATTTGTCGTATAAAGATTGCTGCTTTATATTTTATCAAGTGTTTGCATTTATTCTAGCTGTTTTCATAATTGAATTTTTAAAATTGCTTTAGAATTTTCAGTCGTTTTTATTTTTATTAAATGTTCTCTGTATGTACAATTCAGGTGTTATCCCCCTTCCACCAATCCCATATATCCTCACCCTTCCAAATCTACATGAAGGTGCTCCGTCTCCAAAGCTCTATCTCCTACCTCAACATTCCCCTACACTGTAAAAATGACCATTTTCTGGACCAAATTCCTCTCATTTCATTGATGGCAGAGAATGATATCCTCTAGTGGTTATACACCTGGGGCCATGGGTCTCTTTGTGCAAACTCATTGGTTGGTGTTTTAGTCCCTGAGAGCTGTGGTGGGTTTGGTTTGTTGATAATTTTGTTCTTTCCAGATCTTTTCTACTCCTTCAGTCCTTTCTCTAGCTTCTTCATTGGTGTCCCCATGTTCATTCTGATGGTTAGCTGTAACCGTCCTCCTCTGTATGAGTATGGTTCTGGCAGAGCCTCTAAGGAGGCATCCATATCACATTTCTGCCAGGAAGAACTACTTGGTATCAGAAATAGTGCTAAAGTTTAATGGCTGCTTATGGAGTGGATCTCCAAGTGAGGCCATCTTAGGATGATCTTTTCTCCAATCCCTGCTCCTCTATTTGGACCGAGGCATCCACCTTCTGGCATCCCTTCTCTTTGAGTTTCATAAGTTCTATGAATTGTTTATTGGGTGTTCCAAGTTTCCGAGAAATTGCCTGACTAATTTCCATGGTGGTTGTACCAGCTTACAACACCGCCATCAGGGAAGAAGTGTTTCTCTTTCTTAACAACTTCACAATAGTCACAAAAAATATAAAATACCTTGATGTTACCCTAACCAAGCAAGTGAAAGATCTTTATGACAAAAACTTCAAATCTCTGAAAAAAGAAATTGAAGAAAACCCCAAAAGGTAGAAAGATCTTCCATGACCATGGGTTGGAAAAATTAGCATAGTAAAAATGGCCACCTTGCCTAAAGAAATCTACAGGATCGATAAAGAACAATGGGGTAAAATTAAAGACACAAAAATGAACCCACACACTTATGGTCACTTGATCTTTGACAAAAGTGCTAAAAACATTCAATGGTAAAGGAACAGCCTCTTCAAAAATGGTGCTGGTTCAACTGGCAGTTGGCATACAGAAGACTGCAAATTCTTCCTTTCTTATCTCTTTGTACAAATCTCAAGTCCATGTGAATCACAGATTTCCACATAAAATCAGGCACACTGAAACTAATAGAATAGAAAGTGGGGAAACTATTAAAAAACATAGATATGGGGGAAATTTCCTGAATAGAACACCAATGGCTTATGCTGTAAGATCAAGAATCAACAAATGGGATCTCATAAAATTGCAAAGCTTCTGTAAAGCAAAGGACACTGTCAAAAGAATAAAACAGCAACCAACAGATTGGGAAAAGTTCTTTACCAAACCTATATCTGATAGAGGACAAGTATCCAATATATACAAAGAACTCAAGAAGTTAAACTCTAGAAAGTCAAATATTCCTATTTAAAAGTAGATACAGAGCAAAACAAAGAATTCTCAACTGAGGAATTTCGAATGGGTGAGAAGCACCTAAAGAAATGCTCAACTTTCCTAGTCATCAGAGAAATGCAAATCAAAACTACAGAGATTCCACTTCACACTAGTGAGAATGGCTAAGATCAAAAGCTCAGGTGACAGCAGATCTTCAGACGTTTTAATATTTATGTTAACAGCATAAAAACATGCAAAATTAGTATTGGTTTTAACAATATAATGTGGGGTGAAAAGACTGGTGTTTCCATTAGAACCAATATTACACAATTCAGAGAATATTTAAGAATGATATGATAATTCCATGTGAAGTACAGAAGGTCACATATTATTTTATTATCTTAGCTGCTAACATAAACAGAGAAACAAAGATAGAATGTGATGTGATAATAGGTAGTCCACACAATGAGTCACATTCTCTGTTGATAATATGGAAAAATTTTCGAGGGGAACAATATTTCTGAAATTTAAGGAGGTTTAACAACTCTGTTAACTGGTCAGAGTTCATTTTTACTAGATCCCTGACAGTAGGTTGTGACTCCTCACTTTATTATAGTTGAAAAATATAAACCTCAGAATGCAATCGTATTTGTTGCCTTTTTCAAACCCTTCTTATTTATTCTTTGCCATGTTGGAACAATACTATGTTGGCTTCATACACAAATGATACAGGTGATTTTGAGTTGAGATTTATAACTATTTCAAATTAACATAAGAACAGCAAACCTATGAGGATATAAAATGATTTCTCATTCTGTTAGGCTATCAAGTCCCTTATTTTACTTTGCTCTTGAAATTATAAATGTCAGGTGTCATCTTCCCTTCTAACAGCTGTTGTCCCATGCGGTATATATTTCTTAGAGTTTCTAGCAGACCCCACATGCATGTCAGCTTCGATTTCATGTCATATTTCCCCAATAGTTCTACCATATGTCTGCCTACATAGCTAATTTTATACTTTCTCACACACTCACATATCATCTTTCCAATTTTCTCACTTACTCTCTACTCCTCCTTTTTTCATATTCTTTACTGCCTTCCTCCCTTCCACTTAAAAATTACACTTATTAATTTGATCATGGTCCATATGTCAGAATATTCATGTAGATGTAGAGGATGACATCCAGTAGTTGAATGGCATCCTCCACAATGTAGATTCCCCAAGATTAAACTTATATTGTTAAGCTTATCCGAAACTGTATCTACTCACTAAACTCTTTCACTAGCTCTTGAATTAAATATTTTGTTATATATGTTTTTAGGTAAATATAATTTATCTGGGAAAGAGAGGTGGAGTTATACCTTAGATTTTGGGACTGTTCAACTATTTTTTTTATTTTCATTTTACATCCTAATCACTTCTCCACCTCCCAAGCTCACCCTTCTACAATCTTTCCCACATTTGCGCTTCCCTTTTTCTGAAGAATACCACCTCTCTTGTTGTACTCCTATGTGGGCACATCAAGTCTATATCAGGTTAGACATATCCTCTCACTTGGAAACCAGACAAAACATGACGGATAGAACATATACCCCTGACTGGCAATGCATTTACTGATACCCTGTACTCTAGTAGATTAGGACCCAAATGAAGACCAAGTACCACATCTACTACATGTGTGGGGTGGTCAAGGTTCAGCCTCTGTATGCTTTTTGTTTGTGATTCAGTCTCTGAGTAGCCTAAGGCTCCAGGTTAGTTGACCCTGTTAGTCTTCCTGTGGAGTTCCTATGTCATCTGTGGCCTTCAATTCTTCTCCCAATATTTTCCATAGGAGTCGCCAAGAAATAACTCCTGTTTGGCTACCAGTTTCTGCATCTGTCTGAGTCAGCTACTGGGTGGAACCTCTCAGAGGACAACCATGCTATACTCCTGTCTGGAAGCATAACATAGCATAATTAATACTATTAGGAATTTGTGCTTCCCCATGGGATGGGTCTGTAGTTGGGACAGTTATTGGTTGGCCATTCCCTGAGCCCCTTCTCGACCTCCCATCTTAGGATTATTTTGTAAGCAGGATAAATTATAGGGTGAATATTTTGTGGGTGGTTTGAAGTCCATAATGCTCCACTGGGGTTTCCGCTTGTTCATAGGAAGTAGCCATTTCAGATTCCAGATACCAGATATTGTGAGTCTCTGGTAAGGGCACCCCCACTGATTCTTGGTCACATCTCCAATCTCAGGTCTCTTGTATAGCATTGAGATGCCTCCCCACATCTCACACCTATCAGTTACACATTTCCATTTACTCTCATGTCCATCTTGCTATCTTTCCTATTCTTTCCCATCTCTAATCATAAATCCCCCAATTTTAAACTCCAATACCACTCCCACAGTTTCCTCCCTCCATCTGTTCCCTATGGATATTTTATTCCTTTGTCTAAATGTGATTCAAACATTATAATTTGTGCTTTTCTTCTTGTTCATCTTTTTGAGCTGGTGGGTGTGGCATGGCATCTGTATTTTATAGATAATAACCAATTGTAAGTGTGTAGATATCATTAATGTCTTTTTGGGTCAGGTTTACCTCACTCAGGATGATAAATTCAAGTTCAATCAATTGGCTTGCAAATTTCATGATGTGTTTATTTTATTTTTTAATTGAAAAAACTTATTTTAAGAAAAGATAAATGTACAGATTTTAAAAGTATTTTTGCAGAAAAGTATATGAATACATTTTTGTCAGTACTTAATTTTTTAAAAGTTTGATAGTATGTCTTAAAATTTTACTAGTTACAATGAGCATAAAGTAAATGTAAAACAAGGTGAAACCTGGAAATAGTCAAAGTTTCCTTGGAATAGATTAAGAATAATGATTTTTCTTTTTTCTTTTTTCTTTTTTTTTTTTTTTGGCCTTTGTATTTTCTTGAACTTTATATAGTCTGTAAGTTGTTTCTGGGGTGTTCAGAGTTTTCTGGGGTTAGTATCCAATTATCAGTGACTGCATATTATGTCTGTTCTTTTGTGACTGGGTTACCTCACTCTGGATGATATTTTCTAGATTTATACATTTTCTTTTTTTATAAATTAAACAATTTTATTTTTTAAAGAAACAAAGATAAATGTACAAATTTTAAGCATTTTTATATAAAAGTATATAAAAATATTTCTGTCAGTACATGATTTTTTTAAAGGTCTGATAGTATGCATTAAAATCTTACTAGTAACAATGAGCATAAAGTACATGTAAAACAAGATGTAACCTAGAAATAGTAAAAGTTTTCTTGGAGTGTAAAGATTAAGCATAATGGTTTTTCATTTTCTTTTTTTTTTTTTTTTTTTTTTGGCCTTTGTTTTTTCTTGAACTTCATATAGGCTATAAGTTGTTTTGAGGGTGGTCAGAGCTTTCTGGGGTTAGTATCCAATTATCAGTGATGTAAGTCTGTTCTTTTGGGACTGGGTTAACTCACTCAGAATGATATTCTCTAGATGCATTCATTATCTTAAGAATTTTATAGTCATTGTTTCAGATAGCTGAGTAGTACTTCATTGTGTAAATTTACCACAATTTTGGTATCCATTCATCTACTGAAGGACATCTGGTTTCTTTCCAGGTTCTGGCGATTATAAATAGGGCTGCTAAGAACGTTGTGGTGCATGTATCTTTGTTGTATGTTGGGGCTTCTCTGGGGTATATTACCCAGAAGTGGAATAACTGGGTCTTCAGGTAGTACTATGTCCAATTTTCTGAGGAATCGCCAGACTAATTTCCAGAGTGGTTGTACCAGTTTACAACAGCACCATAGTGGAGAAGTGTCCCTCTTTCTCCACATTCTCGGCAGCACCTGCTGTCATCTGAATTTTTTATCTTAGCCATTCTGGTTGATGTGAGGTGAAATCTGAGGGTTATTTTGATTTGCATTTCCCTGATGGCTAATGATGTCAAACACTTCCTTAGAAGCTTCTCCACCATTCGATATTCCTCAATTGAGAACTTTTATTTAGCTTTGTACCCCATTTTTAATAGGGTTGTTTAATTCTCTGGTGTCTAACTTCTTGAGTTCTTTGCATACCTGGGATATTAGGGCTATATTAGATGTGAGGTTGGCAAAGATCTTTTCCCACTCGGTTGGCTGCTGTTTTATTTACTTGACAGTGTCCTTAGCCTTACAGAAACTTTGTAATCTCATTAAGTTCCATTTGTCAATCTTTGACCTTAGAGCACGAACCATTGGTGTTCTTTTCAGGAAATTTTCTCCTTTGCATATGTGTTCTAAGGTTTTCCCTACTTTCTCATTTAATAGTGTCAGTGTGTCTGGTTAAATGTGGAAATCTTGAATCCACTAGCACTTGAATTTTGTACAAGGAGATAAAAAAGGGTCTTTTTTCATTCGTCTGCATGCTGAGTGCCAGTTGGACCAACACCATATGTTGAATAGGCTGTCCTTATTCCATTGAATGTTTACAGCTCCTTTGTCAAAAGTCAGGTGACCATACGTGAGGGCTCATTTCTGGATCTTCTATTCTATTCCATTGATCCACTTGCCTATTTCTGTACCAGCACCATGCAATTTTTAGCACAATTAACTTGTAATATAGCTTGAGGTCAGGGATAATGATTTCTGTTTGCGAGTTGTTGAGGATGGATTTCGCTATTCTAGGTCTTTTGTTATTCCAGATGAAATTGCACATTGCTCTTTCCAACTCAATGAAGAATTGGGTTAGAATTTTTATGGGGATTCCATTGAATATGTAAATTGCTTTTGGTAAGGTGGCCATTTTTAAAATGTTGATTCTTCCAATCTATGAGCATGGAAGATCTTTCCATTTTCTGAGATCTTCCTCAATTTTCTTGTTAGGAGATTTGAGGTACATGTCATGAAGGCCCTTCTCTTGCTTATTTTAGTCACACCAAGGTATTTCATAGTTTTTGTGACTATCGTGAAGGGTATCTGTTCTCTAATTTTTTTCTCCACATGTTTGTCCTTTAAATATTGAAAGCTACTGATTTGTTTGAGTAATTTTATATTCAGACACTTTGCTGAACTTGATTATCAGCTATAGTTCTCTGTTGGAATTTGTGGGGTCACTCATGTACACTATCATGTCATCTGCGAACAGTGGTGTTTTTACTTCTTCCTTTCCAATTTGTATCCCTTTGATTTCCTTTTGCTGTCTAATTGCTCCACCCAGGAATTTCCAGTACTATGTTGAATAGGTAGGAGGAAAGTGAACAGCCTTGTCAAGTCCATAATATTAGTGGGATTGCTTCAAGTTTCCCACTGTTAAGTTTGATGTTGGCTGTTGGTTTGCTGTATTTGCTTTTATTGTGTATATATATGAGCCTTGGATTCCTGTTCTTTCCAAGACTTTTAAGATGAAGGGGTGTTGAATTTTGTCAAATGATTTCTCAGCATCTAGTGAGATGACCATACGGTTTTCTTCTTAGAGTTTGTTCATATGGTGGATTATTTTGATGGATTTCCTTATATTAAACCATCCCTGCATCCCAGGGATGAAGCCAACTTGATCATGGTGAATTATTGCTTTGATGTGTTCTTGGATTCTGTTTGCAAGGATTTTGTTGAGTATTTTTGCATTAGTGTTCATAAGTGAGATTGGTCTGAAGTTCTCTTTCCTTGTACGGTCTTTGTGTGGTTTAGGAACATGTGTTATCGTAGCCTCAAAAAATTAGTTAGGTAGTGTTCCATCTGATTCTGTTTTGTGGAATAGTTTGGAGAGTATTGGTATTTTGTTATCAATAAATGTCTAATAAAATTCTGCAATGAACCCATCTGGACCTGGGAATTTTTTATTGGGAGACTTTTGAGGACGGCTTCTATTTCTTTAGGTGTTATGTTATTATTAAGATTGTTTACCTGGTCCTGGAATAACGTTAGTATCTTGTATCTGGCAAGGAATTCATCCATTTACTCCAGATTTTTCAGCTTTGTTGAGTATAGGCTTTTGTGGTAGGATCTGATGATTTCTTGAATTTCCTCAGTTTCAGTCATTATGTCCCCAATTTCCTTTCTGTTTTGTTAATTTGGATACTCTCTGGGCCCTCTAGTTAGTCTGGCTAAGGGATTATCAATCTTGTTAAGTTTCTCAAAGAACCAGCTCTTGGTTTTGTTGATTGTTTCAATGGTTCTTTTGTTTCCATTTGGTCTATTTCTGCCCTAAGTTTGATTATTTCTTGCCATCTACACCTCTTGGGTGTATCTGCTTCCTTTTGTTCTAGAGCTTTCACCTTTGCTGTCCTGTTGCTAGTGTATGCTCTCTCGAGTTTCCTTTTGTTATTCCAGATGAAATTGCACATTGCTCTTTCCAACTCAGTGAAGAAATGGGTTGGAATTTTGATGGGGATAGCATTGAATATGTAGATTGCTTTTGGTAAGATGGACATTTTTAAAATGTTGATCCTTCTAATACATGAGTTTGGGAGATCTTTCCATTTTCTGAGATCTTTCTCGATTTCCTTCTTTAGAGGTTTGAAGTTCTTGTCATACAGGTCCTTCACTTGTTTAGTTAGAGTCACTCCAAGGTATTTCGTAGTTTTTGTGACTATTGTGAAGGGTATCTTTTCCCTAATTTTTTTCTCCACATGTTTGTCCTTTGAATATAAGAAGGCTATGGATTTGTTTGAGTTATTTTTATTCTAGCCACTTTGCTGAACTAGTTTATCAGCTATAGGAGTTCTCTAGTGGTATTTGTGGGATCCCCTAGTACATTATTATGTCATCTGCAATGATAATTTTACTTCTTCCTTTGCAATTTGTATACATTTTATTTTCTTTTGCTGTCTAATTGCTCCAGCCAGGACTTCCAGTACTATGTTGAATAGGTAGGGGGAGATTGGGCAGCCTTGTTGAGTCCCTGATTTTAGTGGGATTGCTTCATGTTTCCCACAGTTAAGTTTGATGTCGGCTGTTGGTTTGCTGTATATCGCTTTTATTATGTTTAGGTATGGACCTTGGATTCCTGTTCTTTCCAAGATTTTAACATGAAGGGGTGTTGAATTTAGACAAATACTTTCTCAACATCTAGTGAGATGACCATGTGTTTTTTTTTATCTTTGAGTTTGTTTATATGGTGGATTAAATTGATAAATTTCTGTATGTTAAACCATCCCTGCATTCTGGGGATGAAGCCTACTTGATCATGGTGAATGATCGCTTTGATGTTGTCTTGGATTCGGTTTTCAAGGATTTTGTTGAGTATTTTTGCATCAATGTTCATAAGTGAGATTGGACTGAGTTTCTCTTTCCTTTTAGGGTCTCTTTGTGGTTTAGGAATAAGGGTTATTGTAGCCTCAACAAATGAGTTAGCTGGTTTTTCATCTGATTCTATGTTGTGGAATAGTTTGGAGTGTATTGGTATTATGTAGTTAATAAATGTCTGATAAAATTCTTCACTGAACCCATCTGGACTTGGGCTTTTTTTGGATAGGAGGCTTTTCATGACTGCCTCTATTTCTTTAGGTGTAATGGGATTATTTAGATGGTTTACCTGGTCCTGATTTAACTTTACTACCTTGTATCTGTCTAGGAATTCATCCATTTCCTCCAGATTTTCCAGCTTTGCTGAGTATAGGCTTTTTGTGTAGGTACTGATGATTTCTGAAATTTCCTCTTTCAGTTGTTATTTCTCCAGTTTCCTTTCTGATTTTGTTAATTTGGATACTCTCTCTTTGCGCTCTAGTTATTCTAACTAAGGGTTTATCAATCTTGTATATTTTCTCAAAGAACCAGCTCTTGGTTTTGTTGATTCTTTCAATGGTTCTTTTTATTTCTATTTGGTTGATTTCTGTCCTAAGTTTGATTATTTCTTGCCATCTACTCCTCTTGGGTGTATCTGCTTCCTTTTGTTCTAGAGCTTTCAGCTGTTCTGTCAAGTTGCTGGTGTATGCTTTCTCCAGTTTCTTTTTGGAAGCACTCAGAGCTATGAATTTTCCTCTCAATACTGCTTTCTTTGCATCTCATACGTTTGGTTATGTTGTGTTTTTGTTTTCATTGAATTCTAGAGAATCCTTGATTTTTTTCTTTATTTCTTCTTTGTCACCACTATCGTTTAACAAAGCGTTGTTTAGTTTCCATGTGTTTGTGGGCTTTTTGTTTCTTTTGTTTTTGTTAAAGACAAGCCTTAGACCATGGTAATCTGAGAGGATGCATGGGAGTATTTCAATCTTCTTATTTCTATTGAGGCTCATTTTGTGACCAATTATGTGCTCAATTTTTGAGAAGGTGCCATGAGGTGCTGAGAAAAGGGGGTATTCTTACTTTTAGGATGATATGTTCTGTAGATATCTATTAATTCCAGTTGGTTTATAACCTCTGCTAGTTTTACAGTATCCTTGTTCAGTTTTTGTTTCCCTTATCTGTCCATTGGTGAGAGTGGGGTATTGAGGTCTTCAACTATTATTGTGTGGGGCGCAATGTATTTTTTGAGCTTTAGTAGGGTTTCTTTTATGAATGTGGGTGATTTTTTATTTGGAGCATATATGTTAAGGATTGAGAGTTCCTCCTGACAGATTTCCCCTGTAATAAGTAAAAAGTGTCCTTCCTTATCTATTTTGATCACTTTTGGTTGAAAATATACTTTATTAGATATTAGAATGGCCACTCCAGCTTGCTTCTTGGGGACATTTTCTTGGCAGGTTATTTCCTACCCTTTTGTTCTGAGATAGAGTGTGTCTTTGTTTGTGAGATGAGTTTCTTGTATGAAACAAAATGCTGGGTTTTGTTTATGTATCCAGTCTGATAGCCTATGTCTTTTTATTGGGGGATTGAGTCCATTTATGTTAACAGATATCAAGGAATAGTGGTTGCTATTTCCTGCTATTTTTGCTCTTGGAGGTTGAATTGTGCCTGTATTTCTTTATTTTTTGTTTTTCTTGCTTAGGAGTTTTCTTGTTTTTACTAGGATGTATTTCCCCTCATTGTATTGGGTTTTCCACCTATAATTCGTTGTAGTGCTTGGTGTGTGTTCAGATATTGTGTAAATTTATTTTTGTCTTGGAATATCTTAATCTCTCCATCTATGGTGATTGATAGTTTTTCTGGGTATAGCAGCTTGGACTGGCACTTGTGCTCTTTTAGGGTGTGCATGATGTCTGTCCAGGCTCTTCTAGCTTTCATAGTCTCTGTTGAGAAATTGGGTAGGATTCTGATTGATTTGCCTTTATATGTTACATGACCTTTTTCCCTTACTGCTTTTAGTATTCTTTCTTTTCTTTGTGCACTTGGTGTTTTGACTATTATGTGTCGGGAGGAATTTCTTTTCTGGTCCAACCTATTTGGATTTTTATAGGCTTGTTTCATGCTCGTTGTCATCTCATTCTTAAGGGTAGGGAAGTTTTCTTCTACAATGTTGTTGAAGATATTTACTGTGCTTCTTAGTTGATATTCTTCACCCTCTTCTATTCCTATTATCCTTAGGTTCGGTCTTCTCATTGTGTCCTGTATCTCCTGGACAGTTTGATTTAGGATCTTTTTGGTTTTTGCATCTTCTCTGACTGTTTTGTCTATGTTTTTAATGTTGTCTTCAGCCCCCGAGATTCTCTCTTCCATCCCTTGTAGTCTGTTGGAAATGCTTGCTTCTGTGACTTCTGATTTCTTTTTTAGGATTTCTACCTCTAGGGTTGTCTCTTTTAGTGTTTTCTTTATTGTGTCCAATTCTGTTTTAAATTTCTTCTTCCATTCCTTCATCTCTTTGTTTCTGTTTTCTTCTAGTTCTTTGAATTCTTTGAGTGTTTTTCTTTTTTCTTCTTTAAAAGCTTCTAATTCTTTATGCTTTTTCTCCCGTTCTTGTTTAAGGATCTCTATCATCATCTTGAGGTAGGATTTCAGGTCTGAGTGTTCATTTTCTGGAGTGTATGGCATTCCGCTGTTTGCTGTGATGGGCGAGCTGTGTTCTAATGTTGCCAGGTTGTCTTGGTTTCCCTGGGGTACGTTCTTTCACTTTCCTCTTGCCATCTTGTTGTCAGTGTTTGGTTCTCGCCTTTCCCTTGTACCTGGCCTGTGTCACTGGATCTCTGCTGGTCCTGGTGGCGGATTGTCCTAACCCTGTTCTGCACCCAAAAGCTGCCATCTGGGAACAGAGGGTCCAGGGCTGGATATGTAAGAAAGCAGGCTGAGCAAGCCATGGGAAGCAATCCAGTAAATAACATGCCTCCATGGCCTCTGTATCAGCTCCTGCTTCCTGACCTGCTTGAGTTCCAGTCCTGACTTTCTTTGGTGATGAACAGCAATATGGAAGTGTATAATAAATAAACTCCTTTTCCCCCAGTTTGCTTCTTGGTCATGATGTTTGAGCAGGGATAGGAACCCTGACTACAAATGTTGGTTTTAGTGCACAATTCAACCATACTTTTAAAGAGAAGATAATATCAAGTCTTCTCAAACTATTCCACAAAATAGAAACAAAAGGAAGTCTTTCAAAATAATTCTGTGAGGCTACCATCACCCTGATACATAAACCACACAAAGACACAACAAAAAAGACAGCTTTAGACAAATTTATCTTAAGAACATTGAAGCAAAAATACACTTGCAAACTAAATCCACAAATACATTGAAAACATCATCTAGCATGATTAAGTATACTTCATCCCTGAGATTCAGGAATGGTCCAGTATGCAAAAGGATGACATCAATGTAAACAAACTGAAAGAAAACAATCACCTGATAAATTCATTAGGTGCTGAAAAAGCCTTTGATAAAAATCCAATACATTAAAAGTCTTAGAGAGATCAGGGATACAAGGCACCTAAACATATTCAAAGTAATATATAGCAAGTCAACAGCTAACATCAAGCTAAATAAAGAGGAACTTAAAACAATTCCACTAAAATAAGGCATAGGTTAAGACTGACAACTCTCTTACTGTCTTTTAAATGTGGTACTTGACTAAAAGTAAAGGAGATCAAGATTATACTAATCGGGAAAGAAGTCAAATGTTGCTATTTGCAAGTTATATCATAGTATACATAATGGATTCTTAAAAATTTTACAAGAGACCTCTACATCTGACAAATAACTTCAGCAAAATGGGTGAATACAAAATTAATTCAAAGAAATCAGTAACACTTTTTACAAGTGATAAACTGGCTGAGAGTGTAATTAGAGAAACAACACTGTAGGCATAAATTTCTTGCAACTTCCTATTAAGAAGGGTTCAACCACTCCGTTAGCTTACCATGCAGCAGAGTTAATGGAAGAAAAAAGGTATTGGGATATGTGGAAAGTGGACATTCTCAGCAATAGTTCTTTGGAGGGGAGACTCTATCTTCTTTGATAGTAGTTCAGTCCTATAACAAACACCAAATCTGACTCACTAGCTACAGTTCAGTGTTCTTAGCAGGCACAAACCAGCAACTCTAGTTTAATCCTGAAGAAACTGCCAGACTCTTCAAATGTCCTGAGCAATGCTGATGAAGTGGGAATCTGCTGCAGGAACTTCGTGACCAGTTCTTGGGCAAGTTTCTTTCAATGGCGGTGTTACTACAGTTGAGCACTACAACAATATGTAGGGTTGACAAATACATATGTGTCATTAGCAAGGAATAGCAAAGATGACCAAACCAATGCTCGATGCTCATCTTCCACTGTCTGTGGTGTCATATTTATACTCCTATATAAAAGTTCTTCTGTATTTACTATATCAAAACATCCTTTCACCTGTATGCCCCAGCAAAACATCATGAGAAAAACCTAATTTTTCAATGAAAGTTGGACATAGTACTACCTGAGGACCAAGATTACCACACCTTGGAATATACCCAAAAGATACCTCAACTTATTATAAGAACACATGCCCCAGTATGTTCTTAGCAGACTTACTTATAATAGCTAGAAGATATACAAAATTCAGATGTCCTTCAACAGAGGAATGGCTACAGAAAATGTGGCACATCTACACAATGGGGTACTACTCAGCTATTAAAAACAATGATTTCATGAAATTCTAAGGCAAATGAATGGAATTAGAACATACTATCCTGAGTAAATAAAACCCAGTCACAAAGGAACTCACTGGTAAGTGTCTATTAGCCCAAAGGCTCAGAATACCTGATACACAACTCACAGACCATATGATGGTCAAAAAGAAATAACACAGAGATGTGGATGGTTCAGTCCTTTTTAAGAGGGGAAACAAAATATTCAAAGGAGGAAATACAGGAATAAAGAGTAAAGCAGACACTTTAGTAAAGACCATACAGAAATTGCCCCACCTGAGGATCCATCCTATATATAGCCACTAAACCCAGTCTTTATTGCTGATGCCAAGAATTGCTTTCTGTCAGGAGCCTGACAAGGATGTCTCCTGGGAATCTCTGCCAAAGCCTAGCTGATACAGATGAGGATGCTTGTAGCAAACCATTGGACTGATCATGGTGACCCCAATGTAGGAGTTAAAGAAAGGATTTAAGGAGGAGAAAAAGTTTACATTCCCATAGAGATAACAACAATATCAATCAACCAGACCCCCTATAGGTCCCAGGGTCTAAACCACCAATTGAAGAGCACACACAGAGAGATTCATGGTGCCCACTACATAAGTATCTGAGGATGGTATTGTCTGGCTTCAATAAGAGGAGCAGCTTTTGGTCCTGTGAAGGCATCTTTTCCCTGTGTAGGGGAATGTCAGGATGTCCAGTTGAGGCTGGGTGGAAGGGACAGGGAACATTATCATAAAAGCAGGGGGAGGGAGGATGGGATGAGGGAACCTGTAAAGGGGATAGCATTTAAAATATAAATGTATAAAATATATGATGAAAATTGCAAAAATGGGCTGCAGAGGTAAACAGAATTTTCAAAAGAGATATGTCAAATGGATGAGCACTTTAAGAAATGTTCAAAGTCCTTGGTCATTAGAGAAACTCAAATGAAAACAACTCTAAGGTCTCATTTGCACCCATCAAAATGGCAAAGATTAAAAACTTAAGAGCTAATACCTGTCACAGTAGATTATGGAGCAGGTAGAATACTTCATTGTGGTGGAAGTGCAACATTGTACAACTTTGGAAATCAACTTGGTGGTTTCTCTGAAAACTGGGACTAGTTCTACATCAAGACACAGCCCTACCATTCTTTGTCATATACCCAAACAATGGTTTAATACTCCACAAAGACACTTGCTCAACTCTGTTCATATCAGCTATATTAGTAGTGTCCAGAAATTGGACCCTAGATGTTACCTAGATGTCCCTCAACTGAAAAAAAAAGTATAAGGAAAATGTGCAGAGGATTCTATACAAATACTAAACACAAATACATGAATTGTTAGAGGCAAATGGATGGAACTTGAGAAAATCATGCTCAGTGAGGCAATCCAGTTGCAAAAGGGCATGCATGGTATGTATTCACTTACAAGTGAATTTGTCATAAATATAGGTACCATGCTACATTCCACAGACCCAAAAAAGCTAAGCAAGAAAGCTTGAATTTCACTTAGAAGGAGGAATAAAATAGTCATGAAAGGCAGAGGCAGGGAGGGAGCTGGGTGAGAACAGGTATGGGTATGGGAATCAAGGGGTTCTGAATAAGGAATGAGGAGGCACAGGAGGGATGTTTAGATGACTATGAGGCTGATTGGAAATCTGTAACTGACTCACATGGTTGGGAGGGTATGGGGTATATCCAGGAAAAAACTGAGACCTAGAATAAAGAAGGTGACCACAAATCAATGGTGATGTTCTTAGCTGTGACCCACAGCACTGGGGATATAAAAAGTACAGAAAGATACCACCTAGTATAGCCAGGTAGGACCCCAATCAATAGAGATACCAACCCACCCACAAAACTTCCAACGCAACATTTATTCTGTCTACAATAATTCAGGCATTGGTGTGGGGTACAACAGAAAATGAGGTAATCGGAGCCAGCGGTGACCCATCAGTGATCCAGGGACACAAGACTAGAAAAGCGGTGAGTGAGCGCTGAGCCTGCGGCGATCCAGGGACACAGGACTGGTGAGGAGATGTTCTGATTAGCAGTGGTGCAGAGAGATCTCTGCAGAGAGATCTCTGCCAAGCGCACAAAAATGTGTGGTCCCACGGTTCCACCTCCCAACCAGATTGGTTCAGAGAACCAGTAAGCCAAAATTGGGCTATTCTCAGCTAGACAACATTGAGTGCAGAACGCGCACTCAGACCATCCACCACCAGGAACAGTGGTAAGCTAGCTGTGGTCCAGCAGTGATCCAGGAACATAGGACTGGCAAGGAGGCTTTTAGACTAGCTAGTGTGCAGAAAGATCTCTGCAGAGAACAAAAAAGAGCTTTACAGGTCCCTTTCCCCACCCCAGCTTGGCTCAGGGAACCTGCAACCTAGCATCGAGCTATACCCAGCCAGACGACATTGAGTGCAGAACACGCCCTCAGACCATCCACCACCAGGAACAGCGATGAACCAGCAGTGAGCCAGGGACACAGACTGACAACAAGATGGCAAGAGGAAAGGGAAAGGACATACCCCAGAGAAACAAATACAACCTGGCAACATTAGTACCCAACTCTCACATCATAGCAGACAGCAAAATGCTAAACACTCCAGAAAAAGAAGACACAGACCTAAAATCATACCTCAAGACGCTGATAGAGATCCTTAAACAAAAATGGGAGGAAAAGCATAAAGAATTAGAAGCTTTTAAAGAGGAAACAAGAAAAACACTCAAAGAATTCAAACAACTAGAGAAAAACAGAACCAAAAAGATGAAGGAATGGAAGTAGGAATCTAAAACAGAAATGGACACAATAAAGAAAACACAAAAAGAGACAACCCTAGAGACAACTGGATACATAAACAAAACCCAGCATAGTTTTTGTGACTATTGTGAAGGATATCTTTTCCCTAACTTCTTTCTCCACGTTTCTCCTTTGAATATAGGAAGGCTACTGATTTCTTTGAGTTAATTTTATCCAGCCACTTTGCTGAACTTGTTTATCAGCTGTAGGAGTTCTCTGGTGGAATTTGTGGGGTCATGTAAGTACATTATTATGTCATCTGCAAACAGTGATGTTTTTATTTCTTCCTTTCCACTTTGTATTTTTTTTTTTTTTTGATTTCCATTTGCTGTCTAATTGCTCCAGCCAGGATTCCAGTACAGGATTTTAGTGGGATTGCTTCAAGTTTCCCACCGTTAAGTTTGATGTTGGCTGTTGGTTTGCTGTATATTGCTTTTATTATGGTTAGGTATGGGCCTTGGATTCCTGTTCTTTCCAAGACTTTTAACATGAAGGGGTGTTGAATTTTGTCAAATGCTTTCTCAGCATCTAGTGAGATGACCATGTGGTTTTTTTTCTTTGAGTTTGTTTATATGGTGGATTACATTGATGGATTTCCTTATATAAAACAATCCCTGCATCCCAGGGATGAAGCCTACTTGATCATGGTGAATGATTATTTTGATGTGTTCTTGGATTCGGTTTGCAAGGATTTTGTTGAGTATTTTTGAATCAATGTTCATAAGTGAGAGTGATCTGATGTTCTCTTTCCTTGTAGGGTCTTTGTGTTGTTTAGGAACAAGGGATATTTCAGCCTCATAAAATGAGTTAGGTGGTGTTCCATCTGATTCTATCTCATGGAAAAGTTTGGAGAGTATTGGTAGAATGTCATCAATAAATGTCTGATAAAATTCTGCACTGAACCCATCTGGACCTGGCGTTTTTTGTTTGGGAGACTTTCAATGACTGCTTCTATTTCTTAAGGTGTTATGGGATTATTTAGATGGTTTACCTGGTCCTAGTTTAACTTTAGTATCTTGCAACTGTCGAGGAATTCGTCCATTTCCTCCAGATTTTCCAGCTTTGTTGAGTGTAGGATTTTGTAGTAGGATCTGATGATTTCTTCAATTTGCTCAGTTTCAGTCCTTATTTCTCCACTTTCCTTTTTGATTTTGATAATTTGGATACTCTCTTTTTGCCTTCGAGTAAGTCTGGACAAGGGTTTATCAATCTTGTTAATTTTCTCAAAGAACCAGCTCTTGGTTTTGTTTACTCCTTCAATGGTTCTATTGTTTCTATTTGGTCTATTTCTGCCCTAAGTTGATTATTTCTTGCAGTCTACTCTTCTTGGGTGTATCTGCTTGCTTTTGTTCTAGGGCTTTCATCTGTGCTGTCAGGTGGCTAGTGTATGCTCTCTACAGTTTCTTTTTGGAATCAATTAGAGCTATGAGTTTTCCTCTCAGTACTGCTTTCATTGCATTCCATAGGTTTGGGTATGTCATGTTTTCATTTTCATTGAATTCTAGAAAATCCTCAATTTCTTTCGTTATTTTTTTCTTTGACCCTGCTATTGTTTAACAGAACATTGTTTAGTTTCCATGTTTATGTGGGCTTTTTGTTGACTTTGTTGTTATTATAGAACAGCCTTAAACCATGGTGATCTGAAAAGATGCAAGTGAGTATTTCAATCTTTTTATATTGATTGAGGCTCGTTCTGTGTCCAATTATATGATCAATTTTTGAGAAGGTGTCATGAGGTGCTGAGAAGAAGGTATATTCTTTTGTTTTAGGATGATATGTTCTGTAGATATCTATTAATTCCAGTTGGTTCATAGTCTCTGCTAGTTTTACAGTGTCCTTGTTCAGTTTCTGTTTCCATGATCTGTCCATTGGTGAGAGTGGGGTATTAAATTATTTCACTATTATTGTGTGGAGTGAAATTTATTTTTTGAGCTTTAGTAGGTTTTCTTTTATGAATGTGTGTGCTTTTGTATTTGGAGCATATATGATAAGGATTGAGAGTTCCTCTTGACAGATTTCCCCTGTAATGAGTAAAAAATGTCCTTCCTTATCATTTTTGAAAACTTTTGGTTGGAAATTTACCTTATTCGATATTAGAATGGCCACACCAGCTTGCTTCTTGGGGCCATTTGTTTGGAAAGTTTTTTCCCAACCTTTTACTCTGAGATAGTGTCTGTCTTTGTCTCTGAGATGAGTTTCCTGTATGCAGCAAAATGCTGGATTTTGTTTATGTATATAGTCCAATAGCCTATGTCTCTTTATTAAGGAGTTGAATCCATTTATGTTAATAGATATCAAGGAATATTGGTTGCTGTTTCCTGCTATTATTGCGTTTGTAGGTTGAGTTGTGTCTGTGTCTCTTTCTTCTTTCATTTTTCCTGCTTAGGAGTTTTCTTATTTTTACTAGGATGTAGTTCCCCTCATTGTATTGGGTTTTCAACATATAATTTGTTGTAGTGCTGGGTTTGTGGTCAGATATTGTATAAATTTAGATTTGTCTTGAAATATCTTCATCTCTCCATCTATGGTGATTGATAATTTTGCTGGGTATAGCAGCTTGGGCTGGCACTAGTGCTCTCTTATGGTCTGGATGATGTCTGTCCAGGCTTTTCTAGCTTTCATAGTCTCTGTTGAGAAATCAGGTGTGATTCTGATTGGTCTGCCTTTATATGTTATCTGACCTTTTTCCCTTACTGCTTTTAGTATTTTTCTTTGCTTTGGATGCTTGGTGTTTTGACTATTATGTGTCGGGAGGAATTTCTTTTCTGGTCCAACATATTTGGAGTTCTGAAGGCTTCTTTTATGCTCATGGTCATCTCATTCTTAAGGGTAGGGAAGTTTTATTCTACAATTTTGTTGAAGATATTTACTGTGCCTCTTAGTTGATATTCTTCTCCCTCTTCTATTCCTATTATCCTTAGGTTTGGTCTTCTCATTGTGTCCTGGATTTCCTGGATATTTTGGGTTAGGGGCGTTTTGGTTTTTGCATCTTCTCTGACTGTTTTTTTTTTTTTTTTTTTTTTTTTATGTTTACAATGTTGTCTATGGCCCCAGAGTTTCTCTCTTCCATCTCTTGTAGTCTATTGGACATGCTTGCTTCTGTGACTCCTGATTTTTTTTAGGTGTTCTACCTCTAGGGTTATCTCTTTTAGTGTTTTCTTTATTGTGTCATTTTCTGTTTTAAATTACTTCTTTCATTCCTTCATCTCTTTGGTTCTGTTTTCCTCCAGTTCTTTGAGTTCTTTGAGTGTTTTTCTTGTTTCCTCTTTAAAAGCTTCTGACTCTTTTTGCTTTTCCTCCCGTTCTTGTTTAAGGATCTCTATCATCGTCTTGAGGTATGATTTTAGGTCTGTGTCTTCTTTTTCTGGAGTGTTTGGCATTCTGCTGTTTGCTGTGATGGGAGAGCTGGGTACTGGTTTTGCCAGGTTGTCTTGGTTTTCTTGGGATATGCTCTTTAGCTTTCCTCTTTCCATCTTGTTGTCAGTGATATGTTCTTGCCTTTCCCTTGTATCTGGTCTGTTTCCCTGGATCTCCACTGGTCCAGGTGGTGGATGGGCCGAGCCCTGTTCTGTGCCCCAAAGCCGCAGGGTGGGAACAGATGTCCCAATGCTGTGTTCCTGGTCCCTGGATCAGGCAGGGCAGGGACGCGCTTTCTGTGTGCACTTGGCAGAGATCTCTCTTCCCCCTGGCTATTCAGATCCCCTTCTCACCAGCCTTTATCTCTGGGAACTGCTGGTCCAGGTTGTGGATGGGCCGAGCCCTGTTCTGCACCCCAAAGCCACCGGGTGGGAACAGAGGTCCCAATGCTGGGTTCCTAGTCCCTGGATCAGGCAGGGCAGGGACATGCTTTCCGTGCACACTCGGCAGAGATCTCTCTACTCCCTGGCTGCTCGGATCTCCTTCTCACTAGGCCTTAACCTTTGGAAACTGGTCTTGGATTATTAATGATTTAAGGTCCAGGTGTACCACACTCTGAGATGGTGCTATACATTTATTTTTTCCTAAGTGGGACTGTGGCTTTTTTTTTAACCTTTGTTTTTCTTGAGCTTCATATAGTCTGTGAGTTGTTTTTGGGATTTTCAGTGCTTTCTGGGGTTAGTTTACAATTATGGATGGCTAAAGAAAATGTGGTACATTAACAAAATCAGATATTGCTTCAAGTTATGTGTTGCATGTAATTTTAGAAACACACTTCTGCCATCTCAGGAGTTTGGCACATGTTCCCAGCTAGGCTCTGATCTCACCCAGCTCCACCAACAACAAACTGGCCACTTTTACCCAGGAGCTGCAGTCATTCCCACAACCCCTCACAGATAGCTTCCCCAAAGCCCAGTTGGCACTTTTTCTGAGAATTCTGGGAGATGCTGTATGAGTTTTAAGAGCTAGCTTTAGTAAGCTGCCAACAACCACCCCAGATGCCCTCTTTTTCCTCTTGCCCACCTTAATCCTGAGGATGGAAAACACCAGATATTTTTATTTTTTTAAAAACTAGCCAGATAACTCAATGACTGCATGAAGAATTTCCTACCCTAATCTTATCACCTAGCTTAATTCATCCTCCTTGGCCCCACTCACAGCCGAGGCTACAAACTCTAGGTGTCCCAAGACCTACTTGACTGCAACTTCTTCCTTGTTCCAAAGCCTGGTCTGAATTTCTCTCCCATTTCCCTGTGTCCCACCTCTTCCTCCTGTGACCCAGAAATCTCACCTCTTTCCTTTTACCCAGCAACTGGCTTCTGCCTTTTTTATTGACACAATCAAGAATGAGTTGGGGAAATAAAACCTCCCTCTCCAGATAAGCAAAATGAAAATGTGGCATATGTACATAAATTAATTGAGCTAGAAACATTTATACTGTGTATGATAACTGATAGATGAAGACAAAGGTTGCATAGTTGTTCTGGTTTTGTTCATCATATTTGAGTCTTGGGATGTGCTTGATTACTTTGGAATAAGTAAAAAGGACAGATCTGGAGAAGTTTCCAAGGCAAATTTGCTAAGAACACTATAGTAAATATAATTCAAAGAAAATAATTTAATGGTTAAATTGTGGTGGGGTGTGGGATGTTGGTAGAGGTTTGGAAATGTGGAGAGGAATGATTAATAATGAAGAGCCTTCTAAAAGGTTGCTTGGATTTCTCCTATTCCAGGAAATTCTTCATTACCCACCAACAAAGTCCTCTTGAGTATTGTGGGTTGTCTAACCAGGGTCTTTTCCACTATAGATATTTCTTCCCAGTGTTCACACTAAAAACTGGAAACTTTCAATTGCAGATCTGATCTTCCAGAGATAGACCTCATTTGATATCCTGCTCACTGCACTGAGGATTCAAAAGACCTTAGATCAAAAGTTAGCTTCTCTTGCATTACCTCTGCTAACAGCACTTGGGAATCAATGCAAATCCCTATGATGGTTTCTTAAATAGCTAAAAATGAAACTACCATATGATCTGAAACTTAAGAACATCACATCCTTTGAGTTATATGGTAAAAGTGGGCAATTGGCTCTTTCAAGTCCTTCTGTAAACTCTACATGCAGGCTGTGGTACATGTGTAGGTGTATATATACACACTAAACAAGTAAAGTATTAAAATTCTGAAAGAAATAAGATGTAAAGTTTGAAGAACTTTGGTTTAGATGAAAAAATGATTTTAGCTAATGCAGAGAAAATTAGATATGATAGGATACGGTAACCAGTAGATCTAAGCTGGCCAGTGTTAAACACAAGCAGTTTGAGAGAGAGAGAGAGAGAGAGAGAGAGAGAGAGAGAGAGAGAGAGAGAGAGAGAGAATAAAGTGAGGATCCTTGGATAAGAGCTAACACAATAGCTCTGTGATTCCTGGATGTCTATAATTTCAGTAGCAGTTCCTAGAAAGAATGTGATGTTCACAGCATGTCTTGAGTGATTGTTTTGGTTTGGAAATATCTCTAATCCTGGATCATGAGAGGATGTGCCAAAAAGTCAATGGGAATCAAAGACTAAGACAGAGAGGCCCACAAATCAGCAGTGTACTGTAATATTTCATTCTTTTTTACATTTTTAAAGATAAATTATTTCTCATTCAATATATAATAACTAGAGGTTTTCCTCTATTTACTCCTTCCAGTTTTTTTCCTTCCTCTACCCCATCCAGATCCACTCCTTTTGTGTGTCTTATTAAAAAATAAAATTAACAACCAAGCATTAAAAAAATATAGTAAGATAAAAACAAAACCCATCACATTGAGGCTAGACAAGGCAGCACAGCAGAAGGAAAAGTGCCCAATGATCAGACATGAGTATCAGAGACTCACTCATTCGTACACAGAGGAGTCCCATAAAAATACTGTTCTGAAGTCTGTGGTGTCTGCTCCCATGATCTGGTGCAGATCCATCTGTGATGTCTGCTCCCATGATCTGGTGCAGACCCAGTTGGCCTTGTGCTTACTGCATCAGTCTCTCTGAGTTATTCCAACCTTTGTTACATTATCTTAAGTGATCTTGGTCTCCTAATGTGCCCTACCCCTTCTGCCTCTTATACTCACTCTTTCTTCCTCCTCTTCTGTGAGGTTTCCTGCACTCTGACACAGAAGTATTTGATGAAGACACCTCATTTACAGTTGTGTATTCTAAGAATTCTCTGTCAGAGTACTGTCCTGTGGTATTTTTCTATATTGTGTTCCCATCTTCTGCAGGATAAAACTTCTCTGGTGGTGACTGAATAAGTCATTGAATTATGAGTATAGTTTTATATCATTAGAAGTCATTTTGCCTCTACTTTTATTGTTCTAAGGGCAGTAGTATTTTGTTTTTCCCTAGCTCTTTGTGTTATATAATCTATTGCTTATAGTCACCAAAGTCAGTTTTGGGTCTGTCTGTTATATAGTCCTTAAATCATATCAGCTACATCCACAAAATCTGTGCCCCCAGTGCTATACATACTCTGAAGGCAGGAGAGATTTTAGGTCATCAGGTTTTGTGAGTGGTTCCTGGTTTGTTACGCTTTGGACAGCTGAAGGAGCACCTTCTGACACAAATTGGTATTGAAACCAACATAGGGGTAAAGACTCCATGTAGTCATGAGCTTGTCTTCTGATTAAGAGTTGTATATGCAGTTGCCTTGCCTCTGGATGTAGGCCACCCCAGTGCACTGGACTAATAAACCTTTTGCTTTTGCATCGATTACCGAGCTCTCATCTCATTCATGGGAACCTCAAATAAATAAGACTCAATTTGGGTCTTCCATTTGGTTCATTAGCCAGGAAAAATATGAGACTTCCAGAAGGGACACAAGAAACCAGTGAGCAGAGGACACAGGCTTCAAGTTACCGCGCAGTTACCTTGTCTTTGTCCAATTGACTGTTTTTCTCTTGTTTGGTTTGCTTGAGCACATCTGTATGGCATGACCATGGGGAGTCTTAAGGATACTTCAGGCCCC
The DNA here is from genome assembly GCF_963924665.1 of Micromys minutus. Taxonomy (NCBI): domain Eukaryota; kingdom Metazoa; phylum Chordata; class Mammalia; order Rodentia; family Muridae; genus Micromys; species Micromys minutus. The sequence continues at coordinate 31,366,298 of NC_137965.1, forward strand.
ATTTGGAACCTGTTTGACTCTGGCCAGTGAGAGCTGGGGAGTCGTCTGTTTGACTCTGTGTCAGCGTTTGCTGGCAGGGTAGCCTGTTTACCTGTTTTTTGTGCCTGTGGCAGAGGCAATGTTTATATGTTTATCTTATTCTTGTTGTTAAGTATCAACAAGAGCTGACCGAGTCTTGTTCTGTACCCTTGGCAGGGTGAACTGACTATGTGTTGTTTGTCTGTGTTGTTCTGTTCACTTTCAGCTTGTTCATGAACATCTGTGAGTCCTGTGACCAGTCGATCTGTTTGTGGCCAGTAAGCAGTGGGAAACGTGCCTTAATGTCATGTCCATAGAGAATCTAGAGGACACCTCAGACTCTCTGGGGAATTCTAGTGAAACTAGAACCTGGGTGGCTGTGGATCTTGAGACCATACTGTAGTCAATTTTTCTCCTGCCTGTGGAGTTCGTGGTAGGGACACTCAGGATTTTTGTTTCTGTTTCTGTTGTATGTGTGGACTTGGACTGACATTATTTTTGTTTCTGTGTAGACTTGGACTGACATTATTTTTGGACATGGGACAGAGCACCTCTACCCCTTTAAGTTTAAGCTCAGATTATTGGAGTGATATTAATAAGAGAAGAGTTTTTGGTCCAGGGGTGTGTGAAAACCCTGATCAGATTCCTTACATCCTGGTCTGGGAGAATCTGGTGTCCAATCCTTCTCCATGGGTCTAGTACTTTTTTCCTTCCCCTTCAACCCAGATCTTCACTTTACAGGACCCCACACCATTTAAGAAAGAAATTCTGCAGGACTCTTTATCCTAGATCCCCTTTTTTTCTGATAATCCTGGGGCTTACTGACCTTTTAGATTCTCTTTTGTTTGCTCATCAGCCTACCTGTAATGATTGCCTACAGCTTTTGCAGATTCTCTTTACCACTGAAGAAAAGGAGCATATAATTTGAGAGGCTAGAAAGAAGGTCCCCGGGGCAAATGGGACTCCCAATCAGAATCCTGCTGACATAGACAAGGGATTCCCTCTTCAAAGACCAGACTGCGACTACAACTCTCCTGAATGTAGGGATCACCTGAAGGTCTACCACCAGGCTCCATTGTCAGGTCTCAAGGAGGTTTTAGGATGACCCACTAATTTGACAAAGGTGAGAATTAGCAGGGTCCACAGAAGTAATCGTCAGCTTTACTAGAGTGGCTCATAGAGATAATCCACCAATATGCACTCTATGATCTCAACAGCAAGAAGCACAAAGCTGTTGTGACTATGCCTTTGTAGACCAGTAGAGATGTCAGGGGGAAAAAGCTTTAGAGTCTAGAGAGACTACAGGATATGTCGTTGGGGAATTTAATGCAGGTTGTTGAAAAAGTTTACTATAACAGGGAGACAGAGGAGGAGACAGACCAAGGAAAGAGGAAAAAAAGATGAGAGAGAGAAAAAGCAGAAGAAGGGGCTGTAAAGGAATTTACAGGGGATCCTGGCCACAGTGGTGAGGGACAGGGGATCAGGAACCAAGTCTGGCACTAGGAAGGAGCCTCTCAACAAGGATTAATGTATTTACTCTAAAAAAAAGGCCACTGGGCCATAGACTGTCCCAACAATAAAAAAAAAGGGAACCCCAACAATGAGACACATGGAACTGTGGCCCCAAAGTCCTAACCAAGCAAGATAGCAACTAGAAGGGATGGGATTCAGACCTTCTCCCCAAGAATAGTGTAAACTCGAAAGTGGAGGGGAAACCTATCCAGTTCCTTGTAGATACACGGGCTTAGTCCTCTGTCCTACTAAGATCTACAGAACCCGTTTCAAAAAAAAGTCTTGGGTTCAAGGAGCTACTGGCACCAAAATTTTCAAGGACTACCTGAAGATCTGTGAATCTTGGAGTGGGCCAGGTATCCCACTCATTCATGGTAATGCCAGACTGTCCGTACCCCTTGTTTGGGAGAGACCTCTCACTAAGATGGGGGCACAAATATACTTTCACCCTGATGGACCACAGGTTAGAGGGACAAATAGGAAACCTTACAGGTCCTGTCTGATTGGAAGACAAGTAATAACTCTATGAGCAAAATCAGCTCACCTCAGATAAGACAGACTGGTGGCTGCAGGAGTACCCACAAGTCTGGGAGGAAACTGCAGGAATGGGGTAGGCTGAAAACCAGCTTCCCATCAATATAGAACTGAAAATCCCAGGCTAGCGCAATATTGGAGCATCAGCACCCCACGTCAAAGAAGCCACAGGAAGAGATCAAGCCACACATCACCCGGGTGCTCCAATTAGGGATTCTGCATAAGTGGCAATCAGCCTGGAACACACTTTCCCTACCAGGGTAGAGACCTGGAGCCAACAACTGCTGATCAGTTTAAGATCTTCAAGAGGTAAACAAACAGGTAGCCAATCTCTACCCCACCGTATCTAATCCCTATAACCTATTGAGCTCATTGCCCCCATCCAGAACCTGGTATACAGTACTGAACTTGAAGTAAATGCATCAATGGACTTATCTAGAGGTCAACAAACTTGTAAGGACCATCCTGTGGTCAAAGTCTTGTGTGCCAGATTTGAGGTGTCTAGTGGGATAAGTAGATAACTGTGTGCCATGCCAGAAGGTACATGCATATAAAACTAAGGTAGAAAAGGAAAGAGGCTGAGGGGGATATAAAACTGGGGTTTACTGTGAAGTGGACCTTATGGAGATTAAGTCAGGAAGATATGGATATAAATATCTATTAGTCTTTGTAGATATCTTTTTTTTGGGTGGGTCAAAGCCTACCCAACAAAGAGATAAATGTCAGCAGTGATAGCTAGGAAGATTCTAGAAGAGATCTTCCCTAGGTTTGGCACCCCTAAGGTGATTAGATCAGACAATTGGCCAGCTTTTATTGCCAAGACTTAAGGCTCTACAGGCAATTCAAAAAAAAAGTCTAGGCTCCATTAGCCGTGGTCTATGTTCCAGGTACCCCAGAAAGTGCTCACCCTTTCCAAGCTGGAGACTCACTCTACATGAGACATCATCAGATTTTGACCCTCAAACCATGGTGGAAGGTGGTTTTGCTGGCTACACCAACAGTGATTTAGGTGAATAGGATCGCATCCTGGGTACATGCCTCCCATGTGAAACCTGCTTCAGCACCTGAGCCATCTGACATCTCCAACTGGAAAATCAAAAAGACCAAAAACACCCTAAAACTCAAGATATTCTAAAAACTATGATCTGGCTACTAGATTGTCTGTGGCCAGTCGCGGATGTCTTGAGAACAGTGAGCAACTTCCATATCCCTGATAGACTTACATGGCAGGTCCTATCAGCTACAGGTGTGGTCCATGTCTAAAGAATCAACCCCTTGCACCTGGTGGCCCACTTTAATCCCTGATTTGTGTAAATTAGCTGCCGGGTCGGACTCATGGGATATTCCCACTCAGGAACGGGAAGAAGGACTACCAGAATGCAAAGGTGAACCCTCATGATCCCTGAAGCCCTGTCCCTGGGGTGGCCTGGAAAAACAAGGATTAGAATTCAAGCACCCTCAGCTAAGGAGTGAGCTATGGCAAATCCCTGAATATGTGTGGCCCCGAAATGAGAGGAGTAGGGCATGAGCTCACAAGTGAGGAGGAGGTGATGACTACTTTTGTAGTGTGTGGAGTTGTGAGACCACTTCATACTCCTCATGGGATTTAATTACTGAGAGAAGAAATTTCACAAGTGGAGGGTTAACACACAGCAGCTGTTACATGAGCCTATGGAAATAACATAATGGTTAAATTGTGGTAGGGCGTGGGATGGTGGGAGAGGTTTGAAAATATGGAGAGGAATGGTAGGGCCTCCAGGTCTTTTGGGGCCCTTAGTTTCTGCCCTGACATTACCCAGGAAAGTGGTAGCTGAGAAGAAGGGCCCTGTCTTCATTTCTCCTACAACCCCCCAATCTGATTTACTAAAGCAGAAAAAAGAGCACATACTTGAGAAAAGAGAAACACCTAGAGACTAAGGCTATATCAACCTGGCTATGATAACGGGTTTCTTTTTACCATCCGCTTGCAGATTGAGACCTTGACCACCTCCACTGGGTCTAACTCTCTGTTATAGCCCCCCCACTTCTGGTCCCTTGACCCACTAGACCAATCCTTATGGTACAGCCCAAGGTGGTAACTGGTGTTACGGCGGTAAACAGAGTGGCCTCAATAACACAGAATCTGTTCTCTAATCAGGATCCCCAGGGAGATGATCACTCACTCCTAAATCTTATATAAAAGTCCTTTTAGTTCTAAACTCAATCAAGCCTACCCTTACCACCTCTTGTTGGCTCTGCCATGTTACAGTTCCCTCATATTGTGAGATAATAGCTGCCTCTGGCCCCATGAAACAGAACAACACAGATGAGGCCTGCCATTAGTGATGCCAATAATCTCTCACCTTGAAACAAGTGTATGAGAAAGGATTATTAATAGGCACTGTCTTCCCAGAGAAAAAGTTTCTTTTTAACTCGACTCATGACTATGGTAGATGGATATTTGATACCCCTTGAGGATACCTGGTGTGCTTGAACTTCAAGATTGACCCCTAGTTTACATCTTCAGGTCCTGAATCAGACTAAGGATTTTTGTGTCTTACTTCAGCTGATGCCTCAGCTAGACCTGTTGTTTTTACAGGAGAACCAGAAGAAATCACTCAAAGAACTACAGGAAAACACAACCAAACTTAATAAGATTGCAAAGTTTCTGTAAGGCTAAGGACACTGTTAAGAAAATAAAACGGCAGCCAACAGAGGGGGAAAAGATCTTTACCAACCCCATATCAGATAGAGGCCTAATATCCAAGGTATACAAAGAACTCAAAAAGATAGACACCAGAGAATCAAACAATCCTATTAAAAAATGGGGTACAGAGCTAAACAAAAAGTTTTCAATCGAAAAATATCGAATGGCTGAGAAACATCTAAGGAAGTGCTCGACATCATTAGCCATCAGGGAAATGCAAATCAAAACAACCCTGAGATTCCACCTCACACCAGTCAGATTGGCCAAGATCCAAAACTCAGAGGACAGCAGATGCTGGCGAGATTGTGGAGAAAGAGAAACACTTCTCCACTGTTGGTGGGGTTGTAAACTGATACAACCACTCTGGAAATCAGTCTGGCCATACCTCAGAAAATTGGCCATAGTACTACCTGAAGATCCAGCTATTCCACTTCTGAGCATATACCCCAGAGACACTCCAATATACAACAAAGACGCATGCACCACAATGTTCATAGCAGCTCTATTTATAATTTTCCAGAAGCTGGAAAGAACCCAGATGTCCTTTAGTAGATGAGTGTATACAAAAATTGTGGTACACTTACACAATGGAGTACTACTCAGCTATCAGAAACAATGACTTAACCAAATTCTTAAGAAAATGGATGCATCTAGAGAATATCGTCCTGAGTGACATAACCCAGTCACAAAAGAACAGACATAATATGCAGTCACTGATAATGGGGTACTATCACTAGAAAGTTCTGAACACCCCAGAAACAACTCACAGACTGTATGAAGCTCAAGAAAAGAAAAAAAAAAGAAAAGAAAAGAAAAACCCATTATGTTCAATCCTTACACACCAAGAAAACTTTGACTAATTCCAGTTACATACTATTTTACATGTACTTTATGCTCGTTGTAACTAGTAAGACCTTAATGCACACTATCAATCCTTTGGGGGAAAAGCCAAGCACTGACAAAAATGTATTCGTATACTTTTGTGCAAAAATGCTTAAAATTTGTATTTATCTTTGTATTTTTAAATAAAGCTGTTCAAAAAAAAGGTGGGATGGGTAAGAAAAGAGGGAGGAGGGTTGTGATTGGAATGTAAAGTAAACATAAAAAGAATATTTAAAATGGGAAAATACTTATAGAACATTATGCTTAGAACATATTTAATAAATCTTCTATGTGGTTCAAGAAAAAAAATAATAAAAATGGGAAGAGAGGATGGTTGACAAAATAAAAAGAACAAAGAAAACAAAAAATATTAAAAGCTTCAAGGGGAAAGAACTAGTCATATATAAAGCAGGCCTGTCAGAGCTACACCTCACTTCTCAGCAGTGATTCTAAAAGTAATAAGGATCTGGAAATATGTCTTTCAGGTCCTAAGTGACCAGAGAGGTCAGCCTATAATACTATACCTAGCAAAAGTTTCAATCATCATAGTTGAAGAAACCAAGATATTTCCTGGGAATTGCATTGAATCCTGGGATAGCTTTTGGTAAAATGGCCACTTTCACTAAGTTAATCCTACTTATCCAATAGCATGGGACATCTTCCCATCTCTTCATAGGATCTTCACTTTCTTTCTTTAGGAACTTGAAGTTCTCACACTGATATTTAGGTTGCTTGGAGTTTTATTAAGATATTTTATATTGTTGCAATTGTATAGGGTGCTGTTTTCCTAATGTCTTTCTCTGCTAGTTTATCATTTGTATAAAGGAGGGGTATTGATTTCTTAGAGTTAATTATATATCCAACTACTTTACTGAATTGTTCATCAGCTATAAAAGTTCAGTGGTAAAATTGTGGGGTTCACTTATATATTCTAACATATCATCTTCGAATGCTTATACCTCGACTTCTGTTACAATTTGTAGCTACTTGATTTACTCTTGTTGCCTGATTTCTCTAGCCATAACTTCAAGTACTCTACTGAATACATAAGGAGAGAGTACACAGCCTGCCTTGTCCCAGATTTTGGTGGATTGCTCCAAATTTTGTTTCATTTTACTTAATGTCAGCTGTTGTTTTGGTGTATATTGTGTTAATTATGTTTGGGTATTTGTACTGAATCTGTCATATCTTTAAGACCTTTAAGATGAAGGATTTTGTGGAAAGGTCTTTCAGCATGTACTGAGATGATCATGTGATTTTTTCCTTTTAGTGTGTTTATATAGTAGATTACATTGATGGAAATGTCATATGTTGAGCCATCCTTGAATCTTTAGGATGAAACTTCCTTGATCATGGTAAATGATGATTTTGATAGGTTCTTGGATTTGGATTCTGAGAATTGTTTTTGAATACTTTCTCATACATGTTCATAAGTGGAATGTGTCTCAAGTTCTCTTTCATTGCTGCATCTGTGTTGCTAGATTAGTAGAAATTTATTGTTTTAATTTGGTTTTGTCATGGAATATCTTGGCTTTTTCCATCTATGGTGATTGAGAGTTTTTTTGACCTAGTATTTTTTTGTGACTTAGGATCTGCATGACATCTGTGTAAGATGTTTTTAGTGTTTCTCTTGATAAGTCTGGTGGAATTCTGATAGGGCAGCCTTTATATGTTACTTGACCATTATCCATTACAAATTGTAATGTTCTTTATTCATTCCATATATTTATTGTCCTTATTATATGACAGGAGGCTTTTTCTTTACTGGTTCAATCTATTTTGTGTACAGTATCATTTTCTTTTATGTTTATGACTGTCTCTTTAGATTAGGAAAGTTTTCTTCTATAATTTGTTGATGTTTTCTGGATCATTGAACTGGGACTATAAACCCACTTCTAGTCCTATTATTCTTTTTTTAAACACTTTTTTCATTAGATACTCCCTGTATTTACATTTGAAATATTATCCTCTTTCCCCACCTAACTCTCATCTCTCTCCCCCTCCACTTGTTTCCACAAAGGTACACTCTTTTCTTATCACCCTCTCCACTCCATTGCCTTGGCATTCCCCATATGTTGAGAAAACATGCTCTTTCTGGACCAACTGCCTCTTCTCAGATTGATGCCAGACACTGCTATCTTCTGCTACATATGCAACTGGATCCATGGGTCACTCATTGTGTGCTCAATGGTTGGTGATTTATTCCATGGGAATTGTGGAGGTTTTGGTTGGTTGATAATGTTGTTCTTCCCATGAGGTTGCAACCCCTTTCATCTCCTTCAGTCCTTTCTTTAGAACCTTCATTGGGGTTTCCATTGCTTAGATTTTTTCGCTTTCCTCTTGCCATCTTGTTATTTGTGATTATAGGTGATGTTGCTGTCTCTTCATGGAGGCTTAGGATAGAAAGTGTTCCTGCTGCTCTTCCAAGCTTCCAGGGACCTGTACATGGGCAAGCTGCCCTTCCGTATGCAGTGAGGATGGGTCTGGCCTTGGGCCGGAAGTGTGCACCCCCCGTTCATTTCCGCTGATTGAACCGTGATAGCTTTTTGCGAAGTAGAACATGGGTAGAAGAAGTTGACTCACCCTTCCACTTAGGATGGAATGTATTCGTGCTGCTCTTCTGAGCTCCCAGTGACCTTTGCCAGCTAAGGCTTACTTTATGCCATCAGTGCCTGGGAAATCAAGCCTTCACAGGAACAAAAACTTCTCCTTTTATTGATGCCAGACAATGCCATCCTCTCTACATATTGGGACTAGTGATATGGGTCCCTTCATGCGTACTCATTGGCTGGTGTTTTAGTCCTTGGGAGCTTTTGGGGTTTAGTTGATTGACATTGTTGTCCTTCCCATGGGGTGGCAAACCCCTTCCAGCTCCTTCAGTCCTTTCTCTACTTCCTCCATTGGGGTTCCTGTGCTCAGTCCAATGGTTAGCTACAAGCATCCTCATCTGTATCAGTTTGGCATTGAAATAGCCTCCGATGAGAAATCCATGTAAGTTTCCTGTCAGCAAGCACTTCTTTTTTTTTTTTTTGAAAAACAAATTACGTTTATTTGAAATAATATATACATTCCAAATAACCTTCCAAATTTTCAGAGATCTATTGAATATGGCCTTTAAAAATGTTTAATGGAGAAAATTTCCTATGACAGAGATCTCAGCTGCTAGCAGTAACTTTAAGATCTCCAAAAAAGATAAGTCACGACTAGTCCATGATGACTGTGGGAGAAACTGTTCCACTCCTCCCTCACCTACTCCCAGGACCATGCATAAACTGTTGATACTGCTGAATTGACTGCTCTACTCTACCTAATTAAAATAAGGCCAGTTGTCTAGGTTTCTTCTCTACATCAAAGTCTCCCAGGCCTGGGTCTGACAATCAATGACTAATGCTACCCTTTGTGGTAGCTGAAAATGTAATGCTGTCCAGAAGACCTAGAAATTCTGCTCCCAATGATGCCATCAAGACAACAGAAACCTAGGGTGACCATCTAGGTAGTGGGTATATATATATAATTTTATTTTAAATGGCTGTCAGGCAATGTGGATTATACTTCCTGTTAAAATTTATTCTTCTCAGGTCTTTGATGTTGCCAGATAGCTGTAGCTTCACTAATTTAGCAGCATCTGCCTGGCAAATGCACTTCACATAAAAAACTATTCAGCAAGCACTTCTTGGCATCACCAATAGTGACTGGATTTGGTGGTTGTATATGGATGGATACCCAGGTAAGGCAGTCTCTGAATGACCTTTAATTCAGTCTCTGCTCCACTCTTTGTCCCTGTATTTCCTCACTTGAGTATTTTGTTCCACCTTCTAAGAAGTACTGAAGCATCCACATTTTGGCCTTTGTTCTTCTACAAAGATCTGATAGAATTCTGCACTGTACTTATCTGGTCCTAGGCTGTTATTTTTTTTTTAGGGGTTATGGGAATGTTTAGATGGTTTATGTGATCCTGATTTAACTTTGATACCTGGTATCTGTCTAGATATTTGTCCATTTTCTCTAGATTTTCTAGTTTTGTTGAGTATAGTCTTTTGTAGTAGGATCTGATGATATCTTGCATTTCCTCAGTTTCTGTTGTTATGTCTCCCTGTTCATTTCTAATTTTCTTAATTTGTATACTCTCGTTGCCCTCTAGTTAGTCTGGCTAAGGGTTTATCAATCTTGTTGATTTTTCTCAAAGAACCAGCTCCTGGTTTGTTGTTTCTTTGTATAGTTCTTTTTTATTCTACTTGGTTGATTTCTGCTCTGATTTTGATTATTTTCGGATGTCTACTTCTTTGGGGGCATCTGCTTCCTTTTTTCTAATGGTTTCAGCTGTGCTGTAAAGCTGCTCGTGTATGCTCTCTCCGGTTTCTTTGGAGGCACTCAGGGCTATGAGTTTTCCTCTTAGAACTGCTTTCACTGTATCCCATATGTTTGTGTAGGTTGTGCTTTGTTTCTTTAAATTCTAAAATGTCGATATTTTTTTCCTTGAATATGTTATCTTTGAGCAGATCATTGTACAGCTTCGATGTGTATGTGGGCTCTTTGTTGTCTTTGTTGTTATTAAAGACAAGCCTTAGTCCATAGCTATCTGATAGAATGCATGGGAGTATTTTGATTTGTTTACATCTGTTGAGGCCTGTTTTGTGATGGACTGTATGGTCAGTTTTGGAGAAGGTACCATGAGGTGCTGAGAAGAAAGTATATTCTTTTGTTTTTGGATGAAATGTCCTGTAGATGTCTGTTAATTCCAGTTGATTCTTAACCTCTCCTAATTTCACTGTGTCTATGTTCAGTTTCTGTCTCCATGATCTGTCCATTAATAAGAGTGGGGTGTTGAAATCTCCCACTATTATTGGATGTGGTATAATATATACTTTGAACTTTAGTAGGATTTTTTTAAAGATGTGTGTGCCCTTGTATTTGGAGCATAGGTGCTCAAGATTGAGAGTTCATCTTGACAGATTCTTACTGTGATTAGTAAAAGGGTTCTTTCTTTATCTTTCTTGATAACTTTTGGTTAAAAATATTTTTATTTGCTATTAGAATACCTACTCTTGCTTGATTCCTGGGCCCATTTGCTTGGAAGGATTTTATCAGCCTTTTACTCTGAGGTAGTGTCTGTCTTTGTATCAGAGATGAGTTTCCTGTATGCAGCAAAATGCTGGATCCTGTTTACATATTCAGTCTAATAGTCTAGGACTTTTTATTGGAGAATTGAGCCAATTGATGTTAAGAGAAATTGTGGAATAGTGATTTTTGTTTCCTGGTTTTTTTTTTTTTTTTTTGTTTTTTTGTTTTTTTTGTTTTTTTTTTTTTTTTTTTTTTTGTTAGAGGTAGGATTATGTTATCATTCTTTTCTTCTTTTGGTTTCCTTGCATGATTTTTTTTTTCTTTTCCTTGGGTATAGTTTCCTTTCTTGTGTTGGATTTTTCCATTTACCATCCTTTGTAGGACTGGGTTTGTGGACAGATATTGTGTAAATTTGGTTTTGTCCTGGAATATCTTGTTTTCTCCATCTATGGGGATTGAGAGTTTTGCTGAAAATAGTAACCTAGGTTGGCATTTGTGTTCTCTTAGAGTCTGTTTGAAATCTGTCCAGGTTCTTCTAAGTTTCATAGTTTCTGTTGAGAAGACTGGTATAATTCTGATTTGTCTGCATTTATATTTTACTTGTCCTTTTCCCCTTACAGCTTTTAGGATTCTCTCTTTGTTTGAATATTCGCTGTTTTGACTATTTTGTGTTGGGAGGGGTTTCTTTTCTGGTCCAATTTATTTGAAGTTCTGTAGGCTTCCTGTATATTCATGGTCATTCGTTCTTAAGGCTAGGGAAGTTTTCTTCTATACTTTTGTTGAAGATATTTACTGTGCATTTTAACTGATATTCTTTGCCCTCATTTACACCTATTATCATTAGGTTTGGTCTTCTCATTGTGTCCTAAATCTCCTGAACATTTTAGGTTAAGGGATTTTTTGTTTTTGTGTCTTCTCTGACTGTTTTGTTTATATTTTCTTTTTTAATTTTAACAAATTTATTTTAAAAAACAAAATAAATGAACAGATTCTAAGCATTTTGGCATAAAAGTATATGAATACATTTTTGTCACTACTTGCTTTTTTACAGGTTTGATGGTGTGCATTAAGATCTTATTATTTACAATGAGTATAAAGTACATGAAAAACAAGATGTAACATGGAATTACTCAAAGTTTTCTTGGTGAGTAAAGATTAATCATAATAGGTTTTCATTTTCTTTTTCTTTTTTTTTTAAACTTCAAACAGTCTGTGAGTTGCTTCTGGGGTGTTCAGAGCCTTCTGGGGTTAGTTTTCAATAATCACTGACTGCATATTATCTGTTCATTGTGACTAGATTATCTCACTCAGGATGATATTCTCTAGATGCATCCATTTTCTTAATTTCATAAAGTCATTGTTTCTGGTGGCTGAGTAGGACTCCACTGTATAAATATACCACAATTTTTGTATCCATTCATCTACTGAAGGACATCTGGGTTCTTCCTCCAGATATTCCAGCTTTGTTGAATATAGGTTTTTGTAGTAGGATCTGATGATTTCTTGAATTTCTTTAGTTTTAGTTATGTCTCCACTTTCATTTCTGATTTTGTTAATTTGGATACTCTTTCCCCTCTAGTTAGTCTGGCTAAGGTTTTATCAATCTTGTTAATTTTCTTGGTTTTGTTGATTCTTTGAATGGTTTTCTGTTTCTATTTGGTCTATTTCTGCCTTACATTTGATTATTTCTTGCCATCTACTCCTCTTTGGTGTATCTGCTTCCTTTTGTTCTAGAGCTTTCAACTGTGCTGTCAGGTTGCTAGTTTATGCTCTCTCCAGTTTCTTTTTGGAAGCACTCAGACCTATGAGTTTTTCACTCAGTACTGCTTTCATTGCATCCCAAAGGTGTGGGTATGATGTGTTTTCTTTTTCATTGAATTCTATAAAATCCTTAACTTTTTTCTATATTACTTCTTTGACCCTGCTATCATTTAATAGAGACTTGTTTAGTTTCCATGTGAATTTGGGCTTTTGTTGTCTTTGTTGTTATTAAAGACCAGCCTTAGACCATGGTGATCTGAAAGGATGCATGGGAGTATTTCAATCTTCTTATAACTGTCGAGGCTCATTTTGTGACCAATTATGTGGTCAATTTATAGAAGGTGCTGTGAGGTGCTGAGAAGAAGGTGTTCTGTAGATATCTATTAATTCCAGTTGGTTCATAATCTCTGCTAATTTTACAGTGCCCTTGTTCAGGTTCTGTTTCCATGATCTGTCCATTGGTGAGAATGGGGTATTAAGGTGTACCACTATTATTTTGTGGGGTGAAATGTATTTTTTGAGCTTTAGTAGGGTTTCTTTTATGAATATGGGTGCTTTTGTATTTGGAGTATATATGTTAAGGATTGAGAGTTCCTCCTGACAGATTTCCCCTGTAATGAATAAAAAGTGTCCTTCCTTATCTTTTTTGATAACTTTTGGTTGGAAAATTTACTTTATTCAATAGAATGGCCACTCCAGCTTCCTTCTTGGTGCAGTTTGCTGGGAAATTATTTTCTCAACTTTTACTCTGACATAGTGTCTGTCTTTGTGTCTGAGATTAGTTTCCTGTATGCAGCAAAATGCTAGGCTTTGTTTATGTATCCAGTCTGATAGCCTCTATCTTTTTGTTGGGGAGATGAGTCCATTTATGTTAATAGATATCAAGGAATAGTGGTTGATGTTTCTTGCTATTATTGCTTTTTTAGGTTGAGTTTGGTCTGTGTCTTTTTTTTCTTTTGGTTTTCTTGCTTAGGACTTTTCTCATTTTTACTAGGATGCAGTACCCCTCATTGTATTGGGTTTTCCACATATACTTCATTGTACTGCTGGGTTTGTGGTCAGATATTGTGTAAATTTAGTTTTGTCTTGGAATATATTAGTCTCTCCATCTGTGGTGATTGATAGTTTTGCTGGGTATAGCATCTTGGGCTGGCACTTGTGCTCTCTTAGGGTTTGCATGATGTCTCTCCAGGCTCTTCTAGCTTTCATAGTCTCTGTTGAGAAATCGGGTGTGATTCTGTTTGGTCTGCTTTTATATGTTACTTGACCTTTTTCTCTTACTGCTTTTAGTGTTCTTTCTTTGATTTGGGCACCTGGTGTTTTGACTATTATGTGTCAGGAGGGATTTATTTTCTGGTCCAACCTATTTGGAGTTCTGTAGGCTTCTTTTATGCTCGTGGTCATCTCATTCTTAATGATAGGGAAGTTTTATTTATTTACATTTCACATGTCTCTTCTTTCCATGTCTCTTCTGTATACCCCCCTCCCATTCCTCTTTCCTCACCTCTAAGAGCCTGCTCCCCCACCCACTCCCAACTCACCCTTCTAGCATTCTCCTCCTATGGCGCTCAACCTTCCACAGGACCAAGTGCATCCCCTCCCAAGTAGGCCAGACAAGGCAGTCATTTACTAAAGTTATAGTGAGGGACAAGGACCAGCCCATGTATGCTGGTTACCATCCCTTTCAGATTCTTCAGTTCTTCTCATAACATGTCTATAGGGTCCCGGGCTGAGTTACAATGGTTGGCTATAAGTACCTACATCTGTTTAATTGGGTGCTGGTAGAGCCTCTCAGAGGACAGACAAGCCAGGCTCCTGTCTGAGTGCATATCTTGGCATGAGCAATAGGTCCAGGATTTGGTTTCTTTAGATGAAATTGATCCCAGAGTGGGGTAGTCTCTGAATGGCTTTTCCTTCAGTCTCTGATCCATTTTTTTGTCTGTGCATTTTTTGACATGAGCAATTATTGGTTAAAAGTTTTAGATGGGTGGGTAGTCCCATCCCTCAAATGGGGGCCATATCTATCTACTTGAGGTGATCTCTTCATGATCCATCTCCCCACAGTTGGGCATTTCAGCTAAGATATTTTTCCCTGTGCCTTTGTGTTCAAGGCTTTTTCCCATTTTCTTTTCTATTAGACTCAATAAATATGGTTTTATGTGGAGGTCTTGAGCTTTGTACAAGCAGATAAATATGAGTTGATTTACAATCATTTATATGGTTGAATAAGTAAACGGTTGGAAGAAGTTGAGGAGGAGGGTGACCTCATAGGAAGACCAGCAGTCTCGACTAATCCAGACACTTGAGATCTTTCAAACACACAATTCCAACCAGGCAGCTTACATGAGCTGCTCCAAGACCCCAACATATATACAGCAGAGAACTGCCTGGTCTTGCCTCAGTGGTTAACACATGCCTAATCCTCAAGATACTTGAGGCCCCAAGTAGCGGGAAGGTTTGAAAGGATGGAAGGACATCCTTTTGATAGAGGAGAGAAGGAATGGAAAGAGAAACTGTGGAAGGGCATACTGGGAGGTAGGTAACATCTACAGTGTAAGAAAAAAATGTAATTTTAAAAAGAGAGATAGAGAGAGATGGGCATTTTCTCCTTGACCAAATATTGTACTTCTCATTTCCACACACCCAACTCTAGTACAGCATCTTACAGAGGATATCCATGCTGTTCTAAACCATTCTTAATATCTCTGCTCTACAAATGCTTGCTTTAACTCTTGGCATTTGTTAGATCCTCTGGTCACTGCTCCAACCACTGGGCTGTCTTCCCATCCATGGAAAATTCAGTGGTTGTTTAATGCAATGTTTTGGCTCCTTTTCATTGTTTGTTCATTCTCCTTCATTGAGAAGCTGATTACATTTACACTTTATCTAATTTTGTATGTTTTCTTCGTTACTCTAATAAAATGATTCTTTGTTCTATTTGTCCATTCTTCATTTTTTTACTAATCAAAGTATAAATTTAAAGAAGTAATTCACAATTTGCATTATATATTGTGATTACTATAAAGAGATCACCCAAAACTTCAGTTACAATGGCATAAGTACCTATCAATATACTCATATAAAATAATAAATGTGATATTAAGAATTAAATAATACCAAAGAACACTACAGATTTATGAGCCTCTCCTGTATTCACATGTTGTTCCAATTGCCTTCTGATCCATTGTCTTCTCTTGATGTTGCAGAGAGAAGGGAAGTGTGTCTCTCCAAATTAATTAAGTCCTCCCAGGACACAAAGTGCAATTTACATCCTGCTTTGGAACTGATGTGTAAATTATAGATTTTCAGATCTCATGCACCTATTCTCAGAAGTGCTTTGCCAAGAATCCTCAATAGAAGTCAAACTGCTTGACATTCACGATCTTGGTTTCTCTGTTAACTTTATCCTATAACATAATTTTACCACCATTAGCCTCAACTGCTCACTTCACCTAAAAAGGAGTTTTCCAACTGTCTCCCCCACACACTTTTCAAATCTTACTAGTTTATTGATTGGGTTTAAGATGCTTGTGCCATGTGTACTTAGCTACATGTGCTGTTACACCCATGTGGAGTCAGAGGACAAGTTGAGGAACTAATTTCCCCACTGATGCCATGTGAATGAAATAAATGACTGAAGTTCTTGGGTTTTAGATAATAATATAGTTTTTTAATTGTTTAAAATGAATTAGGGAATTCCATTAATTCCTAAGTGATGTTAACTTAGGTGAGCCCTAGACTCAGGGAGAGCTAAGCCTCTGACCTCTCAGTCCACAGAGACATCAGAGTAGTAAAAAGACTTTTGAATGTTCTCTAACCTGGACAGGTGAGATCTATATTTGAGAGAAGAAGGGAAAACACTACAATGAAACTTCTATACTGTCACATTGCCTTCTAAGATACCCTAAATGTATCACAGCAAATTGCCTGCGTGTGTTTGTTCAAAATATAACAAGATTCTGTCTCTCCCTTTCTCTGTCTTTCTGTCTGTCTCTCTCTCACACACATACACACAAATGTAAAAATATATATAGGTATAAATGATATATAGATAATACAGGTACAAATTATAATAAATTAGATATAGAAAAATAGTGTTTTTAAATTTCTAAAGTAGTAGGTTTTTTTAGCCTCTCTAATAGTCTTATAGTATTATTAACTCTCATCATTTTCTCTGCTGTATGCTATCTTTCCACTCTCCTGAGAGAAATTATTGTCCAAGGTCCATTACCCATGTTAATCTATTCAACAACTGTGTTCAAGCGAAAGTCACTTAACCATCTGTCTTTTACTTCACTCCTGACCTTTATATATGTATACCAAATGAGACACACACAATTCAAGATTCAATGCTAATGTCTAAGAACTTGGAAAAATGCACAATGTTTCCCAAAATTTGTGGAGTACCATATGCAGAACCATCCATGTAATAGTGGTATAATCCCCATTGTATAAATTACTACAATTACAGTTATCTATTCAACATATGGAGAATTAAGCTGTTTCAATTGCATGGCTATTGTGAATAAATCAGAATGAACATGGATGGTTCTCTACAGTAGATAATGTTTGCTCCCTCCTCATTCTTCACTGTATGTGCAAAATTAGTACCTTTTGTCTTTTTTATTAAATACTCTGTATTTACATTTGAGATGTTATCCCTTTACCCTGCCCTGCGCCTATCCCCTCTCCCCCTCCATTTGCCTTCACAAAGTATACTCCCTCCTGATCTCCATCTCAGGCAAATGGATGGAACTAGAGACTATCATTCTGAATGAGGCAACCCAGTCACAAAAGAACACATATGGTATTCACTCAATGGTAAGCAGATACTAGCTCCTGAAAGTTCTGAACACCCAAGAAACAACTCACAGATCATATGAAGCTCAAAAAGAAGGCCTAAACGGGGATGCCTCAGTCCTTCTTATAACAGAGAACAAGAATCTTATGGGAGGAAATGCAAGGTCAAATAGAAGAACAGGGATTGAAGAAAATATCACTTAGAAGCCAACTCACCTGGGCATCCAACACAGGTGCAGTTACCAAATCTAAGCACTATAGCTGATCCCAAAAAGTACTTATTGGCAGGAATCTAACAGAGATGCCCCTCAGGGACTATGCTAGAGTCATATGAATACAGCTGAGCATGCTTGCAGCTAACCATCAGTCTGAACTCTGGACCACAATAAGGTTACAAAATTGATTCTTTACATTGAAAGTTCTATATAAATATCACAGTCTAATAAGCCTTTTAATGAGCATCCATAGTGTATCAGAAATTGACTCATGATTGGTCTCACAGCAAATGCACATTAGAATAGCCCAAGGAATTATGGGAGAAACGTAGGCTTCCGTTGCTTAATTTGTCAAACTAAAATGTCCTTGGTCAAACAGGAATAAACAGAATTACAGATAACACACTGATTGCTTTCTGATGTCAGCACAATTTTACAACTGTGAAAGCATGTAGTGTAATGGACCCCTAAGAATACAGCTAACAAATCTCTTGATCACCCCTGTAGTCTCCCTCTCCATACCCAATGACAACACTAATTTAGAACTTAGATTTCCCCAAAGGAAACAAGGAAAACTTGTTCTAATTTCTGATCGACTACTCAATATGAACTAAAAAAACTCTTGGGCACTATCATAAAAACATGTTGATTTGCACTGGGGATAAATGTTTTTTAAGGTATTCCAGAATCTGCATACATACGTGCCAATAACAACAGAGATGACAAAGTAATGAACTCTCTGAGGCATGTCAGGACCAGACCCTGTCCCTTTATGAGCTCTGATTTCTGCCCTCCTTCAGCAATCTGCATTGCACTTCCTGGAAAATATGGACAGGAAGCCATGTCTTTGTATCTGTTTTATTAAACAAATACACTGCAAAAATCTTCAAGGGAAAGGAGAATCAGTACCTGTTCAGCATCTTGCCTTCACCTCTCTGAGCAACCTGATCCTTGATGTGACTGGGCAGGTGAGATTTCTCCAGCTTCATGTTTCCGCTTAAAGTTCTTTTCTCCCTCCTAAGGTCTAGAGTGTTCTGAAACCAACATTCATAATTAGAATGAGCTTGCTTTGTCTCCACAGTATATCTAACTTTGTCAATTATTTCACTGTTCTAGAGAAATGTCTATTTCATATTTCAGCACCCATCTGAAAATGTCCTTTAATGTGACTTCTATGTGTGATATGGAAGATTTTGAGTTCTTGGATAGAAATTTATTCTTCCTATTGAAATCAAAATAAAACCAAATAAGTTGCAGACTAAACAGGAACATTAATAAACTTGAGTTTTCAATTATTCACATATACAAAGACTTTAACAGACATCATAGGAAAGTATTTGGATTGTGGTTGAAGAAAGCTGGACATTTTTCTGATTCTAGAACCCATTCCTCAAAGAAAAAGCTTAAGTATGAAAATTTGTGAAATAGTGATATGTATGGATTCCTCAGATGTTTCCCTACATAGATGCCATATTTGTATATCAATATTCTTCCTTATGAACAGAAACCTAATGACTATTTCAGAAATATTCTGTATTCTATCATGATAATGGATAGGGTAAGAATGTTTCAATGCAGGTTTCTTTGTAACAATTTCATGAAGATCTTCATTCATGTTCTTTTATAAAGAATAAATACTAAATATGCATTATCATCTATAAATATTTCACACATTTATGTATACTGGTGTATTGACTACATGTATGATTGTGAAGGTCCCAGTTTTTTGGAATAAAAGTTACATATAATTGTGAGGTATCATGTGGATTCTGGCAATTAGCTGTGTGTCCTCTGGAAGCTACTGCTTAAACCACTGAGCCATCTCTCCATATTATAAAATATATATTCATTTTATGCATGTGACTGTTCTGCCTGCTTTCTTTTTTTAAACTTTATTTTAAAAAACAAAGATAAAAGAAAAATTTTTAAACATTTTTGTTTAAATGGATACAAATATATTTTTGTCAGTGCTTGGCTTTTTTTTTTTTTTTCCTTTTTTTTAAGGTTTGATACTCTGCATTAAGGTCCTACTAGTTACAATGAGCAAAAAGTACATTTAAAACAGGATGTAATCTGGAATTAGTCAACGTTTTCTTGATGTGTAAGGATTGAGCATAATGTATTTTTTGTTTTGTTTGGTTTTCTTTTTTTCTTGAGATTCACACAGTCTGTGAGTTGTTTCTGGGGAAGTCTGAGCCTCAGGGGTTATCATCCCATTATCAGTGACTGCATATTATATCTGTTCTTTAGTGACTGGGTTATCTCACTCAGGATGATATTCTCTAGATGCAACCATTTTCTTAAGAATTTGGTTAAGTCATTGTTTCTGATAGCTGAGTATTACTCCATTGTGTTAATGTACCACAATTTTTTTATCCATTCATCTACTGAAGGACATCTGGATTCTTTCCAGCTTTTGGCTATTATAAATAGAGCTGCTATAAACATTGTGGTGCATGTATCTTTGATGTATATTGGAGTGTCTCCGGGGTATATGCCCAGAAGTGGAATAGCTGAATCTTCAGGTAGTACTATGTCCAATTTTCTGAGAAATCGCCAGACTGATTTCTAGAGTGGTTGTATCAGTTTACAACCCCAGCAACAGTGGAGAAGTGTTCCTCTCTCTTTACAACCTCGCCAGCATCTGCTGTCATCTGAGTTTTGGATCTTGGCCAATCTGAGTGGTTTGAGGTGGAATCTCATGGTTATTTTGATTTGCATTTCCCTGATCTGCCTGCTTTCATGATTTAAAAATATATGAAAATACAGAGCCTCAAATTTAAGCAGAAGGTATTAGATCTAGAACCATCTCTCAAATATCAAACTTATATTTTTAACCCATTATAATGATGATCAATGTTGAATTATAATGGAGAAAAAACACATTCCTGTATATGAATGTTCAAGCATACATATGGATAACAAATAATGTGTTAAAATATGTGTCATGTTGTTGAAAAAGAGAAAAACAGTAGCATCACATGCACAGTTTTATCATAAGGGAAGATAAAGTAAAATAATTTTAAACTTAATATTCTGGGATAATGTTTATGCAGGGTTTCTTCAGAGAAATCTCATGTGACAAAGCAATGACACCTTTCTTTGGATATAAAACACTCCAAATCAATTGAAACTCTCAGATAGTTGAGAATATTCTTGAAGACAGCGTTGTTGCACATGATCATAGCCCAAGGAAGCATCTCCATGTTGACTCAAAATAAAACCCTGAAAACCACAGAGGAAATGGCTCTTCAGGTCCTTTTGCTGTGCCAGGCTGCGGTTGGGACCGTGGGCAACATCCTTCTGTTTGTCCACAATTTCTCTCCAATTCTCACTGACTCTCAACCGATGCCCGTTCATGTCATCATATTAAATGTAGCCGTTGCCAATACCTTCATTCTCCTGCTCTTGACATTTCCAAACCATATGGCAGTTTTGGCTCCAAGGATGCCTCCAACTGACCTCACATGTAAACTTATGTATTTCTTTTACATGATGGCTCGAAGCACAAACATGTGCTCCACCTGTGCCCTGAGCAGCTACCAGTTTGTCACTCTTGTTCCTGGTAAGTGGGCTAGAGTCTTGGTCAGAGAAATATCCCCCACGGCCATAATATATTCTAGTTACAGTTGCTGGTTGTTCAGTATCTTAAATAATGCTTACATTCCAATGAATGTCAGTGGCCCACAGAAAACACACAATGACACTGATTCTAAAGGTAAGTGGGTCTGCTCCATCTCGGGTTTCAGTGTTGGCATGAGCTTCTTACGACTTGCCCAGGACATTTTATTTATCAGCATCATGGTCTGGACAAGTTTCTCCATGGTTATTCACCTAAACAGACACCACCAGAGAATGCACTACATACACAACCCCAATCAGAAGCTCAGAGCCTTTGCTGAGACCAGAGCATCCCACACAATCCTGATGCTGGTGGTCACATTTGTGAGCATTTATCTTCTAGATTGTATTTGTTCTCTCTTTCACATTTCTTTTGTGGAATCTCGTTTCTGGTTGAGGCATGTCAAAGAGTTTCTGATTGTAAGCTTCCCCACCATTTCTCCCTTACTGTTGCTCTTTAGGGATCATAAGGGTCCTTGTTCCATACCATTCATTATGAGGCTACAAAGCCATTTGAGTTGAGTAGGCAGTTTGGAGCAAGAGTGAGGTCAAGACGTGTCCAAACCCTGAGAATCTAAGTCTGAGTCAGGCACGATTGAGACTGCTCCCTTCTTGGTCTGGACCTGGATGCGCCATTGTACATAGCCTTTACACCGTCCATATCTGTCACACTTGACATAGTCATGTACTCTGACAGGTTTTGAATTAAACTTCCTATCACCTTAGTGAAACATATCGAGCTAGCATTTGGAATTTTTCTTCATGTACCTGAAGAATTTCAAGAGCCTCAGCCTCTCATAATGATGTACACTCACCCCATACCCTCCCCACTTATCAAGGTTCCTAAGCTTTGTTTGCCCCTAATAAAGAAAGCTACTTCACTGAAAAGTGTCACTCGTGAAGGCTATTTGTTCCCTACTCACCTTAGCTGAGCTCCTGTTAACCCAACTACATGGCTAAGCTTTGTTCCTTCCAGTAAAGGAGGTGGTCAGTGGTACCAGGCACCCAATGAAGAATCAGCAGGACCCCTGGTTCAAACAGGACCTGATGAGTCCATCCCAAACTTTGATATTATCCCAAAGGACCCATGTCTCCATAATCTTTGGACCCCAAGGCTATTTTTCTTAAGTTTGTGTGTTTGTATTTATTTAAGCAATCAGACAGGTTCTGAGGCATTCAAAGGACAACTGAAACCATATGGCCATGGCACTCCCTGGTATAAGTAGAAGGTGCCAAAACCCCAACAGCCCATCTAGGTTTTCGTAAAAAACCTTCTAACTTTTTCTCCTCAAAGAGAAATAAAAAAATCACACAGAAGCCAATGAATACTGTTATGGTATTTCCCAGAGCTCTGAAACTTGCATTTAGGATGACATATTGGGACACTGTAAAATACCCTTCCAGCTGCAGAGTTTCTGAAATGTTATTCACTGGATCTGGTGTTTTCTTTCCTTTTAAATCATGGAAAACATCACGTCATAACAAAATACATATCATGACATCCTTGCCTTCTTAACCTCCTGTGTAATAAAACTTACCCCAAAGCAAACCCCCTTCTTTTGAGGAGAAAATCCTTAAATATCACCATTTATAACCATAAGAAACTCTCTTTTTAATTAAAAAACATTATTTTTTTAAAAAAGATAAATGTACAAATTTTCAGCATTTTTGCATAAAAGTATACAAGTACATTTTTAAGGTTGTAATTAAGCATTTGTGGGTACTTATACATACACATAGTTATATATGTAACACTAATATAGGAAAAGAGACTATTAATTTGAGGGGATAGGAGAGAAACTGGAAGGGGTTGTAGAAAGGAAAGGGGGATGTGATACAGTTCTATTTTAATTAAAATATATTCTATTTTTTTCTTGAACTTCACATAGTCTGTGAGTTCTTTCTGGGGTGTTCAGAGCTCTCTGAGGTCAGTATACAATTGTCAGTGACTCCATATTATATCTGTTCTTTTGTGACTGGCTTATCTCACTCAGGATAATATTCTCTAGGTGCATCCATTTTCTTAAGAATTTTGTTAAGTCATTGCTTCTGATAGTTGAATAGTACTCCAGTGTGTAAATGTACCACAACTTTTGTATCCATTCATCTACTGAAGGACATCTGAGTTCTTTCCAGCTACTGGCTATTATAAATAGAGCTGCAATGAACATTGTGGTACATGTATCTTTCTTGTATGTTGGAGCTTCTCTGGGGTAAATGCCCAAAAGTGGAATAAATGGGTCTTCAGGTAGTACTATGTCCATTTTTCTGAGTAACCACCAGACTTATTTCCAGAGTGGTTGTATCAGTTTACAACCCCAGCAGCAGTCGAGAAGTGTTCCTCTTTCTCCACATCCTCACCAGCATCTGTTGTCATCTGAGTTTTGGATCTTGGCCAATCTGACTAGTGTGAGGTGGAATACCAGGGTTGTTTTGATTTGCATATCCCTGATGGCTAAGGATGTTGAGTACTTCCTTAGATGTTTCTCAGCCATTTTATATTCCTTGATTGAGAACTTTTTGTGTAAGTCTGTACCCTATTTTTAATAGGGTTGTTTGATTCTCTGGTGTCTAGATTTTTTAGTTCTTTTTATACCTTGGATATTAGGCCTCTATCTGATGTGGGGTTGGTAAAGATCTTTTCCCACTCTGTTGGCTGCCATTTTGTTTTCATGATAGTGTCTTTAGTCTTACAGAAACTTTGCAATCTCATTAAGTCCCATTTGTCAATCTTTGACCTTAGAGCTTGATCCATTGGTGTGCTGTTCACGAAATTTTCTCCTGTGCCTATATGTTCTAAGAATTTTTCTACTTTCTCATCTAATAGTTTCAGTGTACCTGGTTTAATGTGGAGATCTTTGATTCACTTACACTTGAGCTTTGTACAAAGAGATAAGAAAGGGTCTATTTTCATTCTTCTGCATGCTGAGTGCCAGTTGGACCAACACAATTTGTTGAAGAGGTTGTCCTTTTTCCATTGAATGTTTACAGCTCCTTTGTCAAAAATCAAGTAACCATATACATGAGGGCTCATTTCTGGATCTTCTATTATATTCCATTGATCCACATGCCTATTTCTGTACCAGTACCATGCAGTTTTCAGCACAATTGCCTTGTAATATACCTTGAGGTCAGGGATAGTGATTCCCGCAGATGTTTTCTTGTTGTTGAGGATGGATTTCGCTATTCTAGGTCTTTTGTTATTCCACATGAAATTGGACATTCCTCTTTCCAACTCAATGAAGAACTGGGTTGAATTTTGATGGAGATTGCATTGAATCTGTAGATTGCTGTATATTGCTTTTATTATGTTTAGGTATGGGCCTTGGATTCCTGTTCTTTCCAAGACTTTTAACATGAAGTGATGTTGAATTTTGTCAAATGCTTTTTCAGCATCTAGTGAGATGATCATGTGGTTTTCTTCTTTGAGTTTGTTGAATTGGTGGATTACATTGACGGATTTCCATATATTCAACCATCCCTGCATCCCAGGGATGAAACCTACTTGATCATGGTGACTGATCGTTTTGATGTGTTCTTGGATTCTGTTTGCAAGGATTTTGTTGAGTATTTTTGCATCAATGTTCATAAGTGAGATTGGTCTGAAGTTCTCTTTCTTTGTAGGGTCTGTGTGTGGTTTAGGTCAAGGGTTATTGTGGCCTCAAAAAATGAGTTAGGTAATGTTCCATCTGATTCTATTTTGTGGAATACTTTGAAGAGTATTGGTATTATGTTGTCAATAAAATTGAATAATGTGATCCTAATAAAACTTTAAAACTAAGAAATTTCAAATGAATTAAATTAAAAACCTACAGTTCTGCATTGTGACAAGACCACAAAAGGTAATCTTTATTTGACTAAAAACTTAAAAATGGCTCTTTAGACCTTAATAAGGGTGACTGAACCAAATGAATTATTAGTAATTCTTTATGAATAATCTATCATATGAATTATGAATAATTCATAAAATAATTATGAATTATATGTGACAGCCAAAAGAGACATGTGATGCTTAAAGATTGCAAGAAATAAGAGTGATTATGTCTTTCACCATATGTAGAAAAAATACTTAATAAATAGAGCACATAAAATTATATAATTCCAAAAGATAAATAGATTAGATGACAGGCATCTTAGAGCGGTGCTTTCCACTATACTGGCCAACATGATGGATAGATGAGGTTTCAATTGTTGGGCGATAAAAATAGAATAGAGACATTGATATTATCAAGTCCCAATTGCTAGATAAATGCACATATTCTAAATTAAGAGTATAGATGACACTTGATGATGCCACCTTACAGCACTGTCACACAAAAGCCCTAACTGCTTGGAACAAGGTTGAATAAGGGGCATAAGCTGAAACATTTACAAAGATAACACAGGCTTTAAATGAATCACTGTCATTTTACAAAAGTTAGCAGTACTGACAATCCTTCTCCCATCCCATCCTCCCCTTCTCTTCTGAACAGATGTGTTCAAGGATATTTCCAGCTTTCCTCCCTTTTATATTTAGTGTATCCTCTTTACACTGAGGTCTTTGATCCATTAGGATTTGAGGGAATTTTTTATGATTATTTTACTAATTTACTTTTCCATATTGTCCCTGCTTCTGGTTTCCCCTCCCCAAACACAGAATTTCATTGTCCCTACCCACTGCTTTTATGAAGGTGCTCCCCCACCCACCCACCCAGACCTGCATCACCACACTAACTTCTCCCTACACTGAGGTTTCCAGCCTCCACAGGACCAAAGGCCCCCCTCCTATTGATGCCAGGTAAAGCAATCCTCTGCTACATATTGATCTGAAGCTACAGGTCCCTCCATGTCTATTCTTTAATTGGTGTTTTAGTCCCTGAGAATTCTGGTGCAGGGGTGGTTATGGTTCATTTATATTGATGTTGTTTCAATGAATTGCAAAATCTTCAGTTCCTTCAGTTTTTTCCCTAGGGTCCCAGGACTTAGTTACCTGGTTCACAGTGAGAATCTGTATTGATCAGTCGCTAACAGAGACTCTCAGGGATACAGGAATACCAGGCTCCTGTGAACAAGTGTTTCTTGGCATAAGCAATAGAGTCTGGTTTTGGTGACTGAAGATGGGCTGAATTTCTAGGTCATCCGGTCTCTGAATGACCTTGCATTAAGGCCCTGCTCCATTCTTTGTTCATGCATGCCCATTAGATAAAAACAAGTGAATATCCGGGGCACGGAGAGGTCTGGGCTGAGTGAGCAGAAAGGGCCACTTCCCCCCTGCGATTGGTTATGAACAATGATGCAAAAATACTCAACAAAATCCTTGCAAACTGAATCCAAAAACATATTAAAATGATCATTCACCATGATCAAGTAGGCTTTATCCCTGGGATGCAGGGATGGTTTAATATAAGGAAATCCATCAACATAATCCACCATATATACAAACTCCAAATTAAAAAAAAACACATGCTCATCTCACTAGATGCTGAGAAAACATTTGACAAAATTCAGCACCCCTTCATGTTAAAAGTCTTGGCTAGAACAGGAATCAAAGGCCCATAACCAAACATAATAAAATCAATATACAAAAAACCAATAGCCAACATCAAAATTAACAGTGAAAAACTTGAAGCAGTTTCACTAAAATCAGGGACTAGTCAAGACAGCCCACTCTGTCCCTACCTATTCAACATGGTACTGGAAGTCCTGGCAGGAGCAATTAGACAGCAAAAGGAAATCAAAGAGATACAAAATGAAATTGAAGGAATAAAAACATCACTGTTTGCAGATGACATGATACTGTACTTAAGTGACCCCAGAAATTCCACCAGAGATCTTCTACAGCTGATAAAAATAAAATTTCAGCAAAGTGGCTGGATATAAAACTAACTCAAACAAATCAGTAGCCTTCCTTTCTCAAAGGATAAAAATGCAGAGAAAAAAATTAAGGAAAAGATACCCTTCACAATAGTCACAAACAATATGAAATACCTTGATGTGACTCTAACTAAGAAAATGAAAGACCTGTATGACAAGAACTTCAAATCCCTAGAGAAGGAATTCGAGAAAGACCTCGGAAAATGAAAAGATCTCCCATGCTCATGGATTGGAAGGATCAACATTGTAAAAATGGCCATCCTACCAAAAGCAATCTACAGATTCAATGCAATCCCCATCAAAATTCCAATCTAATTATTCATATAGTTAGAAAGAGCAATGTGCAATTTCATCTGGAATAACAAAAGACCTAGAATAGTGAAATCCATCCTCAACAACAAAAAAACATCTGTGGAAATCACTATCCCTGACCTCAAGCTATATTACAAGGCAACTGTGCTGAAAACTGCATGGTACTGGTACAGAAATAGGCATGTGGATCAATGGAATAGAATAGAAGATCCAGAAATGAGCCCTCATGTATATGGTCACCTGATTTTTGACAAAGGAGCAGTAAACATTCAATGGAAAAAGGACAGCCTATTCAACAAATGGTGCTGGTCCAACTGGCACTCAGCATGCAAAAGAATGAAAATAGACCCGTTCTTATCTCCTTGTACAAAGCTCAAGTGTAAGTGGATCAAAGATCTCCACATTAAACCAGATACACTGAAACTATTAGATGAGAAAGTAGGGAAAACCTTAGAACACATAGGCACAGGAGAAAATTTCCTGAACAAAACACCAATGGCTCAAGCTCTAAGGTCAAAGATTAACAAATGGGACTTAATGAGATTGCAAAGTTTCTGCAAGGCTAAGGACATCGTCAAGAAAACAAAACGGCAACCAACAGAATGGGAAAAGATCTTTACCAACACCACATCAGATAGAGGCCTAATATCCAAGGTGTACATGGAACTCAAAAAGCTAGACACCAGAGAATCAAATAACCCTATTAAAAAATGGGGTACAGAGCTAAACAAAACGTTTTCAGTTGAGGAACACCGAATGGCCGAGAAACATCTGAGGAAGTGCTCCACATCCTTAGCCATCAGGGAAATGCAAATCAAAACAACCCTGAGATTCCACCTCACACCAGTCAGATTGGCCAAGATCCAAAACTCAGATGACAGCAGATGCTGGCGAGGCTGCAGAGAAAGAGGAACACTTCACTGTTGGTGGGGTTGCAAGCTAATACAACCATTCTGGAAATCTGTCTGGCGATACCTCAGAAAATTGGATATAGTACTACCTGAAGACCCAGCTATTCCACTTCTGGGCATATACCCCAGAGACACTTTAATACACAACAAAGATATATGCACCACAATGTTCATAGCGGCTCTATTTATAATAGCCAGAAGCTGGAAGGAACCCAGATGTCCTTCAGAAGATGAATGGATACAAAAATTGTGGTACATATACACAATGGAATACTACTCAGCCACCAGAAACAATGACTTACCGAAATTCTTAAGAAAATGGCTGCGTCTAGAGAATATCATCCTGAGTGAGATAACCCAGTCACAAAAGAACAGACATAATATGCAGTCACTGATAGTGGGATGCTAACCCCAGAGGCTTGCACTCCCCCAGAAACAACTCACAGACTGTATGAAGTCCAAGAAATAAAGAAAACAAAACAAAACAAAAAAAAATATTTACAAAACAAGAAAACTTTAACTATTTCCATGTTATATTCTGTTTTACATGTACTTTAGCTCATTGTAACTATTAAGTTTTCAAGGCATTCAACCAAACCTTGAAAAATTTCAAGTACTGACTAAAAAATATATTCATATAGTTATATATAAAAATTATGTTAAAATCTAAAAAAAGTACTGACAAAAAATGTATAATTTTAAGCAAAAAGTGTTTAAAATCTGTACATTTATTTTTGTTTTGTAAAATAAAGTTGTTTAAAAAAATGTATTCATATACTGTTATGCAAAAAATGCTTTTAAAATCTGTATATTTATCTTTGTTTTTTTAAATAATGTTGTTCAATTAAACAAAAGGAATTCTCCTACTAGACCAGTTTTGTCCAGGCAAATTTAAGGTTTGAAGGGCTGTGGGACAGCCTTAGCTCTGGGCACAGATACAGACTTAAAGGATCCTTTTCTGTGTCTTCCATGGCCCATGGAATCCTCAGAGGTCTTTCCTTGGACTGTCAGTGGAGCAAAAGTAGGGTCCTACCTGTTTGGCCCTAGGAGTGAGTGTTCTCCTGGGAAGCCAGTTTCTGCAGGCAGGTTTTTAGTTCAGGTGGCCACGGTAACGCATAGCTCTGGGCACAGACTGAGACCAGAATCATCCAATACTATGCAACCCCACAATTTCTGTGCCCTGTGTCCTCCTATCAGGTCTCGATCTGCACAGTTAGTGGAGAAAGAGTGGAGTCTCTCCTGTGGGTTTAGGAGCAAGAGTGCTCCTGGGAAACAAGCTCTCTAGGTGCAGATTTGGGGTCTGGAGGGCTGAGGGACACCCCCCCTTGAGCGCAGTTGCAAACCACAATCCATGGTCAATCTAAATGGACAAGATAGTCATTGTTTCCCAAAATGTTTATTTATTGTTCATCATGGTAAATGGTTTTGTACAACTTCTCAGGGTGGACTAGTGAGAGATTATCTTTTGTAGGAAGAAATGTTGAAGAAGAGAAGCTTTTGGTTAAACGCAGTCTCTAGATTTCTCATAAACATGGAGAACGTATCTGTTTTGGGCTACATGACCACAGGCGCCATTTTCCTTATGTGGCAAGTGTGGCAAGTGTTCCAGGCCAGGAATCTGGCAGGGAGTGGGGAGCAACAGAAAGAAAGAAAGAAAGAAAGAAAGGAAGAAAGAAAGAAAGAAAGAAAGAAAGAAAGAAAGAAAGAAAGAAAGAAAGAAAGAAAGAAAGAATTCTGGGTGAGAATTTGTGGGATGGTGAGTGGCCCCATCCCTCAACCAGTGGCAGTGCCTACTCACTTCTTATCTCCCCTTTGTTGGGTGTTTCTGCTAATGACATTCTGATGGGTCCTGTGAACCGCTTGCTTCCCTGGCGTCTGGGACATTTTAGTGTCTTCTGCAAGTTCCCCATCCCCCAGTGTTACACACCTCCGTTCAATTTGTGACCCTCTGTACTTCTCTCCCCTTGATCTCCACACCTGATCCATCAACCCTTTTTCCTCTCTCTCCTCTCCCCCTCCAAGAGTCTCTTTCCCTCTACCTTCAATGGTTATTTTCTTCCCACTTCTAAGTAGGATTGAAGCATCCACACTTTTGTCTTTCTTTTTCTTAAACTTCTTATGTCCTGTGAGTCATATCATGGATACTGTGAGCTTTGGAGAAAATATCCACTTATCAGTGAATACATATCATGTGTGTTCTTTTGTCCCTGGGTTACCTCACTCAGGATGATATTTTCTAGATCCATCAATTTGACTACAAATGTCATGAAGTCATTGTGTTTAATAGCTGAGTAGTGCTCCATTATATAAATGCACCACATTTTCTGTATCCATTCTTCTGTTCAGGGACAGCTGGGTTCTTTCCAGCTTCTGGCTATTACACATAAGGCTGCTATGAACATAGAGGACCATATGTCCTTGTTATATTTTGGAGCATCATTTGGGTATATACCCTGGAGTTTTGTAGCAGTATTCTCAAGTTGAACTATTTCTAGTTTTCTGAGGTGTTCTTTCATTTCTTTCTTAAGAGACTTAAAGTTCTTATCACACAGATCTTTTACTTGTTTGGTTAGGGACATATCTATATATTTTATATTATTTGTGACTATTCTGAAGGATGTCCATTCCCTAATTTTCTTCTCAGCCTGCTTATCATTTGAATATAGGAAAGCTACTTACTTGTTTAATTTTATATATAGCCATTTTGCTGAAGTTTTTATCTGCTCTAGGAGCTCCCTGTTGGAATTTTTGAGGTCACTTAAGTATATTATCATATCATCTGCAAATAGTGATATTTTCACTTCCACTTTTCCAATTTCTATCCTGTTGACTTCCCTTTGTTTACTAATTGTTGTGGCTAGGACTGCTGGTACTATATTGAATACATAGATGAAGAGTGAACAGTCTTGTGTAGTCCCTGCTTATAGTGGGATTGGTTCAAGTTCCTCACCATTTAGTTTGATGTTGGCTACAGGTTTGCTGTATATTGCTTTTACTATGTTTATGTCTGGACATTTAACACCTGATCTTTCCAAAACCTTTAACATGAAAGAGCTTTAAATTTTCTCAGATGCTTTCTCAGCATATAATGAGATGATCGTGTGGTTTTGGTTTTGGTTGTGGTTTTTTTTTTTTTTTTTTTTTTTTTTTTTTGGTGGGTTTTTTTTTTTTTTTTTTTTTTTTTGAGTTTTTTCTTTTATATAGTGGGTTACATTGATGGATTTCCATATAGTGAACCAACCAAGTATCCCCAGAATGAAGCCTACTTGTCATGGTGAATGATCATTTTGATATGTCTTTGGATTTGGTTTGCAAGAATTTTATCATGTAGTTTTACATCGATGTTCCTGAGGAAAATTGGTCTGTAGTTATCTTTCTTTGTATTGTCTTTGGGTGGTTTATGTGTGAGCATAATTATGCCTAAATTGTGTAATGTTACTTTTGGTTATATTTTGTGAAATAGTTTGGAAAGATATTAAAATTGGGTCTTCTAGCAAGGTCTGATAGAATTCTGCACTAACCCATCTGGTCCTGGGTTTATTTTGTTTTGGAGGCTTTGATAACCTCTTTTATTTCTTTAGAAGTTATTTCTTTTATTTCTTTAGATGCCTTATCTGATTCTGATTTATCGTTGGTACCTGGTATCTGTCTATAAATGTGTCCATTTTCTCTAGATTTTCCAGTTTTCTTGAGTATAGACTATTGTAGTCATATCTGATGATTTCTGGAATTTCTTTAGTTTCTGTTGTTATCTCTCCTCTTTCATTTCTTCTTTTGTTAATTTGGATACTGACTCTGTGTTTTCTTGTTAGTCTGGTGAACAGTTTATCTATCTTTTTTATTTTCTCAAAAACTCTGCTTCTGGTTTTCTTTATTCTTTGTATAGTTCTTGTCATTTCTACTTGGTTGATTTCAGCTCTAAGTTTAATTATTTCCTGCAGACTATTACTCTTAGGTGTGTTGGCCTTTTTTGTTTGTTTGTTCATTTGTTTTAGAGCTTTCAGATGTAGTGTCAAGCTCTTAGTGTATGCTTTACCCAGTTTCTTTTTGGAGGCCATCAGAGCTCATTTTTTTTCTTAGCACTGCTTTCATGGTGTCTCATAAGTTTGAGTATGTTGTGTCTTCATTCTCATTAAATTCAAAAAAGTCCTTAATTTACTTATTTATTTCTTCTTTGAATAAGTTGTCATTGAGTAGAGCATTGTTCAGCTTCCATGTGTATGTGGGTTTTCTGTTGTTTTGATATTATTGAAGACAAGCCTTAGTCCATGGTGATCTGATAGAATGCATGAAATTATTTTAATCTTCTGGTATCTGTTTAGGCCTGTTTTGTGACCAATTATATAGGGAATATACTATTAGGTGCTGAGAATAAGGTATATTTTTTTCCTTTTAGGATGAAATGATATATTTTGTACTGTTCAATCTGTTTGGTTCTTAAGTTCTGTTAGTTTGACTGTGTCTTAGTTTCTTAGTTTCTTCTTTCATGATGTGTCCATTGATAACAGTGGGGTTTTGAATTCTCTTATTATTATTGTGTATACTTTGAGCCTTAGTAAAGCTTCTTTTATGAATGTGACTGCACTTAAAATTGGAGCATCAATATTCAGGATTGATAGTTCATCTTGGTAGACTTTTCCTTTGATGAGTATGAAGTAACCTAATCTTTGTTGATAACTTTTGGTTGAAATTGATTTTATTTATTATTAGAATGGCTACTCCAGTTTACTTCTTGGGATCGTTTTCTTGTAAAATTGTTTTCCAGCCTATTACTGTGAGGTAGTGTCTTTCTTTGTCAATGAGATGAGATTCCTATATGCAGCAAAATGGTGGGTCCTGTTTTCCTAGCTAGTCTGTTAGTCTATGTCTTTGTTTTGGGGAATTAAGTCAATTGACATTAGAGATATAAAGAAATAATGATTGTTGTTTCCTGTTATTTTTGTTTTTAGAGGTGAAATTATGTTTGTGTGGCTACCTTCTTTGGGGTTTCTTGCAAGAAGATTACTTTCTTACTTTTCTGATGGTGTAGTTTCCCTCCTTGTGTTGGAGTTTTCAATCTATTATACTTTGTAAGTCTGCTTTGTGGAAAGATATTGTGTAAATGTGTTTTTTCATGGAATATCTTGCTTTCTTTATCTATGGTAACTGAAAGTTTTGCTGGACATAGTAGCCTGGCCTGGAATTTGTTTTCTCTTAGGGTCTGTATGACATTTCTCCAGGATATTCTAGCTTTCATAGTCTCTTTTGAGAAGTCTATAGATAATTCTGATAGGTCTGCCTTTATATGTTACTTTAACTTTTTCCCTTACTGCTTTTAATATTCTTTCTTGGTTTTATGTGTTTGGTGTTTCTACTATTATGTGACAGGACAAATTTCTTTTTTGGTCCAATCTATTTGGAGTTCTGTAGGCTTCTCGTATGTTCATGAACATCCCTTTTTTAGGTTAAGGACATTTTCTTCTATAATTTTCTTAATTCATTTACTGGTCCTTTAACTTAAGAGTTTTGCTCTCTTCTATACCTATTATCTTTCCATTTGGTCTTCTCTTTCCATTTGGTCTTCTCATTGTGTTCTGGATTCCTGGGTGTTTCGAGTTAGGAGCTTTTTAATTTTTGCATTTTTTCTGACTGATATGCCAATGTTTTCTATGATATCTTCTGACCATGAAGTTCTCTCTTCTATCTCTTGCATTTTGTTGTTGATGTTTATGTCTATGACTCCTGATCACTTTCCTTGATTTTCTATCTCCAGAGCTGTCTCCCTTTTTGATTTCTTTATTGTTTCTATTTCCATTTTCAATTCTTTCACCTTTTTGTTGTGTTTTTCTGTAGCTCTTTAAGTGATTTTTGTGTTTTCTCTTTAATGGCTTCTACTTATTTACATGTGTTCTCCTGTAATTCTTTAAGGGAGTTATTCATGAGCTTCTCAAAGACTTCCATCATCATCATGAAGTATGATATTAAGTCCAAATCTTGTTTTTCTGGTGTGGTGAGATATTCACTATTTGCTGTGGTGGGAGAGCTGGGTTTTGATGTTGCCAAGTTGTCTTCATTTTCATTTCTTAGGTTCTTGTGTTCACTTCTTGCTATAGTGTTGTCTATGATGCTAGGTAATCTTGTTGTCTCTGTCTGGAGCTTGTCTCTAGTGTGGGGCTGTGGGCCCGTGGGCTCAGGAAGGAGATTTCTCCTAAGTGTTCATCTCTTTGTGGGTAGGCTGTGAATTCTGATGGCAGTGGGCCAGCCTTCCCTTTGAGCGGGAATTATATGTTGCCAGGCAGCACAGCACTACCTGCACCCCAAGAGTTTCCAGTGGTCTCTCCATGATGGTCAGTGGAAAGGAAATGTGGACTCACCCATGGGCTCAGGTGTGAGAGTGCTCCTGTGGCTACTTGTGTGCTCAGCAATCTGCTGGATGTTCTCATTTTTAATTGGTTGAACAGTATTCCATTATGTAAATGAATCACATGTTTTAAATTTATTCTTCTGTCATGGGCATTTTGTTTATTGCCAGCTTCTGGCTAGCACAAATAAAACCATTGTGAACATAGTGCAACACACACCCCTATGACATAATGGGGCACCTAAGATTCATTTAAGACCTGTGCTATTATTGAAAATAACTCAGCTCATCCTTATTCTTCATCCTTGTTGCAAAAAGTAAAGTCTATTGTTTGACATTGTTGTAGGATGGTATTATCTAATGTAAACTATACTTTTAATTCAGAATATATACCTTCACCAAGTTACTTATATTTGACAATATCAATGCCTCTATTCCTTTTTAGTGCTCAATAATTGAAGACTCATCTTTCCATTATGCTAGCCAGAATAGTAAAACACCAGGCTCTAGGATGGTTGTCTGTGGGTTTGAAGGGTTAAAGTTGGAAATGTGAGAGGTCATGTTCGGTCTAAGCCCCAGGACAGGTAACTGTCAACCGGCAGGTGCTTTCTGAACTCCCAACTGCAAATCCTCTTTGCCTCTATACACTACAATGGGGCAGATATACAAGGCTCTAGGCAAGCCCCAAACCCCACCTCCACAGGAGAGAGTGACATAGACTCTAGCCAGATCAGCCACTCCCTAAGTCCCTCCCCTGCATGCACACATAGCATTAGAAAAAGAACTATGGCCAGTCTCAGAGGCAAACGTATGGGAATCCGTTGGTTGGATCCAGGGCTGTTTAGAAAGAACAGAACAAAGGAGAGAAGCACGCGAAAATAAAGACACACGTTGAAACCTTCTCATCCGTTCTCGCTTCTTTGTGGTCCTGACTGCTTCGTCCTCTATAAACACTTTATCCCAGAGCCTCATTGCAGGCTTTGCACTTTTCTAACAGGCAGCAGTGGTTTATGGCTCTGGCCAGCAGGGCTGTAATCTCAGCACCTAGCTGAGCATTGGCCCTCCAGAGCTCACAGGCCTGGCGGCACCCCGCTGGGATTTATTCCCACGCCTCTCAGCCTGAACTCCTGTGGGCCAGGCAGAGCGCACCAGAAGCAGCCTTCCCTGGGACCTGCAGTGTGAGGAGCTACCTTCCCCCGGGGGAGCAGAGTGGGACCCCCACCAGAACAATAGGCGTCCGACGTGGGGCAGGACAGTGACCCAAAGGCTCAGCACCCAGACATCTAAGGAAGGAAGGTAAGCTCCCTGCAACTCCAGAGTCCCTCCCTAGCAATCAAAGACAAAAAATCCCAAAACCCGGGGCAGAGCAGCAGCTATAAACCATAAAAGACCATAAAAGCAGCTGTGAGCCTGCACTCGCAGGAAGGCTTAGTGCTTCTGGACCTCTGAGGAATCCCCAAAAACCTAAAGTCTGAGGGAACATTCCCTATAGAGAAAGCGTTTCTTCTCTTTTCTATAATGCGAAGTTCACAATCACGGAAAAACTTTTCCTGAGCGTTCAGGGGATTCGCGCCTTACTAAAGTCATGTGGAATAAGGCTAGCCAAAAAACAGGCCTTGTTGTTCTGGGAAGAAGTACTCAGAATAGCGCCGTTTATGGCCAATGAAGGAATTTATAGCCCTGAATCATGGGCTCAAGTAGCTTCGCTAATTAGAAACCGAGATAACCAAAAGGAAAAACTACCTTCTCATGAATTTTTACCAATTTTAGCTGCAATTTGACAATGTGTAAAATCACCCAAAACAAAACAGCTGGAAAACAACGCAGCTCCTCAGCCTCCCAAATTAGATGAGCCAACAGACCAGGATCCCCAAAATCACCCCATTTTGGATCTTGCAGTCCTCAACCAGTTAATAGCACAAATTAAATCCATCTATCCATCCCTGCCTCCTTACACTCCGGAGGAGATAACAAATCAACCTCTCCCTCCTGTCCCTCCTCCCATCCAACAAGAGAGGGAGACCTCTCCTCCCCCTTTCCCAAGCCATAATGATTCCCCAAGCCATAAAAACAAAAGAAGGCACCAGAAAATCTCAGCCAGAATCCCTAGTTCCCTGCCTTCAACCCTCTACCACCCAAAAACTTTGCAACTTTAGGGATTCTCTTGCAGAGACAAATACCACCCCCCAAATTACTGAGGAATCTGATACAGAAACAGAACCAAATACTCAAGCTTTTCCTGTAAATGTCAATCCAAATCGAACTAAACCACTAAACTGGTATCCACTAGAAGCTTCAGATTTAAAAGAACTTAGGCAAGCAGTGAAAGAAGATGGCATCCACACACCCTGGACAAAATCTCTTCTGCAAAGCCATATGGCAGCCTAAATACCCACCAAGACTGGGGAGATACTTGTTCTTCTTCCCTCCCTGGCCCCATGTTTACATATGATAAGGATGTTAAACCACTGGACCCTTTAAACTTCAATCAGCACAGCCCTCAGCCCTGACAGTACGAGGGACAGATAGCCCTTAGAAGTCTGATGGGAATTCAGCATCTCAGAAAGCTCTCACCCTAAGTTAACCATTAAAATAGACATTCAAGTGCCTTATTGACACAGGAGCAGTCGGGACAATTTTAAGACAGCAACAGATTCCAAATGACTGGCAACTCATCTCAGGACCCCAACTCCTAGGAGGCACCTCTAATGATCTCATCACCAAATAGGCTTATAAGTGGGAAGACCCGGATGGAGCCACTGGTCTCATAGGCCCTTTAGTGACTCAAATGTCCACCAATCTTCTAGAAAGAGATATCTTACAAGGTCTCGAGGTAGTCCTCACCAACCAATCAGAGAGGAACCACACTAACATAGAAGATACTACTTATGAAGAAAATAATACCCAAGAAAATTTTAAAAACTCTCCCCCAAATTACCCCCAATTCTAAAGGCCTAAAAGCATAGCCAATTATACATTGTTTGCAGACACTCCTCCTTACAAAAGGAATTTTTTTATCTCAGGCTCATACTGTATAGTTATAGGAAAGCTTTTACCTAAGAAGACTTCTCTGTATTCCCAGACGAGGCTACTGCTAAACAAAGAGTTTACAACGGCCATGGGAGCTGGAGTTCCCCTTTTCCCCTCTTTTGGCCCTGCTCATGGGTCCTCATTCATTCTCAGCTCTTCGGCGATATCCAGAGGCGCCTGGGTGTCCAGGAGCCTGAGAATCTGACAGCTCCTTTCGTGTTCCCACACCACAGATTTTGCTTCTCCACCCTCTGAGCAGGGAATCGCGGCTTCTTGCAGCCCGACAGCTTCTTTCAGTTTGACGCCCGCCCAGAAGCGGCGTGGAGTAAGCATAGTCAAATATCCCGTGTCTGCTCCTCCACAAGCACCGCCACTTGGAGAGGCAGGACTAGAACTCGGGACTCCCTCATCACTAATCCAATGACCGCTTTTAACTTTCTGTGGTCCTGACTGTGACCAGGACTATTTTATCTTTGAGCTTTTCTTCGAAGTTGGCATTTCATTCCCTCCCCTTCTATATTTAGGATCTGCCAGCCAAGAAAAATGGCGATAAGCTTGACCTCTCTGCCAAAATACACAGGTAGAGAAGCCCCCGACCTCCGCACCCAGACCAGCCAAAGACAGTAGAAGAAAACACCTGAGGCACAAAATTGTTCATCTTTGTTTAAATGCTTGTTTTCTTTAACAGGAACAATAAAGGCAATGTTCGTGCTTCTCAGACCCAAATCCTCATGCCTCTTTACTTAAAATTTATTGTTTTCTAGCATGCGTTGTTTATGTCCAAAAGTTTTACATTGTTAATCTATTTATACAGACCAAACCAACTATACTGATAACCATTATTGAGTCATTTATCAACAACAAGCTTCCTGTGATAGACAAGCTGTTACTGTCTATCCCAGAAAAATAATTAACAAACTTTTCTTCATCAGCCATCCAAAGCAGACTTAAAGGATGTCTTCCAAGAAAGAATTCCTCTAACACTCTTGCTTTTCTAGGATCATAACAACAGACCATGATGTACTCCCAAGCAAACCATCACAGGCTACTCCCCCTACTCAGAACCCCACCCCCACCTGCTGGGGCTCTACTCCTCTGTTGTGATCACCTCCACAGGTTTGCCTACAGTGTTCCTCCCATAGACCAAGTCGAGACTAAATGCTATCTCCTCAGACCTGCCTGGTACAATGAAGCTGCCTTCCTCCAGACACCCCATCTGACTGAACACTCCAGAGGCAACATGCTGAGACCTACAGACAACTGCTGAGACTCATGGAAGATGGACATGAGACCTTCCAGCTGCACATGAACTTTCTCCTCAAAGCCAAACTGTCGCGCGCCCCACGTCCCGCCAGCAGGAATATGCGTGCAACAACAGGATTCTTCTGCGAACAACCTTTATTGTACAGCACTCTGAGCAGGGGACTCCCTGAGCAGGGAACTACTCTCTGAGCAGGGGACTCCCTGAGCAGGCGATCTCTCTTGGTGCTTGCCTGTGTAGGAGTCTTCTCCTAAACAGGTGATCTCTCTGGTCAGGGCATCTCTCATGTGGGAGAGAAATGCACTGCTATATATGCCTAAGAGACTTGTGTTGCTACCTGATTGGTGCATCCTCCAGTAGCTCATTCATGTGCCCCGAGATTGGGCTATGATGTATGTGGTATTTGAGCACTGAGGGGAAGGGTTTTTGTAGGCTGAATAATAGGCAGGAAGCTGGCGCCATCTATTGGCACCAATGGCTTCCTACACCAAACAACTGCTAAATGTGGGGAAATTATAGGATAGCAAGGAAGACATAATGTCTAGCCAGATCAGTCAACTATTGTTCAATATCCATGTTGATTTGTATACTCATGGGACAATCACTTTGTTCAAAAATCCTTTGTCCTCCCAACCCTCTCCCCTGGGTACTCTAATAACTTGGTAGCTTGGCTTCTCCCCATCCTTGGCCCCATACTATCTATCTGAGCCTTACTCCTCATCCAGTTCCTAAAGCAGCAAATGAGCAACATTGCAAAAATCACCGCCAATCGGGTTTTAGTTCAGTACCAAATTGTCCCCAACTTAGAAACCCAATGTTTTGAAGACACCTCTCCTCTATAAAAAGAGAAAAGAGAATTATGGGATTGAAGGGCCAAAGTTAAAAATGTGAAAGGTCAATATCAGTCAAAGCCCAGAGGACAGGGAACTGGCAACCAGCAGGTACTTTCTGAACTCCTGATTGCAAATCCACTTTGCCTGGATGCACCACAATGGGGCAGATGTACAAGGCTCTAGGCAAGCCCCAAACACACACACACACACACAGAGAGAGAGAGAGAGAGAGAGAGAGAGAGAGAGAGAGAGAGAGAGAGAGAGAGGGAGGGAGGGAGGGAGGGAGGGAGGGAGGGAGGGAGGGAGAGAGAGAGAGAGAGAGAGAGAGAGAGAGAGAGAGAGAGAGAGAGAGAGAGAGAGCATTAGAAAAACAACTATGGCCAATCTCAGAGGCAAACATATGGGAATCCAGTGGTTGGATTCTGGGCTGTTTTAAAAAAAAAACAGAACAAAGGAGAGAGGCACTCAGAAAAAAAGACACACGTTGAAACCTGACTTCTTTGTGGTCCTGACTCCTTTGTCCTCTGTGAATGCTCTATCCCAGAGCCTTATAGCAAGCTTTTCACTTTTCTAACAGTCAGGCAGGGGTTTATGGCCCTGGCCAGCAGGGCTATAATCTCAGCACCCGGCTGAGCATTGGCCCACCAGAGTTTGCAGGTCTGACAGCACCCTGCTGAAATTTGTTTCCATGCTTCCCAGCCTAAACTCCTCTGGACCAGGCAGAACTCACCAGAAGCAGTCTTCCCTGGGACATGCATGTGAGGTGCTACCTTCCCCAGGAGGAAGGTACCACCAAACACTAAGTACAACAGTTGTCATCTAATCTTCTCAAACTTCTGTAATTTTATAATTTTGTATGATTTGGTTATTAAGAATCTGTTTATATATGATGAAAGTGAGCCATGAATCATTTTGATTTTCTGGAATCTTTTTTAATCTTGTGACTCTGTGGGCAAACAGTCACAATTCGTAACTTAGTGGATCGTGTTTGTTTTGTTCAAACTTCTTTATCAAGGCTAAAAAAGCCATTTTTAAACAAATACAGACTATCTTTTGCAGTCTTCTGGGAAAAAAAACTATAGACTTTCAATTTCTTTCATCTGAAATTTCCGTTTCAAAATTTTAGAATTGCAAATGCTCAGGCCCTTTGCCACCTGAAACAGTAGAGATCTGGAAAC
The DNA here is from genome assembly GCF_963924665.1 of Micromys minutus. NCBI lineage: Eukaryota > Metazoa > Chordata > Mammalia > Rodentia > Muridae > Micromys > Micromys minutus. The sequence continues at coordinate 31,407,106 of NC_137965.1, forward strand.
TCAAGCCAGGTGATATTTAGTGGTGAGTAATGAAAGCCCAGAGAGGGCTAGGCAGAGCACGAGCAAAGCAACCCCCTGCAGCCCACAGCAGGCCGGACCTCTAACAGAGAGACTCCAGGACCACACTGAAAGCTCAGGTTCACAAACTAAACACACAGGCTCACAGTAAAGCACAGGCCCTTGTCAGAGGGAACTGGGGTCAGCCCTCGAAAAGCAGTGGTTGAAGTTCAACACTACAGGTCCTCTTTTTTTTTTAACGACTTTATTATACAAAACAAAGATAAATGTACAGATTTTAAACATTTTTGCTTAAAATTATACATTTTTGTCAGTACTGTTTTTTCAGATATTAAAATAATTTTTACATAAAACTATGTGAATATATTTTTTAGTGAGTACTTGATTTTTTTCAAGGGCTTGACAGTATGCATTGAAAACCTAATAATTACAGTGAGGGTAATGTACATGCAAAACAAAACGCAACAGGGAAATAGTCAAAGTCTTCTTGTTTTGTAAATATTTTTTGTTTTGTTTTCTTTATTTCTTGGACTTCATACAGTCTGTGAGTTGTTTCTGGGGGAGTGCAAGACTCTGGGGTTAGCATACCAATATCAGTGACTGCATATTATGTCTGTTCTTTTGTGACTGGATTATCTCACTCAGGATGATATTCTGTAGATGCAGCCATTTTCTTAAGAATTTGGTTAAGTCATTGTTTCTGGTGGCTGAGTAGTATTCCATTGTGTAAATGTACCACAATTTTTGTATCCATTCATCTTCTAAAGGACATCTGGGTTCTTTCCAGCTTCTGGCTATTATAAATAAAGCTGCTATGATCATTGAGGTGCATATATCTTTGTTGTGTATTAAAGTGTCTCTGGGGTATATGCCCAGAAGTGGAATAGCTGGGTCTTCAGGTAGTACTATATCCAATTTTCTGAGGTATCGCCAGACTGATTTCCCGAGTGGTTGTATTAGTTTGCAACCCCACCAACGGTGGAGAAGTGTTTCTCTTTCTACGAAGCCTCGCCAGCATATACTGTCATCTGAGTTTTGGATCTTGGCCAAACTAAATGGTGTAAGGTAGAATCTCAGGGTTGTTTTGATTTGCATTTCCCTGATGGCTAAGGATGTCGAGCACTTCCTCAGATGTTTCTCAGCCATTCTGTGTTCCTCAACTGAAAACGTTTTGTTTAGCTCTGTACCCCATTTTTTAATAGGGTTATTTGATTCTCTGGTGTCTAGCTTTTTGAGTTCCTTGTACACCTTGGATATTAGGCCTCTATCTGATGTGGTGTTGGTAAAGATCTTTTTCCATTCTGTTGGTTGCCGTTTTGTTTTCTTGACGATGTCTTTAGCCTTACAGAAACTTTGCAATCTCATTAAGTCCCATTTGTTAATCTTTGACCTTAGAGCTTGAGCCATTGGTGTTTTGTTCAGGAAATTTTCTCCTGTGCCTATATGTTCTAAGGTTTTCCCTAATTTCTCATCTAATAGTTTCAGTGTATCTGGTTTAATGTGAAGATCTTTGATTCATTTACACTTGAGCTTTGCACAAGGAGATAAGAAAGGGTCTATTTTCATTCTTTTGCATGCTGAGTGCCAGTTGGACCAGCACCATTTGTTGAATAGGCTGTCCTTTTTCCATTGAATGTTTACTGCTCCTTTGTCAAAAATCAGGTGACCATATACATGAGGGCTCATTTCTGGATCTTCTATTCTATTCCATTGATCCACATGCCTATTTCTGTACCAGTACCATGCAGTTTTCAGCACAGTTGCCTTGTAATATAGCTTGAGGTCAGGGATAGTGATTCCCGCAGATGTTTTTTTGTTTTTGAGGATGGATTTCGCTATTCTAGGTCTTTTGTTATTCCATATGAACTTGCACGTTGATCTTTCCAATTCCATGAAGAACTGGGTTGGAATTTTGATGGGGATTGCATTGAATCTGTAGATTGCTTTTGGTAGGATGGCCATTTTTAAGATGTTGATTTTTCCAATCCATGAGCATGGGAGATCTTTCCATTTTCTGAGATCCTCCTCAATTTCTTTATTTAGAGGTTTGCAGTTCTTGTCATACAGGTCCTTCACTTTCTTAGTTAGAGTCACACCAAGGTATTACAATGTTTTTGTGATGATTGTGAAGGGTACCTTTTCCCTAATTTCTTTCTCCATATGTTTGTTTTTTGAGTATAGGAAGGCTACTGATTTGTTTGAGTTAATTTTGTATCCAGCCACTTTGCTGAACTTGTTTATCAGCTGTAGGAGTTCTCTGGTGGAATTTTTGGGGTCACTCAAGTACACTATCATGTCATCGGCAAAGAGTGATGTTTTTATCTCTTCCTTTCCAATTTGTATCCCCTTGATCTCCTTTTGCTGTCTAATTGCTTCATCCAGGACTTCCAGTACTATGTTGAATAGGTAGGGGGAGAATGGGCAGCCTTGTCGAGTCCCTGATTTTAGTGGGATTGCTTCAAGTTTCTTGCCATTAAGTTTGATGTTGGCTGTTGGTTTGCTGTATATTGCTTTTACTATGTTTAAGTATGGACCTTGGATTCCTGTTCTTTCCAGGACTTTTAACATGAATGGGTGTTGGATTTTGTCAAATGCTTTCTCAGCGTCTAGTGAGATGACCATGTGATTTTGATCTTTGATTTTGTTTATATGGTGGATTACGTTGATGGATTTCCTTATGTTAAACCATCCCTGCATCCCAGGGATGAAGCCTACTTTGTCATGATGAATGATCGTTTTGATATGTTCTTGGATTCGGTTTGCAAGGATTTTGTTGAGTATTTTTGCATCAATGTTCATAAGTGACATTGGTCTGAAGTTCTCTTCCCTTGTAGGGTCTTTGTGTGGTTTAGGTACGAGAGTTATTGTAGCCTCAAAAAATGAGTTAGGTAATATTCCATCTGATTCTATCTTTTGGAATAGTTTGGAGAGTATTGGTGTTATATCCCCAATAAATGTCTGATAAAATTCTGCACTGAACCCGTCTGGTCATGGGCTTTTTTTGGTTGGGAGGCTTTTGATGTTAATAGATATCAAGGAATAGTAGTTTCTGTTTTCTGCCATTATTGCTATTTTGGGTTGAGTTTTGTCTATGCTTTTTTCTTATTTTAGTTTTCTTGTTTAGGAATTTTCTTGTTTTTACTAGGCTGTATTTTCCCTCATTGTATTGGGTTTTCCACCTATAATTCGTTGTAGTGCTGGGTTTGTGGTCAGATATTGTATGAATTTTGATTTGTCTTGAAATATCTTCATCTCTCCATCGATGGTGATTGATAGTTTTGGTGGCTATAACAGCTTGGGCTGGCACTTGTGCTCTCTTAGGGTGTGCATGATGTCTGTCTAGGCTCTTCTAGCTTTCATAGTGTCTGTTGAAAAATCGGGTGTGAGTCTGATTGGCCTGCCTTTATATGTTACCTGACCTTTTTCCCTTACTGCTTTTTGTGTTCTTTCTTTGCTTTGGGCACTTGATGTTTTTACTATTATGTGTTGGGAGGTATTTCTTTTCTGGTCCAACCTATTTGGAGTTCTGAAGGCTTCTTTTATGCTCGTGGTCATCTCATTCTTGAGGGTAGGGAAGTTTTTTTCTACGATTTTGTTGAAGATATTTACTGTGCCTCTTAGTTGATACTCTTCTCCCTCTTCTATTCCTATTATCCTTGGGTTTAGTGTTCTCATTGTGTCTTGGATTTCCTGGACATTTTGGGTTAGGAGCTTTTTGTTTTTTGCATCTTCTCTGGCTATTTTGTCTATGTTTTCAATGTTGTCTTCTGCCCCCGAGATTCTCTCCTCGATCTCTTGTAATTTATTGGAAATGCTTGCTTCTGTGACTCCTGATTTCTTCTTTTGGTGTTCTGACTCTAGGGTTATCTCTTTTAGTGTTTTCTTTATTGTGTCAATTTCTGTTTTAATTTCCCTCTTCCATTCCTTTATTTCTGTTTTTCTCTATTTTTTTTTTTTGAGTTCTTTGAGTGTTTTTCTTGTTTCTACTTTAAAAGCTTCTGAATCTTTTTGCTTTTCCTCCCTTTCTTGTTTAAGTATCTCTATCAGCATCTTGAGGTATGATTTCAGGTCTGTGTCTTCTTTTTCTGGAGTGTTTGGAATTCCGATGTTTGTTGTTATGGGAGAGGTGGGTTCTGGTGTTGCTAGATTGTCTTGTTTTCCTTGGGATATTCTCTTTTGCTTTCCTCTTGCCATCTTGTTGTCAGTGATATGTTCTTGCCTTTCCCTTGTATCTGGTCTGTGTCCCTGGATCTCCACTGATACAGGTGTCAGATGGGCCGAGCCTTGTTCTATGCCTCAGAGTCGTCGGGTGTGAACAGAAGTTCCAACGTTCTGTTTCTGGTTGCTGGATCAGGCACAGCAGGGCAGGGCAAGGCATGGGGTGCACTTTCCGTGTGCACTCTGCAGAGATCTCTCTTTTCCCCTGCAGCCTAGGTCTCCCACTCACCAGTTGTTCAGCCTTTACGAGCTGTAGTTCCAGGTAGCAGATGGGCCGGGCTCCGCTCTGTGTCCTGAAGTTGCCTCCAGGAGGAAACAGAAGTTTTAATTTTCTGTTCCCAGTCACTGGATCGGGCAAGGCAGGGCAAGGCAGGGCGTGCATTTTCCGTGTGCACTCCGCAGAGATCTCTCTGCTCCCCGGCAGCCCAGGTCTCCCACCCACCAGTTGCTCAGCCTCTATGAGCCACCGTTCCGGGTGGCAGATGGGCCAGGCTCCGCTCTGTGTCCTGAAGTCACCTCCGGGTGGAAACAGAAGTTCTAATTTTCTGTTCCCAGTTGCTGGATCAGGCAAGGCAGGGCAGGGCAAGGCAGGGGGTGCACTTATGTGTGCACTCTGCAGAGATCTCTCTGCTCCCCTGCAGCCTAGGTCTCCTTCTATGTTTCTTAAGAAATATTTGAACTTAACCAAATTCTTAAGAAAATGGCTGCATCTAGAGAAGATCATCCTGAGTGAGATAACCCAGTCACAAAAGAACAGACATAATATGCAGTCACTGATAGTGGGATGCTAACCCCAGAGGCTTGCACTCCCCCAGAAACAACTCACAGACTGTATGAAGTCCAAGAAATAAAGAAAACAAAAACTATACATATATTCACAAAACAAAAAGACTTTGACTATTTCCATGTTGCATTTTGTTTTGCATGTACTTTACGCTTATTGCAACTAGTACGTTTTCAATGCATACTGTCAAGCCCTTGAAAAAAATCAAGTACTGACTAAAAAACATATTCACATGGTTTTATGTAAAATTTATTTTAATGTCTGAAAAAACAGTACTGACAAAAATGTATAATTTTAAGCAAAAAATGTTTAAAATCTTTAAAAAAAATAATAAGCTGTTAGTCTTTTGTGTAGATGGAAATATCTCAAGAAACACTTCTTGTTATGATTAATAATTTGAGTCTTATTTGTAACAGATAAGAGACCAATGTATTTTACATGTATTTTCATGTTAAAAAAAATAAATCTTGTTTTGAAGACAAAAAAAATAAATAAATCTTTAAAAAGAAAAGAAAAAAAAAAGAAATATTTGAGTTGCAAAGGCTTTACCACATTCATTACATTCATAGGGCTTCTCACCAGTATGTGTTCTTTTATGTCCTTGTAGATGACACAGTTGTCGAAAGGCTTTACCACATTCATTACATCCATAGGGTTTCTCTCCAGTATGCGTTCTTCTATGTTTCTTGAGAAATTCTTGAGTTGCAAAGGCTTTATCACATTCATTACATTCATAGGGCTTCTCCCCAGTATGTTTTCTTTTATGTACTTGCAGTTGAGACTGTTGTGCAAAGGCTTTACCACATTAATTACATTCATAGGGTTTCTCTCCAGTATGTGTTCTTTTATGTACTTTAAGAAAATAGAGTTTAGTGAAGGTTTTACCACATTCATTACATGAATAGGGTTTATCTCCAGTATGTGTTCTTTCATGTCCTTGGAGATGACTATAACTTTCGAAAGCTTTACCACACTGATTACATTTATAGGGTTTCTTTCCAGTATGTGTTTTTTTATATATTTGGAAATACTTTTGATATGTAACAGATTTACCAAATTGATTATCTTCATTGCACTTCTTGACACTATGAATTCTTTGAAGACTCTGAACATGACTGTGATGTGCAGAAACTTCATTATACTGAGTATATTCATAAGGTTCATCTTGAGGATGACTGCTTTCTTGTCTTTTATATATTCTAGAATGTTGATGATGTTCTTCAATACTGCAGTCTTTCCATTTGCATTCTAAAGTCTATATCAGTGAGGTTCCTGTAGGTTTCCAGCATCACATCTTTATACAGTATCTTCTGAGAAGGACTCAGCAAGACCCACTCTTCCAGACTGAAGTTTATGTGAACATCATCATAGGTCACTACATCCATGGCAGGCCATCTGCTCTATGCAGAGCTTCCGTATAGACACTGTGTATGGGAGAACATGTGGTCACTGTCTCTCCAGTAGTTTTCTCACTCATGAAGAGCAGAGACCATCAAGTGAAACTCGTTGCAGGACTCGGTAGCCGTGAGTGTGGGACACTGGAGCTCCATCTCGCAGTGCCACCTCAAGATCTTCACGCCCCGGAACCTGCGCAGCCCGGGCCACTTGGGTTAATTTTATAACCAGCTACTTTGCTGAAGTTGTTTAAATGCAGTAGGAGTTCTCTGGTGGAATTTTTAGGGTCACTTAAGTATACTTTCATATTATCAGCAAATAGAGATATTTTGACTTCTTCCTTTCTGACTTGTATCTCTTGACTTCCTTTTGTTGTCTAATTGCTCTGGCCAGGATTTCCAGTACTATATTGAATAGGTAGGTACAGAGTGAGAGACTTTTCTAGCCCCTGATTTTAGTGGAATTGCTTCAAGTTTCTCTACATTTAGATTGATGTTGACTACTGGTTTGCTGTATTGATTTTACTATGTTTATGTATGGGTCTTGAATTCTTAATCTTTTCAAAACTTTTAACATAAAGGGGTGTCAAATTTTGTCAAATGCTTTCTCACCATAAAATGAGATGATTGTGTGTTTTTTTTCTTTGACTTTATTTCTATGGTGGATTACTTTGATGGTTTTTCATGTATTCAACCATCCCTTCATCTTTGGGATGAAGCCTATTTGATCATGATGGATGATTGTTTTGATGTGTTCTTGGATTTGCTTTGCAAAAATTCTATTGAGTATTTTTGCATCGACGTTCATGAGAGAAATTGGTCTTAAGTTCTCTGTCATTGTAGGGTCTTTGTTGGGTTATGTATGAGCATAATTGTGCCTTCAAAGAATGAGTTGGGTATTGTTCCTTCTGTTTCTATTTTGGCAGAATTTGGAGAGTATTAATATTAGGTCTTCTATGAAGGTCTGTTAAAATTCTTCACTAAGCCCATCTAGTCCTGGGTTTTTGTTGTTGTTCTTTTGTTGTTTGTTTGTTTTTGGGAGGCTTTTGATGAGTGCTTCTATTTTTTTTAAATTATGGGACTGTTTAGATTTGTTTATATCATCCTGTTTTAACTCTGGTACCTGGTATCTGTCTAGAAATTTGTCCATTTCCTCTAGATTTTCCAGTTTTGTTAAGTGTAAGCTTTTTTAGTAGGATCTGATGATTTTCTGAATTTCCTCAGCTTCTGTTGTTATTTCTCCCCTTTTATTTCTGATTTAGTTAACTTGGATACTCTCTCTGTGTCCTTAAGTTAGTCTGGCTAAGGTTTTATCAATCTTGTTGATTTTCTCAAAAAAAAAAAAAAAAAAAGCTCCTGGTTTTGTTAATTCTTTATATAGTTCTTTTTGTTTGTATTTGGTTGATTTCTGATCTGAGTTTGATTATTTTTTGCACTCTACTCCTCTTGGGCATATCTGTTTTTTTATTTTCTAGAGCTGTCAGCTGTGCTGTCAAGTTACTAGTTTGTGCTCTCTCCAGGTTTCTTTTAGAAGCACTTGCAGCTATGAGTTTTGCTCTTAGTAGTGCTTTCATTGCATCCCATAGGTTTGGGTATGTTATACTTTTTTGATTTTTACTTCTATGATCTTTCCATTGATGAGAGTGGAGTGTTGAAGCCTCCCACTCTTATTTTGTAGTTTTCATTATATGCTTTGAGCTTTATCAGGGTTTTTTATGAGTATTGATGCCCTTGTATTTGGAACATAGATGTTTTAAGATTGAGAGTTCATCTTGATACTATTTTTTTACTGTTGAAAGACCCTGCAGAAGGGAGACCCTCACTCGTGTCTCGAAATGACACAACTCATCAAGAACTCATGAGAGACTGTCCTTGCTGCAATTACACAACGTTTTTTTAATGAACCAGTGCACTGGGGTCAAGACTCATATTCCACTCAGGGGTATGAGAGTCTGACCCCTAGTGACTGGGAGAGGGAGTTTTTAAATGAAAAAAACCACAACCAAGGGGGAAGGGAGTACATCATTGGAGAATACCTAAAATACCAGTGAAGAATCGTAAGGGAAATACCTGGTTTCTCAAGATTGCCTATAAGGTGAAAACTACCAGTGAAGAATCATGAGGGGAATACTTGGTTTCTCAAGTTTGTTTATGATGTGTTATTTAACTTTTATGTTTTTATAGTCAGTCAGTTTCTAAAACAGAGTCACCCTGACCCCCCATAAATTCTTTTACACTCAGTCAGTTCCTGGAATAGAAGGATAGTATTGCAGAACTGCCTAGCCTACATTTTTGGCTCTACTCTACCTGCTTGGGGTCGTCTGCTTTACCTGTTAGGGGGTCAGGCTTTTTCCTGGTCTTTCATTCCCCACTTCTTATACTGCCTAGTTCTAATCATAGAACTAGATCTCAGTATCTTCATAATATTGATTTTCTTGACTTTGTAAAGCACTATACTGATGGCGCAACATCAAAATCTGCACAGCACTCACTCTTTCTAACAAAAGCTACTAACTTATTAAGAATGCATGGTCCAAATGTAAGAAGCAAAAGCAAAATCAAAAGAGGCCCCACTAATGAGGAGATTAAAGTGGTCAGCCATGGGGATCTATTAAACCATCCCTCAAACCATCCTTGTTGTTCTTCTCTGTCTCTTTTTCTTTTGTCTAGTCTTTCTCTTAGCTTACTCATTGAAGCTTTAATCAACCCTGAATGAGCTACATAAAATCAACATTTTTTTCTTAAGGCAGCACATAGCCCTCCATCTTTAAGGAACAGTAGGTCTAGTCCCCTTCTGTTTTTTACAAACCACTTTTGAGAGGGAGGTTGGTGATTCTTCAAGCTTAGATATGGATTGTTCTAGGGCTCACAAATCTTTATCTATTGCAGATCTCAATGAGTGAAAATATTGAGGGGGCTGTATTGCTGCTGCTGTGTCTGTTCCCACACCTGTGGCTACTCCAAGTCCTAATATGACTGCTAACATAAACGAAATGGGTTTTCTACAAAAATGTCTCAGGTGCTTATCAAATTCATTTTCAAGAGTACCAGCAGTGTGATAATAAAACTGAGGGACCAGATGTATGAGTATACAATAGTATTTGGTATCATCAAAGACAGAAGAGAACATACCAGGGGTTAATCCCAAACCACATGCCCACTATTTATTAAGCATGGGTACCAACAATCTGTTAGGAGATGTCTGTAGGCTCTTAAGGGTCTCATTACAAAGATGTCTATAAGCAGCTGGTGGGTTCCCAATGCAGGTCCCTTTTCCTGAGACCTCTGTAAGGGTTAACTTTTTTTTAACTGTTCCAGACACAGGTGTCATGGTTGGTGGTGTTGTTAAAGGTCCCAGATATCGCAATGCCTTCATAATAAGGAGGTCCTGAGGAGAGGCAAAGCCAACAGGATTCAGCAAACTTTCTAAGCCTCTGCAACACTGAGTGGTGCCCAGTCTCAGCCATCTCAGGGGCAAATGTAAAATCCTAGTCTCTCCAAGTGGCACCTTGCCTCTGGATTCCCACACCCAAACTTGCTTCTGGGTGAAAATCTTTTAGGGACTTCTAAGGGTATATTCTAAGGATCTGTGTCAGGAATGTCCCAGGAGTCCAGCCCAGCTACCAACTGACAGAAGTCAGGACTGAGCGTAGGCTACCACGTGTGTGGTGGGGCCACTTTGGAGGTGAACCATATCAGCTCCCCAGTCTGTGTGGAAACTTTCCAAGTCAGTTTTTGAGGGGCACTGGGATTTTTACCCACTAACAGTGAGACACCTGTGGTGCAGACGCAACTTCGGAGGATCAGCAGTCTTTTCCAGTTTCCATTCATCTTGGGATGGCTCCTGGGTGCTCTTTTGACATGGGATACATGAATTCAAGCTGAAATGCCTTCAACCACTGTAAGAGTTGTCAAAAGCACCAGATACAGCCCCCTCCAGTGAGGTTCTAGGTTTCCTACTTGATAAGATTGGACCAGGACAGCATCTCCAACATGGAACTGGTGTGGTAATTCCAAACTCCCAGTTTTGTAGGCCTCCTTCAGCTGTTTCCAGGTTTCATGTCTCACTACCTCTAGGGCTTTTAGGTGGGCAAACAGGGGTTTAGAAAGAACAGCATCAGGATCATGCACTCCTCCCGACTCAGTGAGTGGTGGGGGTCCCCCCCCACAGAATTTTGTAATGGGTGAGTTTAAATCGTCCAGGGGTATTCCAAACTTGGAATAGGGCAAAGGGAAGGAGAGCTGTCCAGTCATTCCTGCCAGTCTCTAAGGCCAATTTTGGTCTCTTTTAGGGTTCTAGTCATCTTTTCAACCTGACCTGAGCTCTGGGGTCTATAAACACAATGTAATTTCCAATTGGTCCCCAAGAAACAAGCTAATATCTGGCTTACCTGGGCAACACAATCTGGCCTGTTGTCTGATCCAATTACCTTAGGGGTGCCAAACCTATGGAAAATCTCTTCTGGAATCTTCTTAGCTATGACCGCTGCTGCCATTTCTCTCTTTGTGGGGAGGCTTTCACCCACCCAGAAAAGGTATCTATAAAGACTAATAGATACATATATCTCTATCTTCCTGGCTTACTTTCTATAAAATCCACTTCTCAGTAAACCTCAGGTCTATCTTCTCTCCTCTCAGCCTCCTACATACATTTGCTTTCTGGCATGGCACACAGTTATCTATTCAAATCTGGCACAAAAGAATTTGACCTCAAGACTGTCTTTACAAGTTTGTCTGCCTCTAGATGAGTCCATTGATGCATTTTCTTCAAGTCCAGTACTGTAACCAGGTTCTGGATGGGACAATGAGCTCAACAGGTGATAGGGGTTAAGTACCGTGAGGTGGAGTTCAGCCACCCATTTGTTTACCTCTCAGAGATCATGAACTGTCCGGCAGTCATTGGTTCCATGTTTCTGCACCAGTAGGAGAGGCACGCTTCAGATTGATCGACACTTACACAGAGCCCCAAGTTGGAGGAACCGGATGATGTGTGTCTTGATCTTGTCTCATGCCTCCTTTGATATGGGGTACTGAGGCACTGCTGGCCTGGACTTTCAGCTCCATATGGGCAGGGGCTGGTTCTTAGCCTCCCTCATTCCTGCAGTGTCTGCCCAGGCCTGTGGATATGCCTGCAGCCACCAGTCCGTCTGATCTGAGGCAGGCTGTTTAGAGTTGGTACTTGTCCTCCAACTGGATGGTTGGAACCTGCACAGGCTTTCTTTCTGGCCCTCTAACCTGTGGTCCATCAGAGTGGAAGTGAATCTGTGCCCCATCTTAGTCAGGAGGTCTCTCCCCAACAGGGCCAGGGACAGTCTGGCATTGCTATGAATAAATGGGATACCCGGCCCACTCTGAGATCCACAGATCTTAGGGTAGTTCATAAATATTCTCAGGTGCTGGTAACCCCTTGAACTGGAGACTTTTATGGTCAAAACTTTGAGGCCACATGTCCAGGGTTCCTGTTGCTGGGGTCCCCTCTTCTTATTGGGGCAATCCTTATCCCAGTGGCCTTTTTCTTTACAGTAAGCACACTGACCTTTGTCAAGAGGCTCCCTCCTAGTGCCAGACTTGATTCCTAACTCCCTGGCCCTTCACTACTGTGACCAAAATCCTACAAATTCCTTTCTTGTCTACTTCCCTCTGGTCCTCTCTTTCCTCTGCCTTCTGCTTCTCTCTTTCTTGCTTATCTTCCTCAGTCTCCTGCTTATGAAACACTTTCTCTGATTCCTTCACCAAATCCTGCAAGGTATAGTTTTGCAACCCCTCTAGCCATTGTAACTTTTTCTTAATATCTGACACTGACCGCCCTATAAATGCCATAGCCACCGCTGCCTGCTGACCCTCAGAGGTTGGATCAAGGTATAACCCCTGTCAAGAAACACAGACGGCGGTTCAACAGGTCCCTGAAGAACCTCTCTTACCTTAGCCAAATTAGTGGGGCGCCTTGGGGTCCCTCTGAGACCTGCCACGAGAGCCCGGTGATAGACTGTCAGGCGCTCCTTACCTGCTGCCATATTAAAGTCCCAGTCAGGTCGGTTAAAGGGGAACCCGGAATCTATTTCATTCAGAAGGTTGGTTGGTGCCCCATTTGCTCTGGGGATCATTTTTGGACTTCCTATAGGATCCTCTCTTTTCATTCAGTAGTGAAGAGGACCTGCAAAGGCTACTGACAATCATCCCAGGTAGGTTGGTGTAAAAATATCAAAGACTCCACCAACGCCATCAGGCTGGCAGGGTTTTCTGAAAAGGATGGATGATTAGTTTTCCAATTATAAAGGTCTGCAGAGAAAAATGGCCAATACTGAAGGGGCTGAAGAGGCTCAAAGTAGGGTGGGTCTACCAGGGATCCCAATGGCACATAGTGGCAGTGCCACAGTCGAGTCAGGACCCCCCAGACACTGCGCTCTTTGTCTTCTGGTCCTAGCAGCTGGTCTGCCCCCGGCATGATGGAGGGCTTGACCATTCCGGAGGCTCCTCAATCTCGGGATAGATTTTAGGAGGAGCCGAAGGCTGGTTCTCAGGCAAATTCTCAGACTTCAGAGCTTCAGGTTTCGGTTTGTGCTCCAACTCAGAGACCCAGGGCTCAGGTACCTGGCTTCCATTTGCACACCCAGGGCTGGACCCAAGGTGGGGATTCTGAACTAAATCTTGCCAGACAGTAATGTAAGTCAAAGGTGTTCTCTGGAATCCAAACGTCAGCCACTCTGAGGAGCAAAAAGTCTGCCATAGTCCTTTTTTAATCTTAACTGACAAATTGTGTGCTCTATTGCTAACTTCAGTCCAATGATCTAAAGACAAACTCAGAGAAGTCGTCACAGTCTGTCTCACCATCAGTCACAAGTAACACAAAATAGAAACCGAAGACACACAGACAAGGACTAACAGATGCCTGTCTCCACCTAGACAGACAAAAGCACTCCAGAAATACAGATGGCCAGGAGGGCGTACAGCTTCTCCAAACCAGGAGAACTACTGTACCCTCACCAGCACCCAGATGGGAATCCCTGGGGTTCCTCCAGACCTCCTGGAACGTCTCCCAGGGCTGCGCAGTCAGTGAGCCCCTGGCACGTCTACCAATACTCACACTCCCCGCCTCTACTGGAGACATGAGCCATGAGCTTTGGAGAGCTGTAGCCCAGGGTCTGTTCCTAGGCTCAGATGCAAACTGGAAGCTTGGGGTTATTTTGACTTGCTTTTACCTGATGACCAATATATTGAACAATTTTTAATTTTTTTTACCTATTTGAGAGTCCTTTGATGAGAGTTCTGTTAGTGTTGTACCCCATTTTTTAATTGGTGCATTTGTCCTTTTTTTTTGTTTGTTTGTTTGTTTGTTTTTGGAGTTTAACTTCTTGAAAATTTTATATGTTTTAGATGTTAGTCCTCCATTGGATGTAGGCTTAGTGATGATATTTTTCAGTCATCATGCTACTGTTTTGTTCTGTTAACAGTGTCCTTTGTCATTCAGAAGCTTTGCAATTTCATGGAATTCCATTTATTAATTGTTGATCTTAGAACCTGAGCCATTGGATGAGGAAATTTTCTCCTGTGCAAAATGTTCAAGATCATTTTCCACTTTCTCTTCTATGAGGTTTATTGTATCCTGTCTTTATATTGAGGTCCTTGATCTAGGTGAACGTGAGCTCTTTGCAGGGTGATAAATATGGATCAATTAACATTCTTCTGAATATAGATATTCAGTTAGACCAGCATTATTAGTTGAAGATGATTTTTACCCCATATGCTTTTGGCTTCTTTGTCAAAAATCAAGAATCTGTAGGTGTGTATTTAACATGATTGATGAAAGTTACAGTATATTCATTTATATTATTTGTGAATATTATGAAGTGTGTTATTTTTCCAATTTCTTCATGGTCTCATTTATCTATGGCATACAGGACAGACACAAATTTCTTTGAGGTAAAGAAACTTTAATATCACTCAAAACACAAAATATACCCTACTGAATAGTAGTCAGAGGATTTACCATGCCACTCTCCTCAATACACAAGTCATCTAAACAGAAAGTAAACATACACAAAATGAAACTAGCAAAAGTTATGAACCAAATGAAATTAACAGTTATCTACCTCACATGTTACCTCAGAACAAAAATAATATATATTCTTCTCAGTGCCTCATGGAAGCTTCTCAAAACTGACCATATAATCTGACACAAAACATCCTCAGCAGATTCAAGAAGATTGAAATAATCCCTTGTATTGTGTCATATCGCCATAGACTAAGACTGGACTTCAATAAAATACAATAATAGAAAGCCCACATACACATGGAACTCAGTGAGAACTTGGTCAGGTAAGAAATAAAGAAAGACATTGACTTTGTAGAATTCAAGGAAAGTTAGGCACAGTGTACCCAAACTTACAGGACACAATGAAAGAAGTGTTAAGAAGAATTTTTTTTTCTTTTTTTTAACAACTTTATTTTACAAAACAAAGATAAATGTACAGATTTTAAACATTTTTTGCTTAAAACTATACATTTTTGTCAGTACTGTTTTTTCAGATTTTAAAATAATTTTTACATAAAACTATATGAATATATTTTTTAGTCAGTACTTGATTTTTTTCAAAGGCTTGACAGTATGCATTGAAAACCTAATAGTTATAATGAGCATAAAGTACATGCAAAACAAAACGCAACATGGAAATAATCAAAGTCTTCTTGTTTTGTAAATATTTTTTTTGTTTTGTTTTCTTTATTTCTTGGACTTCATACAGTCTGTGAGTTGTTTCTGGGGGAGTGGAAGCCTCTGGGGTTAGCATCCCACTATCAGTGACTGCATATTATGTCTGTTCTTTTGTGACTGGGTTATCTCACTCAGGATGATATTCTCTAGATGCAGCCATTTTCTTAAGAATTTGGTTAAATCATTGTTTCTGGTGGCTGAGTAGTATTCCATTGTGTATATGTACCACAATTTTTGTATCCATTTATCTTCTGAAGGACATCTGGGTTCTTTCCAGCTTCTGGCTATTGTAAATAGAGCTTCTATGAACATTGTGGTGCATATATCTTTGTTGTGTATTAAAGTGTCTCTGGGGTATATGCCCAGAAGTAGAATAGCTGGGTCTTCAGGTAGTACTATATCCAATTTTCTGAGGTATCGCCAGACTGATTTCAGGAGTGGTTGTATTAGTTTGCAACCCCACCAACAGTGGAGAAGTGTTCGAAGAGGAAATTTTAAACCATTAAGTAACTTTGAAAAGAAATTTGTGTGCAAGGTAACAGCACACATGAAATTTTTAGGACAAGAAGAAGAAAACATGCCCAAGAAGAGTAGATGGCAGGAAATAATCAAACTCAGGGTTGAAACTAATCTATTAAAACAAAGGGAACAATACAAAACAAATCAACAAAACCAAGAGCTATAAGGCGCTATACTCCAGAAAACATGAAAAACCAATTTAAATAAATTGATTTCTAGACAGATGGCACATATCCAAGTTGAATTGAAATCATGTAAACTATCTAAACCATCTCATAATCCCTAAGGAAATATAAAGTCATTAAAAAACCTCCCAAACGCAAAAGCCCAGGGCCAGATTCTTTTAGTGAAGAATGTACCAGACCGTCAAAGAAGAGCTAAAACCAATACTCCTCATACTTTTCCATAAAATAGAAACAGAAGGACCACTACCTAATTCATTCTATTAGGCAACAATTAATCTTATATGTAACCCCAACAAAGGCTCCATAAAAAAAGGAATTTTGGATAAATTTCCCTTATGATAATCAACATCATTTTACTCAAAAACATTCTTGTGAACTGTGCCCAGGAACACATAAAAGAACATCTTTCTTTTTTTTTTTTTTTTTTTTTTTTTTTTTGTATAAGGAATATAATCTTTTTTTCTTACCACTTTATTTTTAAAAGCAGAGGGATACATATACAGATTTTTAAAGACATTTTGGCATAACATTATATGAATATTTTTGTCAGTACTTGATTATTTTAGAGGTTTGAAAGCAGTCATTGAAATCCCACTAGTTACCATAAGCATGAAGTACATGTAGGACAGAACATAACAATGAAACAGATTTCTTGTTGGGTATAGATTAAGCATAATGTTTTGTGAATAAAACATTGCCACAAGGCTATTATCTTAGCTCTTGGATTATTAATAATTTGAGGTCCAGGTGTACCACACTCTGAGAAGGTGCTATACATTTATTTTTTTTCCTAAGAAGAACTGAGGCTTTCTTTTCTTTTTTTTTTTTTTTTTTTTTTTTTTGTTTGTAAATATATGTATATTTTTTGTTTTCTTTATTTCTTGGACTTCATACAGTCTGTGAGTTATTTCTGGGGGAGTGCAAGCCTCTGGGGTTAGCATCCCACTATCAGTGACTGCATATTATGTCTGTTCTTTTGTGACTGGGTTATCTCACTCAGGATGATATTCTCTAGATGCAGCCATTTTCTTAAGAATTTCGGTAAGTCATTGTTTCTGGTGGCTGAGTAGTATTCCATTGTGTATATGTACCACAATTTTTGTATCCATTCATCTTCTGAAGAACATCTGGGTTCCTTCCAGCTTCTGGCTATTATAAATAGAGCCACTATGAACATTGTGGTGCATATATCTTTGTTGTGTATTAAAGTGTCTCTGGGGTATATGCCCAGAAGTGGAATAGCTGGGTCTTCAGGTAGTACTATATCCAATTTTCTGAGGTATCGCCAGACAGATTTCCAGAGTGGTTGTATTAGTTTGCAACCCCACCAACAGTGGAGAAGTGTTCCTCTTTCTCTGCAGCCTCGCCAGCATCTGCTGTCATCTGAGTTTTGGATCTTGGCCAATCTGACTGGTGTGAGGTGGTATCTCAGGGTTGTTTTGATTTGCATTTCCCTGATGGCTAAGGATGTGGAGCACTTCCTCAGGTATTTCTCGGCCATTCGGTGTTCCTCAACTGAAAACGTTTTGTTTAGCTCTGTACCCCATTTTTTAATAGGGTTATTTGATTCTCTGGTGTCTAGCTTTTTGAGTTCCTTGTACACCTTGGATATTAGGCCTCTATCTGATGTGGTGTTGGTAAAGATCTTTTTCCATTCTGTTGGTTGCCGTTTTGTTTTCTTGACGATGTCTTTAGCCTTACAGAAACTTTGCAATCTCATTAAGTCCCATTTGTTAATCTTTGACCTTAGAGCTTGAGCCATTGGTGTTTTGTTCAGGAAATTTACTTTATTCGATATTAGAATAGCCACTCCAGCTTGCTTCTTGGAGCTGTTTGCATGGGCGACTTGGCAGCTCAGGCGGGGACGATGGTGGCCGGAGGTGATGGCTCCTCCTCCTCCTGGGCTTGGGCGGGCTGTGATCTGAGCTGGTGGCCGCCCTCCCCCGCCCCCCCATGAGACTGTTGGCGGGCCGGCTGTGCCTGAGCCTGGCGTCTGTGTGGCTGGCGTGGAGGGTGTGGACGCTGCGGAGCCCGATCTCCTGTAC
Source organism: Micromys minutus (assembly GCF_963924665.1). Classification (NCBI taxonomy): domain Eukaryota; kingdom Metazoa; phylum Chordata; class Mammalia; order Rodentia; family Muridae; genus Micromys; species Micromys minutus. The sequence continues at coordinate 31,424,979 of NC_137965.1, forward strand.
GTGAACAGAACCAGCGGCCCTGGTGGGCCAGCGGCGGCTGCGGGCGGCGGGAAGGACACGCACCAGTGGTATGTGTGCAACAGAGAGAAATTATGCGAATCACTTCAGTCTGTCTTTGTTCAGAGTTATCTTGACCAAGGAACACAGATCTTCTTAAACAACAGCATTGAGAAATCTGGCTGGCTATTTATCCAACTCTATTATTCTTTTGTATCATCTGTTTTTAGCCTGTTTCTGTCTAGAACATCTATTAATGGGTTGCTAGGAAGAGGCTCCATGCTTGTGTTCTCACCAGATCTGTTTCAGGGACTGCTTAAAATTAATGCGGACTGGAAAACCCATAGACTTCTTGATTTAGGTGCTGGAGATGGAGAAGTCACAAAAATCATGAGCCCTCACTTTGAAGACATTTATGCCACTGAGCTTTCTGAAACAATGATCTGGCAGCTCCAGAAAAAGAAATACAAAGTGCTTGGTATAAATGAATGGCAGACTACAGGGTTCCAGTATGATGTCATCAGCTGCTTGAGTGCTGGATCGATGTGATCAGCCCCTGACATAGTTAAAAGATATCAGAAGTGTCTTGGAGCCCACCCAAGGCGGGGTTATCCTGGCCTTGGTTTTGCCATTTCATTCCTATGTGGAAAACGTAGGTGGTGAGTGGGAAAAACCATCAGAAATTCTGGAAATCAAGGGACAGAACTGGGAAGAGCAAGTGAATAGCCTGCCTGAGGTGTTCAGGAAAGCTGGCTTTGTCATCGAAGCTTTCACTAGACTGCCATACCTGTGTGAAGGCGACAGATACAATGACTACTGTGCTCTGGATGATGCTGTCTTTGTCTCAGACCAGTATAAACACGTGGAGGCCCAAGTCTTCAGAGTCACCCCTGGAATCTGCCCTCCAGAAGAAGAGATACATCTTGTGATGTGAGGGGACCCCTGGGGACTGTCATTCTCAGAATCATGTAGGAATTTCAAAAGCCAAAATCCTAATTCTTTCTTTGTAGTGTGTAAGGGAGTGTTTTTAAAAACAAAACCTAGCTCTTTGTGTATTTTTAATCAACTCTATCCTCAGAATCACACTCCAATGCAGGTTGCTCTCCAGTTATGATGGAAAATATTTTTATACTTAATTGCTGTAGGGACTTATTCCCAGACAAAGCAATAGTCATGATGCCATGGAACCAATAAATGGATTGTTTTTAATAAATGAAGACTGGCAATAAAGCTGTCCATTCAATTCCAAATATTGGTTATAAAGTAGGACCATTGATAACTTTCATGTTTAGAAACTCCTTCTCTTGCTATTCAAAAAATGTTTTTAATCATGCTAATAAACATTTTTGCAGATGAAAAAAAAAGAACATCTTTCACAATATCAAATAGGATTCATCCCAAAGATTGAGGGTAGTTCAATCTAGAAAAATCCATCAATGTAACCCACCAAATAAAAACTCAAAGAAAGAAATCAGATGATTATCTTACTCAATTCTAAAGAATCTTTCAAAAAATCCAACTTTCCTTCATGCTATAAGTCTTGACGAAAACAAGAATTGAAGTCACGTGCCTAAAGATAATAAAAAAATCACAACAGTATTTTATTCTTAAAAGACTTATTATTGAGACTCAAACCCAGTTTCATCGGGACTAGTGGCCTGCTCACACACAGGTCACTGGGAGCTTGGAAGAGCTGCAGGAGCGCTCTCCATCCTAAGTGGAAAGAGAGAAGCTGCCAAGAATTCTCACGGCTCAGACAGCTATACTCCCTGAGAGTGCACACATTTGGCCCAAGGCCAGACCTGGCCCAGTTTCAACAAAGCCCACCAGTCCACGGGTTCCTGGGAGCTCAGAAGAGCTGCAGGAGTGCTTTCCATGCTAAGTGGAAAAGTGAGCCAACTTCTTCTATGAACTGTCTACCCCAAGAGAGGCCACCCAGAACTCGCCTGGTACAAGCAGCCATACTACCTGGGAGTGCCACTTCCAGCCCAAGGCCAAAACAGGCCCAGGTACATTAGGACTGGGGTCTGCCATTGAAATTCATTGAATTCCTACCAAGAGAGAGGAACACCCAGGAACAATCTCCCTCTGGAGACCATGGGCCCACAGACCCACAAGAGAGATAGGCACCAGTAAGAGACAACAAGATCACCCAGCATCACCTATAACAAGATGGCAAGAGGCAATATTTAGACTTACAAATCATACATTATGATGATGATGGAGATCTTTGAGAAGTGATAAATAACACACTTAAAGAAGGACAGGATGATAACAGATGCTGGCAAGGATGTGGAGAAAGAGGAACACTCCTCTGGTGTTGGTGGGATTGTAAACTGGTACAACCACTCTGGAAGGAAATAAAGAGATAAAGAGTGGAACAGGGACTGAAGAAAAGATCATTCAGAGACTGCCTCACCTGGGAGTTCATTCTATATGCAGCCAGTAAACCCACACAGTATTGATGATGCCCTGTAGTGCTTCCTGGCAGGAACCTGATATCAAAGACTCCTCAGAGGCTGGGCTAGAGCCATCCTGTTACAAAGGAGGATGCTTGCAGCTAACCATTGAATGAACATGGGGACCCCAATGAAGGATCTAGAGAAAGGACTAAAGGAGTTGAAAGGGGCTTCCCATGTGAAGAACAAAATTATCAACTAACCAAAACCACCAAAGCTCACAGAAACTAAAACACAAACCAATGAGTAGGCATGGAGAGACCCATGGCTCAGATGCATATGCAGCAGAGAACAGCATTTTCTGGCATCAATGGGGGAAAGGCCTTTGGTCCAGTGAAGGATTATTTTCTCTCTGTAGGGGAATGCCAAGCTTTTGAGGTGGAAGAGAGTGGTTAGGAGAGGATGGTTGGGAGAGGGTGGTTGGGAGAGGGAGCACCTTCCTAAAGGCAATGAGAGGGAGAGGGGGTTGCAATGGGAAAAGGGGGATAACATCTGAAATGTAAATACAGAAAATATACATAAGAAAATAGAAGCAGTCATCAAAAGCCACCCAACCAAAAAAAAAAAAAAATCTCAGGACCTGATGGGATCAGTGCTTAATTCTATCAGACGTTCATAGAAGACTTAAAACTAATACTCTCCAAACTATTCCACAAAATAGAAACAGAAAGAACATTACCCAAATCATTCTTCATAGCCACAATTACACCCATATGTAAACCATACAAAGACCCTAGAAAGAAAGAGTTTTCCAGACCAATTTTCCTCATGAACACTGATGAAAAAGTACTCAATAAAATTCTTGCAAGATGAATCTAAGAACACATCAAAATGATCATTTATCATGATTAAGTAAGCTTTATCCCAGGAATAAAGGGAATAGATGGAATCAATATACAGAAATCTATCAAGGTAATCCAGTATATAAACAAACATAAAGAAAAAACCCACAAGATCATTAGATGCTGTGAAAGTATTTGACAAAATCCAACACCCATTCATGTTAAAAAGTCTTGGAAAAATCAGGAATTCAGGGACCATACAGAAACATAGTAAAAGCAATATATAGCAAACCATTATCCAACATCAAACTAAATAGTTAGAAACTGGAAGCAATTCCACTAAAATCAGGGACTAGACTAGGCTACCTACTCTTCCCCTCCTTATTCAATATAGTACTGGAAGTTTTGGCCAGAGCTGTTAGCCAGCAAGAGGAAGTGAAAAGAATACAAATCAGAAAGAAAGAAGACAAAATATCACAATTTGCAGATGATATGGTAGTATATATAAGTGACACCAAAAATTGCACTAGAGAACTTCTAGAGCTGATAAAAAAACTTCAGCAAAGTTGCTGGATATAAAATTAACTCAAACAAATCAATAGCCTTAGTCTCCTCAAAGGATCAAAAGACTGAGAATGAAATTAGGGAAATTACACCCTTCGTAATAGTCACAAACAATATAAAATATCTTGGTGTGACCCAAAGAAAGAGATCATGAGTTGTAGATGTGAGCATCACCAACAGAATTCAGAAGATAGAAGAGAGAATCTCATGCATAGAAGATACAATAGAAAACATTGACACAGCAATCAAAGAAAATGCAAAAATCTCTTAACTCAAAACATCCAGGGAATCATGACACCATGAAAAGCCCAACCCTACAAATAATAAAATTAGAAGAGAATGAAGATTTGCACCTCAAAAGACCAGTAAACATCTTCAACAAAATTATAGAAGAAAATGTCTTCAACCTAGATAAAGAGATGCTCTTACACATACAAGAAGCCTACAGAATACCAAATAGATTGGACCAGAAAAGAAATTTCTCCCATTACATAATAATCAAAACACTAAATGCACAGGACAAAGAAAGAATGTTAAAAATGGTAAGGGAAAATGTTAAGAAACATATGAATGCAGAGCTTTCATAATTACACCAGACTGCTCAACAGACTATAAAAGCCAGACAACCTTGAGCAGATGTAATACATATGCTAGAAGAAGATGAATGCCATTCCAGGCTACTATGCCCAGCAAAACTCTCAATTAACATAGATGGAGGAACCAAGGTACTCTATGAAAAAGCTAAATTTAAACAATATCTTTCCACATATATAGCCCTAGAAAATATAATAGATGGAAAACTTCAATACAAAAAGGGATACTGTAACCAAGAAAAAGCAAGAAATTAATCTCACACAAACATAATTCCATTAGAACTACAAAAGTGACAGAAAGCAACAATCATTGGTCCTTAATATCGCTTTACATCACTGAACTCAATTCTACAATAAAAAAAAAAATAACAGACTAGATATGTAAACTAGAAACAGCATTTGGCTGTATGCAGAAAACACCTCAATGACAATGATAGACACTACCTCAAAGTAAAAGGCTGAAAAAAACCTTTCCAGGCAAATGATTCAAAGAAACAAGCTAGAGTAACCATTCTAATACAGAATAAAACTGAAAATTTATCAAAAACTTGGGGAAGAATATTACATACTCATCAAAGAAAATAATTCACGAAGATGATCTCTCAATTATGAACAACTATGACCCAAATGAAAGTTCACTCACATCTGTAAAAGAAATGTTACTGAAGCTCAAAGCTCACATTGAACCTAACACAATAATAGTACAAGACTTTATACTCTACTCTAATGGACAGTTCATTGAAACAGAAACTATGAAATAGGGACACTATGAAACAAATAGAAGTTATAAACCAAATGAATTTAAAAGATAACTACAGGAAATTTCACAATAAAACAAAAGAATATACCTTCTCATCGCCTCATGATACTTTCTTCAAAATTAACCACACAATCAGACACAAGTCTCAACAGATACAAAATCATTAAATTAATCTTATATATTGTATTGGAATACCACAGACCAAGGCTGGTCTTCAATAACAACCAAACCAACAGAAAGCGCACATTCACATGGATTCTGAACAATTTTCTATTCAATGAAATCTTGGTTTAAAAAGAAATAAAGAAAGAAATTAGAGCCTTTTTAGGATTTAACAAAGGCAAAGACACAATGTACCGAAACTTATGGGACAAAATGAAAGCACACGATCATCTTATTAGATGCTGAAAAAAGCCTTTGACAAAATAGAACAGCCGTTTATGTTAAAAGTATAGTAGAGTCTCTGTACTTCTCCCATGTCTACTCTCATACCGGGTTCCTCCTCCTTTTAATGTTCTCTTTCCTCTAATCCTCCAAGATCCCTTTATACCTTTATCTTTCATAATTATTTTGTTCTAACTTCTAAGTAGAACTAAATTATCCACACTTTTGTATTCATTCTTCTTGAGCTTTCCATGAGTTATATCATGGGTATTCTGAGACTTTGAGCTAATATCCACTTATCCTCGAACACATATCATTTGTGCTCTTTTGTGACTGGGTTACCTCACTCAGGATGATATTTTTTAGCTCCATCTAATTGCCTGTCAATTTCATGACGTCATTGATTTTAACAGCTGAGTAGTTCTACGTTGTGCAAAAGTACCATATTTCCTGTATCCATTCTTCTGTTGAGGGACATCTGGGTTGGAGGATGGGACCTAGGTGGAAGAGGAGAGGAGGAGAAGAAAGTGGAAACATGATCATGTATGTCAAGGGACAGGAGAGAAACCCTGAGGGCCAGCAGAAAGCATGGAAATATGTAACCTCAGGAGGTGGGAGGTGGGGGGATGCTCTAGAAAGTACCAGAGATCTGGGAGGTGAAGGATTCTCATAACTCAAAAAGATGGACCTTAGGTGAAATGTCCAATAGTGGGAGAAAAGGGACTTATAGAGTTCACATCCAATAGAATGGCAGAGCATCAAATGAGGAGCAGAGGGGTTGCTGTCCAATAGTCAAAACCTCTGACCCATAACACTTCTGGTCTACAAGAACTTCAGGGATAAAAATGGAGAAGATACTGAGAGAAAGGATTTTCAGTGACTGGCCCATCTTGGGAACCGTTTCAAGGGAAGTCTCTAAGACCTTACATGATGACTGATGCCATGGTGTGCTTACACACAGGAGCCTAAGAGGATGCCTCTGAGAGTTCCAACAATCAGCTCACTGAAAAAGATGCAGATGTTTATACACAATAATTAGACTGAAGTTGAGTACCCTGTGATTGAATTAGGGAAAGGCTGGAAGAAGGTAAGAAGGAGGGTGATCTCATAGGAAGACAGCAGTCCCAACTAACCCAGAAACCTGAGAACTCTTAGACACCAAGTCACTAACCAGGTGGCATTGAGAGTTGGTCCGAGGCCCCCTGACACCTATAGAGGAGAGGAGTGCCTGGTCTGTCCTCAGTGGGAGATGTGCCTAACACTCGAGAGACTTGGGGCCCCAGGGAGTAGGCTTGGAGGAGGGTGTGGTCATCTTATTAGAGACAGGGGGAAGAGGAATGGAATGAGGAATTGTGGGAGGAAGGATGGGGAAGTGTGTAACAACCAGACTGTAAGAAAATAAAAGTGGGACACAGGCCTGGTGAGACTGCGCAGTAAGCAGCCATAGCACAGAGAGGTCTAGTCCGAGCACATGGAAAACTCGGTCCTTTAGTTGGTTCAGGGGAGCAGGAACTCTGCCATGGGGACTTGGTAACTGCCCGGAAAGCCCTTGCATGAGGAGCAAACGCTCAGGCCATTTGCCACCTGGAACAGTGGAGATCCAGGGACACAGGCCCAGTGAGACTGCGCCATGAGTAGCCAAAGCACAGAGAGGACTAAGCAGCAGAGCACACAGAAAACCCAGCCAACCAGTACAGTGGAGCCGGAACTCTGGCTTAGAAACTCAGGATACACCCGAAAAGCCCTGGCTTAAATTCTAGACACACAGGCCCACAGTAAGGCATGGGCCCTTGTCAGTGGGAGCCAGGGTTTGCCCGGGAAAGGCAGTGCTTGAAGTTCAACTCTACAGATTCTATTACACCTGGACTAGAGAGGAGTCTGACACATAGGCCCAGGGAGACCACATCGGGAGTCCTCAGAGAGCAGAAAGTACTGTGCCATTGGGAAAAGGGTCCTTAGTGGCCTAGAGAAAGAGACAGGTCCCTGCCAGTAGTACTCAAGACCTGTGGACAGAGGGCTGAGCTACCAGAACAGCCTCACAAGAGCTCCCACACCTGAGCCCACAAAGACAGAGCTGAGTCACTGCCACCAGAATTCACTGCTTGCCCACCAAAAGCCAAACACTTGGAATCAGTTTTCTTCCTGAAACCTCGGGAACTCAGATACATGGGAGAGATGGGTACCAATCACTGACAACAAGACCACATATAATTATAGACAACAAGATGGCAAGAGGAAAGCAAAAATACTTAAGCATGGAAACCAAGAAAACCTGGCAACATCAGAACCCAGATCTCCCATCACAGCAAGTAGTGGAATGCCAAACATTTGAGGAAAAGAAGACTCAGACCTGAAATAATACCTCAAGTTGATGATGGAGATCTTTGAGAAGAGCATGAATAACTCACTTAAACAGGAATGGGAGGACAACCATAAACAAATAGAAACTTTAAAGAGAAAACACGAAAAGACACTCAAAGAAATCAAAGAACTAGAGGAAAACAGAACCAAAAAGATGAAGGAATTAAAAAATTGAAATAGAAACAATAGAAAAAACACAGAAAGACACAACCCTGGAGGTGAAAAACCAAAAAAGAAATCAGGAGTCACAGATGTAAGCATCTCCAACAGACTACAAGAGATGAAAGAGAGAATCTCAGGGGCCAAGGACAACATTGAAAACATAGACAAAACATTCAGAGAAGATGCAAAAACCAAAATTTTCCTAACCCAAAATGTCCAGGAGATCCAGGACACAATGAGAAGACCAAACCTAAGGATAATTGGAATAGAAGAGGGAGAAAAATATCAACTAAGAAGCACAGTAAATATCTTCAACAAAATCATAGAAAAAAAACTTCCCTACCCTTAAGAATGAGATGACCATGAGCATAAAAGAAGCCTACAGAACTCCAAATAGAGTGGACCACGAAAGAAATTATTCCTGACACATAATAGTCAAAACGCCAAGTGTTCAAATCAATGAAAGAATACTAAAAGTAGTAAGGGAAAAGGTCATGTAACATATAAAGGCAGACCAATCAGAATCACACCCGATTTCTCAACAGAGACTATGAAAGCTAGAAGATCATGGACAGACATTATGCAGACCCTAAAAAAACACAAGTGCCAGCCCAAGCTGCTATACCCAGCAAAACTCTCAATCACTATAGATGGAGAGACCAAGATATTCCAGGAAAAAACTAAATTTACACAATATCTGACCATAAACCCAGCATTACAAAGAATAATAGGTGGAAAAACGAATACAAGAAGGAAAACTACATCCTAGTAAAAACAAGAAAATAACTAAGCAAGAAAACCAAAAGAAGAAAGACACACAGACTCAATTCTACCTCTAAAAGCAAAAATATCAGGAAACAGTTACCACTATTCCTTAATATCTGTTAACATAAATGAACTCAATTCCCCTATAAAAAAAAAAAAAAAACCATAGGCTATCAGACTAGAAACCTAAACAGAATACAGCATTTTGCTGCATACAGAAAACTCATCTCAGAGACAAAGACAGACACTGTCTCAGAGTCAGAGGTTGGGAAAAAACCTTCCAAGCAAATGGCCCCAAGAAGCAAGGTAGAGTAGCCATTCTAATATCAAATAAAGTAGATTTTCAACCAAAAGTTATCAAAAAAGATAAAGAAAGACGCTTTTTACTCATTACAGGGAAAATTTGTCAGGAGGAAACTCTCAATTCTTAACATATATGCTCCAAATACAAAAGCACCCATATTCATAAAAGAAACCCTACTAAAGCAGAAAAATACATTGCACCACACACAATAATAGTGGGAGAACTCAACACCCCACTCTCATCAATGGACAGATCATGGAAGCAGAAACTGAACAAGGACACAGTGAAACTAGCAGAGGTTATGAACCAATTAGAATCAATAGACATCTACAGAACATTTCACCCTAAAACAAAAGAATACAACTTCTCAGCACCTCACAGCACCTTCTCCAAAATTGATATATAATCGGTCACAAAACAAGAAAAGACAAAGGCAAAAAAGAAAGAAAGAAAATGAAAAAACATTATGCTTAATCTTTACACACCAAGAAAATTTTGACTAATTCCAGGTTACATCTTATTTTACAAGTATTTTATTCTCATTGTAACTAGTAAGATTTTAATGCACACTATCAAACCTTTAAAAAAATCAAATACTGACAAAATGTATTCATATACTTTTATGCAAAAAATGCTTAAAATCTGTATATTTATCTTTGTTTTTTAAAATAAAGTTGTTCACATTTTTTAAAAAACCGAGGACCCAGTATTATCAATTGTGGACTCAGTTTCACCTGCGGGACCCAGCTGCCCACAACCAGAAGGCTGAAAAAAATGCTCACCCTTCTTCAGAAAACCACCCTGCAATCAAGAACCCAGCTTCTTAAACTGTGCCCTGGGACCTCAAATGGGGTCATGAAAAACATTTTTTTTAAAGAACCTGTAACAACCAAGAACTCAAAATCAAACTCATAATGAATCCCAAAGTACTTTTGGAGGTGGGGGCAGGACAACACATATTCTAGGGATAGCTTGCAGAAGTTGGTTCTTTCCTTTACTATGTGGGCACGGGAATTCAACCTAGATGATCAGGTTCTGGGGCAAGCACATTCACCTGCTGAGTCATCTCGCTGGGGGAACACAACACATAGCCTGGGCCTGCTGTTGGGACGCTCAACACCAATACACACCGATAGAAACACTTCTGCTCAGGTATGATTACTGGATGTCGTGAACTGCACTGTTTCACAGTATACTCGATGCCTTCTGCTCTTCTAGGGTTATGACAGTTTATGGAAAATACTTATAATAAGCTCCTACCATCATTCCTCTACTGTCAAATTAGTATATCTTTGGATTGCATTGCATTCAAAGAATATTTTAAAATGTTCTACTTGATATTCTAATCTGTGTGTCATTAAGGAATGAACTGTTAAATAAATTTTGACTTAAGACTAAAAAGGAAATTGCCAACCATTTCTGAAATAGCCCTAAGCATACATCTGCTGTTTTGTATTATATGCTCATGTGAAGTGGCATTCTCAGCAATGATGATTAGAAGATCAATTATTGATCAGATCTGTAAATAAAAAAAAACCGAAAGTACTGCACATGTCTTGCAGGGTCAAGTACACATCCAGGACTTAGTTATGTAGAAATAAACAAGCATATCTATTTCACTAGAATATTAATTTTCTTTCCTTTTCAGTTAGTATTACAATTTTATATGCATTTGTGCCAAAGCATTTTTAAATAAAATTAAAAAATAAAATAAAATTATAAAAGAAAATGTCCCTAACCTAAAAAAGAGATGTTCATGAACATATGAGAAGCCTACAGAACTCCATATAAATTGGACCAAAAAGGAAATTTGTCCTGTCACATAATAGTCAAAACAACAAATGTATAAAACCAAGAAAGAATATTAAAAGCAGTAAGGGAAAAGTTAAATATAAAGGCAGACCTATCAGAATTATCCTAGACTCCTCAACAGAGACTATGAAAGCTAGAATATCCTGGAGAAATGTCATACAGACCCTAAGAGGAAACAAATGCCAAGCCAGGCTACTATGTCCAGCAAAACTCTCATTTTACCATAGATAAAGAACACAAAATATTCTACGAGAAAAACACATTTACACAGTATCTTTCCACAAATCAAGACTTACAAAGTATAATAGATGAAAAACTGCAACACAAGGAGGAAAACTACACCATAAGAAAAGGAAGAAAGTAATCTTTTTGCAAGAAAACCCAAAGAAGGTAGCCACACAAACATAATTCTACCTCTAATAACAAAATAACAGTAAACAACAATCATTATCCCTTAATATCTCTAATGTCAATTGACTTAATTCCCCAAAACAAAGACATAGACTAACAGACTAGATAGAAAAACAGGACCCACCATTTTGCTACATATAGGAAACTCATCTCATTGACAAAGAAAGGCACTACCTCACAGTATCAGGCTGGAAAACAATTTTATAAGAAAATGATCCCAAGAACTAAACTGAAGTAGCCATTCTAATATTAAATAAAATCAATTTTCAATCAAAAGTTATCAAAAAATATAAGGTTACTTCATACTCATCAAAAAAAAAGTCTACCAAGATGAACTTTCAATCCTGAATATCGATGCTCCAATTTTAAGGGCAATCACATTCATAAAAGAAGCTTTACTAAGGCTCAAAACATACACAATAATAGTAGGAGATTTCAAAACCCCACTGTCATAAATGGATACATCATGGAAGAAGAAACTAAAGACACAGTGAAACTAACAGAAATTAAGAACCAAATGGATTGAACGGGATGAAACAGATCATTTCATCCTAAAAGAAAAAAAAATATCTTATTCTCAGCAGCTAATAGTATATTGCCCCTTTTAATTGGTCACAAAACAGGCCTAAACAGATACCAGAAGAATAAATTAATTCCATGCATTCTATCAGATCACCATGGACTAAGGCTTGTCTTCAATAACATCAAAACAACAGAAAACCCACCTACACATGGAAGCTGAGCAATGCTCTACTCAATGACAACTTATTCAAGGAAGAAATAAAGAAATAAGGACTTTTTTGAATTTAATGAGAGTGAAGACACAACACATCCAAACCTATGAGAAACCATGAAAGCAGTGCTAAGAAAAAAAATGAGATCTGATGGCCTCCAAAAAGAAACTGGAGAGATCATACACTAGGAGCTTGACAGCTGAAAGCTCTAAAACAAACAAACAAAAAAGCCAACACACCTAAGAGCAATAGACTACAGGAAATAATTAAACTTAGAGCTGAAATCAGCCAAGTAGGAATGACAAGAACTATACAAAGAATAAAGAAAATGAAAAGCAGAGTTTTTGAGTAAATAAAAAAGATAAACTGTTTACCAGACTAACAGAGAGCACAGAGACAGTATCCAAATTAACAAAAGCAGAGACGAAAGGGGAGAGATCTCCAGAAACAACTCACAGACTATATGAAGTTCAAGAAAAAAAAAGAAAATGAAATACCATTATGCTTAATCTTTACACACCAAGAAAACTTTGACTAATTCCAGGTTACATCTTGTTTTACATGTACTTTATGCTCATGGTAACTAGTAAGATCTTAATGCACACTATCAAACCTTTAAAAAAAAAAACCAAGCACTGACAAAAATGTATTTGTATACTTTTGTGCAAAAATGCCTAAAATCTGTGCATTTATCTTTGTTTTTTTAAATAAAGTTGTTCAATTAAAAAAAGGGGGGAAGGAGATAACAACAGAAACAGAAGAAATTCCAGAAATCATCAGATACGACTACAATAGCCTATATTCAAGAAAACTGGAAAATCTAGAGAAAATGGACACATTTCTAGACAGATACCAGGTACCTACATTAAACCAGGATCAGATAAAACATCTAAAGAAATAAAAGAAATAACCCCTGAAGAAATAAAAGAGGCAATCAAAAGCCTCCAAAACAAAATAAGCCCAGAACCAGATAGGTTTAGTGCAGAATTCTATCAGACTTTGATAGATGACCCAATACTAATATCTTTCTAAACTATTTCACAAAATATAACCAGAAGAAACACTACCCAACTTATTCTTTAAAGCCACAATTACACTCATACTTAAATCACCCAAAAACAATACAAAGATAATTTCAGAACAATTTTCCTCATGAACACTGATGCAAAGCTACATGATAAAATTCTTGCAAACAAATCCAAAGACACATCAAAATGATCATTCACCATGACAAGTAGGCTTCATTCCAGGGATGCATTGTTGGTCCAATATATGGAAATCCATCAATGTAACCCACTATATTTTTAAAAATCTCAAAAAAAAAACCCAAAACCACATGATCATCTCATTATATGCTGATAAAGCATCTGAGAAAATATAATGCCCCTTCATGTTAAAGGTCTTAGAAAGATCAGGAATTCAAGGCCCATACCTAAAAATAGTAAAAGCAATATACAGCAAACCAGTAACCATCATCAAACTAAATGGAGAGGAACTTGAAGCAATCCCACTATAATCAGGGACTACACAAGACTGCTCACTCTCCACCTATGTATTCAATGCAGTACTAGAAATCTAAGCCAGAGAAATTAGTAAACAAAAGTAAGTCAAGGGGACAGAAATTGGAAGGGTGGAAGTCAAAATATCACTATTTGCAGATGATATGATAGTATACTTAAGTGATCTCAAAAATTCCAACAGAGAACTCCTAGAGTTGATAAAAAAAAAAAAAAAAAAAACCAGCAAAGTGGATCGATATAAAATTAACTCAAACAAATCAGTAGCCTTCCTATATTCAAATGATAAACAGGCTGAGAAGGAAATTAGGGTCACAAATAGTATAAAATATATTGATGTGATGCTAACCAAATAAGTAAAAGATCTGTGTAACAAGAACTTCAAGTCTCTGAAGAAAGAAATGAAAGAACACCTCAGAAGATGGAAAGGTCTTTCATGCTCATGTATTGGAAGGATTATAAAGAAAAAATGACCATCATGCAAAAAGCAGTCGAGAGATTCAAAGCAATCCACATCAAAATTCCAACTCAATTCTTCATACAGTTATAAATAACAATTTGCAAATTCATTTGGAATAACAAAAAAACCCAGGTTAGCAAATCTATTCTTAAAAATAAAAGAACTTTTGGGGGAATTACCATTTCTAACCTCACGCCGTATCACAGATAATCATGACAAAAACTGCATAATATTGGTTCAAATACAGGCAGGTAGATCAATGTAATATTATTGAAGACCCAGAAATTAACTCATACAACTATGGTAACTTGATCTTTGACAAAGGAGCTAAAAACATTCAATGAAAAAAAGAACAGCATCTTCAACAAGTGGTGCTTGTTCAACAGGCAGGCAATATGTAGAAGACTGCAAATCAATCTATTTTTATGTTCTTGTACAAAGCTTAAGTCCAAGTGGATTAAAGACCTCCAAATAAAACCAGGTAAACTGAAACTAATAGAAGAAAAAGTGGGGAAGAGCTTACAACACATAGGCACAGGGAAAATATTCTGAATAGAACACCAATGGCTTATGCTTTAAGGTCAACAATCTACAAATGGGATGTCATAAAATTGCAAAGCTTTTGTAAGGCAAAGGTCAAGAGGACAAAATGGCAACCAACATATTGGGAAAGAATCTTTACGTATCATACATTTGTTAGAGGAATAATATCTGATCTATAGAAAGAACTCAGTTAGACCCCAGAGAATCAAATAATCCTACTAAAATGAATGAAACTAGAAGTGATCATCAGAGAATGAGAACGCTTGTAGCTAATCATTAGACTGAACATGGGAATCCCAATGAAGGATCTAGAGAAAGAACTGAAGGAGCTGAAACAGGTTGCAACCCCATGGGAAGAACAACATTGTCAATCAACCAAACCCTCTACAACTCCCAGGAACTTAAACACCAACCAATGAGTTTGCGCTAAGAGACTCATATCTCCAGTTTCATATGCAGCACAGGAAAAAATCATTTGGCATCAATGAGAGGCAAGGTTTTTAGTCCAGTGAAAGCTTGTTTTCCCAGTATAGTTAAGTGCCAAGGCACTGAGGTGGGAGTGGGTGTGTGGGAGATGGAGCACCTTCATAAAAGCAAGGGCATGGGAGGGGCAAAGGTAGTAGGGAAAATGAGATAACATTTAAAACATAAACGCAGAGAATATACAATAAAAAAAGAAAAATTTAATGAATAGGTCACCTATCAATTTACAGAGGAAAATTCTACTTTTTATAGCCTTTGTCGGCATCCTTTGGGGCTGTTGAGGGCGGGAGCCCTAGCCCCATTTTCAAGGTCCAACAATCTCAAAGGGTTACTGATCTTCTTTCATGATGGATTCTATGACATTATTAATTTTGAATGTTTATTTATTCATTTATTTTGTAGGCCTCTTTATTCACTCCTTATTTTATATGCCTCTGTAT
The DNA here is from genome assembly GCF_963924665.1 of Micromys minutus. Classification (NCBI taxonomy): domain Eukaryota; kingdom Metazoa; phylum Chordata; class Mammalia; order Rodentia; family Muridae; genus Micromys; species Micromys minutus. The sequence goes on from NC_137965.1 coordinate 31,440,510, forward strand.
GGTCCCAGATTGCCTTTTGTGAGGAGGAGGAGAGGTAGACACTCAAAGTATGAAATGCCATAATAAAATCAATCCCAGCTTCAGTAAAAAGAGAAGAAAAAGGCACCAGGATTCAGCAGTTTGCTTCCTGAATGCTGACTGGGAATAACTTGAATATCTCGTGCTGCTGCTGTCAAGATGTCCCTGACATTATGGAAGGTATTCCCTGATACTATCAGACAAAATAAACCTTACCACCCTCAAAAACGATCAACAAATGGGACCTCATAAAATTTCAAAGACTTTGTAAGGCAAAGGACACTATCAATAGGATAAACCTAACAGTAACAAACAGATTGGGAAAAGATCTTTACCTATCCTACATCTGATAGAGAGTTAATATCCAATATATTCAAAGAACTCAAGAAGTTAGACTCCAGAGAACCATATAACCATATTAAAAGTGGGTGACAGAGATAAACAAAGAATTCTCAAATGAGGAAACTTAAATTATGAGAAGCACTTAAAGAAATATTCAATATCATCACTCATCAGGGAAATGCAAATTAAAGTGACCTTGAAATTCCACTTCATACCAGTTAGAATGGCTAAGATAAAATACTCAGTGACAGTAAATGCTGTTGAAGTTGTAGAGAAAGAGAAATACTCTATTGTTGATGGGTTTACAAGTTTGTACAACCACTCTGGAAATCAGCCTGGCAGTTTCTTGGAACATTGGATATAGTACTACCTGAGGACCCAGCTATTACACTCCTGAGTATATAACCCAAAATGATCCAACATGTAATGTGGACACATGCTTCACTATGTTTATTTCAGTCATATCCAGAAATTGGAAATAACTCAGATGTCCCTCAACAGAGGCATGGATACCAAAAATGTGGTACATTTATACATTCGAATATTACTCAGCTATTAAAAACAATAACTTCATGAAATTCAAGGGAAATGGATGGATCTAGAAGATATCCTGAATGGGGCAACTCAGTCACAAAAAACACAAATTGTATGTACTCACTGATGTGCATTTTAGACAAAGAGCTTGGAACACCAACATCAAAACTCATGGACCACATGAAGCTCAAGAGAAAGGAAGACTCAAGAATGGATGCTTCAGTTCTACTAAGAAGGGGGAACAAAATAATGACTAGAAATAGAGGGTGACAGTGATTTGAGAGGAAGAGGGGGAGAAGAAACAGATGAAAGAATCAGGAATGAAAGTGGTTGGAAGAGATGTAGAGATGAACAAGAAATTGAACAGAGGTGTATCGCAATGGGAGATGGGGAACTCAGGGTAGCAACCACAAAGTCCTAGATTCTAAGAAAGAAGAGCCTCTAGGACCCCATGGGAATGACATTAGCTGAAATACCCCAGAAACTGGAGGTAGAACCTATTGAGAACGAATGTATTTGTTAGGCATGTTCCCCAGTTGAGGGGTGGGTCTACCCACCCATTATCAAAATTTAAACCCAGAATGCTCCTGTCTAAAGGAAATAAAGAGACTAAGCATGGGGCAGAGACTGAAGGAAGGGCCATTCAGAGACGGCCCTTCAGAGACGACCCTTCAGAGACGGCCCTTCAGAGACGGCCATTCAGAGATGGCTCCACCTGGTCCATCCCACATGTAGATACCAAAACAATACAAAGACCCAACAAGGAAAGTGGACTTCAGACCAATTTTTCTTATCAATATTACTGTAAAGATAGTCAATAAAATTTTTGTAAACCAAATCTAAGAGCATATCTAAATGATTATTTACCATGATCAGGTAGGCTTCATCCCTGGGTTGCAGGGATGTTGAATATACAAGAATTCAAGATAGCTAAACTCTATATAAACAAACTTAAAGGATAAAAATTACATCATTTCATTAGATGCTGAAACAGCCTTTGGGAAAATACAATGTCACTTTATGTTATAAGTCTTGCAAAGATCAAGAATTCAAGGAACTACCAAAACATAATAAAAGAAATATATAGCAATCAATTAGCCAGCATCAAATTAAATGGAGAGAAACTTCATTCAATCACTCTAAAATAAAGTAAAGACATGACTGCTCACTCTTTCCCTCTCTATTAAATATGATACTCAGAATTCTAGCCAGAGCAAGTAGGCAACAAAAAAATCAAAAGGATGAAAATTGGAATAGAAGAAATCATGATATTACTGTTTGGAAATGATATAATAGTTTCATCCCCAAATAGTAATTTGGACCCCCAAAATGCAACCAGAGAACTACAGCAGATAACTTGATCAATGTGTCTGGATATAAAATTAACTCCTACAAATCAGTAGCCTTCCTCTCCATAAAGGATAAGCGGGCTAAGAAACAAGTTAGGGAAATAATCACAAATAATATAAAATATCTTGGTGTGACTCTATCCAAGCAAGTGATGATATGTATGACAAGAACTTCAAGTCTATGAAGGAAGAAATTGAAGAAGATCTCAGTATATGGACAAATTGTTCATGATTGTGGTTTTGTAGCATTAACATAGTAAAAATGGCCATATTACCAAAAGCAATCTGCAGATTCAATGCTTTCACCATCAAAATACCAACTCAACTCTTCACAAAGCTAGAAAGACCAATTCTCAAATTCAGCTGGAATGACAAAAATTACAAGATAGTGAAAATAGTTCTCAACAATAAAAGAACTTCTGGGGGAATCACCATCCCTGACCTCAAATTCTACTACAGAGCAATAGTAACAAAAACATCACGGAACAGATATGTTGATCAATGGAATAAAATTGAAGACCCAGAAATGAACCTACATACTTATGGTCACTTGATCTTTGGCAAAAAAGCCAATACCATACAATTAAAAAAAAAAAACATTTTCAACAAATGGTGCTGGTTCAACTGGCACTCTGCATGCAACATGTTCAATTTTCATCTTCTTGTGAAAGCTCCAGTCCAAATAGATCAAGGACCCCTACATAATACCAAACACACTCATTCTAATAAAAGAGAAAGTTGGAAAGAGCCTTGAATATATTGGCACAGGGGAAATTTTTATTTAAAAAAAAAAAACCAGCTATGGCTTATGATCTAAGATCAACAATCGACAAATAGTCCTCATAAAATTGAAAGAAAAAGTACTCTGTCAATAGAATAAAATCACAATCTATAGATTTGAAAAGCTCTTTACCAACCCTACATTTTATTTCGGGCTAATATCAAACATACAAGGAACTCAAGAAGTTAGACTCCAGAGAACTAAATAACTATTAAAAATGGGATAGAGGGCCAAACCAAGATTTCTTACCTGAGAACCCTCAAATGGTTGAGAAGCATGTAAAGAAATGTTTAACACCATTAGTCACCAGGGAAATACAAATAGGAACCCTGAGATTTAATTTTACACTAGTCAGAATGGCTAAGATAATTCAGGTAACAGCTGACCCTAGTGAGGAGGCAGAGAGAGTGGAACACTTCTCCATTGCTGTTTGGATTGCAAGCTGGTACAACAACTCTGGAACTCAGTCTGGTGGTTCCTCAGAAAACTGGAAATAGTTCTACCTAAGAATATAGCCATACCACTCTAGGGTATATACCCAAATGATGCTCCAAAATATAACAAGGGCATATGGTCCCCTATGGCCATAGCAGCCTTATTTGTAATAGCCAGAAGCTGGAAAGAACCCAGCTGTTCCTGAACAGAAGAATGGATACAGAAAATGTGGTACATTTATACAATGAGGCACTACTCAGCTATTAAACACAATGACTTCATGACATTTGTAGTCAAATGGATGGATCTAGAAAATATCATCCTGAGTGAGGTAACCCAGGTACAAAAGTACACACATGGTATGTACTCACTGATAAGTGGATATTATCCCCAAAGTTCATAGTGTCCATGATATGACTTACAGAACATAAAAAGAAAAAGAAATATGAAAGTGTGGATGCTTCAATCCTACTTAGAAGTGGGAAGAAAATAACCATTGAAGGTAGAGGGAAAGAGACTCTGGGAGGGGGAGAGGAGAGAGAGGGAAAAGGGTTGATGGATCAGGTGTGGAGGTCAATGGGAAAGAAGTACAGAGGGTCACAAATTGAACGGAGGTGTGTAACACTGGGGGATGGGCAACTCGCAGAAGACACTAAAATGTCCCAGATGCCAGGGAAGCAAGCAGTTCACAGGACCCATCAGATTGTCATTAGCAGAAACACCCAAAAAAGGAGAAATAAGAAGTGGGCAGGCACTGCCACTAGTTGAGGGATGGAGCCACTTACCATCTCACAAATTCTCACCCAGAATTGTTTCCTTCTAATGGACATGCACAAACAAAGAATGGAGCAGGGCCTTAATGCAAGGTCATCTAGAGACTGCATGACCTAGGAATCCATCCCTTCCTCAGACACCAAACCCAGACTATTGCCAAGAAATACTTGTTCGCAGGAGCCTGGTATAGCCCTATCCCTGAGAGTCTCTGCCAGTGACTGACCAATAAAGATACTCACTGTGAACCACTGACTCCTGGGACCCTAGGGAAATACTAGGGAAAGGACTGAAGGAGCTAAAGATGTTTGCAATGAATTGAAAGAACACCAATATCAATGAACCTTAACCGCCCCCCCCACACCAGAATTTTTAAGGAATAAAACACCAATTAAAGAATACACATGGACTCAGAACATCCACCACCAGGAAAAGCAGAGACCCAGACAACACAGGACTGGCGAGAACTGGGTGAGAACAGATTCTGACTAGCCAGGGGGCAGACAGATCTCAGCAGAGCACTCGAAAATGTGTGCCTGCCCCCCCCCCCGCTTGATCCAGGGATCCAGGAACCCGGCAGCATCGGGCCCACTGTTCCCAGCCAGCGGCTTCCCAGGTGCACAACAGGCACTTGGAACACCCACCACCAGGAACAACAGAGATCCAGAGACACAGGCCAAGTACAAGGGAAAGGCGAGAACCAATCACTGACAAGATGGCAAGAGAAAAGTGAAAGAACGTACCCCAGGAAAACCAACACAACCTGGCAAAACTAGAACCCAGCTCTCCCATCAAAACAAACAGCAGAAGGCCAAACACTCCAGAAAAAGAAGACTCAGACATGAAATTCTACCTCAAGATGATGATAGAAATCCTTAAACAAGAACGGGAGGAAAAGCATAAAGAATTAGAAGCTTTTAAAGAGGAAACAAGAAAAACACTCAAAGAACTAGAAGAAAACAGAAACAAAGAGATGAAGGAATGAAAGAAGGAATTTAAAACGGAAATTGACACAATAAAGAAAACACTAAAAGAGACAACCTTAGAGGTAGAAATCCTAAAAAAGAAATCAGTAGTCACAGATGCAAGCATTTCTAACAGACTACAAGAGGTTGGAAGAGAGAATCTCGGGGGCCGAACACAAAACAGTCAGAGAAGATGCAAAAACCAAAAAGCTACTAACCCAAATGTGCAGGATATCCAGGACACAATGAGAAAACCAAACCTACAGAAAATAGGAATAGAAGAGGGCAAAGAATATCAACTAAGAGCTACAGTAAATATCTTCAACAAAATCCTGGAAGAAAACTTCCCTACCCTTAAAAATGAGATGACCATGAGTATAAAAGAAGCCTACAGAACTCCAAATAGGTTGGACCAGAAAAAAATTCCTCCCGACATATAATAGTCAAAATACCAAGTGCCCAAAGCAAAGAAAGAATACTAAAAGCAGTAAGGGAAAAAGGTCATGTAACATATAAAGACAGACCAATCAGAATCACACCCAATTTCACAACAGAGACTATGAAAGCTAGAAGAGCCTGGGCAGACATCATGCAGACCCTGAGAGAGCACTGGTGCCAGCCCAAACTGCTATACCCAGCAAAACTATCAATCACCAAAGATGGAAAGATGAAGATATTCCAAGGCAAAACTAAATTCACACAATATATGACCACAAACCCAGCACTACACGAATTATAGGTGGAAAACACAATACAATGAGGGTAACCACCTCATAATAAAAACAAGAAAACTTCTAAGCAAGAAAACCAAAAGAAGAAAGACACACAAGCACAATTCAGCCTACCAAAGCAACAATAGCAGGAAACAGCAACGACTATTCCTTGATATCTATTAACATAAATGGACTCAACTCCCCAATAAAAAGATATAGGTTATCAGAGTGGATATATAAACAAAAGCCAGAATTTTGCTGCATACAGGAAACTCATCTCAGAGACAAAGACAGACACTATCTCAGAATAAAAGGTTGGGAAAAAAACCTTCCAAGCAAATGGCCCCAAGAAGCAAGCTGGAATGGCCATTCTAATATCCAATAAAGTAGATTTTCAACCAAAAGTTATCAAAAAAAAATAAGAAAGGACACTTTTTACTCATTACATGGGAAATCTGTCAGGAGGAACTCTCAATCCTTAACATATATGCTCCAAATACAAAAGCACCCACCTTCATAAAAGTGAAAGACCCCCTGGAGGGGTATCTTCCTTCTGAAGAGACCCATCCCAAGGAACAGCGAGACCACTCACTTCGGATGCAAGTAGCAAAAGGTTTATTTACACAGGTACCTGGGGCAGCAAAGTCTCTCGGAGGACTTGTGCGCCGGACAAAGGGGCAGTCCCCTTTTTATAGGGCTTGGGGGGCAGAAGCAAGGTACAGAAGCAGAAGCATAGCAACAGGGTTTTAATTGGTTAATTTAAATGAAACTAGGGTGAACTGGGGACAAGCCTCAAGTTCTTTGGAAAGGGTGGCCTTGGCCCCTCCTCTGGGACAGGGTGCTGTTTTTCGTCCTTGCCTCAGCATGTATGGCAAAATATTGTGTCTTTAAAATATTGTGTCTTTACCCCGGTCCAGGTGGTCAACCGCTGATATCTTGTTTTGACAGGGACTGGGCTGTCCTCTGGCTCACTTTTGTTTCAGTATTTTTCCATCCCTGCCTGTTCTGGGCCTAGCACAAAATGGCGTTACTGCAGCTAAAGCAGGAGGGGGTCTCTCATTCCCCCATTTTCTTATATACTCGAATGGAATCTTTCATTCGGGAGGTCTGGTCTCTCTCATTTTTGTAGCTCAGGTTCATATTGTCTTAGTTGATGGTACTGTTGAGTAAGAACTAAAGCTTGGATCGTGGATAGCCTGTCTTTCATGAATTGAACTAAGCGGTTTAGGATACAGGGTCCAAAGAGTAATATTAGGAGAATAATAATCAATGGTCCCATTATGGAGGAGACTAGAGTGGTAAACCATGGGGACTTGTTAAACCACCCATCAAACCAACTTTGTTCAGACTCAAATAACTTCTGTCTTTGTTTGAGCCTTTCTCTGAGTTTGGCCATATTGTCTCTCACCAATCCAGTGTGGTCTGCATAGAAGCAGCACTCCTCTCTTAGTGCTGCACAGAGTCCTCCTTCTTGTAAAAATAGAACATCTAGTCCTCGTCTGTTTTGGAGCACTACCTCAGAGAGGGATGTCAGGGATTTCTCTAAGGCGCTGACCAACTCTTCTAACGCCTGTAAGTCTGCATGCATTGCCTGTTGCAGTTCTCTGAACTGTGAAGCTTGTATCAGGGCAGTAGTACCGGTCCCTATACCGGCCGCTATGCCTCCAATTGTAACCCCTCCCAGGAGTAGGGCCAAGGTTAAGGATACCGGTTCTCGGCGGTTTCGAACTAGTCCCTTGAAATGTTGGTATATAAATTCAGGTTCATGGTATGTAACCTTAGGCCATAATTCAATTAGCACACAGAATTCAGAGGTTTGGTTAAACACTGTAGCCGATATACAGGGGGTTAGACCAGTGTTGCAAGCCCAATAGGTTCCTGGTCCTGCCGCTAAGTAGTAATTTCCTGCAGCAAGTGGCTGGGTCTGATTACAGAGGTCTTGATGAGTCAATGGGACCGCTCCCAGACAGAAACCTCTTCCTGACACTTCGGCCAAGGTTAACTTATGGCTGGGAATGGAGTTACAGGCATCTTGGGCAGTGGTGGAGTTACTATAATTTCCTAGAATGGCCACTCCCTCGTAAAATGGTAGGCTAGAGGTTAGGCATAACCAACATTCTTGGGTCCTGTCTGGGTCGGAAGAGTTTAGGGCTAGGTAAGCCCCCTGTATCAGGTTGAGAAGTCTATCTCCAGAGCCCACTACTTGAGGGCAACTGGTGACCTTGGAAGGTTGGGTGACTACAGACATGGAGGACTCTCTAGTCTTGGAATTTGGGGTTGTCGGGCTTACTGGTCTCTTAGGTATGACTGGAGGGGGGAGTTGTGGAGAGGGAGGCTTTTGGTCTGCCAGTATGAGATTGGGTCCCACTGCCCTAGTGGCTGTCTCCACTTTGAGTCGAATCTTAAAGACGAGACCTCGATCTGGTCCAGACAAGTACCATCTTAATCCCCACGTGTATCCTTTTATCCATTCTCAGGCTAGCTTTCCTCGCTCAGTGAAGGAGATGTTAAGGGGAAGGGAGGTGGTTCCTGTCGAGCCTTTTTTCCACCCTCTCGTTACCTTAATCTTGTCCCAGGTGGAGGAGAGCTTCCAATAGGCGTCTCCAGTGGTCTCACATCCCCAGGCTGCACAATAATAATAATCTAGGGACCCGCACTGTCTGACCTTTTCCCAAGTTCGCCCATCTCTGGGACAGACATAGAAGTCTTGACCTGATAGACCATCTTTTGCAGCCTGGGAGCTACACCCCGGTGCTGTCTCCCTGGAGTCTTGCAGAGCCTGACGACTTCTAGCCAGGGCATCCTCCCCAACTCCTTCTTTGGGGTTAGTCCCCGGGATATCCCATGTATCTAGGCCGGCTGCTAGACTGCAAAAATCGGATGTAAGAGTGGGCCACCATGCATAAAGGGGATGATTTTCAGTCTTTTCCCAGATTACATCCCCTGTCTGGGAGAAAACCTGCCAGGTCAATTTAAATACCGTGTGTGGGCTCTTTTCTTGTCGACTAGCCAGTGTAATTTCTACCATCACCCAAATAATTATTAAGGTTCCCCACGGGTAAGTCTTATTTTTAGGGGGTTTTGAGTGCGTTGAACCTTCCATGTCGCCTGCCTACCGACGGAAGAATGAGCTGGCTTAACGTGGGACGCGTGGATCCAAGCGGCTATCCCATCTACCTTGAGGGCCGTTGGTGTGGTGAGCAGCACAGTGTAGGGTCCTTTCCAGCGGGGTTCTAAGTTTTTAGTCTGATGCCTGCGGATCCATACAGAGTCTCCGACCTGGAAGGCGTGAGGTACCAGCGGCCTGTGTAAGTTGTTCTTGATAGGCGGAGGCCAACGGTTTCCAGACCTCTTCCTGGATGATCTGGAGTGCCTGCAGGTGGGCTTTTAGAGACATATTATTAGCATGGCTGGCAACATCAGAGTCATAAAAGTGTATGGCTGGTGGGGGTGACCCGTAAAGTATCTTAAACGGGGTAAGTCCATGAGGGCCTGGAGTGTTTCGGGCACGATACAGGGCTAGAGGGAGTAGAAGTACCCAGTCTCTAGTGCCAGTTGCAAGCGTTAATTTGGTTAGAGTCTCCTTAATGGTTCTGTTCATACGTTCTACCTGTCCTGAGCTTTGGGGCCTATAGGCACAATGTAGTTTCCAATCAATCCCCAATAGCTTAGCCACCAACTGACTTACCTGGGAGACTAAGGCAGGCCCATTATCTGACCCCAATACCGGGGGAAGTCCATACCTGGGAATGATCTCCTCTAATAGCTTCTTGGCGACCACGTTGGCTGTTTCATGTTTGGTGGGAAAGGCTTCAACCCAACCAGAAAAGGTATCTACAAATACTAATAAGTACTTATAGCCATATAGTCCAGGTTTTACCTCCGTGAAATCAATCTCCCAATGAGTGCCTGGCCGGCGTCCTCTCACTCGAACTCCTGGGTGGGCCTTAGTTCTTCCTGCATTTGTTTGCGCACAAGCGGTGCAGTCATTTAGTACCTGTTGAAAGGTATTTTCTCCCTGCACAAGATAGTGCACACTTTCTTCTTTATCTAGGAGGGCTTTTAACTTTTTGGCACCAAGGTGAGTCAACCGATGTAGGGCTTTAATTAGTTCAAAAGTCTGTTTCAGGGGTATCACCACCTTTTCTTTATAAATCCATTGTCCTTTTTCCGGCAAGTGGGTGGCCCCCATTTTCTTTAGTAAATCTAAGTCTTGGTCATCATAATGATAGGCAGGGGGAATAACGTTTGTTTCTTTTTGTGCGAGAGGGAAGGCTTGTGTGGAGGCTGCAGTCATGGCTACTGCAGCCTCCCGAGTGGCCTTATCGGCCATTCTGTTTCCTTGAGCCTCAGGACTGTTTCCTTTCTGATGCCCCGGACAGTGAATGATACTCAGTTTCTGGGGTAAGAACAGGGCCCCTAGTAGGGCCAGGATCTCAGTCTTATTTTTGATGTCTCTGCCCTCTGAGGTTAGGAGCCCCCTTCTCCGGTATATTTCCCCATGTATATGTGCTGTGTGGCAAAGGCATATCTGCTGTCCGTATAGACATTTAGTTTCTTACCTTTTGCCATCTGAAGGGCCTTTGTCAGGGCGATGAGTTCTGCTTTCTGGGCTGATGTTCCTGGTGGTAGGGCTGTTGCCCAGATTACCTGATTCTCAGTGGTCATAGCAGCTCCTGCTCGGCACTCTCCATTGTTCAGAAAACTGCTGCCGTCTGTGTACCAAGTGAAATCTGCCTCCTGAAGGGGAGTATCCGTCAAGTCTGGTCTGGTCCCATGGACTTCGGCGAGAATCTGAAGGCAATCATGTTGTTCTGGCATCTCGAGGAGGGGCAGCAGGGTGGCAGGGTTGAGTGTCACTACCGGACCAAAACAGATTCGGTCTGTGTCTAGAAGCATAGCCTGATAATGAGTCATCCGGGCATTGGACAGCCACCTGTCTGGTGGTTGTCTGACCAACACCTCGACGGCATGGGGGGCATAGATGGTCAGAGGCTGGCCCATGGTCAGCTTCCCAGCATCTTTGGTGAGCACTGCAATGGCAGCCACCATACGCAGGCAGGGTGGCCATCCTGACGCCACCAGGTCAAGCTTCTTGGACAGGTATGCCACTGGTCTCTTCCATGGCCCTATCTGTTGAGTCAATACTCCTTTGGCGTAACCTTGTTTTTCATCTACAAACAACTCAAAAGGCTTAGTTAAGTCTGGAAGGCCAAGGGCCGGTGAGGATAGTAGGGCCTTTTTAATGTCTTGAAAAGCCTTTTGATGTTCTGGCCGCCAATCAAAGAAGACCCCCTGTTTGGTAAGGGGGTATAAGGGGGCTGCCATCTCTGCAAACCCCGGTATCCAGAGTCGGCAGAACCCCGCAGTCCCCAAGAACTCCCTCAACTGTCGAGGTCCTCTGGGAACCAGAATGCCAGTGATGGTTTGCTTGCGGGCTTCTGTCAGCCACCTTTTCCCTTGGCTAATTTGGTAGCCCAAGTATGTGACCTGCTGTCTACAAATCTGGGCCTTTTTGGCAGATGCCCGATATCCCAGGGTCCGCAATGTCTCAAAGAGGGCAGCCGTCCCTTCCCTGCATTCTTCATCAAAGTTGGCTGCCAGTAAAAGGTCATCTACGTACTGCAGTAGGATCAATGTCGGGTGTTGGACTCTGAAGTCGGCCAGGTCTCTGTGTAGAGCCTCATCAAACAAAGTGGGACTATTTTTGAACCCTTGGGGTAAGCGGGTCCAAGTCAGCTGTCCCAACAGCCCCATTTCAGAATCCTTCCATTCAAAGGCAAAGATAGGCTGGCTGGAGGGGTGGAGCCTCAGGCAGAAAAAGGCATCTTTGAGGTCCAGTACAGTATACCAGATATGGGAAGGAGGTAACTCACTTAGCAGGTTGTAGGGGTTAGGGACCATTGGGTGGATATCTTCCACCCTTCGGTTAACCTCTCTGAGATCTTGTACAGGTCGATAATCGCCCATGCCTGGTTTCTTGACAGGCAATAAGGGAGTGTTCCAAGGCGACCAGCAGAGGATCAGGATCCCCTGATCTAAGAGTCTTTTGATATGGGGCCTTATTCCTTGGTAAGCTTCCTGAGACATGGGGTACTGTTTGATAGATACTGGGGTGGCTGTGGCCTTCAGAGATATCATCAATGATGGCTGCTGTTTGGCCAGTCCCATGCCCCCAGTCTCAGCCCAGGCCAGTGGGAATCTGTTCAACCAAGATGTGTCAGTTGACTCTTGGATGTTTTTTAGTCTCAGACTGTTCATACAGTCTGTATTCATCTTCCAAGTTGAGGGTTAAAACATGGAGGGGCTGTCCTAGGGGTCCCGTAATGCTAGCCCCTGTCTGTTCAAAATGGATCTGTGCTCTTAATTTGGTTAGGAGATCTCGGCCCAATAAGGGGTAAGGGCAGTCAGGCACATGTAGAAAGGAGTGAATCACCTTACCAGTAGCCAGGAGCACTTTACGGTCTGTAGTCCATCGATATCTCTTGCCTCCAGTGGCTCCTTGGACCCAGGCTGATCGATCACTCAGTGGTCCCACCGGGTTGGTTAATACAGAATGTTGAGCGCCTGTATCCACTAGGAAGGTGACTGGTTGCCCCCCGACATCAAGTGTTATCCTGGGCTCAGGGGGGGCTCCTGGCCCCAACTCTCCTAATCTTCTAGTGTCAGGAGCGACCCCGGGGGTCTGGGTCGGCGAGTTCCTTTGGCCGTTTGGGGCAATCCCTAATCCAGTGACCTTTTTCTTTGCAGTAGGCACACTGGTCTTGTTCTACTCTTGGTCCCCTTCGATCTCCCGCCTGTCTCCCTAACTGCTGCCCTGACACTACGGTGGCCAGCAGTCTGCTAATCTCTCTACTTCTCCTACGTTCTCTTTGGGTTTCCCTTTCTTCTGTCTCCTTTTTAAATCTCTCCTCTCTCTCTTCTTGAGTCTCTCTCTTATTAAATATATGCTCAGCCTCTTTCAACAGGTCCTGTATTGTACTTTCTCTAAGACCTTCTAACCTCTCTAATTTTTTCTCATATCTAGTGCTGACTGCCAAATAAAGGACATGGCAAGATTGCATCCTGGATCTTCTGGATCATAAGGAGTATAGATGCGATATGCCTCTTTGAGTCGCTCTAGAAACGCAGAAGGCGACTCTTAAGATCCCTGAATAACCTGCTTTACCTGAGCCAGATTTGTGGGGCGCCTTGCAGACCCGCTATAAGCAACTGGCGATAGAGACACAGGTGGTTCCTACCTTCTAGGGTGGCAAAGTCCCAATTGGGACGCTCAAGAGGAAAAGCGGCATCAATCTCGTTTAGCAGCTGGGTGGGGCGGCCATTGTCACCCAGGACATTTTTCCGAGCTTCCAGAAAAACCCTCTGTTTCTCTTCAGTGGTCAGCAGCACCTGCAGCAACTGCTGACAATCATCCCAGATGGGCTGATGGGTAACTAAAATAGACTCAATAAGGGAGGTCAGCATAGAGGGATCTTTAGAGAAAGGCGGGTTATTATTTTTCCAGTTATAAAGGTCAGAAGCCGAAAAGGGCCAGTATTGTAGCTGGCCATTCGGTCCTGTTCGTAGGGGAAAAGCCTGGGAGGTGGAGTCTGGGGCTGGCTCCCACTCCCAGCGTCTGCGGAGGCGTCCGGCCACTGGAGACGGAGTCGGTTCAGCCAGGGGCAGAGGTGCCACAGGCACTGGAACAGCTTCCCCTGGCGCACGCACAGCGGGATACGGTGGAGGCTCTTCTGTCAGGAGATCCATTAGCATATTATCCCCAGGTGGCAGCACAACCGGTTTTTCTTTCTTTTCTGCTTGGAGATTTTTAGTCACAGTGGGGTAAAGGGAAGATTGGGAGGGTAAAGCGGGGGCGGGGACCGGTTGGAGGGGAGAGTGCAGAGTTGGAGCAGACGGGGAAGGAGGGAGCTTAGGAGAGACAAAAGGCTTAACCCACACAGGTGGGTATAAGGCAAGGTATTCCCAGGTGCCGATGTAAGGTACTTGGTCCGGATGACCATGGGGACCTGGATCCATGATCTTGGCCTTTACCTGAGAAATAATATCAAGGTTAAAGGTGCCGTCCCATGGCCATCCTACGCTAAACGTGGGCCATTCTCCAGAGCAAAATGTTGTCCACTTTCCCTTTCGGATTTCTACCGAGAGGTTATGGGCGGTGTCTCGAACATCCTTCCAGTGCTGCAGGGTAAGGCTCAAGGGGGTAGTGACAGTCTGCCCCATAGTTTCAAACAAGGCAACAATAAACACGGAACAAACAAACAAGAGACAAAGACAGATCAACACAGAGCGCGCTGCGCGGCTTCGGGGCCAAGTCAAAAAAAAAAAGTGTCAGACAGAGACCATACAGATGAGGGTCCGGATCCCTCATCTCCCAGAATTTCCACATACCCTTCAGACAAGGGGGGGGGCCCAAAGAGTCCGATTCTGGTAGTGATCCAGTCCCGATAAATCGGGCTCCCGATGCCCGTGGAACGTCTTCCAGGGCTGCGGAGGGGAAGTCCGAGCTCGTCAGCTCCTTCCAAGTCCGCCAGATACAGATTACTTGGCGCCAAGTACCCGAAATACAGAATTCGCTGCAAGGCAGACAGTTAAACAAACGATCAGACACATATAAGGGCTGGCCAGCTTACCTCCCGATAGTGGGTCGGTGGTCCCTGGGTAGGGGGTCTCAGGTTCCCAGCCAACGCACCAAATGAAAGACCCCCTGGAGGGGTATCTCCCGTCTGAAGAGACCCATCCCAAGGAACAGCGAGACCACTCACTTTGGATGCAAGTAGCAAAAGGTTTATTTACACAGGTACCTGGGGCAGCAAAGTCTCTCAGAGGACTTGCGCGCCAGACAAAGGGGCAGTCCCCTTTTTATAGGGCTTGGGGGGCAGAAGCAAGGTACAGAAGCAGAATCATAGCAACAGGGTTTTAATTGGTTAATTTAAATGAAACTAGGGTGAACTGGGGACAAGCCTCAAGTTCTTCGGAAAGGGTGGCCTTGGCCCCTCCTCTGGGACAGGGTGCTGTTTTTCATCCTTGCCTCAGCATGTATGGCAAAATATTGTGTTTTTAAAATATTGTGTCTTTACCCTGGTCCAGGTGGTCAACCGCAGATATCTTGTTTTGACAGAGACTGGGCTGTCCTCTGGCTCACTTTTGTTTCAGTATTTTTCCATCCCTGCCTGTTCTAGGGCCTAGCACAAAATAGCATTGCTGCAGCTAAAGCAGGAGGGGGTCTTTCAAAAGAAACCCTACTAAACCTCAAAAAATACATTTTGCCCCCACACAATAATAGTGGGAGACTTTAATACCCCACTCTCACCAATGGACAGATCATGGAAACAGAAACTGAACAAGGACACTGTAAAACTAACAGAGACCATGAACCAACTGGAATTAACAGATATCTATAGAACATATCATCCTAAAACTAAAGAATACACAGTCTTCTCAGCACGTTCTCGAAAATTGACCACATAATTGGACACAGAACGAGCCTCATTCCATACAAGAAGATTGAAATACTCCCATGCATCCTCTCAGATCATCATGGTCTAAGGCTGGTCTTTAATAACAACAAAGACAACAAAAAGCCCATATACACAGGGAAACTAAACAATGCTCTATTAAACGATAGCAGGGTCAAAGAAGAAATAAAGAAAGAAATTAGGAATTTTCTAGAATTCAATGAAAATGAAAACACAACATACCCAAACCTATGGGATGCAATGAAAGCAGTACTGAGAGAAAAACTCATAGCTCTGAGTGCTTCCAAAAAGAAACTGGAGAGAACATACACTAGCAACCTGACAGCACAATTGAAAGCTCTAGAACAAAAGGAAGCAGATACACCCAAGGAGAGTAGACAGCAAGAAATAATCAAACTTAGGGCAAAACTAGACCAAATAGAAACAAAAAGAACCATTGAAAGAATCATCAAAACCAAGAGCTGGTTCTTTGAGATAATTAACAAGATTGATAAACCCTTAGCCAGACTACCTAGAGGGCAAAGGGAGAGTTTCCAAATTAACAAAATCAGAAAGGAAATTGGAGAAATAACAACTGAAACTGAGGAAATTCAAGAAATCATCAGATTCTACTACAAAAGCCTATACTCAACAAAGCTGGAAACTCTGGAGGAAATGGATGAATTCCTAGACAGATAAAAGATACCAAAGTTAAACCAGGACCAGTTAAACCATCTAAATAATCCCATAACACCTAAAGAAATAGAGGCAGTCATGTGGTGATGCAGGTCTGGGTGGGTGGGTGGGGGAGCACCTTCATAAAAGCAGTGGGTATGAACAATGAAATTCTGTGTTTGGGGAAGGGTAACCAGAAGCAAGAACAATATGGAAAAGTAAATTAGTAAAATAATCAGAAAAAAATCCCCTCAAGTCCTAATGGATCAAAGACCTCAGTGTAAAGAGGATACACTAAATATAAAAGGGAGGAAAGCTGGAAATTTCCTTGAACACATCTGTTCAGAAGAGAAGGGGAGGATGGGATGGGAGAAGGATTGTCAGTACTGCTAACTTTTGTAAAATGTCAGTGATTCATTTAAAGCCTGTGTTATCTTTGTAAATGTTTCATCTTATCCCTCTTATTCAACCTCGTCTCAAGCAGCTAAGGCTTTTGTGTGACAGTGCTGTAAGGTGGCATCATCAAGTGTCATCTATACTCTTAATTTAGAATATGTACATTTACCTAGCAATTGGTACTTGATAATATCGATGTCTCTATTCCATTTTTATCGCCCAACAATTGAAACCTCATCTATCCATCATGTTGCCCAGTATGGTGGAAAGCCCCGCTCTAAGGTGCCTGTCATCTAATCTCTTTAGTATTTTGGAATGATATAATTTTATGTGCTCTATTTATTAAGTATTTGTTCTTCATATGGTGAATGAAAGACATAATCATTCTTATTTCTTGCAATCTTTATGAATCTCATGCCTCTTTTGTCTGCCACTCATAATTCATAATAATCATATGAATTAGTCATAATTCATATTATAAATTATTCATAAAGAATTGCTAATAATTCATTTGGTTCACTCATCCTTATTAGGGTCTAAAAAGCCATTTTAGGTTTTTAGTCAAACACAGATTATCTTTTGTGGTCTTGTCACAATGCAGAGCTGTAGGCTTTTAATTTAATTCATGTAAAATTTCTTATTTTTAAAGTTTTATTAGGATCACTTTATTCAATTTTATTTATGTTATCTCTTCATATGTTTTGACAATTTTTTTTATTCACAGTATATCCTGATCACTGCCCACTTCCTATCTTCCCAGTCCTGCCAACGAAAATTCCTCTCCAACCACCCATTCCCCTTCTTCTCAGAGGAGAGAAAGCCACCTGCCCCCATCAGGAACCATGCTACCCTGGAATATCTAGTCCCAGAGGACCAAGTACCTCCTTTCCCACTGAGGTCTAACCAGGCAGTGCAAGTAGGGAGGAAGAGGATTCTTCCTTGTGTTAGGCTTGTTCTCTCTAGCTTATAATTCTGTCATCCCATTTATACAAATCTAAGTTCTGCCATGTGGCTGGTTACCTCTACTCAATTTTTTAATCCGACCTCCTGCCTGTCTCTGCAGCAAATCTTCATACACCAGACACTTTCCCAGACTTCCTCTCTCTATCCAGAAGTCTCACCTTACAAATCTACTCTTTGCTAGATGTCTTAGGCTTTTTATTTTAACAAATTTATATTATTGTTTCCTTAGACAGGCAAGGAAGGACAGAGACACATCATCACACAGTGTTGAAAAACAATCTATAAAATCTATGATAAGCAAAAGTGGAGGGATAGACTTCTCCCTTCTTACTTGTATCTGTGCCAAGTCAGGGAGATGACCTAAGTCCACGAATCAGCTGTAAGAGTTTCCTATGGTCATAAATGGTGATATTTCAAGGATTTTCACCTCAAAAGAAGGGGGTTTGCTTGGGGGTTAGCTTTATTACACAGGAGTATAAGAAGGCAAGTATGTCATAATCTGTATTTTGTTAATGAAGTGATTTTTCCATGATTTAAAAGAAAAGAAAATACCAGATCCAGTGAAAAACATTTCAGAAACCCTGCAGATGTAAGGGGATTTTACAGTGTCCCAAAGTGTCATCCTAAATGCAAGTTTCAGAGCCCCGGGAAATACCATAGCAGTATTCATTGGCTTCTGTGTGATTTCTTTATTCCTCTTTGAGGAGAAAAAGTTAGAAGGTTTTTTATTAAAACCTAGATGGGCTGTTGGGGTTTTGGCACCTTCTACTGATACCAGGGAGTGCAACGGCCAGATGGTTTCAGTTGTCCTTTCAATGCCTCAGAACCTATATGATTGCTTAAATAAAAACAAACAAACAAACTTAAGAAAAATAGCCTTGGGGCCCGCAGATTATAGAGACATGGGTCCTTTGGGATAAACTCATCCGGTCCTGTTTGAACCAGGGGTCCTGCTGATTCTTCATTGGGTGCCTGGTACCACTGACCACCTCCTTTACTGGAAGGAACAAAGCTTAGCCATGTAGTTGGGTTAACAGGAGCTCAGCTAAGGTGAATAGGGAAGAAACAGCCTCCACCAGAGACACTTTTCAGTGAAATAGCTTTCTTTATTAGGGGCAAACAAAGCTTAGGAACCTTGATAAGTGGGGAGGGTATGGGGTGAGTGTACATCGTTATGATTGGCTGAGGCTCTTGAAATTCTTCAGGTTCATGAAGAAGAATTCCAAATGCTAGCTCGACATATTTTACTAAGGTGATAGGAAGTTTAATTCAAAACCTGTCAGAGTACATGACTATGTCAAGTGTGACAGATATGGATGGTGTAAAGGCTATGTACAATAGCGCATCCAGGTCCAGAGCAAGAAGAGAGCAGTCTCAATCGTGCCTGACTCAGACTTAGATTCTCAGGGTTTGGACACATCTTGACCTCACTCTTGCTCCAAACTGCCTACTCAACTCAAATGGCTTTGTAGCCTCATAATGAATGGTATGGAACAAGGACCCTTATGATCCCTAAAGAGCAACAGTAAGGGAGAAATGGTGGGGAAGCTTACGGTCAGAAACTCTTTGACATGCCTCAACCAGAAACGAGTGTTCACAAAAGAAACATGGAAGAATGTACAAATACAATCTAGAAGATAAAAGCTCACAAATGTGACCACCAGCATCAGGATAGTGTGGGATGCTCTGGTCTCAGCAAAGGCTCTGAGCTTCTGATTGGGGTTGTGTATGTAGTGCATTCTCTGGTGGTGTCTGTTTAGGTGAATAACCATGGAGAAACTTGTCCAGACCATGATGCTGATGAATAAAATGTCCTGGGCAAACCGTAAGAAGATCATGCCAACACTGAAACCCGAGATGGAGCAGACCCACTTACCTTTAAAATCAGTGTCATTGTGTGTTTTCTGTGGGCCACTGACATTCATTGGAATGTAAGCATTATTTAAGATACTGAACAACCAGCAACTGTAACTAGAATATATTACAACCTTGGTGGATATTTCTCTGACCAAGACTCTAGCCCAGTTACCAGGAACAAGAGTGACAAACTGGTAGCTGCTCAGGGCACAGGTGGAGCACATGCTTGTGCTTCGAGCTACCATGTGAAAAAAATACATAAGTTTACATGTGAGGTCAGTTGGAGGCATCCTTGGAGCCAAAACTGCCCTATGGTTTGGAAATGTCAAGAGCAGGAGAATGAAGATATTGGCAACAGCTACATTTAATATGATGACATGAACGGGCATCGGTTGAGAGTCAGTGAGAATTGGAGAGAAATTGTGGACAAACAGAAGGATGTTGCCTACAGTCCCAACCGCAGCCTGGCACAGCAAAAGGACCTGAAGAGCCATTTCCTCTGTGGTTTTCAGGGTTTTATTTTGAGTCAACATGGAGATGCTTCCTTGGGTTATGATCATGTGCAACAACTCTGTCTTCAAGAATATTCTCAACTATCTGAGAGTTTCAATTGATTTGCAGTGTTTTGTATCCAAAGAAAGGTGTCATTGCTTTGTCACATGAGTTTTCTCTGAAGAAACCCTGCATAAACATTATCCCAGAATATTGTTTAAAATTATTTTACTTTATCTTCCCTTATGATAAAACTGTGCATGTGATGCTACTGTTTTTCTCTTGTTCAACAACATGACACATATTTTAACACATTATTGGTTCTTCATCTGTATGCTTGAACATTCATATACAGGAATGTATTTTTGCTGTTAGAGTTCAATATTGATCCTCATTACAATGTGTTAAAATTATAAATTTGTTATAGGAGAGATGGTTCTAGATCTAATGCCTTCTGCTTATATTTGAGGCTCTGTATTTTCTCATATTTTTAATCATGATAGCAGGCAGAATAGTCACATGCATAAAATAAATATATATTCCATAATATGGAGAGATGGCTCAGTGGTTTAAGCAGTAGCTTCCACAGGACACACAGTCAATTGCCAGAGTCCACATGATACCTCACAATTATATGTAACCTTTATTCCAGAAAAGTGAGACCTTCACAATCATACATGTAGTCAAAACACCAGTGTATATAAATGTGTGAAATATTTATAGATGATAATTCATATTTAGTGTTTATTCTTTATAAAAGAACTTGAATGAAGATCGTTATAAAAATGTTATAAAGAAACCTGCATTGAATTTTTTTTACCCTACCCATCATCATGATAGAATACAGAATATTTCTGAAAAAGTCAGTAGGTTTCTGTTCATAAGGAAGAATATTAATACACACATATGGCATCTATGTAGGGAAACATCTAAGGAATCCATACATATCATTAATTCACAAATATTCAAACTTAAGCTATTTATTTAAGGAATGGGTTCTAAAATCAGTAAGATGTCCAGCTTTCTTCAACCACAATACAAACACATTCCTATCATGTCTGTTAAAGTCTTTGTATATGTGAATAATTGAAAACTCAAGTTTATTAATGTTCCTGTTTAGTCTGCAACTTATTTGGTTTTATTTTGATTTCAATAGGAAGAATAAATTTCTATCCAAGATCTAAAAATCTCCCATATCACACATAGAAGTCACATTAAAGGACATTTTCAGATGGGTGCTGAAATATGAAATAGACATTTCTCTAGAACAGTGAAATAATTGACAAAGTTAGATAAACTGTGGAGACAAAGAAAACTCATTCTAATTATGAATGTTGGTTTCAGAACACTCTAGACCTTAGGAGGGAGAAGAGAACTTTAAGCGGAAACATGAAGCTGGGGAAATCTCACCTGCCCAGTCACATCAAGGATCAGGTTGCTCAGAGAGGTGAAGGCAAGATGCTGAACAGGTACTGATTCTCCTTTCCCTTGAAGATTTTCGCAGTGTATTTGTTTAATAAAACAGATACAAAGAAATGGCTTCCTGTCCATATTTTCCAGGAAGTGCTGTGCAGATTGCTGAAGGAGGGCAGAAATCAGAGCTCATAAAGGGACAGGGTCTGGTCCTGAAATGCCTCAGAGAGTCCATTACTTTGTCATCTGTGTTGTTGTTGGCATGTATGTATGAAGATTCTGGAATACTTTAAAAAACATTTATCCCCAGCGCAAATCAACATGTTTTTATGATGATACCCAAGAGTTTTTTAGTTCATAGTGAGTAGTCGAACAGAAATTAGAACAAATGTTCCTTGTTTCCTTCGGGAAAATCTAAGTTCTGAATTAGTGTTGTCATTGGGTATGGAGAGGGAGAGTACAGGGGAGATCAGGAAATTGTTAGCTGTATTCCCAGGGGTCCATTACACTACATGCTTTCACAGTTGTAAAATTGTGCTGACATCAGAAAGCAATCAGTGTGTTATCTGTAATTCTGTTTATTCCTGTTTGACCAAGGACATTTTAGTTTGACAAATTAAGCAATGGAAGCCTACGTTTCTCCCATAATTCCTTGGGTTATTCCAATGTCCATTTGCTGTGAGACCAATCATGAGTCAATTTCTGATACACTATGGATGCTCATTAAAAGCCTTATTAGACTGTGATATTTCTATAGAACTTTCTATGTAAAGAATCAATTTTGTAACCTTATTGTAGTACCAAGTTCGGACTTATGGGTAGCTGCAAGCATGCTCAGCTGTATCCATATGACTCTAACATAGTCCCTGAGGGGCATCTCTGTCAGATTCCTGCCAATAAGTACTTTTTGGGATCAGCTATAGTGCTTAGATTTGGTGACTGCACCTGTGTTGGATGCCCAGGTGAGTCGGCTTCTAAGTGATCTTTTCTTCAGTCCCTGTTCCTCTATTTGACCTTGCATTTCCTCCCATAAGAGTCTTGTTCTCTGTTATAAGAAGGACTGAGGCATCCCCATTTAGGTCTTCCTTCTTTTTGAGCTTCATATGATCTGTGAGTTGTTTCTTGGGTATTCAGAGCTTTCTGGAGCTAGTATCTGCTTATCATTGAGTGCATACCATATGTGTTCTTTTGTGACTGGGTTACCTCCCTCAGGATGATAGTCTCTAGTTCCATTCATTTGCCTGAGATGGAGATCAGGAGAAAGTACACTTTGTGAAGGCAAATGGAGGGTGAGAGGGGATGGGAGCAGGGCAGGGTAAAGGGATAACATCTCAAATGTAAATACAGAGTATTTACTAAACAAGACAAAAAAGAATCAATTTTGCACATACAAAGAATGTGAAGAATGAGGACAGAGCAAACGTTATCTACTGTAGAGAACTATCCATGTTCACTCTGATGTATTCACAATAGCCATGAAATTGAAACAGGTTAATTCTCCGTCCATTGAATAGATAACTGTAATTGTAGTAATTTATACAATGGGGATTATACCACTATTACATGGATGGTTCTGCATATGGTACTCCACAAATTTAGGGAAACATTGTGCATTTTTCCAAGTTCTTAGACATTAGCATTGAATCTTGAATTGTGTGTGTCTCATTTGGTATACATATATAAATGTCAGGAGTGAAGTAAAAAACAGATGGTTAAGTGACTTTCACTTGAACACAGTTGTTGAATAGATTAACATAGATAATGGACCTTGGACAATAATCTCTCTCAGGACAGTAGAAAGATAGCATACAGCAGAGAAAATGATGAGATTTAATAATACTATAAGACTATTAGAAAGGCTAAAAAAACCTACTACTTTAGAAACTTAAAAACACTATTTTTCTATATCTAAATTTATAATCACTTGTTTATATATTATCTATATATCATTTATACCAATATATATTTATGCATTTGTGTGTGAGAGAGAAAGAGAGACAGACAGTCAGACAGACAGAGGGAGAGACAGAATCTTGTTTCATTTTGAACAAACACACACAGGCAATTTCCTCTGATACATTTAGGGTATCTTGAAAGGCAATGTGACAGTATACAATTTTCATTGCAGTGTTTTCCCCACTTCTCTCAAGTATAGATCTCATCTGTCCAGGTTAGAGAACATTCAAAAGTATTTTTACTACTCTGATGTCTCTGTGGACTGAGTTACAGGTCAAAAGCTTAGCTCTCCCTGAGTCTAGGGCTCACCTAAGTTAACATCACTTAGGAATTAATGGAATTCCCTAATTTATTTTAAATAACTAAAAAAAAACTATATTACTATCTAAAACCCAAGAACTTCAGCCATTTATTTCATTTACATGGCATCCGTAGGGAAATTAGTTCCTCAACTTGTCCTCTGACTCCACATGGGTGTAACAGCACATGTATCTATGTACACATAGTACACGCATCTAAAACACAATCAATAAAGTAGTAAGATTTGAAAAGTGTGTGAGGGAGACAGTCTGAGAAACTCCTGTTTAGGTGAAGTGAGTGGTTAAGGCTAATGGCGGTAAAATTAGGTTACAGGATAAAGTTACCAGAGAAACTAAGATGGTGGATATCAAGCAGTTTGGCTTCTACATACTCCATAGAATATACTGAGGATTCTTGACTAAGCACTTCCCAGAATAGGTGCATGAGATCTGAATATCTATAATTTACACATCAGTTCCAAAGCAAGATGTACATTGCACTTTGTGTCCTGGGAGGACTTAATTAATTTGGAGAGACACACTTCCCTTCTCTCTGCAACATCAAAAGAAGACATTAAAAAAAAAGAGATGACAATGGAACAGAAGGCATTTGGAACAACAGATCAAGACAGGAGTTACTCATAAATCTATAGTGTTCTTTGGTATTATTTAATTCTTAATATCACATTTATTATTTTATATGAGTATATTGATAGGTACTTATGCCATTGTAACTGAAATTTTGGGTTATCTCTTTATAGTAATCAGAATATATAATGCAAATTGTGAATTACTTCTTTGAATTTATACTTTGATTAGTAAAAAAATGAAGAATATGCAAATAGAACAAAGAATCATTTTATTAGAGTAACAAAGAAAACATACAAAATTAGATAAACTGTAAATGTAAACAGCTTCTCAATTAAGGAGAATGAACAAACAATGAAAAAGAACCAAAACATTGCATTAAAAAACCACTGAATTTTCCATGGATGGGAAGACAGCCCAGTGGTGGGAGCAGTGATCATAGAGTCTAACAAATGCCAAGTGTTAAAGCAAGCATTTGTAGAGCAGAGATATTAAGAATGCTTTAGAACAGCATGGATATCCTCTGTAAGATGCTATGCTAGGTGTTGGGAGTGTGGAAATAAAAAGTACAGTATTTGGTCAAGGAGACAATGCCCATCTCTCTCTATCTCTCTTTTTTATTACCTTTTTTTTTTTACACTCTAGTTGATTCCTGCCTTCCAGTATGCCCTTCCTCAGTTTCTCATTCCATTCCTTCTCCCCTCTATCAAAAGGATGTCCATCCATCCCTCCAGACCTCCCAACTACTTGGGACCTCAAGTATCTTGAGGATTAGGCATGTGTTACCCACTGAGGCAAGACCAGGCAGTTCTCTGCTGTATATATGTTGGGGTCTTGGAGCAGCTCATGTAAGCTGCCTGGTTGGTGATTCTGTGTCTTAAAGATATCAGGGGTCTGGATTAGTTGAGACTGCTGGACTTCCTATGAGGTCACCCTCCTCCTCAACTTCTTCAAACCTTTTCCTTATTCAACCACAAAGAACTTTTGGGGAAATTACCATCTCTGACCTCAAGCTGAACTACAAAGAAATAGTCATAAAAACTCCATGGTATTGGCACAGAGACATACAGGTCAATCAATGGAATAGAATTGAAGAATCAAAAATAAACCCACACACCTATGGCCACTTGATCTTTGACAAAGAAGCCAAAACGCTACAGTAGAAAAAAAGAAAGCATCTTTAACAAACATATTTATCTGCTTGTACAAAGCTGAAGACCTCCACATAAAACCATGTACATTGAGTCTAATAGAAAAGAAAATAGGAAATAGCCTTGAACACATTGGCACAGAAAAAAATATCTTAACTAAAATGCCCAACTGTGGGGAGATAGATCATGAAGAGATCGCCTCAAGTAGATAGATATGGCCCCCATTTGAGGGATGGGACTACCCACCCATCTAAAACTTTTAACCAATAATTGTTCATGTCGAAAAAATGCATGGACAAAAAATGGATCAGAAAGAGCCAGTGGTGAGCCAGCGTGTGGTCCCCCGGTTTCCCCTCCCCACCTCAGCTTTCTTCAGAGAACCAGTAACGCTGCATCCGGCTATTCCCAGCCAGACAACATGGAGTGAGGAACCGCACTCAGACCACCCGCCAACAGAAACAACAGTGAACCAGCGGTGAGCCAGTGGTGAGCCAGCAGTGATCCAGGGACACAAGACTGACAAGATGGCAAGAGGAAAGGGAAAGAACATACCCCAGGGAAACCAAGACAACCTGGCAACACCAGTACCCAGCTCTCCCATAACAGCAAACAGCGTAATGCCAAACACACCAGAAAAAGAAGACACAGACCTAAAATCATACCTCAAGATGATGATACAGATCCTTAAACAAGAATGGGAGGAAAAGCATAAAGAATTAGAAGTTTTTAAAGAGGAAACAAGAAAAACCCTCAAAGAACTCAAAGAACTAGAGGAAAACAGAACCAAAGAGATGAAGGAGTGGAAGAAGGAATTAAAAATGGAAATTGACACAATAAAGAAAACACTAAAAGAGATAACCCTAGAGGTAGAACACCTAAAAAAGAAATCAGGAGTCACAGAGGCAAGCATCTCCAACAGACTACAAGAGATGGAAGAGAGAATCTCGGGGGCCGAAGACAACATTGAAAACATAGACAAAGCAGTCAGAGAAGATGCAAAAACCAAAAAGCTCCTAATCCAAAATGTTCAGGAGATCTAGGACACAATGAGAAGACCAAACCTAAGGATAATAGAAATAGAAGAGGGCAAAGAATATCAACTAAGAGGCACAGTAAATATTTTCAACAAAATCATAGAAGAAAACTTCCCTACCCTTAAGAATGAGATGACCATGAGCATAAAAGAAGCCTTCAGAACTCCAAATAGATTGGATCAGAAAAGAAACTCCTCCCGACACATAATAGTCAAAAAGCCAAGTGCCCAAAGTAAAGAAAAAATATTAAAAGCAGTAAGGGAAAAGGGCCATGTAACATATAAAGGCAGACCAATCAGAATCACACCCGATTTCTCAACAGAGACTATGAAAGCTAGAAGAGCCTGGACAGACATCATGCAGACCCTAAAAGAGCACAAGTGCCAGCCAAAGCTGCTATACCCAGAAAACCTATCAATCAACATAGATGGAGAGACTAAGATATTCCAAAACAAAACTAAATCTACACAATATCTGACAACAAACCCAACACTACAATGAATTATAGGTGGAAAACCGATTACAATGAGAGGAACTATATCCTAATAAAAACAAGAAAACTCCTAAGCAAGAAAACCTAAAGAAGAAAAACATACAGGCACAATTCAACCTCCAAAAACAAAAACAGCAGGAAACAGAAACCACTATTCCTTGATATCTGTTAATATAAATGGACTAAATTCCCCAATAAAAGGACATAGGCTATCAGACTGGATACATAAACAAAATCCAGCATTTTGCTACATACAGGAAACTCATCTCAGAGACAAAGACAGACACTATCTCAGAGTAAAAGGGTGGGAAAAACCTTCCAAGCAAATGGCCCCATGAAGCAAGCTGGAGTGGCCATTCTAACATCGAATAAAGTAGATTTTCAACCAAAAGTTATCAAAAAAGATAAGGAAGGACAGTTTTTACTCATTACAGGGGAAATCTGTCAGGAGGAACTCTCAGTCTTTCACATATATACTCCAAATACAAAAGCATCGATATTCATAAAAGAAACACTACTAAAGCTCAAAAAATACATTTTACCCCACACAATAATAGTGGGAAACTTTAATACCCCACTCTCACCAATGGACAGATCAGGGAAACAAAAACTGAACAAAGATACTGTAAAAGTAGCAGAGGTTATAAACCAACTGGAATTAATAGATATCTACAGAACATATTATCCTAAAGTAAAAGAATACACCTTCTCAGCACCTCACGGCACCTTCTCAAAAATTGACCACATAATTGGTCACAAAACGAGCCTAAAGAGTTATAAGAAGATTGAAATACTCCCATGCATCCTCTCAGATCACCATGGTCTAAGGCTGATCTTTAACAACAACAAAGACAACAAAAAGCCCACATACACATAAAAACTAAACAACATTCTGTTAAACGATAGCAGGATCAAAGAAGAAATAAAGAAAGAAATCAAGGATTTTCTAGAATTCAATGAAAACGAAAACACAACATACCCAAACCTATGGGATACAATGAAAGCAGTACTGAGAGGAAAACTCATAGCTCTGAGTGCTTCCAAAAAGAAACTGGAGAGAGCATACATCAGAAACTTGACAGCACAGCTGAAAGCTCTAGAACAGAAAAAAGCAGATACACCCAAGAGGAGTAGATGGCAAGAAAAAATCAAAGTTAGGGCAGAAATCAACCAAATAGAAACAAAAAGAACCATTGAAAGAATCAACAAAATCAAGAGCTGGTTCTTTGAGAACAAGATTGATAAACCCCTAGCCAGACTAAATAGAGGGCAAAGGGAGAGTATTCAAATTAACAAAATCAGAAAGGAAAGTGGAGAAATAAAAACTGAAACTGAGGAAATTCAAGAAATCATCAGATTCTACTACAAAAGCCTATACTCAACAAAGCTGGAAAATCTGGAGGAAATGGATGAATTCCTAGACAGATACAAGGTACTAAAGTTAAACCAGGACCAGGTAAACCATCTAAATAATCCCATAACACCTAAAGAAATAGAGGCAGTCATCAAAAGACTCCCAACCAAAAATGCCCAGGTTAGATGGGTTTAGAGCAGATTTTATCAGACATTTATTGATGACATAATACCAATACTCTCAAAACCATTCCACAAAATAGAATCAGATGGAAAACTACCTAACTCATTTTTTGAGGCTACAATATTCCTCATTCCTAAACCACACAGAGACCCTACAAGGAAAGAGAACCTCAGACCAATCTCACTTGTGAACATTGATGCAAAAATACTCAACATAATCCTTGCAAACCGAATCCAAGAACACATCAAAACTATCATTCACCATGATCAAGAAGCCTTCATCCCTGGCATGCAGGGATGGTTTAGCATATGGAAATCCATCAATGTAATCCACCATATAAACAAACTCAAAGAAAAAAAAAAACACATGGTCATCTCACTAGATGCTGAGAAAGCATTTGACAAAATTCAACACCCCTTCATGTTAAAAGTCTTGGAAAGAACAGGAATCCAAGGCCCATACCTAAACATAAAAAAAGCAATATACAACAAATCAACAGTGAACATCAAACTTAACAGTGGGAAACTTGAAGCAATCCCACTAAAATCAGGGACTCGACAAGGCTGCCCACTCTCCCCCTACCTATTCAACATAGTACTGGAAGTCCTGGCCAGAGCAATTAGACAGCAAAAGAAAATCAAAGGGATACAAATTGGAAAGGAAGAAGTAAAAACATCACTATTTGCAGATGACATGTAGTGTATTTAAGTGACCCCACAAATTCCACCAGAGAACTCCTACAGCTGATAAACAAGTTCAGCAAAGTGGCCTGATATAAAATTAACTCAAACAAATCAGTAGGCTTCCTATATTCAAAGGACAAACATGTGGAGAAAGAAATTGGGGAAAAGATACCCTTTACAATAGTCACAAAAACTATGAAATAGCTTGGTGTGACTCTAACTAAGCAAGTGAAGGACCTCTAAAGAAGGAAATCGAGGAAGATCTCAAAAAATGGAAAGATCTCCCATGCTCATGGATTGGAAGGATCAACATTTTAAAAATGGCCATCTTACCAAAAGCAATCTACAGATTCAGTGCAATCCCCATCAAAATTCCAACCCAGTTCTTTACTGAGTTGGAAAGAGCAATGTGCAATTTCATTTGGAATAACAAAAGACCTCGAATAGCGAAATCCATTCTCAACAACAAGAAAACATCTGCGGGAATCACTATCCCTGACTTCAAGCTATATTACAAGGCAATTGTGCTGAAAACTGCATGGTACTGGTACAGAAATAGGCATGTGGATCAATGGAATAGAATAGAAGATCCAGAAATGAGCCCTCACATTTATGGTCACCTGATTTTTGACAAAGGAGCTGTAAACATTCAATAGAAAAAGGCCAGCCTATTCAACAAATGGTGTTGGTCCAACTGGCACTCGGCATGCAGAAGAATGTAAATAGACCCTTTCTTATCTCCTTGTACAAAGCTCAAGTGCAAGTGGATCAAAGATCTCCACATTATACCAGGTACACTGAAACTATTAGATGAGAAAGTAGGGAAAACCTTAGAACTCATAGGCACAGGAGAAAATTTCCTAAACAGAACACCAATAGCTCAAGTTCTAAGGTCAAAGATTGACAAATGGGACTTAATGAGATTGCAAAGTTTCTGTAAAGCTAAAGACACTATCATCAAAACACAACAGCAGCCAACAGAGTAGGAAAAGATATTTACCAACCCCACATCAGATAGATGCCTAATATCCAAGGTATACAAAGAACTCAAAAAGCGAGATACCAGAGAATCAAACGACCCTATTAAAAATGGGGTACAGACTTAAACAAAAAGTTCTCAATTGAGGAATATCAAATGGCTGAGAAACATCTAAGGAAGTGCTCAACATCCTTAGCCATCAGGAAAATGCAAATCAAAACCCTGAGATTCCACCTCACACCAGTCAGATTGGCCAAGATCCACAACTCAGATGACAATAGTTGCTGGCGAGGATGTGGAGAAAGAGGAACACTTCTCCACTGCTGGTGGGGTTGTAAACTGGTACAACCACTCTGGAAATTGGTCTGGTGGTTCCTCAGAAAAATGGACATAGTACTACCTGAAGACCCAGTTATTCCACTTCTGGGCATTTACCCCAGAGATGCTCTAACATACAACAAAGATACATGCACCACAATGTTCATTGCAGCTCTATTTATAATACCCAGAAGCTGGAAAGAACCCAGATGTCCTTCAGTAGATGAATGGATACAAAAATTGTGGTATATTTACACAATGGAGTACTACTCAGCTATCAGAAACAATGACTTTATGATATTCTCAAGAAAATGGATGTATCTAGAGAATATCATCCTGAGTGAGATAACCCAGTCACAAAAAACAGACATAATATGCAGTCACTAATAATGGGATACTAACCCCAGAAAGCTCTGAACACTCCAGAAACAACCCACAGTCTATGTGAAGATCAAGAAAAAAAAGAATATATTTTAATTAAAATAGAACTGTATCATATCCCTCTCTCCTTCCTACAGCTCCTCCCAGTTTCTCTCCTGTCTCCTCAAATTAATAACCTCTTTACCTATATTATTGTTGCATATATACATAAGTGTATGTATATGTGCCCACAACTACTTAATTACAACCTTATAAAAATGTATTTGTATACTTTAATGCAAAAATGCTTAAAAATCTGTACATTTATCTTTGTTTTTTAAAATAAACTTTAAAAAATGGATCAGAGACTGAAGGAAAAGCCATTCAGAGACTACCCCACTCTGGAATCAATCTCATCTAAAGAAACCAAATCCTGGACCTATTGCTCATGCCAAGATATGCACTCAGACAGGAGCCTGGCTTGTCTGTCCTCTGAGAGGCTCTACCAGTACCCAATTAAACAGGTGTAGGTACTTATAGCCAACCACTGTAACTCAGCCCGGGACCCTATAGACATGCTATGAGAAGAACTGAAGAATCTGAAAGGGATGGTAACCAACATACATGGGCTGGTCCTTGTCCCTCACTATAACTTTAGTAAATGACTGCCTTGTCTGGCCTTAGGGGAAGGGGATGCACTTGGTCCTGTGGAGCGTTGATGCCCCAGAAAAGAAGAATGCTAAGGGTGAGTTGGGAGTGGGTGGGGGAGCACTCTCTTAGAGATGAGGGGAGAGGAATGCGAGGCGGGGGTTGGAGAAGAGACATGGAAAGGGAAACATGTGAAATGTAAATAAATAAAAAATAAATAAAAAAAGAGAAAAGAGGATGGTTAATGGAATAAAAATCACAAAGAAAAAAATATTAAAAGCTTCATGGGGAAAGAACTAGTCATATATAAAGCAGGCCTGTCAGAGCTACATCTCACTTCTCAGCAGTGATTCCAAAAGTAATAAGGGTCTGGAAAGATGTCTTGAAGGTTCTAAGTAACCAGAGAGGTCAGCCTATAATACTATACCTAGCAAAAGTTTCAATCAACATAGTTGTAGAAAGCAAGATATTTCCTAGGAATTGCATTGAATCCAGGGACCTGTGCGTGGGCGGCCGCCCTTCCACATGCGGGGATGGGTCTGGCCTTGGGCCGGAAGTGTGCACCCCTGATCATTTCCACTGCTTGAACCGTGAGAGCTCTGTACAGCTTTTCCGAGTTAGAAAGTGGGTAGAAGAAGTTGACCCACCCTTCCGCTTAGGATGGAATGCATTCTTGCTGCTCTTCTGAGCTCCCAGTGACCTCTGCCAGCTAAGTTTTACTTTATACCATCGGTGACTAAAATTTGCAGTAAGTTTTGCAGTGAGGTTTCTTCCTTTTGCCCCCAACTATATACACATTACAAAACTATTCTGTATCACATGATTGAAAATGAAACAAATATGAAAATGAACCACACAATCAACACGTTAACTTTAATACTCCACATTATTATCTTGGTCACAATGGTCATAACTGCCTTGTCAGCAGTCTTGTGAGTTGAGGAGCTGATTCTCTTTCTCACATCCATCAGCAGATACGCTCTCCTCAGCTGGTCTGACTTAGGTATGGATCCTCCGTTCCTCACGTGTCGAGACAGAGATGCTCCGACTGCTGGATGGTCAGCCTTCTCCAGGGGGATGTTGGCTTCCAGACACATTTTCACAAGGTCTGTCTGCGCGGCACTGTTGCGCTGAAGAGATGCAGTCAGGGGCCTCTGCTTCTTTCTCACATTCTGCTCTTCAAATTCTGCCTTCCTCTTCGTATGAGTCTTTGACGTGAGGTGGTGACTAATGGCAGACTTGCGAACATGATTCAGCACCACATTGCAAGAAATGCAAGAGTTTTCCTCCATCTTCATGAAGCTCACCTCCAAATTCAGTGACTCGATCCAGAGGAGTTACACACAAAGCAGTCTTAGAACGAATTCTTGCAGGTAGTACTGTTACAAGAAATCTTTCCATTTTGTCTCTGAATTTCTACTTTGTTTTTCCACTGACAGTTTTTGATGCAAAACTACAGACGTATCCAATCTTAGCGACTTTCCGTTTGTTCAGATCCGGAGACGCCTTCGACTCAGTTTTTCAACAGGTGGTGGTGGGGAAACAGTTTCTTGGACTTGCACCCTATTTCCCTGTGGCGCCAGGAAGTCATGCCTTTACTTCCGCCTTCCCAGCTCTTCGGGAACCATGGGAGCTGGCCGCCCTTAGGGGAAGTGCATGAGCCCTCGCCAGGAACGAAAAGAGGAAGAAGAAAAGGCAGAGCAAGGAGATGAAGAAGATCCCGTTATGGCCGCCGCAGGAGCGAACCCCGCCGCAGCCGCCCAGTATTTGTTTTAGACAGGAATAATTCTGTGTCAAAAAAAAAAAAAATTGAAGGTATTTCAGTGACCCATTTCTCCACTGGGAGCCTGGTCTACCTACTGGAGGTATTCCTTCAGGTTCCATCTCTACACAGCTAAGGTCATGCCCATTGAGTCCTAGAAACCTCTTATAGCCCAGGTCTCTGGGACTTTCTAGAGGTTCACTTTGCCCCCAACCCCCAGGCAGCTGCATATTTTCATTCATTCTCCTGGTCCTCTGGGCTTCTCTGTTCTCCCCTTCCCGATACCTGATTCAGCCCCACCCCCAACCGCCTCTTTTCACTAGGTCTCTCTTTCCATCTGCCTCCTGTGATTATCTGGTTCCCCTTATAAGTGTGGTTGAAGCATTCTCATTTGGGCCTTTCTTCTTGTTAAACTTCTTATGGTGTGTGGGTTCTATCTTTGGTATTGTGTGTGTGTGTATGTGTGTATGTATATGTGTGTGTGTGTGTGTGTGTATGTATGCATGTATGTATATATATAATGTATATATATATATTGACTAATACTTATCAGTGTGTATATACAACGCATGTTCTTTTACATCAGTGTTACATCACTCAGGATGATATATTTGCCTGCACAATTCATGATGTCCTCTTTATAAATATATAAATAGTATTCCGTTGTGTAAATGAACAAGCAATAGAGATATGTTCCACTTTCTCCACATCTTTGTCAGAATATAGTCACTTGAGTTTTTATTCTTAGTTATTCTGATTGTTGTAACATAGAATCTCAGGG
Organism: Micromys minutus; assembly: GCF_963924665.1. Classification (NCBI taxonomy): domain Eukaryota; kingdom Metazoa; phylum Chordata; class Mammalia; order Rodentia; family Muridae; genus Micromys; species Micromys minutus. The sequence goes on from NC_137965.1 coordinate 31,474,261, forward strand.
TTGTTTTGATTTGAATTTATTTGATGACTAAGAATGTTGAACATTTCTTTAAGTGCTTCTCAGCCAGTTGAGAATTCTCTGTTGAGAAGTCTCTGTGTAGCTCTGTACCCCACCTTTAATTATGTCATTTGGGCATAATGATCTGTTGTCTCTTAGTTTCTGCAAGACATCTGCTCAGGAACTTCTGGCTTTTAGAGTCTCTGTTGAGAAGTCAGATGTAATTCTGAGGTCTTTTAAAATAGGTTACCTGGTCCTTTCGCCTTATAGCTTTTAATATCCATTCTTTGGACCCCTCCCCTTTCTTAAGAGAAGGCAGAGCCTCCCTTGGGTACCACCTTACCTTGGTACTTCTAGCCCCACCAGGACTAGATACATTCTCTCCCACTGAGGCCCAGCCAGGAAGTCAAAGTAGGGAGAAGGGGACACAGTGGCAGGAAACAGAGACCAAGACAGCTACTGCTCCACTTGTTAGGGGACAGACATGAAGAACAAGCTACACAGGGCCTACAAATGTCTACGGACATATGTCCAGCCCCTACACATTTGCTACAAATGTATAGGGGCATATGTTCAGCCCCTGAATGTTACCCTTTGGTTGCCCAGTGTCTGTGAGCCCCCATGGATGTGGACATGGTTAGTTGACTCTGTAGCTCATTCTGTGCTGTCTGTGGCCCTATGGCTTGTCAGCTCTATTTCCAACTCTTCCACAAGACTCCCCATGTTCTTCTTCATGTTTGGCTGTGGGTCTCTACATCAGCTTTCACATGCTGTTGGGCGAAACCTCTTAGCAGACAGTTATGCTAGGTTCCTTCTGAAATCATAGCAGAGTATCATTAATAGTGTCAGGAGTTTGACATCTCACATGACATGTGTGTCACTCAGGCTGTGGCAATCATTGATTGATCCTTCAGTCTTTTCTTCATATTTTCCCCTGTGCATCTTACAGGCAAGACAAAATTTGTGTTGAAAGTTTTGTGGGTGGATTGATGACTCCTTGACTCCTTTGGAAGTCCTGCCTTGCTTTAGGAGGTGGCAACTTCATTCTCTATATCCCCCTCTGGTAGGAATCTCAACTATGGTCACCCTCAAAGTCTCCCTATATCCTCTCTTGTCCCAGACCTCCAGGTGGTCCCAAAGATGCCTTCATAATTTCTATTCTCACTTTTAGCTTTCTCTCACGCCCTCTCTCAACACCTAATCAGCAACTGAATTCTCCTAAACTCCTCTCATACCAAATTTCCTCTTTCCATTACGCTCAAATGACTATTTCATTTTCCATTCTAAGTAAGACTTGCATGCACTACCCTAATGCATCCTTATTACCTAGATTCTTTTGGTCTGTTGGTTGGCGTGTGGTTATCTCGCATGTTATGGCTAATGTTCACTTATATGTGAACATATACCATGCCTGTCTTTCTGGTTCTGGGTTACCTCACTCAGGAGATATTCTCAAGTTTTATCCGTCTGTCTGACAAGTTCATGATGTCTATATTTTTTGCCTTTGGGGGAAGTTGCAAGGGCAAGGGGCGGTTATGGAGGAGTAAAAGATGAGGGGACTGGAATGTATAATGTGAAACTCATAAGGAATTATTTTAAAGTTTTTTAAAAAGAGAAGAGGCTGAGGAAACAAATAATATGCATCAAGTCAGCCTTAATAATGCTGGAGGGTAATAGGAAAGTAAACAGCTGTCATAAGCCAGGGACTGTCAACCTCACAGTGTGTTAACAGCAAAAGGCTGAAATGTCCTCCATGAACTTGTATTTACATATCATACTTTTCTCATGATGACTCAGAGATCTTCATGGAATATATGGTGGAAAGATGTAAAAGTCAGGGGTATTGAATAACATCGGAAAGATGTTTTCTGGGTGCCATAGTGTGGATACATGGATTTTCAGCAAGTGTGACAGAATGCACAAGGCCCATGAAAGCTTATATCTTACTGTCCTGGTTCATGTTTATTAATCACCATGATTCAAGTTAGAGTTCTCAGAGAAGAGGAACTACCTCAATTAGGTTAAGTGTAGGGAGCCATATGAAGTAATATGTTACAGACTTTAATTTTTCTCCTTGTATTAATTATAGGTTCTCCTCTCCAAAAATCTATTTTATTTGATATTAATATTGTATGTATTTACAATTCAAATGTTATCCCCAATTTACACTTACCCATTCCCCTGCTCCCCTTGCTTCCAAAAAAATGCTCCCACTCCCAACCAACCACTCCCACCTCATAGCCCTGGCATTTCCCTACACTGGGAAAATGAGCCTTCACAGGAACAAAACCTTCTCCTTCTATTGATGCCAGACAATGCCATCCTCTGCTACATATTGGAACTAGTGATATGGGTCCCTTCATGCGTACTCATTGGCTGGTGTTTTAGTCCTTGGGAGCTTTTGAGGTTTAGTTGATTGACATTGTTGTCCTTCCCATGGGGTTGCAAACCCCTTCCAGCTCCTTCAGTCCTTTCTCTACTTCCTCCATTGGGGTTCCTGTGCTCAGTCCAATGGTTAGCTGCAAGCATCCTCATCTGTATCAGTATGGCATTGAAATAGCCTCTGAAGAGACATCCATGTAAGTTTCCTATCAGCAAGCACGTCTTGGCATCACCAATAGTGACTGGGTTTGGTGGTTGCATATGGATGGACACCCAGGTGAGGCAGTCTTTGAATGACCTTTAATTCAGTCTCTGTTCCACTCTTTGTCCCTGTATTTCCTCATTTGAGTATTTTGTTCCACCTTCTAAGAAGTACTGAAGCATCCACAATTTGGCCTTCGTTCTTCTACAAAGGTCTGATAGAATTCTGCACTGAACCCATCTGTTCCCAGGCTTTTTTTTTTTTTTTTTTTTTTTTTTTTTTTTTTTTTTTTTTTTTTTTTTTGATGGCTTTTGATTACTGCTTCTATTTATTTTAGGGGTTATGGGAATGTTTATATGGTTTATGTGATCCTGATTTAACTTCGGTACCTGGTATCTGTCTAGAAATTTGTTCATTTCCTCCAGATTTACCAGTTTTGTTGAGTATATAGGCTTTTGTAGTAGTCTGATGATTTCTCGAATTTCCTCAATTTCTGTTGTTATGCCTCCCCTTTCATTTTTGATTTTGTTAATTTTGATACTCTCTCTGTGCCCACTGGTTAGTCTTGCTAAGGGCTTATTAATTTTGTTGATTTTCTCAAAGAACCAGCTCCTGGTTTGATTCTTTGTATAGTTCTTTTTGTTTTTACTTGGTTGACTTCTGCTCTGAGTTTGATTATTTCCAGATGTCTACTACTTTGGGTGTATCTGATTTCTTTTTTTCTAGAGCTTTCAGCTGTGATGTCAAGCTGTTCATGTATGCTCTCTCTAGTTTCTTTTAGAGGCACTCAGAGCTATGAGTTTTCCTCTTAGAACTGCTTTCACTGCATCCCATAAATTTGTGTAGGTTGTGCTTTCATTTTCATTAAATTCTATAACATCCTTAATTTCTTCCTTGACTACGTTATCATTGAGCAGAGCATTGTTCAGCTTCAATGTGTATGTGGGCTTTTTGTTGTCTTTGTTGTTATTAAAAACAAGCCTTAGTCCATGGTGATCTGACAGAATGCATGGGAGTGTTTTGATCTATTTACATCTGTTGAGACCTGTTTTGAGACCGACTGTATGGTCAGTTTTGGAGAAGGTACCATGAGGTGCTGAGAAGAAAGTATATTCTTTTGTTTTTGGATGAAATGTCCTGTAGGTATCTGTTAACTCCAGTTGATTCACAACCTCTGCTAGTTTCTCTGTGTCTCTGTTCAATTTCTGTCTCCACGAACTGTCCATTAATGGGAGTGGGGTGTTGTAATCTCCGACTATTATTGTGTGTGGTATAATATATACTTTGAACTTTAGTAGGATTTCTTTTACAAATGTGGGTGCCCTTGTATTTGGAGCATAGATGTTCAAGATTGAGAGTTCATCTTGATAGATTCTTTCTGTGATGAGTAAAAGGTATCCTTCTTTATCTTTTTTGATAACTTTTGGTTGAAAATATTTTTATTTGCTATTAGAAAAGCTACTATACCTTGTTTCCTGGGCCCATTTTTTTCCAGCCTTTTACAATGATGTAGTATCTGTCTTTGTCTTGGAGATGAGTTTCCTGTATGCAGCAAAATGCTGGATCCTGTTTACGAATCCAGTCTAATAATCTATGTCTTTTTATTGGGGAATTGAGCCAATTGATGTTAAGAGAAATTATGAAATAGTGATTTTTGTTTCCTGGGGGTTTTTTGTTGTTAGAGATAGGCTTATGATTTTGTGCTTTACTTCTTTTGGTTTCCTTGCGTGTGTGTGTGTGTGTGTGTGTGTTTTTTTTTTTTTTTTTTTTTTTTCTTTTCCTTGGGTGTAGTTTCCTTCCTTGTGTTGGATTTTTCCATTTTCCATCCTTTGAAGGGCTGGATTTGTGGACAGATATTGTGTAAATTTGGTTTTGTCCTGGAATATCTTGTTTTCTCCATCTATGGGGATTCAGAGTTTTGCTGAAAATAGTTACCTGGGTTGGCATTTGTGTTCTCTTAGGGTCTATATGACATCTGTCCAGGATCTTCTTAGGTTTCATAGTCTCTGTTGTGAAGTCTGGTATAATTCTGATTTGTCTGACTTTATATGTTACTTGTCCTTTTTCCCTTACTTTTATGATTCTCTCTTTGTTTTGAATATTTGGTGTTTTGACTATTATGTGTTGGGTGGGGTTTCTTTTCTGGTCCAATTTATTTGGAATTCTGTAGGCTTCCTGTATGTTCATGGTCATCTCGTTCTTAAGAGAAGTTTTCTTTTATAATTTAGTTGAAGATTTTACTGTGCCTTTTACTTGATATTCTTAGCCCTCTTCTACACCTATTATCCAGCAGACACATATAACACAGCAGCTGTTTGTGAGGAGTCCAGGATGCCACAGAACAGAACACAAAATTAATCTGCCTTGGCTCCCACAGTGTTCCAGAGCCTTAGGCAGCCCTTAGGAACTTTCTTTGTAGGTTATGAGTAAGGAGGCACATATGGGGTCCAGAGATGGAGCCTACTTGTATGTATGTGAAAACTTGTATGTGTATGCTCTGCATGTGTGAGGTTCTGATTTAGGCCCCAGTGAGTGCATACACACAAAGATGAAATTACAAGATCAGCAGAGATAGGCAGATCCTCAGTTGGTTTTACTTTATAAATCTAGAAGTATGTTGAAAATGATGCAATAAATTCCTATCCCTTTTCAAAATGAGGACAGTTCACAAGCCTCTCTCTGTAAGAAAAGGGGTGGGCTAAAAAATGATTTAAAAAAAAAAAAAAGGAAACACTGGGGTCCACCGTGGGTTGGAAACAGTTCCTTCTGGCCTCTACTCACTGGCCAAATGCTTTGCTAAAACTCCGCGTCTGGCCTTTGTTTGGGGATCTGTTACCTTTGTTGCCACCTCCTGGTCGCTGTTTTCTGAAAGCTCCAGGGCTGCCATCTGGCTGACCCCGGCCGCCTCGATATCCTTCCGGGATCCTTCCAGTTCCGGCTGCTCGCTGGCCACCATGAGCTGCCATTGTCTCGAATCATGCCACTTCTCCTGGATTTCTGTGACTGCTTCAGTTCGGACATCAAAACAAACTCCCAGACCATCCCCTTCACTCGGGCATTGCCAGCTGCTCCTTAAGCTCTTTCCAAGCATAACTAATGTTGGGCATCTCAGTAGAGCACCACAGGATCATGGTCACAAAGCCCGCTTGTGAGTTGATCAGGGAGCTGGTCAATTGATGTGGAGCCTGAGATGTGGGCCAGAGCGGCTGCCAAGGCCTCTACAGTCCCCTTCTCCTCAATCAGCTTCTCAGGGACTGCTTGAAATGGCCGGAGACAGTGGGAGGCACAGAATCCAAGAGTCCGATGGCATCTTTGCTGGAGGCTTTTATTATTTCTGTTGCAGAAGGAACACCTATCCATCTAAATTTAATTCCTGCTTTCTGTTCCACTTGTGCTAACTGGTATTCTTCTTTGTACTGGTAAAAGCAGATGCAAACCCAGTCCTTCCAGCTCTGCCTGACCGCCCGGAACGACGAATGTAAGACTCCACATCCTTTGGTGGACAGCTCTGAACAACCAAGTCAACCTCAGGGATGTCTAAATCACGGGCAGCAACGTTGGTTGCCACCAAAACTCCATGATTGCCATTTCAGAAACCTTTCAGGGTGATTTCCCTTTGTTTCTATGGAATGTCGCCATGTAAGGACTGGGCATCCTGCTTTATTGTGTGGCCTTGATGGCCACCGTACACTCGGATTACATCCCCAATCACCGCTGCCCTCTCTGTCCAGTGACACTTAACGGCCAGATGCTCCACAGTTATGGCTGTTTTCTGAGTCTTTTTACGGATCAGGTCCACCTGTTCGGATGTAGATTTCATGTATTTCTTAGCAACATTAAATACCCAATGAGGGCAGGTTGCAGAGAAAAGCAATGTTTGGGGGTTGTCTTCAGAATCTTTCTTGCATGTCACACATAAAATCGCTTCCACTTGATCAGCAAAACCCATATCCAACATCTGGTCAACTTCATCCAGGGCACATGTTTAAGTTTGGTGAGATCTAGATTTCCATTCTGCCAGTGGTCTTTAATACAACCTGGAGTCCCAACCAGAGTATTAATCCCACTCCGCATCCATTCAGTTTGACCACCATAGGGAGTTCCGCCATAAAAACAAGCTACAGAGAGATTCTGGGTGATGTCACCGAAGTCTTTGCTCACTTGATTTGCTAATTCTCTTGTAGGTGCATGGACCAGCACCTGAGGGGCTCGGCCTCTCTTCCTCTCTTGTAGCCCACTTTGAAGTTTCTCAATCAAAGGAATGGCAAAGGAGAATGTCTTCCCGGTTCCTGACCGTGCCTGGGCAATTAAGTCTTTCCCACTGTACACATGGTGGAATGCCTTGGCTTGTATAGGAAACAGGAAGTTCATCCTACGAGCTTTGAGAAGTTTGACAGTCTCTTCAGATATGGGAAAATTAGAGAAAGCTCCTTCTTTCTGCTCCACAGGTATTTCCTTTTCCTTCTCGCTACTACTTTCTTCATCAGGAGTTTCTCTGGAGTTGGAGTTTGGTTCAGAATTAAAGTCCATTCTTCAGTCTCGGGCTTTTCTCTCCAATGTCTCCATTTGCTTCCTTCCCTTTCTTTGTCTTCTTGGGCTTAGGAGTGTCTGCCTCTTCTTCAGACGGCTCCTCGGTTTTTATTTCTTTGGTTTTAGAAGAGGCTGCTTTCTTCTCAAGGGGCTCCTTTTTTTTTTTTTTTCTTAGAGGCTTTGCTGCTCTTAGAAGCCGTGTCATCTTGAGGCTCCTCCTCCTGCTTCTTGGCGTTCTTGGGCTTAGGGGGATCCACATCATCTTCAGAAGGCCCTTTCTTTTTAACTGCTTTCGCTTTGGAGGAAGTGGACTCTTCCATTCCTTCTATTGCTTCTTCAGTCTTAGATTTTTGCTTCTCTTTTTTAGTTTTCTTCTCACTTGACTTCAGCAGTGTCTCCATGCTCTCTTCAGCCCCGTCTAATCCCACCTTGGATGCACTGCAGAGTTTTCCCGGCATTATTCAGGAGGAGCTGCTCAGGCCTATGGGCTTCCTCAACCGCGTGCAAAGGAGAAAGAGGGACCAAGAAAACGGACCGCCCCTCAGCCCAGCCTACGCAATTCATTCTATAAAGCTACAGTTATGTTTATACCTAAACTACACAAACACCCAAAAAAGGAAGAGAGTATCAGACCAATTTCCCTTATGAATATCTATACAAAAATACTCAATAAAATTCTTGCAAACTGAAGCCAGGAACACATCAAAACAATCCTCTATCATGATCACGTAGACTTTATCCCAGGAATGCAGGAATGGTTCAATATACAGAAATCCATCAACATAATCCACCATATAAACAAAGTCAAAGAAAAAAAACACATGATCATCTCATATGCTCAGAAAGCATTTGACAAAATTTAATAACTCTTCATAGTCTTGGAAAGATCAGAAATTCAAGGCCCATACCAAAAGGAGTAAAAAGCAATATACAGCAAACCAGTAGCCACCATCAAATTAAATGAAGAGAAACTTGAAGCAATCCCACTAAGATCAGGGACTAGACAAGGCTGCTCACTTTCTCCCTACCTATTCAATATAGTACTCGAAGTCCCAGGAAGAGTAATTATAAAATAAAAGGAGGTCAAAGGATACAAACTGAAATGGAAAAAAGTCAAAATATCACTATTTGCAGATGATATGATAGTATACTTAAGTGACCCCAAAAATTCCACCAGAGAATTACTAAAGCTGATAAACAACTTCAGCAAGTGGCTAAATAACTCAAAAAAAAAAATCAGTAGCCTTCCTCTACTCAAAGGATAAACAGGTTGAGAAAGAAATTAAGGAATCAATACCCTTCACAATAGTCACAAATAATATGAAATGCCTTGGTGTAACTCTGTTGCTGTAAATATTAAGTGGAAAACCTTTTATCCCACAATAGAGCCAGCTCCCACAGAGCCACATGGCACTGTGGGGTATCTTGAGCTTAGTGGCTCCATATTACCTATAAGAACTCAGACACAGTTCAATCCACTCATCCCTGCTGCTTCTGTCCCAGGTGGCCTCTGACTGTCCCAGTGTTGTTGTTCTCACTCATTTTTCTCTACCACCTGGAAAAACATGACTCCACAACCATTAACTTATCAAACAGGTTTATATGTTAAATTCTCCATCCAAAATCCCTCTGAACAATAAGCTTACAACCCGTTGACAAATATATAAACTGCACATCGAGACAGGCAGGTAGATCAATGGAATAAAATTGAAGACTCAAAAATGAACCCACATACCTATGGTCACTAGATCTTTGACAAAGGAGCTAAAACCATTTAGTGAAAAAAGACAGCATTTTCAACAAATGTTGCTAATTCAACTGGCAGTCAGCATGTAGAAGAATGCAAATTGGTCCCTTCTTATCTCTTTGTACAAAGCTCAAGTCCGAGTGGATCAAGGACCTCCACATAAAACCAGGTACACTGAAACTAATAGAACAGAAAGTGGAGAAGAGCTTAGAACACATAGGCACAGGGGAAATTTTTCTGAACATGCTCTAAGATCAAGAATTGACAAATGGACCTCATAAAAGTGCAAAGCTTCTGTAAGGCAAAGGGCATTGTCAATAGGATAAAACAGCAACCAACAGACTGAAAAAAACATCTCTACCAATCCTACACCTGGTAGAGAGTTCATCTCCAATATACACAAAGAACTCAAGAAGTTAGACTCCAGAGAATCAAATAATCCTATTAAAAACGGGGTACAGGACTAAACAAATAATTCTCCACCACCAAATCTTGAATGGCTTAGAAGCACTTAAAGAAATGCTCAACACCCTTAGCAATCATAAAAATGCAAATCAAAACAACCCTGAGATTCCACCTCACACCAGTCAAAATGGCTAAGATCAAAAACTCAGGTGACAGCAGATACTGGCGAGAATGTGGAGAAAGAGGAACACTCCTCCATTGTTGGTGGGTTTGTAAGCTGGTACAACCACTTTGAAAATCAATCTGGAAGTTCCTCAGAAAACTGGACATGATACTACCTGAGGACCCAACTATACCACTCTTGGGCATAGACCCAAAAGAAGTTCCTGAATATAACAAGGACACATGGTCCCCTATGTTCATAGGAGCCGTATTTATAATAGCCAAAAGCTGGAAACAACCCAGATGACCCTCAACAGAGAAATAGATACAGACAATGTAGTACATTTACACAATGGAATACTACTCAGCTTTTAAAAATGACAACTTCATGAATTTTGCAGGCAAATGGATGGAACTAGAAAATATCATCCTAATTGAGGTAACCCAGATCCAAAAGGACATACATGATATGCACTATTATGACAGTGTTCAGAGGGCCAGGAGACAGAATAGAAATATGTGGCAGTAGGGGTGGGGATTGATGCAGTGGGGAAACTACTAGAAGGGATTTGAGAAGCTCCCAGGACCCAGTGGGAATGACATTAGCCAAAATACCCAACAGAGTTGAGATAGAACCTGAAGAGACCACCTCCAATAGATGGATATGGCCCCCAATTGAGGGATGGCCATCCACCATCTAAAAATCTTTAACCCAGAATGTTTCCTTTTGAAAGAAAAGACAGACAAAAAATGGAGCAGAGATTGAAGGAAAGGTCATCCAAAGACTGACCTACCTGGGGATCCATCCCATCTGTAGACACCAAACCCCAACACTATTGCTGATGCCAAGTGCTTTGCAGACTGGAGCCTGATATAGCTGTCAAACACCCAGCCAACCATTGAACTGAGCCTGGGGTCCTCAGTAGAGAAGCTAGAAGAACTGAAAGAACTGAGGGGGTTTGCAACCCCATAGGAAGAAAAACAATATTAACTAACTGGACCCCTCAGAGTTCCCAGGGACTAAACCACCAACCAAAGAGTATATATGAGTCTATCCATGAATCCTGCTACATATGTAGCAGAGGATTGCCTTATCTGGCATCAATGGGAAGGGAGGCACTTGGTCCTGGGGAGGATTGTTGTCCCATTGAAGGGGGCGGTTAGAGGGGTAGCACAGAAGTGGGGGGGAGCACCCTCTTAGAGGCAAAGGGAGAGGGGAGAGTCTTGCAGAGGAGATACTGGGAAAGTAGGCATTAGAAATATAAATAAATAAAATATTTTTATCTTATTTTCTAAACACAAGGGCACCCACCTTGTAAAAGAAACATTACTACAGCTTAAATCACAAATTGACCCTCGCCATGATAGTAGGAGACTTCAATACCTCACTCTCACCAATGGACAGACGATTCAAACAGAAATGTAACAAGGAAATGTGAACTAACTGACATCAAAAACCAAATAAACATAACAGATATGTACAGAAAATGTTACCCAAACACAAAAGAGTATACCCTCTACTCATCACCTCGTGGAATATTTTCCAGAGCTGACCACACACTTAAACACTATGTAAGTTTGAATATATACAAGAACCCTGAGATAACCACCTACATCCTCTCAGACCGTCATGAATTAAAACTGGGCTTCAACAACAGAAACAACAAAGTCTACAAACTCATGGAATCTGAACAGTTCTGTACTGAAGAGCCATCGGGTCAAGCCAAAGAGAAAGGAATTGAAGGCTTCCTAGGACTCAGTGGAAATGACCACACGATATATCCAAGTTATGGAGCACCATGAAAGGGAACGTTCATAGCACTACGTGCCTTAATAAGACATTGGAGAGATCTCATACTAGCAACATAGCAGAACACCTGAAAGCTCTGGGTTTTGAACAAAAATTGATGGGAGTCAAAAGCAAAACAAATAATAAAATGTATGTGTGAAATCAGTAAAAATAGAAACAGAGAAAATAATACAAATTGTTGTGGTAAGTATCTCACACTAGTACCAGCTCCTGTGGGGTCATACGACACTGCAGAGATTTCTAACCTGGTGGCTTTATGCTGCCTCTAAGAACTCAGGTGCAGTTCACTCCACTGCCCGTGTGTGTTGTTTTCACTCACTTTCCTCCAGCACACAGTAGAAATATGACTCTGTAATCATTAATTTATGAAACAGATGTATGTGTTAAATTCTCAATCCACAAACCATTTACACAATAAGCTCACAATCAGTGGACAAAGATATAAACTATACACCCAGATAAGATAAATTAGACCCATAGAAACCCTTAGAAATAATCATAACCTTATCAATCTAGAGATGCACTGAGAGAAACATACACATCTGTCTCCATCTCCTCCTCCATCCATCTCTCCCTCCTCCCCTCTTCTGCTCCTCCAGCCTCTTTTTCCGCCTACCTCTCCACTGTCCAATCATATATCACCTTTTACCTCTCCGCTGTCCAATCATGTATCACCTTAACATCAACTCACAACAAATAAGCAATGAAACAAAGTCTTGGTTCTTTGAGAAAAATCAACAAGATAGATGATCCTTTACCCAGACAAACTTAAAAACAGAGAAATGCCAGTGTTTGCAAGAGCATCAACTGGAAGGAAGGATCAGGCACGGGATGTCCTTCGTTTCATGAGAGACAGGCCAGAGAGGAAGACATCTCTGAATGACTTCTTCTACTCTGACAGCCTTTGCCTCTTTCAGACTTTATTTATACATAAAATCATTTCCTTAGAAATGTTATGCATTGATTACACAGCTTTTCAAAATACATTTTCGAGGCTGGAGAGATGGCTCAGTGGTTAAGAGCACTGACTGCTCTTCTAAAGGTCCTGAGTTCAAATCCTAGCAACCACATGGTGGCTCACAAGCATCTGTAATGGGATCTGATGCCCTCTTCTGGTGTGTCTGAAGACAGCTACAGTGTACTCATGTATAATAAATAAATCTTAGTGTAGTGAGTACCAAAATAACATAGAAAGAAACTCTGTCATAAATAAGTATTATTCAAAATACATTTTCTTCTAAAGTCTTCCTTGATCACATAAGACTAGTAAAAGAGGAGCAAACGAACAGAAATTTTATAAGAACTAAAAATTAACATCATGATAAAATCAATTTCTTTAAACTCAGTGATTTTTTTCCTTGAGGCTGGTGTTATAAAGCCTTGCAGACTGAATGGCTCTATTTGAACTCTGCTTCAGCTTGGCGTAAGATCATAGATCAAAAGTCATTTCTTACTACCTGTTACATCAAACGTGGCTTTCTACCAAAGTTCAATCTCTGACCCTTATTTAATTCTTCCTTTTCTTCCTCTATATTTATCTTATATTTGGCATAAGTTCCTTGCTCAGAGAACTGCCTGCCTTCCTCTGTGTCTCTGTCATAAATCCTTGTTTCGGTACAATTCCCATCTTTGTTACAATTCTGTAAAGAATAGAACATCAGGATTTCCAAAACTGCTTATTTTTTTTAAGATTTATTTATTATATATGAGTACACTGTAGCTGTCCTCAGACACACCAGGAGAGGGCATTAGATCTCATTACAGATGGTTGTGAGCCACCATGTGGTTGTTGGGAATTGAACTCAGGACCTCTGGAAGAGCAGTTGGTGCTCTTAACCACTAAGCCATCTCTCCACCCCTAAAACTGCTTATTTTTGCCTTCAGAAAGGTACTTAACTTGTCATTAACTTTATGATCAAAATTTCTTCCTATTCATCCAAGTTCCTTATTTCTAAAGTTGGGCATAAAATTGCAGTTTGTCAGTTTCCAGAATTTTCTTAAGCTTTTCTTCTTTAATAATTCTTTTCAAATCCTCTGTCTCATGCTTATTAACAATACTCTCGAATCACCTAAATGTTTATTTAAGTAATAAGTTCTTAGCAAAGACTCAGCTTCCTGCATAACTTTTTCCGGGAAACTTTCATTAACTTCTTTCTTGTTTACACCAGCTAGCTCTTTGTTACACCTGTTCTGGCTTTTGGAAAATGGCCTCTGACAGTGAGAAACATGTCTATATAACAAAACATGTGTAGCAAATTTCCACCAAGAGCAGTGGCGGACAGTCAGGTTGTCCAAGTGCTGGAGCTTTGTCAGGTGACACCTTCAGGATGCTTTGCCCTGCCAAAGAGAGAACATCCAAATTGAAAAAATCAGAAATAAAAGAGGGGTATAGCAACAGACACCGAGGGAGTCCAGAGAGTTGTAAGAAAATACTCACAAAAACATGTGCTCTGGGCTGGAGAGATGGCTCAGCGGCTAAGAGCACTAGCTGCTATTCCAGAGGTCTGGAGTTCAATTCTCAACAACCACATGGTGGCTCACAACTATCTATACTGAGATTCAATGCCCTCTTCTGGTGTGTCTAAAGACAGCTACAATGTACTCATATAAGTAAAATAAATAATAAAAAAAAAAAGTCTTCAACCAAAATCACTCAGGGCTAGACAGTTTTAGCACAGAATTCTACCAAACTTGCGAAGAAGATAATGGAAATAGTCCTCAAATTATTCCACAAAATAGAAACAGAGGAAACATTACCCGATTCATTTTATTTAGCCATTGTTACCTAAATACCTAAACCATATACCCTGATACCAATCTCAACAAAGAAAGATTTCAGAGCAATTTCCCTTATGAACATAGATGCAGAAATACTTGCAAACTGGATCAAAGAACTTATCAAAAAGATCATCCAACCACGATTAAGTAGGCTTCATCCCAAAATTGCAGAGATAGTTCAGTAAATGAAAATCAGTCCTGGAAGGCAGCTGGGAAGCTCGGCTGAGCGACACGAGGGCTGGTTGTCCTTCAGGAGGGGCGGCGCTGAGAAGGGTCTCCCAGCTTCCCTTCCCCCACGGTCTCAGGCCTTCCCACGCGCTCTTCCTCACGTGCAACAGCCGCTCTCTCCCTCTCTCCCGCAGGATCACCGCGATGGCCGTCCAGGGAAAGCCGCAGATCCAGTTCAAGCTCGTCCTCGTGGGCGATGGCGGCACCGGAAAGACGACGTTCATGAAGCGCCACTTGACCGGCGAGTTTGAGAAGGAGTATGTAGCCACCCTGGGCGTAGAAGTGCACACACTAGTCTTCCATACCAACAGAGGACCCATCAAGTTCAATGTGTGGGACACAGCCGGCCAGGAGAAGTTTGGGGGCCTGCGCGACGGCTACTACATCCAAGCCCAGTGCGCCATTATAATGTTTGACCTAACAGCAAGAATTACTTACAAGAACATACCTAGCTGGCATAGAGATCTGGTACGCGTGTGTGAAAACATCCCCATTGTATTGTGTGGCAACAAAGTGGATGTTAAAGACATGAAAGTGAAGGCAAAACCTATTCTCTTCCACCGGAAGAAGAATCTTCAGTACTATGACATTTCTGCCAAAAGTAAGTACAACTTTGAAAAGCCTTTCTTCTGGCTTGCCAGAAAGCTCATTGGCGATCCTAACTTGCAGTTCGTTGCCATGCCCGCCCTCGCCCCACCTGAGGTGGCCATGGACCCAGCTTTGGCAGCACAGTACGAGCATGATTTAGAGGTTGCTCAGACAACTGCTCTCCCGGATGAGGAAGATGATCTGTGAGCTGGAACCCCGCCTCAGAAGTCTAGCTTTATAGGCAACTGTCCTGTGACGCCGGCGGTACAGCCCGTGTGCCACCTTATTCACTTAAAAGAGATCGTATACTTCACTGGGATGCTGAAGGAGATGAATGGGCTCTGGAGAGGAAGTGCCAGTTAAAAAGCACCTTCCTTTTCTGGAACTTTAGCTGTTTGGAACAGAGCTGTTTCCTTCCTGGGTTTCAAAGATAAGACTGCTTACAGATGCATCAGCGTAGCCAGTGGTGAAATCTTGCTTATAACTGTCGTTCCCATTCTTTTCATTTAGAATCAGAATAAAGTTGTATTTCAAATAATCTTTAAAAAGCAAAAGAAAAAAAATCAGTAAATGTAATCTACCACATAACAAGCTAAAAGGCAAAAACATACATAATCATCTCTTTAGATCAGAGAAGGCCTTTAACAAGATCCAACACCTCTTCTTCATAAAAGTCCTTGAGAGATTAGGGATACAAAAGACACACCTAAACATACCAAAGGCAATAGATAGCAAGCTGATAGCAAACATCTAACTAAAGGGGATAAACGCATAGCAGGTCCAGTGATGAGGAGCAGGGTGTGCTGTCCTCTCTCTACATTATCGATTCAATACTGACCTTTTAGCTAGAGCAATGAGACAACCACGGAGGGAAATTAAGGGAATACAATTATTTTTTTAAAAGTCAAAGTATTGATATTTGCAGACAGTATAATAATACACATAAGTGGCCTTTAAAATTCCACTAGAGAAATCCTACATACGTTCAACAAAGTACCTGGATAAAAGATTAACTTTAAAAAATTAGCAGCCTTTACAAATAGCAAAATGGACTCAGAAATAGATCAGGGAAACAACTTTTACGATAGTTTCAAAGAATGTAAAATATCTTGGTGTGACTCTAACCAAGCCAGGGAAAGACCTGTATGACAAAAACTTCAAGTCTTTGAAGTAAGAAACTGAAGAAGGAATCAGAAAATGGAGAGATCTCCCATGCTCATGGGTCAGTGTATTAATAAAGTAAAAATGGCCATCTTAGGGAAAGCAATCTGCAGATTCAATGCAATCCTCATCAAAATTCCATCACAATTCTTTACAGCCCTTGAAAGAACAATTCTCAACTTCATATGGAAGAACAAAATCACAGGACAGTGAAGACGATCCTGAACAATGAAAGAACCACTGGAAGTGTCACCGTCCACATTTCACACTGCACTACAGAGCTGAAGTAATAAAATCTACATGATATTGGCATAAAAACAGACACAGTGAGCAGTGGAATCAAACTGAAGACCCAGTTATAAATCCACACACCTATGGATACCTGACTTAAAAAAAAAAATAAATCCACACACCTATGGATACCTGATTTAAAAAAAAAATAAATCCACACACCTATGGATACCTGACTTAAAAAAAAATAAATCCACACACCTATGGATACCTGATTTTAAAAAAAAAATAAATCCACACACCTATGGATACCTGACTTAAAAAATAAATAAATCCACACACCTATGGATACCTGATTTTAAAAAAAAAGCTAGAAATACACACTGAAAAATAATACCGAATGTGACACTGGTCAAACTGTATGTCTGCATGTAGAAGAACGCAAATAGATCCATATTTATTATCATCCTGCGCACAGCTCAAGTCCAAGTGGATCAAAGACCTCAACATAAAGCCAGACATACTGCACCTGATATAAGAGAATGTGGGGTAACCTTGCACATATCGGTACAACAGACAATTTCTTTAGCATCAGTAGCACAAGCACTAAGGCTGACAATAAAATGGGACCTCATGAACTTGAAAAGCTTCTGTAAGGCAAAGAACATTGTGAATATGAACAAAGAGGCCGCCTACAGAATAGAAAGAGATTTTTACCAATTCCACATCTGATAGAGGGATAATATACAAAATATATAAAGAACTCAAGAAGCTAAAGATTTAAAAAAAAAAAAAAAAAACCAAATGAAGCAAGGGGAGGGGGAATGGGAGATGGGGGAACCGGGAAAGGAAATAACATTTGAAATGTAAATACTTAAAATATCCAATAAAAAAGAATGATGAAAAAAAAGAAGAAAAGGAGAGACAAGACTGGCCACTTGGGGGGTGGGGGGGGGGACAAAGAATCTAATGAAAAACATAATGATTCAGATCTAAACAAAATTCTCAATAGAGAAATCTCCTGTGGCTGAGAAACACTTAACAAATGTCTAACATCCTTAACCATCAGGGAAATAGAAATCAAAACGACTCTGAGATCCCATTTTACACCTCTCAGAATGGCTTAGATCAAAAATACAAGTGACAGTTCGTGCTGGGGAGGATGTAGAATAAGGAAATAAGAAGAGCATTCCTCCACTGCTGGTTGGAACACAAGCTTAAACAGCCACTGGGAATCAATATGGCGGTTCCTCCGACAGCTAGGAATCAAGTTACCTCACAACCCACTTATATCATCTTATACATATACCCAAAGGACACTCCATCCTGCCACAGAGACACTTGCTCTGTTCATTGTAGCTTTACTCACAATACCCAGAAACTGGAAACAATCCAGATGTCTCTCAACTGAAGAATGGATACAGAAAACCTGGTAGTTTACTCAGCTGTAATAACACTTAAAATGACATCATAAAAGCTTCAGATAAATGGATGCAACTAGAAAAAGTCATCTTGAGTGAGGTGTCTTTAACTCAGAAAGATAAATATGGCATTCACTTAATTATAAATATATATTAAGCTGTTAAGTAGATGATAATGAAGCTATAATCCACAGATCCAGAGAGGTTTGATACAGAGGACTCTGGGAGATGCATGTATCTCTCTGGGAAGGAGAAATAGAATAAATTTTGTGGGTGGCCTGGGGTATAGAGGATGAAAGTGAGAAGAATAATATGGGGGTTGGGAGAGAGTGGGGGAGAAACAGCTAGAACTGGGGAGCATGGGAGCTGACCTTGTGCAGTGGAAACTTCCTGGAACCTCTCTGAGGATAACCTAGTAGAGATTCACAGTAATGGCAGATACAGAGTCTTAACTGGCCATGTTTTGTGGCTAGACAAGGCTTCTTCTAGTGGTGGGACTGGGTCCATTGGGTTGAGTTGTTGGCTGGGGTGGGAGGTGAGGATCTAGTGAAGATCCCTAAAATACCCAGGCTAATGCTAGAACAGAAGGCGGTTCTCTGCAAACTGACACTGGGGCCCCATTGTCAATGATCATCCACACAGCTCATTTAAGCATAGGGGTCAAGCTGGTGCCTGCATAGAGCCTTCATCTCTATTTTATAGCCTCTTTGACTCGAGAAGGAACTCTACAAACTCAACCACAAAACCCTCAGTCTCTAATATATCCTGCCGGAAAGATGTGCTAGGTTAATGGTGGTGCAGAACTGGTGAGAGTGGCCAGGTAATGTCTACTTTAACTTGAAGCCCCCTCCATGAGAGGGAACTGATGCCCAAGAATCAGAGACTGGGTGGCTCAGACCTAAGGTTCCAAATGACGCTCGGATATCCTCATAGATCAGTGCCTACCCAGTCATCATCAGACAGACTTCCTCCAACAGCAGATGGGAACAGATGCAGAGACAGCCAAACGTGCGGAGAGTCTACTTTGGAGATACCCATCAGATCCGTCCCCTCGGATATCAGGGAACCTAGAAGAGGAAAGATTGCAAGAGTCAGAGGGGTGGAGGATACCAGGACAACATGGCCCACTTGATCAGCTAAGCAGGGCTCACCACGTGAGCTCACAGAGGCTGACACAGCAAGAACAGGGCATAGGTCTACACTAGGCTCTCTGTGTGTATATATATGGCCGTTTGCTTGGTGCTTTGTAGGACTCCTGACAGTAGTAGGGGATGTTTCTCTGACTCTTATGCCTGTTCTTGACTCTTTCCTTCCTACTGGGCTACCTTGTCTTTCTAGATCCTTTTGTGCCCTGGTTAGCTGTCATCTTTTGGAGCCCTGTTCTTTTCTGAAAAGGAACTAGAGGGGCAGTGGATCGGGTGAGGGGGGAGTTGGGGGATCTGGGAGGAGTGGAAAGAGGGGAAACAGTGGTCAGGATGTATTCTATAAGAGAATAATCTATCTTCTGTTTTTAACAAAAGGTGTGAGGTGAGTACTAACACTCAACGTTGTCTCTCAATTTCCAATAAATAATGCATAAATAAATAATAAATAATAGGGTTTTTTTCTTCTCACTCCCCATTTTATTTTAATGTGTGTTTTGCCTGCATATGTGTAGAGTGTGTGCCTATTACCCCCAGAGGTCAGAAACGGGCATCAGCTCCCCTGAACCTGGAGTTAGAGCTGGTTCTGAGCTGCCATGTGGGTGTTGAGATCAAACCCGGGTCCTCTGCAAGAGCAGCCAGTGCTCTGCACCACTGAACCATGCCTCCAGTCTCTCACTTTCCTTAGCAAGCGATGTGAAGGTCTGTCTGTGTGAAAACGAATGAAATCTAGAAGGAATACGCCTCAGTACAGTCCCTGAAAAGGACATATTCTCACTTTTTGCTTTTCAATGTTGACACGTACTACTTTATAGGTATCTGTGTTTAATCATATTTTCACATATGTACACATTATACCATGATCATATTTAACCCCTTGCTCTCTCTTGTTCCACTGTCCCTTCTTACTGGTTTCTCCATTCCCTCAAATAACTTCCTATATCTTCTTTGAAAAAAACAACAAAGGAAGAAGTATCTCACTGCATAGCCCTAGCTGACCTGGAACTGACAGCATAGACTAGGCTAGCCTTGAACTCACAATAGATTCACTTGTTTCTATCTCCCAAATGCTGAAGCCCCAGAGATCCCCGCTTCTCTCTCCCTTCCTTCTCCCTTTTTCTCCCCCTCCTCCTCTCCCTCTCTCTGCCTTTCCAGTTCCGAGATGGCAAGCATCAAGCATATGTCAACCAGCACACCCAGCTTTCTCAGGTGTGGTTTAGAGACGGAACTCACGCCCTTCTGCCTATGAGGCACGAACTTTTACTGACTAAGCATTTCCTCCAACCAACCCTCAACTAAAATGTGTGAATAAAAGACAAGAAGGGATATGCATCTATTCCCTGAAGTGGATGGCCATTGGTGGGAGGGGCGAGTGATCAGGCTACAGGGAAAGGTCCTGTAATATCACAGCTGAGCTTTCCTGAGAGCCTTTCAAGTTCAAGTTTAACATGCAATGGTCCTGTAGCTCTGGTTACAGATCATTCCTGCTGCAAAGTAAAGGACACATAAATGTCAAAGAAACATGGCAGGGGGTGGGGTGAGCAGGATATAAAGTGAATAAGTAAAAATTAAAAAATTAAAAACAGGAACATGGTCCTGTCTTCAAACATATTTGATAAATGACTCGTACGCACAGCTGAAGGTATAGCCTAGTTAACAGAGTGTTTGCCCAGTGTGAGCCCCAGTTCTGACCCTAAACACCACATAAAACTGTGTTCAGGAGCCAGGCAATGGTGGTGCATGTGTTTAGCCCCAGCACTCAGGAGGCAGAGGCAAGAGAATCGATATGAGTTTGAGGTCAGCCTGGTCTACAGAGGAAGTTTTAGAATAGTCAAGACTACACAGAGAATCTGTCTTGGGGGAAAAAAAAACAAAAAAAAATATAAGACAAACAAAAAAAAACTATGTGTGGGGACTGAAAAAGTAAATGTTCAGTGGTTAAGAGCTGAGTGCTGGACAATGGTGGAGCACAGCTTTAATCCCAGCTCTCAGGGGCAGAGGCCGGCAGAGCGCCGAGTTCAAGGTCAGCCTGGTCTACAGAATGACTTCCTGGACAGCCAAGGCTACACAGAGAAACCCTATCTTTAAAAAAAAATTTTTTTAATAAGAAAAGTAAAAAACAACAATAGCAAAAACCCAACTGCACTTCCAGACTTAAGTGTCATTCCCATTACCCACGTGGTAGTTCATAACAGCCTGTAACTCCAGAGCCGGAGATCTGAAGCCCTCTTATATTACCCACGTGGTAGTTCATAACAGCCTATAACTCCAGAGCCGAAGATCTGAAGCCCTCTTAGGGCCTCAGCAGGCACTGTATTCACATGCAGGAAAACACTTGTAGACATAAAATTAAAATAAAATCTCAAAATAACTCTTTTTAACTGCATGCCATTTTTAACAGTAATCCCAGCACTCAGGACGTATGGGCAGGAGGATGAGAAATTCAAAGTCATTCTTCGCTACATAAGAGTCAAGTCTAAACTACACTCTCTCAGTAATGGGAAGGAGGGAGAACAACTCAGAAGTTCCAGCTAACCAGGAAGAAATGTTCAGATTCATTAGGGCCTCTGTCTCCTTCATATTGACCCTAAGACACTTGCCCACAGCAGAGCTTAGGCTCAGGCTACCAGAGATGAAATATCTTCCGGGTGGCCCCCGCACCTTCCTCCCATCAAAGCCTCCTGGTAAGCAGGTGCAATGGTGGTAGCCCTACATCATCAATGGTGGTAGCCCTACCTCAATGGTGGTAGCCCTACCTCGGCAAGTGGGGCAAAGGATGACTTGGGCTCAGAAATTCAAGATTAGCCTGGCCAAGATATGAAAGCTCTTTCTCCAGAAATGAAGGATCTGGGGGGCCAAGAAGTTGCCCCCTTTTGTTGATCTCAAATCTCCAGAGATAACCACCCACCCACTTATCTGTTTTGTTCTGGGGACAGCTAGGACACAATTACTCTGTGGAGGTCCAAGTTGTCATTCATATCTTAGGGCTTCATCTTGTGCTAATGTCACCCTGACACTAGTGGGCTCATCTCAGCTGTCCCATCTGCTCAGCCTATCTTAAGAAAGCCCTGTACATGAAATGGGGTAAATCTTTCTGCCTTTAATGCCAAGAATTCACTGCAGAAGGGGCCCTGTGAGAAGGGTTCTCTATGCCCTTCTCTCTGATCTTTCACATGAGGCCTGTTCAGCAGCTCTGCAGAGAGTTCCCAGTCCCAAGGTTAAGCTGAGTAGCGCCAGGCTAGTTCTGCAATGATTGATTATGCAGAGGAGGAATCTTCACAGCCTTACCCTCTCCACACTAAGAGTTGAAGGAGAAAGAAATCACCTGGGGAAAAACCCAAACCATTTTGTCTCCCTTCATTACGAGACACAGCTGCCCTGGAATGAGGCCCCCCAGATCCCAGGGTGACCTTGGATGCACCCTGCCACCCCCGGCTTCCTGCCCCCACTGCAGATGTCCATCTCAAGCTGAAGGCTATTTTGGCAGTGCTAAAACTCAAGGATCCCACAATCTCCTCCTACGGTTGAAAAAAATCCACTTGGGTGACTCACATAACTTTCAGGGAAAACCAAAATTTGTTGGTTTATTAGAAAGGCTGCAAAGTGGGGGTTAATGGTACAGAAGCGTGAGAAAGTACCTTTGCTGTCTTCAGACACCCCACTCCCTGGAAACCCTGTATCATCTCAGGAAACTCACTTACCCCGTTCATTTCTTTATTTGGCTAATCAACTAACTAGTGAGTTGGTTGGTTTTGTTTTTCTGAAGTAGGGTCTCATGTAGCCCAGGATGGCCTCAAACTTCTTACATAGCCAAGGATAACCTTGAACTCCTGATCTCCAAAGTGTTGGGAGGCATCTTGGACGTACGCTGCCAAAACTGCTCCTTATAGAACCGTTTCTTCCTGTCTTTGCTTACAGCATAAAGACACAGGAATTACGGAGTAAAGCAGACATTTGTGATCCAGCCTTGCCCTCCTTTAACAAAAAGTCCCAATCCACTAATTCTGTGCTGCTCTCTTTCATAAACAGCCACTACACCCTACTAACCATCAGCTAAGTCCCAGACAAAAGGTCAAAGGTCAAAGGTGTAACTCAATGGTAGGACTCTTGTCTCACCTGCACAAGACCTGGTGTTTGCCACCAGCACTGAGAACAAGCATTATTACCTCAGAGAATCCAAGGATTTTTTGAAATTGTGCTTCAGACTTGGCTTGGTGGCAAATACCTGAAACCGCAGCACCGGAGGCTGATACAGGAGGATCTAAGTTGAGAGGCTACACAGCCAAAACTGCCATCAGTCCTGAGAAGCTGAGCTCTATCCCTTCCAAAAGCTGTTTCCAACCTCCACGCCCATGCAGTGGCAAACATTCATTCCTGTAAACAAACAAATGTAAAACACTGTTTAAAATGGATGTAATTGTATTGGGTTGGCTTTTTTTAAGTGCTCGGCACACACCAGCAAGAGATCATTGTAGAAATAATTAAATGGACAACCGAATGTAATATAAACCTCTCCCACCCTCCAGGTCCCTCCATCTCCAAGTTTTTGAATCCTTGTCCTCAAATCCCAGTCACCCACCAACTGACGAAAGAGCACGCCTGACCATTTTTAAGTAAAATGAATTTTACTGTATAAAAACCTCACTTAAGCCAAACTTTCAATCTGATTGGATTTAAAAGAGACAGGTGGGGAGGAAGTTAGGAAGTGGTATCACCAGTAAATACCTCGTGGAGGTGGATACCACTCTAGAATTCATCTGCGGGCCAGAAGAGAGACCAGCAGAGGAGAGGTGAGCACAATTAGGCAGTATCTTTTTCAGTTCTCTGCTCTCTGTTAGGGACAGAGGAAAGACAACTCTGCAAGTGTCGTCTGAAGCTAGCCGATGCCAGGCAGTGTAGGGACACAGGGCTCCTCACTTAGGCAGCACAAGGTGAGACAGAGACTTTCAACACCCAGCCTGGAGAAGTAATGGTCTTCATTCTCTCGAGTCCAACCAGGGCTTGACTGACCAAATGAGGTAAAAGATATATTATTCCCATGGGCTCATTCAATATCCATGTGGGACAAGGGAGTTGGAGCATTCCTGGGTCAAGGTCAGCACTGTCCAATAGAAATAGAACATGACCCACATATGTAATGACAAGCTTTCTAATTATCAAGGTAAAGAAAATAAAATAAAATAATTTTCCTCAATGTATGTCAATATCAAAAATTAAGGAGCTGGAGAGATAGAGATGGCTCAGGGCTTAAGAGCACCACATGAAATACCCACCTACATGGCAACTTACAACTATTTGTAACTGCAGCTCCAGGAGCTCCAACACCTCTGGCCTCCCTGGGCACCAGCACTCACGTGCACATACCCACATCTAAACATATACACAAGTGTACACAACTAAAACTGATAAAAATAAATGTTGTTCTGTATAATACACCATGTAATGTGTCTCATACTCACAGCCCATTGCAGTTCAGAGAAGCCCCACTCGACCACTGAAATGAGTCTGTGAGTAAAGGTGCCCACCACAAAGTCTAACAACCTGAGTTCAAGCTCCAAGCCCCACACGGTGGAGAGAAAAAGCTGACTCTACTGGCTGTCGTTTGGCTGTCATACATGTACCACAGCCCACACACCTTCCCACACACATACACACAAAAAGAAACAGTAAGGTAGTAAATAAAGACAGATACGCCCCTTTTCAGGTATTCCACAGTCCCGTGTGGGCTAGTGGCTGCCACACTGTATATTCTAGGTGAAGATCCTTTCACAGCTCAACTGAAAGGTCACCAAAAGGTCAGGGAAGACTTGTATCTGTTCAGCTAGCATTTCAATATCAGAAGTTCAAAGTTAGGAGTCAGTTAGATCTGTGTTTTGTTCTTGTCTTTATAACCTGTTACTAATGACCATGATAGTCCCATGTCATCCCATGCAGAGATGACAATCTCTCAAGATCTAACAGTCATTCAGCTCGAGACAATTTCAGTACCTTATGTGTTTCCTCTCAGGCGTTGACCATGGCTCATCTCTTTAAGGAGAAAAGTAGCTGTTTTTCCTGCTTTCGTTACCTGGAAAGACCTGTGTACTTGGACTGTGGATACACCTGCTGCACCAAGTGCCTTGACTCGATGGAGAAAAGTCCTGAGGGGGACGGTGTAGTGTGTCCCAACTGCTCTGAGGTCTCTTTGAAAGAAGACACCATACATGCTAAACAGTTAGAATCCCTGATTACCAAGATCAAAGACCTAGAGCCACAGCTGAACTTTATTCTGACAATGAACCCAAGAATGAAGATATTTCAAGGTAAGAAGTCTTCAAACATCTCCAAACCCATAAGGAACTCTGGGGAAACCAACTTCCCAACAGCTCCCTGTTTAATTCTGAACATTGGCTAAAGTCAGGAACCTAAAACTTCATTCTTCCCAAAGCACAGCACCTCTCAGTTCCCCAAGTATAGATTAGGAGTGCCTGGGAAAACTGTCTGCCTCTACCTCCCAAGTGTTGAGACTAGGTGTTATACACCATCTCAGCACACCAACCTTGAGATTTTTTGTTTATACCGTGTGGATGAGTGTTTGCCTGCATGTATGTATATATGTTCACCACATGCACATCGGGGTGCATGGAGGTCAGAAGAGGGGATCAAAGCCCCTGAAAATGGAACTACAGGTGGTTGTGAGCTGCTGTGTGAGTGCTCAAAACTAAATCTGGGTCCTCCACAAGAGCAGCACGCGATCTTTGTCACTGAGCCATCTCTCCAGCCTCCTGGAAAATTTTAAGGACGTACAATACTTAGGTCATGCCCTGGTCCTCTACAGTCCGGTATAATAGCTACTGGTAGCTATTGAACACTTTAAATAATAATATAATTATATATAATGCTTATATTATATATATAATAATTACAAATCAATTATAAATAAGATAATTATACAAAATTAGTATATATGATATTACTAAAGTATAATACTTTAAATAATCTTAAGTAAAATATACTGTCGTAATGTTATTTGTTCATACTGCTTTTTAAATTTTTTCAGTTGCATTTGTTTTGGGAGGTGCACACATGCCATAGCATATGCGTGTGAAGGTTAGAGGACAACTTGCAAGAGTCAGTTCTCTCGTTCCACCGGGAGGGTCTGTGGGCTCGAACTCAGATCATGCAGCTTGCAGAGCAAGCTTTTGCTCACCAAGCCACGAAGCTAGTCCTCATATTACTTTTGATATATTTATGAGAAAATCTAAACTGTGGGTCCACATTGAGTTCATTTTGATGACAGTACACCAGAAGATAACTTTTTGAATTTGACAATGTCTCAGTTGCCTGACAACCTGCTTTGAGGCAGATTTTGACTCTGCAGTGCACGCACATCCCGGCAGTGCTGATACTGTTTTCTTACCATGCACACGTGGATTGGCACTGGTGAATATGGTGTCTGACAGTGAGGCCCAGAGTCTCAAGTGCTCAAATGTTCCCAGGTGATTCTGATGTACAGACGGCATAGGTAACCACGGTGATGGATTAAATCATCCAGAGACTCAGGTAGAGTGGTGGAAGTCAGCTGATGGCCATGTAGAGTTAGGTCTAGTTACAGACAGACTCGGGACCCAATGACTACACATGTGCTTTCTACTTCGGTGCTGCAGAAAATAATGACTGGTTCTGTGTGCGTGTGTGTGTGTGTGTATGTGTGTGTGTGTTTGAGGTCATGTAGAGGTCAGGGGACTCAAGAGAATAACTTTGTGGTATCTGTTCTCTCCTTCTGTCATTATGTGTGTGTGTGTGTTCTGTGAATCGAACCAAGGCTTCCAAGGCAAGGCCTTTAACCACTGAGCAATTGTACCATGTCCCATATCACATTCATTCTGCACTGCTGTTCTGTCTTAGAGAACGGTGTGCAGCTAAAATTATCATAACCCAGTCGTATGTAAAATGAGCTGAGGTCAAGAGGCCAGTCTACTCCTACTGGAGTCCTAAACCCCAGGCTTGTTGGAATGTACACAGTTCTTTCTCATTCTCTGTTCTTGGCAGCTGTGTGAAGTGTGGATACAGTGGATGCACTTTTTGCATAACTCCATCTAAAGTATCAGCTGTGGGGGGGGGTCTTTCTGTTATTTACTTTATTTGGGTTTGTTGTTGAGACAGAGTCTCACAGTGTAGACCTACCTGCCCTGGAACTTAAATAAATCCACCTGCCTCTGAGTGCTGGAATTCAAGACATGCAGCAACATATCCCACCCCATTGTTTAGTTCTTGCTCCATACAAACTTGTATTTATGATGCTGAAATGCATTCCAGAATATTCTTTGTCTTTAATTAGTAAACAGTATAGTGCCCTCCCTCCCCCTCCCTCCCCCCACTGAGCCAATAATTAGGAAGCTCTCCTAGCTGCTTTGCTAAAACCCTGACTTAGGGAGGGAAGGGTTCACTTGGCTCACACTTCTAGGTTACAGTCCCATCACTGACAGAATTGAGGCAGGAGGTCTGTGAAGGAGGAATGCTGCTTGCTGACTTGTTTGCCAGCAGAGGGATCTTTCACATGCTTAGCCAGCTCCCTCAGAAAACCCAGAACCACCTGGCCACACACAGGCCAGCCCACATCAATTATGTGGAGTTGGTGGATAGTGAAAACTAGGGCAGGAGCCAGGTGAGGCGCTGGGCTTTACAAAGGGTCTGAGGTTCTGTCGGCCCCACTCTCACTTTATTCTTCCCTGTCCTGCTGTTTAAGGGCTACTTTGAAGGCCACCAAGTTATTCCTTCAAGTTTATCTGACCCTCTGAATCCATGTGTTTCCCTCAGAGAACACACTCAAGATTTAAACCATGACACCATGCAACTTCTTGTCTGAATTGTTGCCAGGAACCCAACATACACAGCAAGTTTATATTTTTAATCCCAGCACTTTGGAGCAGATCAGGTGGGCCTCTGCGTTCGTGGCTACCCTGGTGTATATGAGTTCCAAGCCAGCTTCCACTGTCCACATTCATGAGCACGGGGATTCCTTCCTTTACCTTGACTTCTCCAAAATTAACTTGCCCATACTCAGAACTCCCAGCAGTAACTGTTTTCTATGTGTATGTTTGTATGCATTAATGCGCATGTAGGGGCTGGAGAACAACCTCAGCTGTCATTCCTTAGCTGCCATGCATCCTGTGGGTTTTTCGTGGGGTGGGGGTCTGAGGGGCCAAACGAATTAGCCGGCAAGCCCAGACATCTACCTGTCTCTGTCTAGTACTTGGATTAGAAGTGTACACCCTGGACCGGTGAGGCAGCTCGCCTGATGGAAGGCCTTGTGTCAAGCCTGACGACCTGAATTTGATTGCATGGGAACCACATGTTGGAGAGAACCAACCAAGCTGTCTTCTGGTCTCCATATACATAATTGTGGTGTACACACACATACGTATAAGGAATGTAAAGCACTTTTTAAAGAATCTAATTACCTGGTCACCAGGATTAAATAAGTGCAAAATTTAATATTTTCCTATTCTACAGTGAGTATTGTTTCTTCTGCCCCTCAGATATTAGTCAAAAACTAAATGGTGTAGAAATTTCTTACAGCCACTTTTATTCTATGTAAAATGTTACCTAACTTGGAAGGTCTTGAAATTTTCCACAAAATGTGACCTTAAAAAAAGGGTAGAATTAAAGTGAGGTAAATGTGAATGACAGAATCCATGTTGGCTTCTTATCTTTGCTGAACTACTGGATTTTCTTTACACAGTGAACATGACCTTGGATGTGGACACAGCCCAAAATTACCTCATCATCTCTGATGACCTGAGGAGTGTCTACCATACGACTCAGGAGCAAGACCGAAAGAAATGTGTAGAAAGATTCAATATCTCCCCTTGCGTCCTGGGCTCTCCTCTGTTCACTTCAGGACGCCATTACTGGGAGGTGGTGGTGGGAACCAGCAAAGAGTGGGATATAGGCATTTGCAAAGAGTCCATTAATCGACAAGAGGCGATTTATTTGTCAGAACAAAGTGGCTTCTGGACCGTGGGTGTGAGAGATGGCGAGGTCTATGCAGCCAGCACTGACCCTTTAACCCCGCTCCTCGTGAACCCTCGGCTGCACAGAGTGGGCATCTTCCTTGACATGCTGGAGAAGAGTGTTTCTTTCTGGGATCTTAGCGATGAGTCCCACATCTATACATTCTTCAAGCTTCCTGACACAGATGCATTTCGCCCATTCTTTGCACCAGCAAATACCTATCCAGATGGTGAAGAGAACGTGCTCAGTATCTGTCCTGTAACAAACCCCAGCATTTTCCGGCTTCCGGTTAACCCGAACGAGGAAAGTAACCCTTGAATATGAAATCTGCTATGGAAGTGCTGCGTACCCACAGCCACGGCTAAGAATTGAGTTTGGCACACATAGAGTACAAAAGCATTACAGAAATACATGGAGGGCCTCATGGATGCTAACCAGTTACAGGAAATGGCATTTTAAGTATTATCATGGTTGTTTTCTTTGGAATTTATGTTTAAATTTCTGTTCACATTCATATATTGTGACTTTTACTTAGATTGCTTTCCTTTTTAGTAGCTATAATAGTGTGTGGTACTGTGAAATAAATGATAATTTTACATATGACTGAGCAGGATGATGTTTTTGTTTTGTTTTGTTTTTTGTTTTTTGTGAAAATAGAATCTCTATCATAAGGTGCAACTACTCCCATCATGAACTAAGAAACTCCAACAAGCCATTTCTGATCTGGTGTACACACAGTATTACCTTTAGGATGTGTTTTAGAGCCTGGTTTTTAGTGTCCAGTATAGAAGGTGGCCTGACTAGTTAAGAGCAGTTTAAGGTCAGTCTGTACTGCCGCTCAGGAAGCAGGTTAGGGTACTCCCACCCCACCAGAAATATCCTGAACGCGGAGGAGTTTCCAATGTACCAAAATAAAAATGAAGCCCCTCTCCTAACACGTGTACAAAACCACTCACCAGTTATAAGAGTATCTTCAATAAAGAATCGGAGGCTTCGAGCCAGGCAGAGACAAGAATACCACTCTGCTGAGGTGGGCATATCTGGGGTGAAACCAGTTGCACCACCGGCACCTTGGCTAGTGTGCCTCTCAGAATGGGAAGAAGGGCGTGGAGAGAAAAGGACCCGGGACCCGAGCTCTGGCTGTGTGTGCGCTTTCATGTCAGGCCGGTTTGGATTCCTGGATCTGGGTGACATAAATGGTGACAAAACAAATACAGATGTAAGGGGCACCTTGTAAGCAGGTGACGAGAACTGTCCTCGTGCAAACCTCTCCTGTGCCTGCTGTTTATGCCGAGGCTCTGGCAGCTGTCAGGAGGCGTGCAGAGATGATCTGCCTCACTTTTGAAGATGAGGCTGTTCTGCTTTCTCGGTGGCAGGCATCCATGCAAGATTTGTAAGCAGTAGTAATTTAACAGAGCTCGTATAAAACAGAGGACGTGAAGCCAAATTTACAAGTTGGTTAAAAAGAGAAGAGACGAGAAGGCAGCTTCATACAAAGTTCTCCCTCCTGCGCCAAGTGATTTTTCTTTCTTTTTTTTTTTTTTTTTTGTTTTTTTTGTTTTTTTGTTTTGTGTTTTTGATTACAAATGTAATTCTGAGCAGAAAAACTGGGATTTGGGGGCAAGCCATCTTTGCATACGAAATATCCAGAGGACATTCACTCTTTTCTTTTTCTCTAGTGACACCTGCCAGAGGCGTTTGGTGTGACACCCAGTCTGGCACCAGCTGCAGCTGTCGGTTGCCATGGCAGGGATGCGGCTACATCCTCTGCTTCTTCCAGTTCATCCTGGCGTTCCTGGTGGACACAGCAGGGAGCCACTCCTGGGGAGGCAACTCTGTAGAAAGAGGATAAGGAGCCAAAGTGGGCCAGCAGGTTGATCCAGCGGGAATCTCTTTCCCAGAGAGAATCTCTGATAGAGCTAAAGAAAAGTAAATACTTCAATTCCAAATGGAAAACTCCAGTTCCAATACATGGGGTGTATTCATTCATCCAGTACATGTCGTAGAAACCGAACACCACTAACTGGTTAGACCCCATCCTCCTCCCCACGGCCACCGCCTAGTCCTCCAGAGAGAGATCGCTGCCAATCTCCCCTCCCCCGCGCCTCAGGCAGGGCTGGAGTCACCGCAGCGGTGGCAGCCACGAGAAGCCACTATCAGAAACCTGTATGAGGACCAGGCGCCTCCCCTCAGCCGCAGACACATGTGGGAAGGCCTTGATTTTCTAAATGACTAGGAAATAAGACCTATATATCAATAGTAAAGAAGAGAAATGTGTATATATGCTGTCCCGACAAGTTACTTTTAACATCACAAATTATCACACATACACATTGAATATTCACCAAGGGTAGATATATGTAGCTATTAAAATGCTAATTTTTGAGTTACCTGCACTCCTGAGGGCTGGAGAGAGATACCTCAGTGGATTATATGCTTGCCAGGCATAAGGACTTGAGTTAAATCCTCAGATGGAGGCAGGGGAGCCTAGAGAGAAGATAGGACTCAGTTCCGTTCCCAGCACCACATCAGGCAGCTCACTATTGCTGTAGCTCCAGCTCCAGGGAATCCAGTGCCCTCCTCTGGCCTCCATACATACTTGCACACATATGCACATGCTTTCACAGACACACCACATATACACGTAAAAATAAAATCAATCTTTTTTTGTTTATTTTATTTATATAAGTACGCTGTATCTTTCTTCAGACACACCAGAAGAGGGCATCAGATCCCATTACAGATGGTTGTGAGCCATCATGTGATTGCTGGGATTTGAACTCAGGACCTCTGGAAGAGCAGTCGGTGTTCTTAACCACTGAGCCATCTCTCCAGCCCTAAAATCAACCTTAAACATAGCAACTCAGCCTAAATAAATAACAGAGAGGTAAACATGTGCATGGTGAGAGCAAGCAAAACAGCCAAAAATGGTGACTGACTATAACCCTAACACTTGGAAGGATTGGCCAGGAGGACTATAAGCTCAAGACCAGCCTGTGTTTTGTGGTGAGTTCAAGGCCATTGTGGGCAACTTAGTGAGACCCTGTCTCAAAAGAAAAAAAAGGGTTGGAAATGTAGCTCAGTGAGAGAGCAGCTGCCTAGCAAGATGAAACCCTAAATTCAATCCTCAGTCCCAAACCAAAAAAACAAGAAAGAAAGAAAGAAAAAATGAGGGCAAAGCTGGATATGGTTCCATGACAGAGCATTTGCTCAGCATTGTGAGGTCCTAGGTTCAAATCCCAGCACTAGAAAAAGTTTTAGGTAAAGCTTAGTGATACTCGCCTATAATCCCAGAACTTGAGAGGTGGAGGCAGGAGAGTCAGAATTTTCAAGTCATCTTTGGCAGTATAGAGAAGTACATAGAGCCTAGGCTATGTAAAACCATGTTTCAAAAGCCAGAGGGGGCTGATCATGGTGAAACATGGGTGAAGTGGAAACGTAAGGGTTCTTTGGAAAGTCGGTTGGATGGTGTTTTGCTGGAGTAAACATGTAAAGGAACGTTTAGCTGAAGCAGACACAGGACAATGGATGTTCTGGTAAAGCAAGCACATGAAAGAACACGTGATGAAGGAGTCTTTGCTAACAACACACATGTATTGGTCCACCTTACATTGCACAGTTGAGCTCCATTTCTGTCGGGACTACTTAGAGAGAAACACACCAGAAAACTTCTGGTGGTTTGCTTTTTTTTCCTGCTTCCATGGACTCAGGCTGATTGGCACAGTGATGTCAGCTGACACAGGTGTACATGCTGAGACAGGTGTACATGCAGAGACAGGTTACATGCTGAGACAGGTGAACATGCTGAGACAGGTGAACATGCAGAGACAGGTGTACATGCAGAGACAGGTGTACATGCAGAGACAGGTGTACATGCAGAGACAGGTTACATGAAGAGACAGGTGTACATGCTGAGACAGGTGAACATGCTGAGACAGGTGTACATGCTGAGACAGACGAACATGCTGAGACAGGCGAACATGCTGAGACAGGTGTACATGCTGAGACAGGTGAACATGCTGAGACAGGTGTACATGCTGAGACAGGCGAACATGCTGAAACAGGTGTACATGCTGAGACAGGTGAACATGCTGAGACAGGCGAACATGCAGACAGGTGTACATGCTGAGACAGGCGAACATGCTGAAACAGGTGTACATGAAGAGACAGGTGTACATGCTGAGACAGGTGTACATGCTGAGACAGGTGAACATGCAGAGACAGGTGTACATGCTGAGACAGGCGAACATGCTGAGACAGGTGAACATGCTGAGACAGGTGTACATGCTGAGACAGGTGTACATGCTGAGACATGTGGAGAACACATGTCTGGAGGGTATAAATAGGACTGGATAGTCAGTAACAAGGACAGAGCTTGGCTGCTGGTATGGCTAGCTTGTGGATCTTGTGTCTTCCCGGAGAGAGCCACACCTAAGAATGTCTCCTGGTGTTCCTTCTGGTCCCTATTGTTGACTTGTGCTGAGGCTGAGGGCTGGCTGTCTCTGCTAAATAGTGCTACCACTGCTGATTCGTAACTCTAACAAATGGACAGCTGGTGTATCCGTGAAATGTTTGTGAGTGGATGGAGCTGCCTCTGCTGACCTGTGAACTGTGAGCTGATTTCCAGACAACACAGACACGAGTTGCTCCAAAGAACCTGTCTAAACAGGTCTACTTCCCCCATATCCTTTCTTTCCCACTACCTCTGGTGGGTGGTGGGTTAAAAGGGAGGTTAAAGTGTTTAAGAACCATCCTTAAAAATAGGTTTTGAAAAAATTAAAGTTACACATGAGTTTAATCCCAGAACTCAGGAGGCAGAGAGAAGTGAATTTCCATGAGTTTGAGGCCAGCCTGGTCTACAGAGTGAGTTCCTGGACAGCCAGGCCTGTATAGAGACCCTATCTCAGTAAAATAAAAGTCAGAGGGCCAATGATGTGGCTCGGCAGGTAAAGTTTCCAAGCCTGATAACCTCTGATTCCTACAGTCACAAGGTAGAAGAAAACCGATTCCTTCAAGGTGCCTTCTAAATTATACACACATGCTCACACACACACACACACACACACACACACACACAGAGAGAGAGAGAGAGAGAGAGAGAGAGACGGAGACAGACACACATTCACACACATCCAAAATAAATGATTTAACTTTTCACTTCATACCATCAAATTTCTACTCCCATAACTTCCTCCTGACTTTTCGTTTTGTTTTTGATAAGGGAAACCTGTCACAATGCACATATAGAGGTGAGAAAACAACCTTTGCGAGTCAGTTTTCTTCATCCACCATGTATTCCCAAATTGAATTCAGGCTGTCAGGCTTCACAGCAAGTGCGTTTCCACTGACTTGGGAGAGGGGCTAGTCTGAGCTGGAAGTGACCATGACTGTACACAAACCAATGGACAGTGAGGGTTACAATATCCGTTTGCTGTAACAAAGTCCACAGATTGGTGGCTTAGACAGCATAGGATATATTTTCTCACTATTGGGGGTTAAAAGTTCAAAGCCACATGTCAGGGTTGATTTCTCCATGTGTCTGAGCCCAGCCCTTCCTCCTTTTTTCTTCTCATATGTGTGTGCAAGCGCATGTGTGCATGCATAATTGTGAGTGTAAGTAGCATACAATGAGTTTATGAATTTTTTTATTTTTATTGCTGTGTGTGTGTGTGCACGTGCACACACACACACACACACACACACACACACACACACACGCAGGAGTCCAAAGGGCAGGAAAGGGGACTTAAAATCCCTGGAACTGGAGTTACACGGGTTTGTGAGCCACCCAACATGGGTGCTGGAAACTGAATTCCAGTATTCTGCACATGCCCCTAAACTGCTGGGTCGAGCTTCCTGTCCAATTTCTCTTAACTTTTAATGTGTATGCTTACACACTACTTACACACTGCACCCACTTATGTGCTACAATGAACATCTGGAGGTCAGCAGATGACTTGCAGAAGTAAGTTCTCTCCTTCTAAGTGGTGGAAGTGCTGCCTGCAGCAAGTGCTTTAACCCTCTAGGCCACATCTGGCCTTCATGACATTTTCATATATACGGTTGATTCCACAATCCTTACCCCAAACCCTCTTCTTTGTTCTTGTTGTTCCTTCTTCCCCAACAGTGTTCTGGTGTCCTTTAATGAGAGTATGTGACTTACAGAATTAAAGCATACTTAAACAGCCTCACGTCCTTAATCATCCTGACTCCAAATACAGCCATGTCCTGAGGCACTGCCTGCTTTGGGGGAAGACTCAATCCAGTCCACTGCAGTGTCTGCTCATACATGTCCTGAGAGGTTGCTCCACCTCGTGTGTCTATCAAGAGGAGACAGAGGGCCCTGGGGATGAGTATATGAGAGCAGAGCATGGACCAGAGTGGGCAAGACTGACCATGAGACTTTATTAAGTTCCTTTCTGAATATATTACTCAGAAAGACCTTACCCTGGGTCCCTGCAGTTCCCCCAAAAGCCCTGCCTGCACCAACCCCTGCACCATCATTAGCTCTTGCTCCTTCTGTTGCACAGAAGCAAATGTTCAATACAGTAACTGCTGTGGAATTAAGTTTCTCCAGATTCAGTATGAAACTCAGTAGTGCCAGGATTAGACTGGCTTGCTTCACCGTGCCACACTTGAAAACCTAGTATTCTAAGGAACTAACACCCTGAACAAGCGATGCTTCCTCTTAGTTGTGGGTCCTAGGTCTGACACTTCAGGTGTAAGTATGGAGCCTGGAGTAACTGCAGAAACTAGGAAATAAAGGGGGACCATGGAAGAGCAGAAGATGCAGGTGCAGGTCTCAGGACAGCTGGGATGACAGAGGGACACTGTGCCTCCCAGAACAACATATGCTATTGCTCTTGCCCTTGGTTACCTCCCAGGGTCTAATAGCACTTCTTGTTAAGGTTTAACTCTTGTAAAGAACTAGGTTCTTGTGGCAGTTTTGGTTTTGGAGATAAAGTCTATGTAGCCTTGGCTGTCCTGGAGCTCAGAGATCTTCCTGCCTCTGCCTCCTCAGCCTTTGAGATAAAGGGTGCACACAGCCATACCTGGCTCCTATAATGGCCATGGGGTCTTTAGTAAAGGTATTTCTTAGATATGAAGGAAAGGGGACAGCGCTTCCCATGCAGCTGCTCTCCCTTCTTGTCTTCCTCTGGCTTAACTGCTCCACTGGGTTCAGAGGACGTGGGACATTTTATTACCTCCATCTACTTCTCAGAGACATAGAGGGTGAGGGGCGGGGTTAGGGCTGGGGAGATCGCCTGACAACCTGAGTTTGATCCCCAAAACTCATGTAAAAAGTCTGATTCAGTGGGGCACATGTGTAAATCCAGGATCCCTACTGAGACGCAGACAGGTGAATCTCTCAGAAACCTGAGTACATGGCTCAGTGGCAAAAATAAGAGTTAACATAGCAATTTTTAAGTGGGAATCCTACAGGAAATGAGGGTCCCGAGGAAACAGGCCTTTGCAGGGGTGATGGTGGCCTGGAGCCTCAGCATAAGGAGCTACGCCAAGTGGTGGGTTCTGCAGTCATCTGGATTGCTAGATCTTTCTCTGTGGTGCAGTCACCAGAGACTTGTGCCCCAAATCTCTGTCTACAAGAACCTGTGGTTCCCACCCAAAAAAAAAGGAAAGAAAAAAGCAGAAGCATACCATTAGCAGGAAATGAGGGTTCCTGTTTTGTGCACTGAGATGGGGAGGGTCACCAGAGAGACTGTGTCAGGAATAGTTTTCAAATGAGAAGCTGCTTTGGCAGAGCAGGAGAGAACCCACACACCCCACCCGTGGTAGCACACTGCAAGGTAATGGAGGTGGTGGTTTACGTTCTACACCTTGAGAGAGGAACCGGCCTTTGCTTACCAAAAGCATCTAGGGATACTTCATTTCTGATCACCATCTCTTCGTAGGAGCCCTGGGAGTACAGATGCACACTTCTGTGCAAATCTTCTCTAAGTTCTAGATGTCTCAACGCAGTTCCTCACACTTCACATGGTAAGTGCTTCACTACTGAGCCTCAAAAGGGTCTTTTACATACCCATTCAGCTAGGCTGTTTGGCCAAGTAGCCAGGATGTGAACCCACCAACCTGCTGCCCTTACTGGCCAGATCAAAGACTGCACCTCGCTTTTTCAATTGGGTACTGGAGGCCGACCAGAATGCGTTGCACAGTACCACGCTGAACCTCATCTCCAGCCCCTAAACATACTGCCTAGAAATGAGGTGTCACTGAAGAGCCCTCACTGCTAGGGGAGCCGACGTTTGAGCTGAAACATCTTGTCATAGGGATGCTGAGCCTCAGGGGCTGGCTGGAATATTCTGGAATAAGATGAGGCACAACCCGTTTGGAGTTGTTTTGTACTCCGGACTGTAAGGAAGATGCAAAGGGAATACGCAGAGCTGTCACAGCTTCCAGGCCAGGCTGCTGTGGGCTTTCTTACTGTTTTGAAGAGCTGGTAGACAGAGCATCAAACTTCCCTCACCACCAGGCCAGGCATAACAATAAAATTCCACCAAACACACTTCCTTCAGAGCACAAGATTTGACCCAAGTGGTCACCCAACCATGAAGTCATTCACTCAGCCCACAAGATGAAGGACCCTCCTGCCTCACCACCCAACTCAACTGTCCTAGGAACTCCTTCCTCCCCTGAAGCAAGGGACTAGGAGAGGGGTTTCAGGAAGCTCCAAAGGACAACGGGAACACCTACCAACACACCCAGAGCACTCCTGGCCAGACTGCTCAGCCTATCGAACTAACCTGACCCTTGACTATGAGGTGACAGCCACTTCCCCCCAACACCGCAGGTCTATAGGAAGAAACAGATGGGAGCAGTGTGCTCCCTGTTCAGTGCCACTGGCCACTGACGGCAAGTGACAGTCCCCAACCAAGTGGAACTCATCTCACACCTTCTGCTCTACACCCTCTATGGGTGCTGCCCCAGAGTCACCTCTAAAACTCTCTCAATGCCCTTGACTGCAATCTCCCAGGCACGCCTTCTGTATTTGTGGAAGATATCTTTAACTGGCCTGGGTGCTGCTTGTGGGCTTCAATATAGTAACAAGGGTAAAGGTGTCATCAAGAGAAGTGAGAGTTAAGTATCACATCTGTGCTGGTCTGACTCCCACCCAGTCTTCAATCAATGCAACTGTTGCCAAGAAAATGAAGCTAGCAGTCAGGATCTGACCTGGGGAGTAATGGAAGGCCCCCACCTAGAAGAAAAGCCCAGGAAGCATGAACTTTTGGCAAATGCCCATCTGTATATGCAAGCTGCCAGGAGCAGACCACCTACCCACCCAGGCTACCTGAGGAGTCACTGGCATAGTTATCACGTGATAAAAACACACAGCAGAGGCCAACAAGGCTGCCAGTGCATGACAGGATCTCAGGGATGCCAGGACATGGTCAGGCCACAGCCCAGGTTCTTCCCATCCTCACCCAACTCAGCCCAGCTCCAGGAACTGAACTGGGGAATTCAATGCTTCAGAAAGGCTTGTTCCCAGTTGATGTCAGGAAGTGACTCTAACTGAACCCCAAGTCTGCCCTGGAAGAGGGACTTGTCAGGAACACGTGAACCGTGGATGGGAATCTGGGGGAGCCACACCCATGAGAATTGCCATTTATTCCCGAAGTTGCCAAAATCATCACCAAGGATTCACCAGGGGTGCCAAGGGAACAAGGAGGCTCAAACACTGATTGGGGGTTGTCAGGAGTTTAGAGGGAGGTGGAATGGGTGGGGGAACCCCAGCTGTCCCTCCCCCATCTAATGCCACAGAAAAGGGTCCTCCTCTGGCCAGCTCCCCTCCCTATCCCCATGTCCAGTTTTTCTCAAGGGGAGGTGGGTTGGGGACTTGGGAAGAGGGTGTAGTGTGAGTGGGCCCCAGGAGGGGGAAGGGCACTGGGGGGGGAGCGCCCCTCCGTTTCACATGCACTCACAACACTGATTTCCCAGGGAGCAGAAATTGGGGAAGCCAGCTGAACCAGGCCTCCCTCCTACCCTGGATTATAGGAGGAAGGGGTTAGTGTTGGGGGCTGGGGGACCCGGGGGCATCATGGGGGGCAGGCCAGGGCCTCCACCAAGAGGAGAGATGTAGGTGGGTGGCGCTCCAGGAACTGGGGGCACAGGACTGAGACGGAGCTGATTCAGGGTGAGCGTTGCAGGGGGTGCTGGCTGGAAAGGATTGGTGACAGAGGGGCCAGTGGCTGGAGCTCCTGCAAAGAGAAAAAGCAGTCAGCAAGTGCTTGTCTGCCCAGTGTCCATGTCTGGGATACACACCCAGGTGGAGAGAAACATGCCTGCTCCATGAGACTTCTACTCAGCAGGGACCGCAGAAGAAAGCAGAGACACAGGAACCCACACTCACCGCTTGGAAGGAATGGGTTAGAAGCCTTGGCTCCTGGCGGTGTGGGGCCTGGTCGGCTCACCAGCGAGTCCAGGTCCACGAGGGCTGCATTAGGGCCGAGGAATGACTCCGGAGTCTTCCGTGTTGGGGGGGTAGGGGTTGGGGTTGCAGCAGGTGGGGGGCTCCCCACAGACTCAGCCAGAGATCCCCCAACCCCACTCATGTCGAATGTCCCAGGGCTGTGAGCAGGCACCTCTCCTGCGAGCAACTCTAATTCACCTGGAAAAGGCCACGACAGTGTTCAGATGGACGGGCAGGCCCACCCGAGTAGGAGGGAAGTAGGAGAGGCAGGGTGAGGTCTCAGGAAGGGGCAGGCTAAACTGAGCCTGGACTAAAAACTGTAAGGATCTTATTGTGGTGAAGAATTACAGAGGGAAAGACAGAATCAACGTGTCAGGATAACCCACAATGACAGTTCCAGGAAGTACAGTGTCTGAGGGCAGGACAGGGCTGCCTATGGGACACTCTGAATATGAAATTTTATAGTGCATAAGTCAGGCAGACACCCATAACCCTGGGATAATGCATGGCATCTAAGGGCTGAAGGATAAACTTTTCCCTCTAGAAACTAACCAATGGAGACATCTCTACACTACAACTAACACTTTCTTGGGATCTTGCTCATTGAATCAGGAAAATAAAGCAAAGTCGAGGGGTGCAAACATATAATCCCAGCATTTGGAGAACTTAGATAAGAGCATCATTCATGTAAGGCCAGCTGAGCTATAGAATATAGCAAGATCCTGTCCCCAAAACAAAACAAAAAATCAAACAAACAAAAAAAATGGAAAAAGCTGGGGCTGTAGCTCACTGGTAAGGACCAGTTGGGGTTTAATCCAGTGTAACAAGAAAAGATATGGCGGAGTATGGGGGATGCATCTATACTTCCAGACACTAGAACATCACAGAAGGATGACAACCTAAAGGACAGCCTGGACAACCTAGCTATGCCTCATCTCAAAAGAAGAAGTAACCAGAGGTAAGCAGGCCTGTGTGTGGCTTTGGGTAAGGTACTGACAAGGAGACACAGGCCCACACTTGTAGACCCACAGTATACGCTCAAGGCAAGTACTAGTCTGTTCCAGGGCCTCAGAGACAGATGATAAAACAAAAGACCCACCACACCCACCCTAAGAGGGTGCCCAAATTTTTTCCAATTCCTATCCCTACTCAATAAATGATCCAAAAGCAGAAAGAGGTCAGACAGGAACATGTGGATAGGACAGCCATAGTTACTCATCTCTGACTCACTCTATCATGCGCATTCTACACCCTCAAGTATAGCAGACACCACCTGAAACAAGGCAGAGACAGAAGCAACGGGGGTTGGAGCTCCTGGGGAGTGGGGGGGGCTCACCTGTGCTGCTCCCAGACGTTGGCAGGGCAGTGCGGAGTCGGTCGAAGTCTGAGAACTCATCAGGCTCTGTGTCAAAGCCCCCAGCTGCTGCGGGCACCAGGATGTGGAGCTCAGCAGCTGCCTAGAGACTCTACCTCAGCCTCCTCCACCCTCAGGACCCACATAAACTCAACACTCACATCGGGACTGCCACCCTAGCCCAGCACAGGACAGCCCAGTACCTGCAGTGCCGTTGCTGCTGGGCTTTGCAGGTGAACCTCCCCAAGGGTCTGAGAAAGCCGGGGCAGGTGCCCAGGGATCAGAAGATGGTGGTCCACTGACAGGGGCCCCACCTCCGTGAGGAAAGAGATATATGAATTAGTAGCCTGACCTGCTTAGATAGCTGCTGCC
This sequence comes from Micromys minutus, assembly GCF_963924665.1. Taxonomy (NCBI): domain Eukaryota; kingdom Metazoa; phylum Chordata; class Mammalia; order Rodentia; family Muridae; genus Micromys; species Micromys minutus. Next base: position 31,515,193 of record NC_137965.1, read on the forward strand.
TCTCAATCCACTCTCAGGCCCTTCTACCTACAAACATGTTAGCATTACTTAGCCAGTCAAGGAGAAGCCCACCCATATCTGCTCTCAAAAGCACCCTTAACTTTCCCATTGCTTACCCCTCCTCTGCCTTGGCCATCTCATGACCCCCTACTCTGCCCAAGGCCTTCGAGAGATGGCTAGCCCCAGGGGCTTCAAAGAAGCATATGGCGGTACTCACCATCAGAGCTGCCCCATGGGTCAGGTGTGGGCCCCTCTCCAGCTGCAGGGGCTGGGGTCCCACCCCAAGGGTCAACAGAGGGCCCTGTAGGGGCTGCAGGCCTCCAGGGATCCCCAGAGGCTGGTGTGGGGGCTGCACCACCCCATGGATCAGCAGCTGGAGGGACAGCAGGTCCCCCCCAAGGGTCTGAGGCAGCAACAGCCACAGGAACAGCAGTAGGCACAGATGCCGGGCCCCCCCAAGGGTCTGAAGCCTGTGGTGGGGCTGGGGTTGTGAAGACGTCAGCAAGATCCATAAGAGATGACTGTAGGAAAGACAAGAAAAGGGATATGAGGCAAGAATTAGAGAGAAGAGTCATGACGCCACCCACGGGTGGCTGTACCTCCTCTCCTCAACCCCGTTCTGCCTACCATCAATCCTCCCAATTTCCCTAGTCAGCCACTCCCCACCTAGGTCTTCCTCCAGAAGGCCCCGGCCCTTGTCTGTTCCCTGCACACCAAGGCCTGGGTCCTGAGTGAAGACAGAGGTGAAGCCCTCCTCCCTGCGGCCAGCCAAACTGTAAAGAAAGCCTTCCCTCACCCACGGTGTGCTCTGGCTGGATTTTAAGCTGACCTAGCCCAACCCTCACCACAGCCTTCCCTGGGCTCCCTGCAGTGCTGCCTGCCGACAGCTGCATGTCCATGTGCAGACCCTTGAGCAATGCCCTGGTGTTCCGAAGCAGGCACATATAAGCAGCCAACTAAAACTTTCATCTGACAGTGGCAATAACCCACACACGCATGCATGCACACACACACACACACACACACACACACACACACACACACACTCCCATTGGCATCCACGAGGCAAAGGACAGCCAGGTCTTCCCCAGGTGGCCACACTTACACTCAGAGGAAGAAACAAGCAAGTCTCCCACAGCCATATGTAGGACCTCCCAGGCCTAAGCACATACTGCTGCCTATCGAGAGAGCCACGGTGGGGCCGGGGCTAGAGGTGGGATTGCCTTGCCTAGGATTCACAAAGCCCTGGGTTCAATCCCCAGCCATTTGTAAAATCATGCATGGTAGCACATGCATAAAAATCCGAGCACTCAGGAGGTGGAAAAGGACCAGAAGTGTAAGGTCACCCCAGTTACACAGAACTGAAAGGCCAGACTGGGCTACATGAGACCCTGACCTCAAAAAAGGAAGGAAGGACCCCAGAGACACTTTAATACACAACAAAGATATATGCACCACAATGTTCATAGCGGCTCTATTTATAATAGTCAGAAGCTGGAAGGAACCCAGATGTCCTTCAGAAGATGAATGGATACAAAAATTGTGGTACATATACACAATGGAATACTACTCTGCCACCAGAAACAATGACTTAACCAAATGCTTAAGAAAATGGCTGCATCTACAGAATATCATCTTGAGTGAGATAACCCAGTCACAAAAGAACAGACATAATATGCAGTCACTGATAGTGGGATGCTAACCCCAGAGGCTTGCACTCCCCCAGAAACAACTCACAGACTGTATGAAGTCCAAGAAATAAAGAAAACAAAACAAAAAAAATATTTACAAAACAAGAAAACTTTAACTATTTCCATGTTACATTTTGTTTTGCATGTACTTTATGCTCATTGTAACTATTAAGTTTTCAATGCATACTGTCAAACCTTGAAAAAAATTAAGTACTGACTAAAAAACATATTCATACAATTTTATGTAAAAATTATGTTAAAATCTGAAAAAAAGTACTGACAAAAATGTATAATTTTAAGCAAAATATGTTTAAAATCTGTACATTTATCTTTGTTTTGTAAAATAAAGTTGTTTTTAAAAAAAAAGGAAGGAAGGAAGGAAGGAAGGAAGGAAGGAAGGAAGGAAGGAAGAAGTTTGACAGAAAGAAGCTTGCTCCTCATGATCTCAGTCTGGAAGCAGGTTAGGCTCAGGGTAAGCAGAGTTATGAAGGCACTGAGTCAGGGAGCAGCTGCAGGGATGATCCTGCGATCCTGCTGCTGCTACAGACTCAGGCCCCAGTGTAGCCAGCCAGGGTCCTGACAAAAATATCTGAAAGACTGCCTGTCCTAAGCCTGTCTACACACTGACCATGAGAAAACAGTATGTGTGCCAGGAATCTGGCAGGGTCAGCAAGGTCAACTGTGGGCACAGGAGTGGCAGACTAACTGTTCTCTGCCTTGGTCAGGGAAGGCTCAGGCACCACCAACCCTTAGTGTCCAGCAGAGACAGGATCTTTGGAAGGCATCTGGCAAAACAGCCTCAGACAAGCCCCAAGCCCTGTTGCAGGTGGTCTGGCGTGGCAGGAGCTGGTGGTCCAGAGGTCGGAACACACAGGCACTCACCTCCTCCTTCCCCCCAGTCTCCCTCTTGCTCTCCTCTATTGCCATCTGCAGCCTCAGGTCATCCCCACGACGGATCCGTTCTTCCTATGGACAGCAGAGGCAGCCAGACAGGTAGCATTCAGACACTGGCTACAGGAGGGCAGCTGGCCCAGCCCAAAAGTCCCCATTCCAACCACCCTCTCTCCCACTCTAAAAACAAAAGTAAATTTAAAAAAATAAAAAATGGAATGTGGACAATGTATGGAATGGGAATGGGATACCTGGGTCAAAGGTGGGGCGGGAGGAGCGGAGCCTGGTGTGGTCTAGAGGGAAGGGACTGTGTGCAGGGTGCTATGAGAGGGATGACTGAATCTGGCTGTGAAAACAGCTTAGGGAGCAGTGGGACTGAGGAAGAGGAGGCCCACTATAGCTGTAGCACCTCTACCCAGTGTCCTGGGTTTCCACCCTGCCTTCTGTTTGGACCAAGGTTTCTACAGCTAAAGATGCTGAACTGAGGGCTGACTGTGAATACACCTGTACTCAGGGGACTCAGTCCAGGAAGGGGCGAGGAGTAAGGACCCACGGACCTGGGCACAGTGTGAGAAAAGCCCTAGCAAGGGAGGGAGGCCACTCTGACCTTATCGTGCTCCTCTCGGCTCAAACTAAGGGCCAGCTGGAGCTGGACGTCATCCTCGGGGCCGCAGGACGGGGGCTGGCGGAAAGAAAGTATGAGGGGCAGGGCAGGGGAAGCCAGAGCCAGAGTAACAGGCAGAGGGCCAGGCTGAGCAAGATCATGGAAGAAGGAGACACTGGGTCTCCCAAATCACTAAAGATGGGCAGAGAAAGAAAGAAGCTCTGTGCCTGACTATCAAAGCACAGGGCAACTTCCCAGGAGGACAAAGCTAAAGATTGAGGAAGCACCAGAACAGAGAGAGACAGCAGGAGCAGGGGCGGGGCAGGGGCGGGGCAGGTGGAGAGAGGCGAGTGAGGCATGAGGACAGGATGGCAGAACACAAGCCGGCCCCTCTCCCTCCACAGTGCCCGTACCTACCTGGTCAGCCTCCTCCTTGCTCATAGCCAGGGCCAGCTGGAGCTGCAACTCCTCCTCCCCGCTGCTCTGTGGCCATGCCTGCTCTGCCTCAGGAGGTGGTCCAGAGCCCACAGCTGCTGAGGAGGCTGGAAACAGGAAGACATTAAGGCAAAGATCGACCAGAGACCAAAAGATGGGAACCCACAACCAAATGTAGGCTGCAGCTCAAACCCAAGCACAGCTCCCCTCCCCTAGCCCCATCCCCAAATGGCCCCTGAGGGCCAAACTGGGAGAAAAGGTTATGGAGCCAGAGTCCAGGGAGAGGCAAAGGCCAGCCCCACCCTCAGAATGGCAAACAGCTGATAAGGGAAGAGCAAGGTGGTGAAGGACCACAGGATCCAGGCCTCTAGAGGAATCCTCCCTGGTTTCCCAGGCTAGGAGAGCTCCCAATAGAGCAGTAGGGCCTCCATTTCCAGGCAGAATTGCAGCCCTGCCAGGAACAGCTGGAACTTAAGAGAGAAGGCAGTATATGTCCAGACCGTGGAGGGGAACAAGAGCCTTTGGCGTCAGAAGGGCACGGAGACAGGAGGGAAGGGTCACATTAAGGTCAAGAGCCTGGCTCCAAGGCCAGCAGACAATGGGAGAGGTTAATGCGTGCTCCCAGGAGGACCAAGAGACCCCAGTTTCTACAGCCTGCATCTTCTCATCAGCTCCTTCAGTCCTGGCACCATGCCCTGGCATTGTCTGTAGGCTCCATGGTGGCTCCTGACTCCCTGACAAAGGGCAGGTCTCTAACCGCTGCTCCAGCAGTGGTCCAGAGATCCACACACTACTGCAATCAACATTTTCATGAGAGAGGTGCTGGTAACCCATTCCCCTGCCAAACCTATACCTTAGGTTTGTGCAAACACCTGAAGGCTCCCACCCAGGATGCACACGGTAACACTGAAGCCCCCACTTCAAACTGCATAAGGAAATGGGCAGCAAGTAACAACACAAGAACTTCCCAAACCAACCACCCAGCTTAAGGCTCTCTGTGACTTCAAGCCCTTTACAGCCCTCCAGCTCCTGTAGAAACCTTCCTCTCTCTCTCCAAGCAGTTTGCTCTGGGACATGGGTCAGGATGGCCAAAGCTGGCACTTTAAATGGTTGAGAAAGAAAAGGAAAGAACATGTCAAGACATAAAAATAATCGTTAAGAAATTCCAATTGAAGCCAAGGAGTGGTGGTGCACACCTTTAATCCCAGCACTCAGAAGGCAGAGACAGGTGGATGTCTGAGTTTGAGTCCAGCCTGGTCTATAGAGTGAGTTCCAGGACAGTTAGGGCTACACAAGAGAAACCCTGTGTCGAAAAGCAAAAAACAAGCAACAACAACAACAACAAAAAAAATCAATTCTAGTTTCAGAGTCCATGATGGGAATGTGGGAAGCATGTGACCCTGCTCATGTGTGTGGACCAGGTGATGTATGTGCCTCAGACTCCTGGGTTAGGAGGCACTCAAGTGTCTGGCCTCTCTGGAATTTGGCCATGTGTAACAACTAAGAAACCCTCCTCACAGAAACTAGGAAGATGGCCTAGTGGTTTAACACACTTGCTGCCCAGGCATGAGGAGCAGCGTTCAGATCCCCAGGACACACCTAAATACTAGGTAGTCTTAACAGGTCACTAAGAATTTCAGCCTAGGGAGACAGAGACAGGGGCTAACATACTGGTGAGCTCAGGGTTTGACGAAGACCCGTGCATCACAAAGAACAGTGTGCAAAGCAATCAACTCTGGCCCTGCACACACGGCTGCACAGCCATTTGTTCACATGGGCACCCCATACACACATATGCAAGCATACCACACACCCCATACACACATATGCAAGCATACCACACACCCCATACACACATATGCAAGCATACCACACACCCCATACACACATATGCAAGCATACCACACACCCCATACACACATATGCATGCATACCACATACCTTCCATGAAGTCACCAGGCATGTTCCTTCTTCGGCCCAGCCCAATCTGTGTCAGAGCTTCCGCTCTTCCCTGGTGTCACTCCTGGGCCTCCCCAGGTTCCTCCCTCTGCTGCGCTCCCTGCTTTAAGCTCCACCTGAGTACGTCCCACAGTGTCCTCACATCTCTGACCCAAACATGGTGCATCAGACAGAAGCCCTTCAGTTAGAACCAAGGTCACAGACTTTTGGTTCCATCTGCCTTGGAAGGAAGGTCCAACCCAGCTCACCCCAAGGACAACAGTGTCCCCCCATCCCCACGACCGCCTGCAAACTCAGTGTTCACAACTGCCGTCCTACAGACTCCCTACCTGACACTGCTCCTGCTCAGCATGAGGAAAAATGAAACCCCATATAATCCAGGACCCACACCTACCACTCGACATGACACTAGACAGCGCACAGCCTTACAACATGGAACACGCTCTCCCCTTATCACTTTCATTTCTTTTTAAATGCTCATCAACACCTACAAAACTTGAATTCACTACTTACAACACCATTCTAAGACCTCAAAAAGTAGACTCACAGGCTGTCCTGTCAGCCACAGTGTGGGCCTCCGCTGGGACGTCATACTACCCTTTATCTAGAAGGACAACCTACAGAAGGCCAGACTAGCAGCTCCATCAGGAGTGAGCACACACACGTCCTCACCAGTGGCTGAACTAACCCTGAACCTGGGAAATTCCGAACCTCAAGCCATCTAACAAGCTGTGGGCACACCTGCCTGGACAGTCCAAAAACCAAAACAGGAGTCAGGGACTCTTCTCGCTGACTGCCCTCAGGGTCTGGACACACTTGGGCCCAAAGGAGGCGTCCGGCAAAAGTTCAGGCAAAGCAAAATGAGGTTTCTAGAGTCTAAGGCCATGCATCACACAAGGTAAGGGAGAAGGGTGGGTCAGCTGGAATGGGCCCACAGTTACAAACAAGGACACATCCTAGCTATCTGGGACTTCTAGGACTGGGAGAGAAACCTCACCCGTGGCAGTCTGTGCCAGTTTCTCCTTGGTCTTGAGCGCGTGGGCGCGCTCCTCCCGAAGCCGATCCTCATCACGCAGCAAAGCCACCAGCTGTTTGGCCTTCTCCCGCACATTCACACCCTGGTCCTTGCCATCACGGTCCACATATTGGAAGTCCTTCAGCGTCTGCACAGCATACATGTTCTCTTTGCACTGTTGTGATACACGCTCAGAGCCAGTCTTGATGAGGTACTCCATCAACGTCATGGCCTGCGAAGTGCAGGTACACCAGTCACTGACACTGAACCCCACTGGAAGAGAGACTAGAGGCTGAGGAAGCATCTGGGCCCTGGGGCAGCTGCCCACATTCAAGTCTTACAAGCCACTGCCTGTCCACCCAGTAGAGTGTGGAATGGACCTAAAAAGGAGAAAAGTGGGGGCACAGGCTACCATGAGCCACACTGTGCTTGGCGAGAGGCCGGGACAAAGGTCACACAATGTGTGCTCCCGTGGATTTGGAACATCCAGGAGAGACCAATTCAGACAGAGGAGACTGTGGGTTGCCAGAGGATATGTGTAAGTAGGAAATATCCAGTAGGGTCAAAGAAAAGTTCATCCACCAGCTAGAGGTGTGGCTACCAGCACCAAATATACCAGATGCCAGTGAACTGCTCACCCCCAAAATATGACTGCTATGCATGGGTTCTATGAAGATTAGTGACAATTGACACAGAAGAGAAGTCGGCAACCACCAGAGTAGCCAATTGGGGCTTCATGTAGGATCACAAAACAGGCCCCACATCCCTAAGGCAAAATCTAAAGCAAGAGAGCCAAATTAAAGTGCAGGAAGTCTTAAGGATGAAGAGATGGCCTGATGCTAAAGGAATGAGATGTTACAAAAACCTTCTAGGCTCAGGGTCTCCCAAGAAGGATAAGCACCCAAGCCAAGCCAATCACCACAACATCAGGAATGACAGATCAGAACAAACACACTACGGCTCAGTGGTGTCCGTTGGTAATCTCTATTTTGTAATATGCAATATTTTGTAATATGCAAACAAATTCCATTTTCAGCAAGATGAAATCAAAGGACTTAAGGAAAACAAAATAGTAATTATAAACCCAGGGGCCAGAGACATGGCTCTGGTTAAAAGTACTTGTTGCTCTTGCAGACGACCCCAGTTCCATTCCTAGCACCCACAAGGTGAGTCTCAACCATATTTATTCTAGTTCCAGGGGTCTAACACCCCTCTTCTAACCTCTTCAGGCACTAGGCACATAAGCAAGCAATTCACACACATAAATACAGGCAAGCAAACATACACATAAAGTAAAATTAAATAAATCTGAAACAAATAACGAAACCAAGGAAAGATCTAAGTCAAGGCCTGTTTCTAGGGTGTTGTCATGGTCATAGTCATGATCCCTGTAAGAATCTGAAAAAGGCTTAGTCACTATCCAAGGAGAAAAGACACCTTAGATTTATGCAATAATTCCATGGGGCCACTCCCCACCTCCCAAACTTAAAACTTCCGGGGCGTAAAATGGAATGAGAAGAAATGTGACAGAGGCAGGAGCCAGGGGAGCTAAGCACTATCTTCACAGCAAAACTTGCTATAAAATATTACTGTATCCCATTAAAGTTCTGTAATGGGGATAGAACAGGACAGAGACACAGTACTTCAGCCTCAACCTGAGAACTAGGATCACAGATATACGCCACCACCCTCCTTTGGAAAAGCTTTCTGACAACTATTTACATCTGACTAGCTGGCCCTGGCAGTGTTTACTCTCAGAGGAAAAATATTTCTCTGCATGGCTACATCCCAAGGGGAAAGGCAGAGAGGCAGGCTGGAGGCACTTATGTTTTGGAATCCAGAATCTTCCAGATGGAAACCAGGAAGACATTGCACAGGGACACACCTGAGAATCCAATCAGAAGGGAGCTCTGCCAACAGCCATGCAACACGGGACAGGAGCATAGTATATAAATTACTTCACCTTAGCGAACATCGTACTTTGTGCCGGATGGTTATGAGACACATTCATCCTTTAGCTCTCTGGACTTTGGAACGGCAGCTAAGACTGTGAAGCAGGAAACTGCTCAAACACCCAGCACAGTGCCATGCACACAAAAACTGTTACAGATGCACTGGGGCTACCCCACAATGAAGAGTGTCAGAGGATCAACAACACAGAGAAGCAGAGACCATTGCCCCAGGCCTAGTAAGCAAAGCAAGAGACCCCAACAAGCACACAGACATTCACAGTGCCCCGGGGAAAGGGATGATGAGGAAGCCTCCTAGGAAACAAAACACGTTTCCTCCGTGTCCCTCTAGGAAGAGTCTTCAGAAGTGTAAACAACCCCACAGACTCTTCAGGTTAGATACTCATGCTTTGGTTGCTCCCTACACCTCAATGAAAAGCTTGGGCTGTTTGTTTGTTTGTTTAATGCAGACAACTGAATGATCCCAAATAGTTAAGCCATGGAGCTTGTGAAGTTTTAAATCAATTCCGTGAAGGAAGTACTCCTACATTACAATGAACATTTAAAACGAGGTTAGCATGTTTCTCTATTTCTGGAGAGAAATATCTCCATTTTCACACTGCACAGTCTCTGACCAACTACTCCAGAGTGGTGGCTTCAGGGGCCAGGCTGTGTTCCAATAAAACTTTACTTACAAAGCAGGTAGTGCACAGGATTGACCCAGAGCCTGCCCTCAGCTGACTTCTAACTAACATAAAATAAAGATGGGGATGCAACTGAGACCTGGATCCTCCAAGAGCAAAGTCAAAGTGGCGGATTACAGGTGTCCACTCCCAGAATGCCAGGCTGACTAGACCCACAAAGTGTCACCAGGCAGGGAGGCACAAGCAGGAGCCTCAGCACAACATGAGAAGCCGTCAGAGCAAGCAGGACCTCGACAAAGCCACAGGGTTAAGTACTTGCAAGCACTCAAAGCCATGCCCAACATCCCAGGAGCGCCGCCAAGGGGGCCACACAGTCAGAACTGGGCGCAAAGCTGCTCTACGGACTGCAGAATAACTATAAAAAGGACCCTTTTGTCAGCACTCAGAAGATTGTGCCTAGAAAGGGGAGATTTGGCTTATTTCGGTAAATCTATCTTTAAAGAATCCCTTTAAAAAAGAAAACAGCATAAAAAAATCATCCCAAACCATCAGCCTCTACAAGTACAACTACTGCCAGAGAGCTGTCTAAAGTCTGGACCGCCAGTAAGACTGGAGGCAGAACTGAACCTGGGAGTCAAGATTCCCACTCCCTCAGGAGGCAGCAGCCTGACTCCCCTGGCCACAGAAGCCCATTCACATGGCTTGCACTCTCCTGCCCTATACATCTCTAGCCACTAGAACAGCTTTCTTCAGAACCCCCCAGCCCAATCTAAGGTCACCAGAGTCTTCTAGGCTCCTGGCAGCACAATCTCAGACACTGAACATGAGGGGTCTCATTCCAGGGCCACTCTAGACTGGCCTCCCTTTACACCCATCCCCGTTCAAGCCCTACAGCTCTAGCCCTCAGTGAGGGTTTGCTTAGCACTGGACTGAGGTTTGAGACCCCTATGGAAGAGTTAGCGAAAGGATTGAAGGAGCTTAAGGGGATGGCAATCCCATAGGAAGACCAACAGTGTCAACAAACCTGAACCCCTGGGAGCTCCCAGAGACTAAACCACTACCCAAAGAGCACACATGGCTGTCCAAGCTCCCAGCACATAAGTCGCAGAGGACTGCCTTGTCTGGCCTCAGCAGGAGAACATACCCTTAGACTCGATGCCCCAGGGAGGGGGGACGCTGGAAAGCACCCTCACAGAGGTGAAGGGGAAGGAAAGAGGGATGGGGTGGGGGCAATATTTTTAATGTAAATAAGTGGTTAATTAAAAAAAAAAGTCTTGTTTGTGCTAAGTCCAGTAAGGAACTGAACCAACGATTACAGGTAAATCAGGACCAATCTTGGTGTGCTGTGATGGGCAAGAAACAGTCCTCGGTTCTCTGCTTCAATGAGTACATGTTACTATGCCTCCTCATCTTGAAGCAAAGGAAGCGAGCCTACTCTGACAAGAAGTCTCTCAGATAGTTCAGGGCAGTACAGACTTTAAACTGGAGCCATGAAAGCAGAGCAGCCCCTACTCCCCAACCCCCAAAGCAGAGAAGTCAGGTACTAACACCATCTAAGGCAGTCAGACGAGACTCATCCCACAGAATGTGGTCCAGCAACCAGCCTAAGTCGCCACAATCAACACTGCAACTCAGCCAGCTGACCCCAGCCCATGCCCTTAGCTCCTTCACCATAACATAACACTAGAACCAAGGTCCGGGAGGCACCAGCAGTACCGCAACTCCCCAACAGCATTGGCCAAACCTGAAGCCAACTTGTTCAGTTGTGACCTCTGACCCAGCAACTCCAGCACCAGAAAAAAAGCAAGCACATCAGGATATTAACAGCATCAGTTTTGCTTAAAAAAACAAAATACTGCTATGGCCTAGAAGTGTAGGCCTGTAACTCCAGCTGCTTGGGGGACCGAGGAAGCCCACAAATTCAAGGCCTACTCAGAATACACAGCAAGTGAGAGACGAGCCATGACAATTCAGCAAAACTTTATCTCAAAACAACAGGTGAAAAATGCAATGTTGAGCATGTAAATGATAAAGTACTGTCTGTGTATGTGAAAGCCCTAGATTTACAACCCAGTATCACAAACATCAACACCATATAACAGTCTCCAAGCCCCCAAAATCCTTCTGAGCTCCACTGTTCTCACCCTGGTACATTCAACACTTGACAGGCAGCAAACACTGTTACCTGTCCCCAAGGATGTGTATACCTTTCATACCAGGTCAAAAAAACACCAGCGAGGCTGACATCCCCATAACCATACAGAGAAGGCCTCTCAAGGCTGTACCAACACGCCCACAGCCCAGGGCCATCTCTGGATGGGAAGTCCACACCTCAGAGCACAGACAAAGACAGCCTACAGAAGCTGGGAACTGATGCAAAAACAAAAAGCAAGCAGAAAACCCAGAACAAAAAACAGGAACAACAAAAAAACTAGATAAATGAACAACTATGCAAGTCTGGGCACTGACACAATCCCAGAACCCAGAAGACTTTACTACAAATTTTAGGCTAGCCTGAGCTCCACAGAAAGACCAAATGGCACTGTAGTACACCGTTTTCACTGTTCTAGCTGCTGTCAGCAACCCAGAAGACTTGAAAGATACAGGAAGATGTCACCGGGTCATTCACAAAGACCGCACAATTTTACAGAAGATACTTGACCATCACGACTCTGGTCAAGTGGAAAACTAGGAACCAATGTCCCAGGGATGTTAAATCTGTGGCCAAGAGATTTAACCTAAAAGAACAGTCTTCAACTACTCCCCTCTTGAGAAGAGGGGAGTGATAGCTAAGGCAAGGCACTCCAGCGGTGCCTGTTCTACGGCCCCGAGGGACCACACCCGGGTGCTGACCTTGTAGACATGCCTCCAGTTCTTGCCGTGGTCATTGAGTCGCTTCCAGATCATGCTCATGATCTCCGAGAAGGCCACAACATTGTAGGTGAGGTCAGCGATCTCTGACATGAGGGAGCTGGATGGGCCCCAGGGATCATTGCTTGTGGCCTCCCGAACCTTGATCTCAGCCTCTGAGTAGTTGTGAACGATATTCTTCATCTGGCGCCGAAGCGACGAGGTCGACATGGTGCCCAGTAGTGGTGTCAAGGGGCACTAGCCCCGAGGCATGAAGAGCTGATTCGACTCACAAAAGGAGACCGCAATGGATGCTGGTAGATCACCACATCTGGGGGGCAGGGGTGGAGAGAAGCTTTGGAAAAAACACAAAGGAGATGTGGAGCCAACCAGCACCCAGGCTTCCCGAGCCTCCCCCTCTGTAAGTTTCCCACCACCCTTGAGGGAAAGGCAAGATGCTAAGTGGCTGAGAAGCCTCCCTCCCCAGTTAACCTCTATCTTAAAGTTAGCCTCATCCTTCTTTCAGTTCCTCAAACATGCCTAGCTTCTTCCTGCCTGGGGCGCCGTCAGCTAAAGCAGAACATGTAGTGACAGGTCAGACCCTGAGTCCATACCCTAACTCAGCCAGGCCTCATCCTTTAGACATGAGGTTTCTCTGGGACAGGATGAAGTGCTGCATGTGTGGTAAAGGTCTACTAAACAGTTTCACTAGAGGCCCGCCAGCTCTCAGGGATGGGGGAGGGGCAGGCACCCTGTCCTGTCCTGTTAACAAACTCTCCCTCCTTCCTCAGCAGATTTGGCACACATCCCCAGGGTGCTGCTTACACTAACTCAAATGTCACTGTCACTGTTCCCAGAGGGGTTCCTGTGAGTGGATTCTTGTGATTTTCGAGCTATTCATCTGACCTAAGACCCCACAGTGGTGCAAACAATATTGGTTTTCCCTACAAAGAAGCTGGCTGGGAAAAGCACTCAATCAACTGTGCAGGAAGGAAATGGAGAAAGAAGCAAACAACCCTGGGACAGGAGTCAAGGCAAAAGTGGCCAATTATGGGACTTTAAAAAAAATGGTAGGGAGACAGAGGATACAGCCTGAGGCAGTGGGAGACTGGAAGATACCCAGGAACTAAGTGTCCCAAGGGTAGGGAGGGAAGCTCAAGGCTCAAGGGAGCAGATAAGAAATGAAGGAGTCTTCTATCGGGTGCCAACTGTGCCATGAGGCATATATTATCTCATTAATGCTGAACGCAGACAACGGCTCCAAGGAAGTTAAATGACTTGTCCAAGGTCACATCATAAATGCCAAAGCACACTCAATTATCAAACCCACTTTACCTCTATAAACTCTCACATCTCTCTACATGGCGTTGACTACCCTGGAACTTGAAGAGATAGACCCACATGTCCCTCCCTCCCAAGTGCTGGGTTAAAGTGTGCCATTAGACTCATGCTTTTGAACTAACCTAAATAAATTAACCCGAGCTGTGACCAGCTGACAGAAATCAGGAAATGAGGGCAATATTAACAAGTACTTCCACAACCCTTCTAAGTACCCATTAAGTCCTTCACACTACCAACTCAACTAATCCTTACAAACCCGTGACTCAGCCACTTTACACAGGAGGGAACATGAGCACATTAGCACCTTGCCCAGGGACACACACCTCACAAATGGAGCAGCCTGGGTCCAGAGTAGACTCCGATCACCAGTCTATGCCTCTCCAACAAGCCATGGAGGGAGATTTACTGAGCCCTACCATGATCCAACCTAAAGAAGACACAGGTGAATGGGAGAGGCTGCGCTTTACCTTAGACTCAGGCCAGAGAATGGAGCACCTGCAAACAGGTGTAACTAGGCAAAGGGGAAAAGTAGCTGGGTCCCAAGTCAGGTCTGGACAGACACCAGAAGACAAACAGGTGTGACAAACATGAAGGGGGAGGCACACAAAAACTCAGGCAAAAAGAAAGCAATACAGAATCATTGGAGACAGCAAAGAAGGACAGCAGAAAAGATGGGAACCCTGAAACAAAACACACAAATACACACACGCACACACATATACACACTACAAGCTGAGGGAGGTGGATATAATTTAAAAACACACAAAATTTATACTCAAACCCCAGCCACATAAGCAACCAGCAAAACAAACCTGTGACTCAGTTCACATAACTGTAACAAAGGGAGTGGTGCTACCCGGGAGACTTGCTGATTAAATAGGATGGGGACATAAAGGACTTGGTTCTGTGCCCTACAGATAGTAGGCACTAGGTACCCCTGGCTGCTATTATTATCAGAAAGAAAAAAAAATTCCAAAAGGTGGCATCTAAAGATGCACTATCCTAACACCAACTACCTACTCATGTTCAAAAACACATACTAGATCTCACAAAGGCTGCTGAAAATGAGGCAGGTGTCCACATTTGATTAATTTAGAATTGCTTATTTAGTGAAATTCTTCCTAGGGGAACTCAAAATCCTGGTATCAAACACTAAGCGAAATAAGAATCTCTAATAATAAACCACTAGTAATCACATGCTTAACTCCAGGCCAGACATTGTTAGGCACTTTACCAGCACCATCAATTAATGAGCAGAGACCCTGTGGTGCAGAACTATGAATGCTTCCGTTTAGAAGACTAGGAAGCTGAAGTCTGAAGACCGAGGGGGCTCTAGATCCCACAGTCAGAGCTCCTACCAGAACACCAAAGACTCAGAATCTGGGAGGCACATCCTAAACCAAAGCAAAAGGTTCCTTAAAAAGGAATTTAGGGCCTGGGGAGGATAGCAATGACCGGAAGAGAAATATGCACCAGAGGGAGACCGGTCTGGGGAAATGAAGACACAGAAACCCAGTAAAGACAAGAACTGCATCCTGACAGGACCACGAAGAGATCCAGGACACAAACACACAGCACTCGGATCTCCAAACCTTTTGGAACAAACACCGAAACAGAGGCAGAGCAACACAAACAGGGCCACGCAGACGGGGACACTGACAATCTCAAAAAAAAGACACACACCGGCAGGCAAACCCGACCCGGGCACAGCGGTACAAAAGCAGCCACAAGCCATCAGCGGCTGGAACACCGACTCCGAGGCTGGCTGGACCCGCGCACGCCATGGCCCAGGCCGGAACACCGGACTTGCCGCGACGGAGGCCAGCATTGCGACCCTCGCTCACCTCGGCCCGCTTACACCGGGCTCCCGGGGGTCATGACGGTCAGCCCCCTGCCCCCGCTCGGCCTCGGTGTTGCGGGGCGCGCGCCGGGCTGTGGGAGGCAGAAGTGCGCAGGAGCGCACGCACAGACGCACGGAGGGCCGCACGGCGACGGCCCCGCCGCCCCGGCGCCCGGGAGAGGCGCAGAGAGCCGGGCGGGGGAGGGGAGCCGCCGAGCGGACGGGAAGCAACCGAAGGTGGCGGCGGACCGGAAGCGGAAGTGACCCCGCGTGCCCCGCCCTCTGCACTTCGCCCGTAAGCCTCCACTTCCGCGACCAAACCCGCTGCGGCATCATTTCCGGCGCACGGGACTGCGTGCTTATGGCCTTGCGTCACTTCCGCATCACCCAGCAGTGGAGATGCGGAAACGTCCACGCTACCACCTTGAGGCCTCTCCACCGCTGACACCCCTGCAGGTCGCTCAGGCCTGCCTCCCTCCCTAGGTGCCACCCTCCACACCCTCGGCCGAAAGAGAAGGGTGGACACACTGGACACAGATGGGGCTCCATAAAGTAAAATACAACAAAATGTTTAATGAGCAAATTCGTATTAGCAAATATGAAACTGCCACAGAGAGGAGCGGGACAGAGACCACGGGTTGAGGGTCAGGAAGACTAAGGAGAAGAACCAACTACTTAAGAAACCAGGATGGAGAACAGGGAGGACCAGAAGCCAGAGGACGGGAGCTGTGGTCCTGCAAAGGGAGAGGTCAGGGCACTGAGGGCCAAGACAACAAAATTCAAAATAGTTTGGCCATAAAATATAAACACGCTATGTTCCTACCATGGGGGAAGAGAGGAGAAAAGGGGTGTAAGGGACAAGAACAGGCTGTTTGGGAAGGGGCTGTGGGGGTCCTACCCGCCCTGCTGTGCACACAGTCCCTATCCCAGCCCGTTCCCTCTGTGTCTGTGTGGGTGCATGTGTCTGTGTGGGCCTGTGTGCACTTGCCCAGTCCCCTTCCTGCCCTAGCCCCCACCCCCCACCCCCCTTATTTGCTGCCATTCCAGTTGCTGCCGGCTGTCATTCGGCTGTCACTCCTCTGCCCATCATCTTCAGAGGGGGGAAAGGAGGAGGGGACAGGTGGGGGGAAAGTCCCCAGCCAGCCCTGCCCCCACCCTCCCCCAGCCACCTCTACCAGAAGTCCCGACGGTGGTAAGAGTCAGGGTCACAGTATTTTGTGACCACCACTCTGTTGGCGAACTTGCGGCCAGTTAGACCCTGCATGGCTTTCTGGCAGTCAAACACAGAGGTGAACTCCACAAAGATCTGTAGGAACAAGAGGCAGATCTGTGAACAAAGCTGGCTCCCAACAACTAGTCAGCATTCAAGTACAGACTCAGCACAGGAAACAAGAATGCCTCCCCACCTGCATAGAGGGCCTTCAGTTCAGTATGAGGTGTCACCCAAACGTTCTCCCGTCCCCAAGAACAAAGGTATTGTTCATCACAGAACTTGAACATCACAGAAATGGAGAAAAACAGGCAGGACTGAATCATCTCAGTGCACAGGGCAGGTGGCCAGAGGAGAGAGGGGTCACTTCTGCATCATACGCTCCACAGGGTGCTCCCCAAGCCTCTACAACAGTCATGCTCTCCCCACAGAGTGGGTAAGATCAGAAATTAGGATTCAAGCCCAACCTGAATTTAAAACAGGTTCATCTATCCATGCTGATAATCCTGCTTGAACCAACTTACAGGAAATAAATGAGAAACTGCATCACTACCACCCTACCTTAACACACCAGCTGACTTCAGAAGAGTGAAGAGAACATGAAATAGAACTGATAGAAGTTTTACAACTGTGACATCCTGCGTTCAATTTTGGAAAGGTCTGACTCCTCTCCCAAAAGTTGCCCCATGCTTGTACAAACACAAAAGTAAGTGAGTTAAAAATCTGTTCAAAGGGGCTGGAGAAATGGGTCAGTGGTTAAGAGCACTGACTGCTCCTCCAGAGGTTCAAGTCCCAGCAACCACATGGTGGTTCACAACTATCTGTTATGAGATCTGATGCCCTCTTCTGGTGTGTCTGAAAGTGACAATGTACTCACACACATTAAATAAATAAATCTATTTTTTTAATCTATTAAAAAAGAAACTGCAACCAAATTTGGGGTTTGGACCTCACTGAAACGACATTTTAGAGACAGTAACATTTGAACACAACTTAGACTAGACACTAAGGAATTAAGACTATTCTGCTGTAATAACAGCATTCTTTGGTTTTTTAAAAAAAAAAAAAAGGTTATCAGGTTAGCATGCTGGTTCTCAACTAAGGTCAGAGTATGGTCCCGGGAGATAATGAGCCACGTCTACTAACAAAGGTGTGGTGCCTACGGATTGACAGCCAATCCCAAAACACTTAACTGAGAAATAGAGCTAAATTTCTAAGATGAACTCTGAGACAAGCTTTAAGTATTCACTGCATAAACACCAGGTGTGAGGACACACACCTGCGCACCAGGGACGCTAAGGTGAGATCACTAGCCCAAAGTCAGCCTGGGCTACGCAGTAAAACTCACCTCAAAGCAGAAACAGAACCACACCCATAAAATATTGACAACTGAAATATACATTAAACATCAGCAACAACCTCATATGTTTCTAGAAGACAAGTTTAAAAATAGAACAATGGTGAATACGGTAGCAAAGTGTCAAGTGTCATGAGTTCAAGGCTGGCCAGCAGAAGCAACATAGCAAAAACTGTCTCAAATGAAGAAAATCATTGTTCAAAAAAAAAAAAAAAAAAAAAAGTCAGCTGCTCAAGAAGCCACTCTGCAGTCAGAGATTCTGTATTTACTTACGAAATCCCCATTTAGGGCAAGCTTCCATTAAGATGCCAGCTGAATCAGAACAGTGGCATAACAAATACTGGCACAGAAGCAGTCAAGAGGCTTTTTTAGCCAGACAGCCTTCTTCCTTTCTGACCACTGAACCAGTGCTCTGCTGCATTCCCAAGATTCACTTGAAACCTGCCCAGCCTCCCCACGTGTGAGTTTCTATCAATCCTCACCCACTGGGGAGTTCCCATCCGCCCGGCTAACTTTCCACACTCACTCTATTAGGATAAGCAGCTGGCCCAAAGCCAGCTGTCACCCTCCAGCTCACTAGGCCCCCCGGGCCTCCTCCCTCATCTGCAAACTCACTGCCTGCTTATAGTCACCACATCACTTATGGATGCAGATGTGTTCTGAATGTCACTGGGAAATTTCACCACGTCCAAGTTTTATGGGACACACAAACTGTATGTTTTCACAAGATAATATAACCTTGACTGAACAGTTATCCCCCAGCACAGGACCATACTTTAGCAGACCACTGTCTTTCACCCACACTAATACAAGAGACCCCTGGGTCACCTGAAGTCAAGAGTACAAACGTGATGCCCAGCTGTGCGTGCCTTGTCACCTCTACATCCTATAGAGGTTCAGGACCCACACAAAGAACAACAGATCCAGCATCAAGGTACATAGGTAGTAAGGAAACTGTATGTGGTAACATCTTACCAACAAAAAAGGCAAAGCTACTTGCAAAAGGATCCCACAAGAAAGAGAAAAAGTAAGTTTTGAACTAAGTTACGTCAATATAGAGACCAAGTTCTCCACTATAGGTCCCAAACCCCCAGAAGACCTTGATCCTTCTCTAGGTCCTCTGCATCACCCTTGGCCACAACTACACAGGTATTGAGGGGGACAGAGCATGGTAAGGGATGTGTATACGAAATAAAGAGGGCACCCTGACCTTTCCGCAGCCAGGCACCTCGACGCCGTCCACGGGGCGGGGAATTTCAATGGATTTGACCAGCCCATACTTGCTGCACTCGTCTCGTACGTCCTCGACAATCTCCTCGTACTCCTCATCGTCCAGCAGCTCCTCGGGCAGCACCATGTTCATGAGGCACAGGACCTCAGTTGGGTGACCACCCATCTGCACCTGAGAGCTCATCAGGCCAGGCACTTGAAGGGTCACAGGTGTTTGATTGATGGTGCTCTGTGGGGTCAGGGAGAATAGATTTGTCACAAAATGGCTCAGACTAGCCTCCCTCCATTCAAGCCTGTGCCTCTCATACCCAACTAATGGGGCCATTCCTCTACTTAAACACTATCAACCCATTGCCCAAATCCCCTCCCATGAAAACTGGGACAGAACTCAAGAAAACCTTCCCATCCAGCCCTTCCCACCCCCAGGGTCCCTCTAGCCAATGGAAGATGACGTGCCGGGAGGCTCACCAGCGTGGCATTCTTGGCTCCCACACTCGCCCTCTGGACAAGCAGCTTCTTGTCCCCTAGCTGCATCCCATTCAGCCCCGCAATGGCCTATGGTCAGAGGATAAAGGGTGGAAGGAGTGCAGGAAAGAAACAGGTCAGGAACCAAGGAGCTCAGCACTCCTCCCAAAGAACCAAAGCATTCATTGGTGGGGAAAGAGTGGAAGGCAAAGGCATTTTAAGTTTGGAAAGAGGCAAAACCAAGGGAAAGGAATGAGTCCCCACAAGGCTTTACTTAAGATTAAACATCTCCCACCCTAGCCCGAGGAGAGGATACCTAAGCTTAGAAGTAAGAGTAGGATGAAGGGCAGATGGACTCACCTGATCTGTGACGTTGATGTCCACGTACTCACAGAAGGCATAGCCCTTGGAGAGCCCTGTGGCACTATCCTTGACCAAGTTGAAGGCCTTGAGAGGCCCAAAGGATGTCAGCAACTCTTTTACCTACAAGGGGCCAAAAATTCATCAGGTTTTGGTCAGCCTGAGAAGGGTGGCTAGCAAGAGAGCAGAGGATTTACCTGGTCATCATTCAGGTAGTTGGGTAACCCCCCGATGAAGAGCTTGTGAGCAGAGTCTGGGACTACAGTGGATACAACTCCTAAAGACAAAAATGTATAAAGACTTCAATTCCAATACAAAGTAATTTCCCAACATCCAGGAAGAAAGATGGGACTGGCGACATAAACACTTGTCTTTTCAGCACCTGGGAGACTCAAAAACAAATCTACAATGAGCACCCCTCACAAATCCTATCCTACTTAAGATGCCATATAAATAAAGGTGGGAGGAAGCCACACTAAACCCCCACATTCTGACACGCACACAGCAGACACCAGCCAACAACTGAACACGAAACATCGCCTAAGAACATCTCATCTCATTCCGCTGTTCAGTCCTTTACTTTCAGGGTCCTGTATCCATAAACCCTACAGGGGTGACCTGCATTCTGAGGTAATGTGACAAGGAGCTGAGAGGCAGCTCAGAGTTTCAGAACATGCCTCAGTGTTGGCTGCCACTATAGTGATGACTAGTGGTCAATTCTGAGAAGCTGTGTTCAGGATCCATTAAAGCTTCAATATAACTACATGGTGGTATCAGCTAAGTGATTTTTGCACTTCTCTACTCAACTCATGTATAAGTGATGGCCAGATGTTTCTTAGCACAACACACAAGTTTCACCAATATTAGCACTAAATTCTTAGGAGTCATTATCAGGCCCCTGCATCAGTCCTGTGTAACTCTTCTGTTCCAAAGTCCCAGTATAAATAGCCTCCCCCTTTTCAGTTCTCCCCCATGCTAAAAGTCCATCCTAATCTACAAAAGCATCAAGATATTGAATGGACACATCCCAGAACCCAAGTCACTGCGACCCATCCATCTTCAGGGCCATCATCTGCCCCACTATAACTCTTTAGCACCAAAGAACTGCAGGCATCAATTCAGCATTCCTAACCATCAGACGTGTACCCCAGTAGTCAAGTAGACCACAACATACCTAAGCTACAGTGCAACTATGACAAGCAGGAGCATTAACAGCCAGGCCATGTTCAGTACTGCTATAGGCCAGGGACAACCACTTTAAATCTATCTGGGGCTAGAGAGATGGCTCAGCAGTTAAGAGCATTTGCTGCTCTTCCAGGGGGTCCAGGTTCAGCTTTCCAGTACCCACATAAAGACTCACAACCACTCATAACTCCAGTTCTAGGGAATTCGACTCTCTTCTGACCTCCTTGGACACCAGCCAAATATCCATATAGTATACACTCATAAGCAGGCAAAACACTCATACACATAAAATGAAGAAAAAAGAAATTCAATCTATTTCAGGTACAATAGCCCTAGTTTATAGCAAAAGCAGTAAAGTTCTAAGTAGAAAAAAGGTGACTTCTAGAGTCCAACTCAGCAGAGCCTTTCTAAAGCAGCTCAGCAGACTGCACTCTGCAGCAGTCTCTGACAAGTGTACAGCACGGCAGCAGCTGGACCCCCAAGCCCATTCTAATCCCTGTGCCTTATCTCGGAGGGCACACAAGGTAGGACCCAACCCAGCTACCCTGGCTTCAATTCTTTGCTGCCTACACCTAGAGAAACAAGGAGACCACCACACTACAAACAGAGCACACACAGAAGCAGTCTGTGCCACTTAATCCCAGGGATATAGAGAGTTAATTCTGGTGACTAAGAGAAATTCACTTCTTTGGAAATGCAGCTCAGCTTCCACTCCAGGTGAGGTCAGTGTAGTTATCAGACCATACTCTCAGCAGGGAGCAAGTCAGCCTTCCAATCACTAATCTTTTAACTGCTTATTGGATTCCATCAAATGCAATTTATGTAGAGATGTTTGTTTTCCTCCTCTGGAAGAGGAAGTTCAAGAAAGAAGTCAGGGGGACCCACTTGTTGCTGCCATCTCCAAAGTGGTAATTTTGTGTGGAAGCAAAGCTGGAAAGCCAGGTCTTCAGGCAGGCACACCCAAAGAGACTCAGGACTGATCTTTCTATTGTTTAATCACAGCAGTGCAGAGACTCCCTGTGAAAGAGGCTAGCCACTTAGCAGCATGATCCAAGGCAACTGTGCCTGTTACCAACATTCTTTCGGTAAAAATTTTAACATTAAAGAGTACAGAGAAAAGCTGGGCTAGAACTCCCTCCAGGGTCAACCTGTGCAGCCCAGGAAACCTATGAATTTCATGGCTATAAACAATTATTAATCATCATTCCTGGCTTTCCCCCTCTGTGAAATGACAATTCCACTACTACAGAGGATGTCACACTGTGATGTGGCTTATGCTTGTGATCTCAATACTGGGGACAGGGAATCAAGTTGGGAGAGCAGTCTAAGATAGAGTTGTACCATGTATCAATTAAACTCTACAGCCAGGCCTGCTAGTACAAGCTTATAATCCCAACTATGCAGGACGATCCAAAGTTCAAGGCCTCCCTGGGAAACAGAGAGAGCCTGCCTCAAACTACTAGTAAAACGGTTGAAGATACCATCAAGTGTCAAACTACCTGCTTAGCATGTGCAAGGCTCTAAGTTCAATTCCTAGTACCACAATAATACCAGTAATGAAAACAAGTAACATAAAAGGTATGACAGTGTGCCAAAAGTTATTTGTATGAACAAGGAGCAGGCCATAACTGACTTCCAAGTCATAATTAACTGAGTGAAGGCTTAAAGAAGGGACAGGCAACGCCTGATATGCCACATAGTAAATAAAACCAGCAAGTGGCTGTCCATTTATGTAATTACAGAGCAATCCAAACAGTGACATTTAGAGCCAAGAAATACAAATAAGATGTTCTACAGCTTCACCTGAAAGTCAGCAAGCAAGCAGCACCTAGTGGCACAAGTCTATAATCCCAAATACCCAGGCAGCTGGGGGTAGGAGGCCCCAAGTTCTAGGCCTGTCTAGGCAAACTTGGTGAGACCCTACCTCAAAATAAGAACCTAAAAGGGGCTTGGGATTCAGGTTAAAGTGCTTTCCTGACAAGCACAAGGGCTGGAGTTCAATCTCCAGCACCACTTCAAGCAGTACTTTTAAGAGCGTGTTAGACTTAGGTGGAAAGAGGCACTGACCTTACCAGAACTTGCAATAAGAAAGCATTTGGTAGTTAGGCCCTGACTCCAAGTCCTGAACTACCAGGAATGTGCTCCTCCTCTATAGTGAAGAGGTGACACTGACTTCTCCAATCAGCCTCAGACCTGGGCCCGACTCACTTTGCTAGACCCCAGCAGCAGTGCTTCCTGAAGTCCAGTAGGGCAAACAGCCTACATATCCCAACTCATACCCCACTTCAACTGCCAAAGGCTAGGTCAGCAAACTACATCTTGCAGGATGACACACATTGAGCCTTTTAAACTCTGAAAGATTAGTTCAGAATGTGGGGGGAAAACACACACACACACACACAAAAAAAAAAAATCCACATTTTTAATGACCCTGTCTGTAGCTTAAACACTAAAAGATTATATACAACTACAGGGAACAGAACAGAACACATGCCAGACAAAGACACAGAATCAGTGAACACTAACATGCTAGGGCCACACACAAAAAAACATGTATGTACTTACAAGTACATATATACACAACACATCAAGCCCTAAAATCCCAGGGCTAAGTGGACAAGGTAAGAACAATGCTCAGACTGCAAGTCCCACACTTTCTAGAACACCTCTGATCTGGACCTGGCTCTGACATTTACAAGCTAAGCTAAGCTATAAGTTCTCAGATCATAGCTCACTACCACTTTAGAGGCCCAGGACACCTACCAAGCTGGAAGAACACCCACAGTTCACACACATTATCTCCAAAGCAATTCTACCTGGACTAAGTACAGGAACCTGAGTTGAAGAAACAGTGACTCCTCATCACAACCACTCCCAACAAATTCCCACTCACCAGGCACATAAACAGAGGGGTTCTCTGACATGCCAGGCAGTGGCTGATAGTCATGAGGCCTTCGAATCTTCAATGACTGGCCCTGGAAGATGATGCCATCAAAGGCCATGGCCTGGGTTGTCTCATCAACTGACCGGAACTGAAGAAAAAGAAACAACAGAGCTAAGGGGTGGGCTGAGACTAGACCAGACCCCAAGACTCTTAACTTTCCCCCTACTTATATAAACAGACATAATGTACCAAACCCTGGACTGGATGGACGATGGGAAGAAGCTCACCTCCAAAAAGGCAAAATTCTTGTCTTGATTTATCTGCACAGCCAAGACTGGGTTGCCAGGGGCCTGAGTCAACCCCCCCAAGCGCATCTGGGCGTTGAAGAAGTCCATCATAGCCTCCTGCAGAGGGAATAGGAGACAGGGGAGGGCGGGGAGGGAGGTGGAGAGAGGAGGGGAAGGGTGAGAGAGGGAGACACAGAGGGGTTTGGGGGTAAGGGGAGAGGAATGAGGGAAGGGAGACCGGGGAGGGAAAGGGACAGCGGAATATGGGTCAGGGGTATAGAGGTCAATAGTAGGAACAAATGCAGGAGAAAAATGAGAAAACAGAGAAGAAGCAATACCAAAGGGCAAGAGACAGGAGCAAATGGGCCAGACAGGAGGACAGGCATGAGGGATGAGCCAGACCAAAAAATTAGGAAGAAAAGTTATTTAAGAAAAGATAAAAGGATATGACAAGAGGGAAAAACAAAAACATGAGGATGACACGAGGAAGAAACACCAATTGCAGACGAGGCAGGAGAGCAACAGGAAGGGTGCCCAGAGAGGCAGAACAAGTAGAGTGCAGGGGCAGGGAGGGATGGAGGAGCAGGGAAAGAAGGGGTAGGGCGGGAGGGGAGGAGAAAAGAGTGATGTGGAGGGATCTGGCCCTGGAGTCCGGGGGCTGGTTTATCAAATGCAGCAAAGTGCAGGTTGAGAAAGTCAGAATGGACCTTACTTGCCTTCGACGATGGTAGCAAACTTTTTGTTGCTACGAGGGATCTCAGCCCCACAATATTTCACTTTAAAGAGAAATGGAAACAACTCTTTGATCTCGGGATTCTCAGGGGTGCCACGGGAAGGGGTGGGGGAGAGGGATTGGGGAGAGGAGCGGTGGGGAAGGTGGGGGAGGTCAGGGCTACCAAAAATAAAAGAACAGCGACCATGGGAGGGATGTGGGGAAAAGGATGTGGATAGACGGCAGAAAAGGAGAGCATGTCAGAAAACTGCAGGGACGTGCGTCTGTTTGTACATGTGTGTCGAGTCTCCCTCTCTGTCTCTCTCCAACACGTAGGTACAATATGTAGGTGGGTACGTTATGTGTGTGTTTGATCCCTGGGTTGCTGGAGGAGGTTGGGGGAAAGGGAGACGGGAGAGGGGAAAAGGAGGGAGGGAGGGGCCACCCCCAGCCCGGCCCCTGGCTGGCTCAACTCCATCCGTCCGTCTGGGAGGGGGCCGGGGGGTCTTGCAGGAACAGAGTCTGACTCGTGCAGGTTGGGGAAAGGGAATGGAGGGAGGGGAGGCACAGGGTGGGGAAACAGGGGAGAGGGCAGGGGCAGGAGGAGGGCAGTACCTCAGTGATGCCAAAAGGGATGTTGCCCACGTAGAGACGTCTGGCCTGTCTGGTCATCTGGCTCCCAACCACAGGCACCGGTGTTGGGGTCACAGCTAGACCATCAGGAGTCATGGTCGGGAGAAGGGCAGTGGCTGGAATCTGACCCGCAGCTTCAAGAGAGGTATAAAGAGAGTTAAAGTCCCATCAGAAACCCTAAAACCAGGACCACTCAATGTACACTGAACCTACCCACCCATCCTCCAGACCACTTCACCTGGAAGCTCTTCAATCAGCCAGGTCAATTCAGCAGTGGAGCCCCATTCAATACCCACTACTAAGGGGTAACTTCCTAAGGGCCCCACTGAGGAAGACATTCCTTCCTCCAGCAGCACTCCCATAGTAGGTACCAGAAGGCCCGGAGTATGATCCTTCAGTTTCACTAAACACATTCACACACACACACACACACACACACACACACACACACACAAAACTTTTAACCCCTACCCCACCACCCACACACATACAATTTTAATCTCCACAACAGACCATGGGAGGGGAGGCCTACCTTGCATGGCCTTGTACTGCATTGGGGTGATGTGTTCAAAGCCAGGCGGTGGCACATCCCAGTATTTACGCACCTTCTTCTTCTTCTCATGGCGGGGGGAACGACTGGGGAAGGGGGGAGGGGAAAGTGGGGCAGGGCAACCTCAGTCTGACCAACACTGGGCCTGCAAGTCCCATAAGGAACACCTCCCAGCCCACCACACCCTCCCACACAGAAGCTCCACTCTCTCCAGGAGGGAGAGCTGGGCCTGGGCCTGAGGAAGGACACTGGCATGAGCCTCTTTCCCAGTGCTCGGGCCATGGTGGGGATGCAAGGCAGGCAAACTGCATAGGTGAGGAAGGAGAAGGGAGTGGACATGGGGCAGAAGGGGCAGGAAGAGAAGCTCACATCAATCCACCGTGCTCCTCTTTAGCGCCTCTGGTCAAAGGTTTGCTGAGGGATGGGAGGGAAAGGGAAAGGTATGGGGAGGAGTGACTGGGGACCTTTGTCTTCCCCACACAACACACCACACCCAAGGTCACTGAACCCCAGGATCAAGGCAGGACCGAGGAGAACAAGGAGCATGCAGGCCTCCTCGGCCCTGCCAATCCCCCCAACCCTACCATTTCCAGGAAAGAGGAATAAGAAAAGGCAGGAAGAGGCTAAGCCAGTCTATAGAGAAACTGAGATATAAGGAAGGAGGCTCTTCATATATCCCACACTTCCTTACCTAGAAGGAACAGAGAGAGTAAGGAAAATGCAGGAAGGGAAGATGCCTCTGAATAACTAGACCAATAGCCCTGAGCTGGAAATTAAAGCCCTGGCTTCAGATACAGTCCTACTCCCAGAATATATAGAAAGCAGAGAAACGGGGCTCTCCAAAACAGCCCCAAACAGAATGAGAACAAGAAAAAAATAATATTAACTGGGCCCTTAAAGGGACAGCCTTGCCCTCAGAGAGAAGAGGGTAAAAAAAAAAAAAAAAAAAAAAAAAAAACCTCATTCTGTGTCCCCAGGAACTATTTCCCCCAGCAACCCTTTGGTACTTACTGCCAGAGATATGGAAAGAAATCCCATAAACAGGGAAAACTGAGTTCAGACAGACCAAGCAGTACCCACACAGAGAACAGTCAGGCAGACCTAGTCTCTCACAGGGGACCCAGCTAGAGGTCCCAGAGCTGTAGTACCTTCGTCGTCTCCTATCCCGAGAGGCACTGCGCTGGTCCCGGTTACGCCGATCTCGGCTGCGGCTCCTGCGCTTTCGGTCACGGCTTCGAGAGCGACTATGACTACGCTTCCGGTGCCGGTTCTCCTTGTCCCGTTCTGGACAAGTGTGAGAAGATAAAATTATTGAAGAGAAGTGCAGACCCAGCCCACCCTGCGTGCTGGTGGCTATACCAAGACCCAGGGAGGCCACCCCCACAAGGGAAGGGAATTAATGGAAGGAGACAACAGGCCTCCTGGGTCCATACCCGAGTCCCCAAGGACTCAGAAGGGACCAAAGGGACAGGGCCTGGAAATGCTCCCGGGGTGTAAGATACCTGAAGATGCTCAAGAGGAGCTGAGGAGCCAGAGAAGACAGAGGAAGCTGGCTCCTGGTCCCCCTCGAGGGCTGAGGGGCCTGACCCCAGGGTCGTCCCTGAGAGGGGCAGGGCTAGAGGCTGGGGAATCAAGAGACCCAATGATGTTTTCCTGAAGAAACCCAGCAACCCCTCAGGAAAAACCTCTGCAACCAATTGGTACCCACAGCCCCACCATCAGACCCAAGGGTCAGGTGTCAGGCAGATCTAATAACCTTAAGAAGTGAGGAAACTCAACTCCATCCCTTCCAAACCAGGTGAATAATGCAAGAACAAGCACACTCTGGAAGGGAGGGGCTTTACAGAAAGTAAGAAAAAGATACCTCCCGAATATTTCAACTGATGGTCTAGAGCAGCCTCATCCACCAGCCCCTCCCTGCCTCACCCCTCAAAGCCAAAAGCAGGGTGGGCTAGAACAAGGACCCATGTCTTCACCATTATTCATTCTATTTCCTTAGCTTCTTTGCCTCAGAGGTCATGGCTACTAACAGAGCACAGCCTTGCAAGAAAAACTACAAAGCCTCAGAAGGCAAAGGCAAGCAGATGGATCTGTGAATTCAAGGCCAGCCTGGTCTATAGAGCAAGTTCCAGACCAGCTGGACCTACATAATTAGGCTCCAACTTAAAACAAAAACACAATATAACTCCTACTCTGCCGACTAGCCCCTCAAGGTAAAAGCTAAACTAGGAACAACTTAACTACTAATACTAAAAAAGCACCTCATGAAAAACAATCTTGAGATACTTCCATCTGAATCTGCAAAGAGAATATCTTTGCTTGCATTTAATTATCACTAGTGCTTTGGAAAAATCTATGTCAGAAGCTCATATAGCAGATAAAGAAACTGAGGCACATGGAGATCATGACTTGCTCAAAACCCGACACTGAGGAAACAGTGAAGCCCAGACTTAAAATTGCAATGCCACTAAGTTAAGTATCAGGCTGTATGCATTCTCTAATTAAGACCAAGCAGAACCTTCAATACAGAATCTGGATTCAACTAACAGCAAAGAATCTGCATGTATGCAGAGAGAAGAAAATAAGGCGGTCAAGAACGGTGGAATACGGAGACAAGCACAGCATCAGGTGTGGCTCCACACCAGGAAGAGCAGCCACTTACAAATTTCAAATGTCTTCCCTGCTGCTAAGTCTCAAAAACAAAGAACTCCAGAGATGAAGTGACAACACCAGGTGCCTAGGACACAAACTCCCTGTTACTTAGGGAACTGAGAAGGGGGCTAAAGCTGAGAGATACAGTGAGGCTGGGTCAGAGACAAATACCCAGAGGCAAGCAAGGTGACAAGTTGGCCAAGCTTTCTTCCAGCAAGGCAAGAACCTACCTTCCCCATTACTGATGCTGACAGTTAAGGAAACTTCATTTGCTCAAAATGCTATATTGTAGCTGTCTTATGTAAATAGCTCCAAAAACCGACCCTTATAGGCCAGGTCTCAGGCCCTATTGTCAACATCAGTAGGGACACTGTAGAACTACAAGTCATGTTGCAGCCTCAAATACCAGCTAAAGCAGCTTCACTCGAACTACAAGAAACGGCTTTGCAGTCAGAGCTCTACACAAAAGCGGAACTTAGCTTTAACATGCAGTTTTCCTCTCCTTGAACGGAGGTCACATCTACACTACCCAGGTCTCTTGAGGTCTTATAGGAGTAACATTTGAAATCCATATCCCCACCCTCTACAACTCAACACGTCTATCTGAGCCAAAAACCACCTATCTTCACAATACCAATTATGGCTAGTTAGGCATGTAGCATAATCCAAGCCACATAATGACATTGTGTGTGTATACATATACATATATATGTATATATACACATGTATATATACGCTGCTCCACTTAAACTACGCTCCAGCTTTCCACCAACTGATGCCTGGAGATTTTTTTCTCAAGAGAAAATAAAAATAAAAACTTTGTGAGCCTAAGCTTCCTACTCAATAAACAGAAAACCATTTTGTCCTCAGATGGCTGTTACAAATGATTGACTTAAAACTGTTTAGAGCCTGGTGGTGCGGTCTCACGCCTCATGCAGAAGGTAGAGGCAGGAGGATCTCTGAGTTCAACAAGTTCAAGGACTGACTCAAGGACACCGAGAGCTACACAGAGAAACCATCTTAGAAAAAAAAAAATATTTTAAGAGTTTAACAAATTTCCTTGCTTTGCCCGAGTTTAACTACAACTAATGTCAGTGTGTACCAAAACCCAATAAACAAAGCAGTGATGGTCAGCATACAGCCAACAGATGAGAGTATCATACAGAAAGAATAAAGCAGGTATCTGAACTCGATTCCTAAGCCCTATACTCTTGAGCAGTACACTACTCAAAGCAGTAAATCCCACCAACGGCACTCAGAAAAATTATTTTTTCCACGTGTACTGTTTCCAGCTTTATTACAAAGAATTTTGAAGGTCTCATCCAGTGCCCCAACACAAGGTAGCTTAATTCTCAATAAATCTAAGCTCTTCGATCTCAAAAAAAGAGGTTGTAGATGTCTTATAACTCAACTCTCCTCAGGATCCCTAAATCCATCAGCACCAACATTGCCTGAATGCCTTTCTAATCCAAATTATATTACAGGAGCACCTGCCTCCACTAACCTATTAATGTGCCTGCTCTCTATTTCCCATTTTGTTGACTACTTTATTATCCCTATAGCGTGATTGGATTTAGGTGCCCGAGTTTGGCATTATGATACAGGACCTGAGCTTTGCCTAAAACCGAAAGGTTTACGGACTGTTAGGGATATAGGAAACTGTTACTGTCTGACGCCCAAAACCGCAAGGCATATATGATTTATGCTAAGCAGGGGCACAAAGAACGCAGACTTCCCTCTTTGGCGGGCAAACAGGTGTAGGACACATTTCTATGTAAGACGCAGCAAAACCGTAGACAAAAACAGAAACATCGAGGCAGGAGAGTTATGGAGAAATCGAAAAATATGAACAGGCTCGAAACCTACAGGTAACGAGATTGCAGCGACAGTCCACGTGAAGGAAAGGGGGGGGAAAGAATTGCTTCACCACCGCCATTTTGGAAACAAAGGGGGCGTGGAGAAAGGAAAAGTACGCCCGACCGGAAGCGGAAGTGCCAAGGTAGCACAAGGAAAAGACAAAATTAAGAGACCTAAATTCATCTTTCTCAAATAAATGACAAAAATTTAAAACAACAATCAGAAGAGCTTCACATAGAGAAATTCGGCCCTCTCTCAACGCGCCTACTTGACAAAACGCGCCCCTCTGCCGGGACCACGTGGGCGCGGGATATTGCGGCGCGCACGCGCCGTAAGCCTCGCCCGCCACCCCTTCCCTCAGCTCCAAGGGGAGGTCACGTGAGCTAGGCGCGCGCGGCGCGGACGGGGGGGGGGCATCGTGCGGCCCCAGGGAAGGGAACAAGGGGGGAAAATGGCGGGGGGGCACAGAGCGAAGCAAGAAGCCACCCCACAACCCCAGCGCTCTCACCTTGTTTATTTTCGTTGAGCTGCCGCTCGAACTCGTCGAAGTCAGACATGCTTAGGCGGCCGCGTAGGGCCCTGTGCAGCTCTCGCCTCGCCTTGCCGCCCGCCCGCTCCGGCTACTTCCGCCGCTGGCTTCGGCTACTTCCGGCCCCCGCCGGCACTCCGTCGCCTACCTAATCAAGCCCCAAGCCCCGCCCCGACTCCACCCCCTCGCCCCGCCCGCCCCACCCCCCTCGAACCTCCCCGAGCTCTGCTCCGAAGCCTGTCGGCTGTTCTCGGACGGAGAAGACTGCAGGCGGCAGTCGCCCTCGAAATCACCCGAAGAAAGGATTTTGCCGGCTGGCCAGAGATTTCGGTAACTTTTCGGAGACTAGCGTTTCAACGTTCGGAGGATTCCGTGTGTCCTCGCGTTCCCCTACACCAACCCGCTCTAGAGATACGGGTTTTCCTACAGCTCAAACCGTCTCAGTCTCTGGCCTCTGGAAATTCGTCCCACCCCTCGCCGACCCTGTCCAAGTGGTCAGTCACTTCCAACAATCCTAACCGTCCAGGCCTTCGGCTCTTTCCGAAGGTTTCCAGCGCTCGCTCACCGCCCCTCTAGAGATTAAGCCCGATTCTAATCTTCGGCTCTTTCCGGAGGTTCCACAGGCTCACTCCGCCCCTTCCGCCACTGCTTCGGGAAGGCTTCACGCACTGGGAGAAAGCTCGGCTTTTTCCGCTGTTGCTTCGGCTTTTTTCGGCTTAAAGAACCGAAAAGGGAGGGAGGACAGATGAGAGGTGGGCCGAGTAACTACAGTGGACGGGGCGGGGTGTCATCTTTTGGCACCTAGCTCTCTGAAAAACTGAAGAAACTGACCTCGCGGGAGGCCAGAGAAGGTGTGCGAGACTATAGCAGCCAGCAGGACAAAGGGTGGTGGAGGCCGCTGCGGAGATGGTTAGCGCAGCTTGGGACTCCTGTGCTCGGTGGTTTGAGAGGGGTTTCTGCGCCTGCGTAGCGGTATGAGGCACGTTTTTCTCCGTGCTCTAGAGGATCCGCCATTCTAAACCCGCATTGCGCGTGCGCCCGGTCTCCTCCCACACACCTCGACCCCCCACCCCCAACCTTGGCCCGGTCGACACTAACTTATAGACGGTTAAACCAGACTGCACTCTCCCGGTTGCCTTGGCAATCACGTTAACTCGTCCGCCCCAGCTCCTGCTGCGCAAGCGCGGAACGTGCCATCTACGAGTCCACACAGCGCCCCCTGGTACCTCCTCGGGGCTGGCTCAGCTAAAGGTCATTGAGTCAGTTCCCCAGCCCCTGCGTTTTTTAAGTCGGCTTACCTCAAAGTTTCTCCAGAAAAACGCTGCTGCTCCGCTCCCCACTTCTGCCTCCTGGGGCTAATTACACCCTGTCCTCCCCAACCTCTCTGGAGGCTTCTGCCTGAGCGCTCCCGTCCCGGTCTCCGTGGTGATGGCCACCCCTTCCCAGCACATTCCCTTTCTAGTAAGACCTGGGGCCCAGTTTATTGAAAATGTTCATGTCTCTTTAATTTAAACTCTCAGAATAATGCTCTGTCTTAGCGTGGAATGCAGATGGGCTACTACTCCTGGCTGGGGAGGCAGAGCTGGCAGCCCTTGCGGAGTGAAATGGAGATGGGGGTGCCTAGCGTGTGCGGTGAGAGACAGGGTCCAGTGCTCAGGAAGGGCAGCTTTTAGCCCTGGCGGCGCCCCGGGAAGCCCGGCCTGGCCAGTAGTCTGCTGGGCGGGAAGGCGTGCGGGGCAGCGGCATCACCGCTTGAAGCGGTAGGTGATTGGCAGGAGCAATTTGCTCTTCTTGAGAGCCTGCACCTTCTTGAGAGTCTCGTCGTCCAGGGCCAGGAAGCAGCGGCGGGAATACTCTAGGAGGCGCTCCTTGGATGGATCAAACTCCCCCACCTCAGCCAGCTTTTCAGGAGCCACAATAAGTAGCTCTGCGATGGGCGTGGTCAGCGCCACGGTGTTCCTGTCCACACGGTGGTGCTCGAAGGCTCTGGACATGCTCTTGAGCTTCTGGAAGGTGCCCAGGATCTTCTTGTAGCGGCAGAGGACCCCATCGGCATCCTTCACTGCAGGAACAAGAAGGCAGAAAGAAGACTGGAAAAGACACTCACGTGGGGTCGGAGACATGGGGGAACCCAGGTAGAAACAGGAGGGCAGGCATAAGGAAGAAAAATGGGGTGAAAGGCACACAGATTAGAAAGCAAATGAAACCAAGCAAGAAAATTTATGTAAATGGGACACATGAGGAGCCCCATATGGGAAGAGAAAGGAGAACAAAATGGGTAACAGTTGAGATCTGAGCAAGAACTATAGATGGACCAGGGGAATTAAAGGTAGGCCCGGACACTAGAGGAAAGAAGAAGCACCTATAAGATGTGTCTAGAGAACTGAAATTTAAAATTAACTCGGAACCACAAAGGGCTGTGAGAAGTTGGGTCTGATTGTTTTATATGCAGAGGTCACACTGGACAACTCCACCCCCATCACGTGGACCCACTCACCCCGCTGCCTCTCTCGAGCCTTGGGCTTCCCAAATCGCCTCCGGCCAGTACTTCCCTTCTGCTTCTGCCTCTTCCTTTCATTGGCACTTCCCTCTTCAGACATCCCACTGAAGGAGGAGGCTGCCGACTCAGGGTCTGAGGCTTCTCCCCCAACCCCAGCCCTGCTGTCCCCATCAACCCTCCGAGGTCCAGGCTTCATCCGGCAGTGGTCCTCTAAAGAGAGACAAAAATGAACTGTGACACAATGTCCTATCACTGCTCTGAAGAGGAAAAACTGGACATGGAGGCCAGGTCCTTGGGATGAGGGCAGGGTGAAACCCCCAAGTAGAGACATTAGCTACACTGAATGCCATAGAGCCAGCTGGGATTCAGGGAATGTTGGGAGCATTTTTCTAGGCTCGGAACTTGACTGAAACAGGTCCAGGGGATTCATTAGGATCTCTGATTATGCAGAGTTTCAGGGCAGGGGTTGGATTTATCCTGGGACGCTCCAGAGTGAAGAGTTAAAATCCAAGGGACAGACAATGCCTCTGGGTAGGAGGATTGGATATCAGGGTTCAGTTTGGTGCTAGGAAAGGCTAACTACCTTCCCCTAGATAGGGAGCCAACTGAGACTCGACTCAGCATCTTCTGAAGGATGGACTGCCCAGTTACACCAGGGGAAACTGGGGTCACTCAGGAGCCCTCAGTATAGAAAGGGGGGCATATACTCCCCATCCCAATGCTAGGTTCCCAGTAATCTAGACCCTCAAAATACCATAGGCCCTTTGCTAGAGCTTTTACCACTGTAACCAGTGAAAAAGCCTGCCAGTAGCTCAGCTGCATACAGAGGTTAGGGTTATGGTCTGAATAAAGGTTAAGTTAAAGATCTGGGGAAGGGCAGCCTAGAGTTGGGAATAGCAGCGACACAGACTAATGAGACAGAATCCTATCAGAAGAATTGACACCACCCACCACCATGCTGCTGCTAGTCATAGACTAGAGCAAGGTGAGGAGGTGGACCCTGAGGCAAAGTTTGGGAGACGAGGTACTGAGACCCCACGGCCTTTGAAGAACAAGATACAAGAGCCACGATAATGCAGGACAGGGTGGAACTTAGACAGGACCCTGACATTTTAGGGCACCTCTAATAGATGACTGCATCATTAAGAAATCTTGGGATACAGGCAGGGCCCCTCTGAGGAATCCAGTTGACTGCAGTGGGCTTACAAAGGGACATTTTCCCTAAGATAAGGAACCTGGGCTGGAAATACAGACTCGGGGAGAGTTATACCAAGTGCTTGAGGCTGATGAGTTATAGGGCAGTCTGTGACAAGGTAGGAAATGGTGGGAAAAGCCCTAAAATAGGCATGGGCCTTAGTGGAAAGATAAAATGTCAAGTCCCCATCGGGTCTAACCAACCGTTGGACTTGAATTCTGCGGGTCCTGGGGGACTGTGTGCCCCCACCCCCACCTGCATCCATCCGGGCAGAGGAAATGAATTTGTCCAGCTGACACCGCAAAAAGTCCCTCTCCTCCTCCAGGTCCTCAATGCGCTTCTGCAACCACGAGTTCCTCTCAAGCGCCATGTGCAGCTGGGCCTTAACATTGTTCATCAGGGCCAGGGTTGGGGAGGCGGCCTCTGGAGGCTCTAGGGACAGCAGGGATGGAGGTCATGCCACAGGGTGAGGCAGTACCCCACCTTCTCCAGTCCCTCAATGCCTTTTCAGCTCACCCTCAAAATTTCTCCGAGAGGGACTCAAACTGTAGAGGATCTGTGAGTCTAAGTGAGGTGCTTCTTCGAAGGGAATGGAGATCCCAAAGGTCTCTTCGTCCTTCACTGCAGAGAAGCCAGCACAGGTCACCACAGAAGGCCTTAGATACCACCCCCAACCATAGCTGTCCCGTGGACAGAGGGAATCAATGTCAGGCTGGATGGGGAAAGGGCACCCTAGAACCTCACTTGTCCGCCTGTGGTTGTTTCTGTCATTCATATGGAGGCTTCCTGCAGACCCAGCAGCTGAGCCCTCGGGGGCACTGGACAGAGACAGGTCACCAAATGCAGTCAGTCCCGGGAGAGGTGGAGTACCTGTGCCTCCGCAGTAAGGAGGGATCACCCGTCTGAGGGAGGAAAGGACCCATACTTCTGGACAGAGACACTGAGGTTTCCAAAGTATGTGCCCAGAGCGATGGGGCTCAGCCAGAGGACTCTAGGTTGTGAAGGAGATCAGCCCTTAAATTCTTTGGTTCCTCGAGAGGTCAACACCACAGGGACACTTTGGCCTAAATAACAAAGCCCTTCATCACGGGCCATCTCAGGACCCAGAGCCACAAATGGAGAAACAACCACCCCTAGCTTCCACTCTTGGGGTGGGGTGGGGGGTCCATCCTGCAAGCATTCCCCAGTCCCAGCCGCCCATTCCTCCCGCACTCGCGTGGGCGAGTAAAGCCCCTCCCCGAAGTGGGAGCTGGGCGCGTGCGCAGTGCGGGGAAGGTCACGCGTGGGGATGCGCCCCCGCCCTTTGTCCCAGAAGTGGGAGGGGGTGACCCTGGCAAAGGACCCCAGAATGGGCAACCGGCATGGGAGTGTCGACTATGGACACCGTTCCCGCCCCTGGATGCTAAGGGTACAAGGGGCAGAGGCCCCGCTCTCACCCACCCGCGCACGGACTCCAGCCCCGGGACCGACGGCAGTGGCGGCGCCCATGCCCAGCGCAGGGGAGCGTCTGCAAAGTGTCGCGGAGAGAAGCGCCCACCCACCAGTAAGCGGGCGCAGCGGCAGAGGAGGGGGAGTCTCAGAACTGGATGGCGGAGAGCAGAGAGACGGGCACTTGCCGGATCAGGCCTGCGGGGCCTGGGGCGCCCTTCCTGGAGCCCAGGTGAGGCCCGCCGTTTGCGAGGAGGTCCGGGCCGCACTTGCGCGATAGCCCCTTGCAACACCCCCCACCCCCACCCCACACACAACATCTCCCCCCCTTCCCAAAGCCCAGGCAGGGATCCTCATGAAATTCTCATCCTGCACAGATGATGCGGTTCTAGGGGTCCTCCGGGTGAGTGGCTATGTGATTACCGGGACGAGAAAAGTCACAAGGTATGAGGCAGTAAAGAAAACTGGAGTGAAATTTGAGTGCCCTTTGATGGTCCCTGAGGAGCTGGCTAGCACACGCACACCTTTGGTCCCAGACAACCGCCCAAGCATAACATCCACCCACCCCACCCCTATCCATGAAAAAGATTAAAGGAATAAGAGGACCAGGATGTGACAATGGGTTGTGTGGTGGTTACTTCTCTGCAAAGTGTGGGTCAGGAATAGCCCCCACTGGAGCCACCTATAGAACAATTCCTGACCCTAATTCCTCTATGGCCTCGGTTTACGTACCTGTTAAGTGGGAAGTTACTGTCAAAAGTCTTTGAGAGGGTGCAGTGATGTGACCTACCAAAGGCTCAGCCTAGTGCTGGACCACTCTTGGAGCTTAAGACGAAAGCGGTTGTTGGTATGGTTTGAAGTCAGTCGGTGGAGCAAATGCACAGCCTTTAAGACACTGCCCCTCGTCCTTCTGCCCCAGAAGTCGTGTAAAGAGGCTAACTGCACATGACACAGTACAATCAGTGAAAGGGAACGGAAAAGACATGTATATTAGACCTGCAACAAGGTTCCACCTGCCTTTCCTGTTCACAAGAAGCATCCTCTTGGGGGTTCTGAAGCCCTAAGGGAAGCATGGCTTAAAGGAACCTTGCAGGGGAAGACCCAATGTGTCAACCGAGAGACAAAGCAGCTCACCCTCACACTTGACTTTTACAAATAAACTGCAGCCTGGGTCAGCAAGTCCAGGGGGAGCCACCTGCCCTAGATCAGTGTTTCAAACCAGAGAACTGTGCTTACTAGGTGTACTCTAGAATTAAAATATGTATCCCCTTGCCCTATACACACTAAAGGTAATCAACATTAAAACTGTTTTACGCATGTTTGCTGTGTTTTGGGCCTGAGATGCTATTTTTTTAAGTATATTAATGTGGCTGTAGTTTAAGTGGGGGAGGGGTAGTGTTGAGAACCTTATTTCCAAAGGTGCTGGGACTGTGGTGCAGTCTGGAGGGTGCCTAACATGCACAAAGCCTAGAGTTCCCGTACTCAGGAAGTGGAGGCAAGAAAGTAGTTCAGTGTCACCCTGGACTACACTCAAACCTTGTCTAAATAAATAAATAAATGGCAGGCTTGAGGGAACTGAAGTAGGCCTAACTCCCAGAGGAGGAAGGCAGACTTTCCCATTACCCAGCCAAGGTCTTTGTTCCAGATAGTATAAACTAAAATGTCTCCCAAAAATGTAAGTAATAATTGAGAAATGGGTGTGGTGTGTACTGAGTGTCCAATCTAGGCCCTACCTCCAATGTCAAAATAGAGACTTCTGACTACCCATTAAAACTTCCCAGGCAAGAGTTTTCCCAAACTATCAGGAATCCATAATAATAAATATCCCAACTGTTCAAGGTACAAAGCTGTTCTCTGTGAGAGCTTATTCCCATATAGTTCCAAAGCACTATGATGAACTGACAGCTGAGACTCTTCCAGGCAAGGCTGGGTTTCTGTCCAGGACTCCGAAAGTTAGGCTGCAACTTAGGCCAGTGTCAGAAATTCAGGAGGAGACCCACGATCTCTGGGGGCCCCAGGAGCAGCTCATGGATGTTTCCACCAAATGTACTTCTCAAATGTGTTTGGTCTGCTTGAATGCCTTCGTTCAGGTGACATTTGAAAGGCTTCACCTCTGAGTGGAAGACCCTAAAGGACACCAGACAGCTGTAGCACTTTTTGTGAGCCTAAGTCCCATTGGCCCTGCACCCCCTGACTCCTCATCCCACCAGCACTATGTAGGGGACACCCTGGATGTCTATGAGAAGATCTTGGTTGGGCCCTGAAAAGGACGAAGTCTAGGGAAATCCTGTGGAGGAAGAAAAGTCCAGGTTCTGTAGATGTCCAACAGATAGGGGCCTCCATGGTCTCAATAAAGAGAAGCACCCAGATCTGAGGGCAGGGAGGTAGCAGCATCAGCATTTGTAGATGCAAATGAGGCATCATTACTGGGAAAGAGGAACACGGACTCTGGGGTATGTTTTGCCCACGGTTCTCTGTGTTATCCCTATAAGGCCCTTGGGATCCCTCTACTGTCTTCTGAGTTCCACTAACCACTGTATTCACACAATCGCTTTTCCACTGTTTGCAATCAAGACCTCAGTCGCCCCCCCCCACCCACATGTGCCCTTCTCAGGTCATCCAGCAGCCATCCTGCAGGACATCTCCTATTCCTTCTAGACTGTCCCATGCTCTGGCCACCACCTAGGTCTAGTAATGGGCCCATCCGCCATGTCTAGGTTCTCCCGTTACATGCCCCACCTTAAGTTCTAAGTTTGCGGCCTCTGTCTGCCTTTGAAGATTAACCTGGCTAGTTCTCCAAAAGCTGCCTATCTGGACCTGGTGTCCTAGGCTCTCCATCCCTCCTACCCGGCTGGTATCCAGTGCAGCAGCCTCTCGGGCTCAGGCGCCCCGGACAGCCCCGGGTTGCGCCCACAGCTGTAGGCGGCAGAGGGACCGGGGACCCTGGCCTTCCTCAGTACCTGGCAGTGCCGAGTTTTGGAAATGGGACTCTAGGAAAAGACGGAGGTCCAAGAGAGGACGGAGAGGGCGGCTTGCCTGAGCATCAGAAAACAGCTCCAATTGGAAACGCACTTCGAGCACAAGGTTCCTATGTGCTAGTGGTCCAGACTCAATCTCCCTTGTCCCAACACTCAACCCACATGCAAGTAAGAACCAGAGAATGAAGTGTGGAATGTTTATTGGGTAAAGAATGAGTGATCGTGGGCATTAGAGAGACGTAGAGATGATCCAGACCGTGCCGGTGCTTTTGTCTTGTCTTCCACAAGGACCTCACTACTTGGGAAGAGTAGACGACCAAGACTCTGGAGAGGTCGTAGCATTTGCAAAGGCTTACACAACACAGCTGGACTGAAGCCCAGTTCCAACTGACACCCAGGCCCAGAGGGGCAACAACTTTGGTCTACATCACACAGCTAGACGGGAGAAAAGACGAAATGATGTTTCTCTTTGGGGATGGGTGGGGAAACTGAGGCCTAGGGTAAGGCAGTAACCTCAGCAGAGCTAGGGTATGTGTGGGAGTGACGCTGTGTGGGACGGACGTGGTGGCCCTGAGAGGGCAGGGCCGAGCTCAGTGCAGGCGCACGTGTTGCGCCAGCTCCGCGGCGTCCTGGAAGCGGCGTGGACAGAGAGGGCAGGTGTGAGGTGGGCCAGCGCGCGCACGGTGGGTGGCGCGGTGCCGCGACAGGTGGCTGGAGCGCTTGAAAGCTTTGCCACAAGCACCACAAGTAAAGGGCTTGAGGTCCGAGTGCGACACACGGTGGCTCTGCAGCCGCAGAGGACTGGCAAAGACGCGAGCGCACTCTGGGCAGCTGTAGCCCTTGCGAGGACCTGGCTCTCCCGGGGTCGCCTCGCGCTGCGGCGGGCCCCGAGGTTCCTCTTCCAGCTGCACCGTGTACGTGTAGGGGACCCCGTTGGCGTCGATGAGCAGATGGCGGCCCAGCCGCGGTGGCCGAGGCCCGGCCACCGAGGAAGAAGTGGAGGAGGGGCCTTCCGCCTTGGGAAAGGGGGGAGTCTTGGGGGGCGGTGGGTCCATGACCTCCGGAGAGGAGGACCGAGGGTGGGGTGGCCGCGGCGGGAGCAGCAGCATCTGGAGCGGCAGCTGGGAGCGGCGGAGGGAAGAGAAGTTAAGATCCTCTCTTCCTTTCAGGAAAAAAAAAATCCTAAAAAGGAAGGTGTTCCCATTCTCTTCCAGACGGTGCTACTGACCTACCTCCCTACAAAGTAAAATGTGGCTCCAGTCCCCATCTCTGGGACTCCTACACCAGGGCTTGACAACACCCCGCTCCACCCGACTCGGGCCAGAACCTCAGACATCCTTCGGATTCCCTCCGCTCATCCCGACCCACCGAAACCAATCTCCAAGTCCACTTCTTTCCTTTTCAGTTTAGGTCCTCTCTAATCTCACATTCCAGACACTAGTGGCCTCCGAGATTTCTCTCCCATCTACCCACTCCTCTTTCTCAGAGCTCTACTCAAGCTCCGGCTAAGTCCTTGCCCTCAGGTCCCTCAATACCTTCAGAGCCTCCCCAATCTCCACAATCTCCGCCTCAAGTTTCCTCCCTAGATACTTATCCAGAGTCTCACTAACCCAATTCCCCACTTTCCATTCAGGGCTTTTTTGTGTCATCCTCACACTCTGCACTTAAAGGTCTCGCCATTCTCTTTCCACTCGGGGAAACCCATCGTCTGTATTTCATTCTCAACTGCCTGCTTCCAATATGCGCCCCCATCTTGTTACATTTCATTCACCACCGTCTCCACCCACAAAGTATCCTGACATCTTCGTTTCTCTCTTCGTCACCGCCACCACCTTGGAGCATCTTCCCACTCGCAGTCATAGACCTTCTGGTTTTTGTTCCCAAACATCTACCACTAACCTTGGTCCCCCTCTCTAGATACAGCTGACATCTCTGGTCCCTCTTCACCTCCCGGGTTATACGATGCATGGCCCCTCGCCTGGGGACCCCTAACAACCCTGGTCCTCTAAACCACCTCGTCCCGTTATATCCCCGAGGGCCTTCCTACTCCCCTGGCTTCCATAAGGAGCTTTGGCCTCCCCTCTCTCGGGCTCGGGGCGTCGCTTTCGTCGCCTCGCCGCTCCGACCCACACCCAGAGACCTGCCGGCCTCACGCCCAGCCCAAGCCAGGCTCCTCCCTCCATCCCGGCCCCCGTACCCGGTGCAGCAGCCTCTCGGGTCCGGGGGAGAACGGGGCCGAGGTCCCGGACGGACCCGGGCTTGCCCTGACGAGCGCCGCGGTAGGAGCGAGCTTCCGGGCAGCTCCGGGCCGGCGGCGCCGGGGACGCGGGTCGGGGGGCGCAGGGGCGCGAGGGGCGACGGCGTCCCTGGGAAAGAGCACCGTTCAGCAACGCACGCTCCACACACGAAGGTTCCGAGGAGTCAGCCGCTCTAAGGGGAGCGCGCAAGGGGTGGGGTTGGCGCGTGGCCAACGAGAAGGACCAGCAAAAGAACAGTTTCCAGCTGCGTGCCATCCACAGGAAGAGCCATTCCGTTGCTTTGAGTGACCAGTAAACTGAAGCTAGATACTGTGAAGTCTGCCAAGCCACCCATAAAGAATTGGAATGTACAGCTTGTCTTTCCACCCTGTCTCCCCTTTCTGCTCAGGCAAAACCACTCAAGGCAGCGGGTTAGAGAAGGGGTGTTTCTGTTGGATGAGCAAATGAGGTCCAGAGGACAGATCTCTGTTCTGGTTTGGCACGGTCACAGTGCTCTCCTCTCATAAATGGGAAAATTAATGCCCAAAGACGACGTTGCCAGATTAGGTAAGGTATGTGTGCTCCACTGAACATTTGGGGAAACAGAGGCTGGAGACGACCAGATGTTGACAGAGAAAGAAAAATGTGCTATTTCCCGCTGAACATATGGGGAATCTGAAAACTGGAGCTTGCTTGCTTGCTAGGTATAAAAATGGGAACAGGGCTGGAGGTATAGTAGCTCAGTCGATAGAATGCTAACCTAACATGTACTCTGGTTCGTTCCCCAGCTTTGCATAAATCGGGCTGTAATAGCTTGAAACTGAAGAATCAGAAGTCCAGTGTTTTCCTCTGCAACATAGCGAGTTGGATGCCAGCATCCGCTACATGAAATTGCATCTTAAAACAAGGGTCGGGAGCAGCTGTGATTCTTGCCAGTGATCCGGTGTGGGAAAGTAAAGTCCAGAGAAGGCCAGCCATTCCTAGACACGGGCACGGGAAGGTTTAGGCTTCCTATTGAATACATATGGGGAAGCTGAGGCTCAGAGAATGCCAGGCATCATCATATACGCAGGCAAGGGGGCCTGGTTCTCCGGAATGGACAAGAGTGGTGGTGAGGTCACCAGCACTTGCTGCCCAGGGTAGCTGGCAAGCTGAGGCTCTCTGAGGAGGGTCTGAGCATCCAGTGTTCATGCAGTAACACTGCAGGCGCGGCCTGGGCTAGTGGAGACAATTTATATCCGTAAGATGCACTCTGGTAATGAGAAACAATTAAGGGAGGCTGGGGGCCATCTAGGGCTAAGTCCTAGGTCCACTTACTGGGAGTTGGGAGGGGCAACAGCTGGGACCAGCCGAGGGAGAGAGGGTTAGTCTGGTGCCCAGCCCAAGGACCCCCTCCCCCAAAGAGTGGACTACCCATTGA
The DNA here is from genome assembly GCF_963924665.1 of Micromys minutus. Lineage (NCBI taxonomy): Eukaryota > Metazoa > Chordata > Mammalia > Rodentia > Muridae > Micromys > Micromys minutus. The sequence goes on from NC_137965.1 coordinate 31,558,081, forward strand.
AGAATTATCCAACACCTTTCCATCAGTGACACATGCTTTAATTTCTATGAGGCATGACAGACGCTGGGTACATGAAGCTATTGAGTGTTGTGCTTCTAAGGCCCTGAAGTGTGGAACTTATTCATTCCTTAATTTAGATTTGCCCCATGGGACGGATATATAAAATTTCTTTTCATTTCTTGAGACATGATCTCAACAAGCATAGCCTGGCTTCAAATTTGCTACACCACCTAAGATAACCTTGATTTTTTTAAATGTGTGTGTTTTGGTGGCACGTAGGCATATATGTCACATGTGTGCTTGGTGCCCTTGGAGGCCAGAAGACAGCACTGGATTCCCTGGAACTGGAGTTAGAGTGTTTGTGAGCCACCATGTGGATGCCGTGACTCAAACCCAGGTACTCCACAAGTGCAAAGGAGTTCAATCCCAGATGACCACATTTCAGAAGGGAAGAACAAACTCTGACTGGCACATGCATGCACATGATCACACATGTGATTATCATGCACATGATCACACATGTGATTATCAAAAACTAAGCCAAGAAGGGGGCAGAGGCACAATACAAAATATGTTAGTGAATAAGTGAATTTGATCACTCAATACAAAAGTTAGATATTAAATCTTTCCTTTCCTCTAAAGATACTTCTGGATGGAGTCATGCCTCAGCAGTTAAGAGCACTGGCTACTCTAGTGAAGGACACAGATTCCATTCCCAACACTCAGTTAAACAACCATTTATGATTTCAATGCCAGGGGAGCCAACACCCTGCTTCCTGCACCAGGCATACATGTAGTCCACAAACATGCATGTAGGCAAAAATACCGATATACATAAAATAACTTTAAAAAAAATAAAGCTACTGCTGGGTGATATACCATTTGCCTTAGCATCCGAAAAGCTCTGGATGTGATTTTCCACAACCCTACACAACACAGAGGAGATACCCTGCCGCCTACCTGGGATTTGATCATGATAAAGTCCACCAGACATCAGTCTAACCCCTCTAATGCCCTCATCCCCTGAAACCACCACCCCTCTTCCTCTCAAAGCCAGACATATCATGTCCTGATATGTTTCACTTTTTTCAGTGGTGGTGGAGGATTTAGTTGGGGTGGGTTTTGTGTTTTGTTTTTTCAGATGTATAGCTATGGCTGGCCTTGAACTTAAAATGTGGATGGCCTTGAACTCAGAGATCCATTTGTGTCTGCCTCCCAAGTGCTAGGATTAAAGGCATGCGCCACAACCACCCAGCCATATGAAATATGACTATGAGTGGGGCTATGCGGGAATTTCATATCTGGGTCTATGGATTACTTCAGGTAATGACAGTCATTTCCACAGTATGAATAGAAAATGTGTTTGCCCATCATCTAATTATGTCTGCCCATGACATCTAATAACTATCTTAAAAGTTTTCATTGTAGAGGTCTTTGACCTCCTTGGTTAGATTTACCCAGTTTAAGGTACTTTTCTTTTTTCTTCAAATTAATTAAAGTTTTAATGCATCCATGCTCTGTCTGGATGTACACCTGCATGCCAGAAGAGGGCCTCAGATCACCCATGTGGTTTCTGGGAATTGAACTCAGGACCCCTGGAAAAGCAGCCAGCACCCTTAACCACTGAGCCATCTCACCAACCCCAGATACCTTCCTTTTTAAAGCTATTGTGAGTGGGCTATTTTTTTCTAATGTCTTACTACACAAAGTCTTTTGAGCGGGACAATGTGTTACCTACAAGTACAGATGATGGATTCTTTGCTGTTTGTGACCTTGTCTTGTCACACTGCGCTAGGGACACTTGAGCAGAGCAGTGTACTGAGTACAAGTGGAAAGAGGAAGCAACTGTTTGACTTCAGAGTTTAGAGAAAAAATAATCTGTTGGTCCCATTTGATATAATGTTCCTGACAACAGGATTGTTGGAAACATCTTCTATTCTGCTGAGGTACACTCCATCAGTTCCAAACTCTACAGGGTTCTTACCATAAGCTCTGTGTTGGGTATCTCTGAGTAGCCCTGACTGACCAGCCTGGCTTTGAACTCAGAGATCCACCTACCTCTGCATCTTGAGTGCTGGGATTAAAGGCGTGCACCACCACAGCCAAGTGAGCTTGTGTTCTTTCAAAAATGTGTCTTATGTAGCTGAGGCTAGCCTTGACTCCTGATTTTTCTGTCTCCACTTTCCAAGTACTGGGGATTACAGGTGTGGGTCAGCACACGTGGCTGCCATTCCGTGGGCTCAGAAAGGAAGTCCCCTTGCTTTATAGAAAAAAATTTATTATTCTGACAGACAGCAGCTTGTCCAGAGAATGTAGGTGTAAATCCCAGTATTCACACGGTACCTCAAATTTCTGGTCCAGGGGATCTTACACACTCTCCTAGCTTCCTCAAGTACACGGTGCACAAGATTACATACAAGCAAAACACAAATGCACATAAAATAAATAAGTCTTTTAGCGTCTGTAAATTTTTATTATTAGCGTGTGTGCGTGTGTGTGAGTATGCATGTGAGTATGCATGTGTGTGCATGTGTGTGTGAGAATGTGTGTGAGTATGTGTGTGTATGTGTGTGAGTGTGTGTGTGTGAGTATGTGTGTGTGTATATGTATGTGTGTGTATGTGTGTGTGAGTATGCGTGTGTGAGTATCTGTGTGTATGTGTATGTGTGTGTGAGTATGTGTGTGTGAGTATGTGTATGTGTGAGTATGTGTGTGTGAGAGTATGCGTGTGTGCCTGTGCCATTGCACATGTAGGGGTGAAAGGACAACTTGCAGAAGTTGGTTCTCTCCTTCCATTCTTTGCTGCAAACACTGAAGGACATGAGGCCGTGAGCACTTTGACCAGCTAAGCTACCCCACTGGCCTGAGCCACTTGGCTCTGTCACTCAAGCAGGAAAGCATTTGCCTGTCCACTATTGGCCTGAACATGAAATGCTAACTGCAGTTTCCAACAAACAGTAGGACCCAGAATAAAAGTATGACCTAGGGCTGATGTCAGAAGCTGTGCATGAAGCAATGCCCTTCTAGACTGCTGGACCCCTGGAGGACTTTCTCCTGACAGTGGCACTGCTGCTGGACCTTGGGCTCCAATGTCCTGCTCTCTAGGTCTCAGGCACAGGCAACTCTTGAAGGCCTTCATTACCCCCGGACAACTGAAGCACTAACCAGCTCGGGCCCAGGGATCCAGAGTGCAAGGGCTTCTTCCACCATGTTCATGCAGGAGATGGTACTCCAGCAAGTGAACGGGTGACACTGTTCAAGGGGGAGAGTGGGTGAGGAGGGAGGGAGAGATAGGACACAGAAGAAGAGGTGAGAGAGAGAGGGTGGACATGGCCTCCGTGGATCCAGGGACAGCATAGTACTATGAAATCCTGAGCTTGAAAGGAGAGAAGGGATTAATTAAAATCCCCTATCTTCAAGGCCCCACCTCACAAGCTGCTGCTGCTCCTGACATATGTGGGGTCCCCTGTCCCTAACTGTGTATTGTCCCCTATACACCAGTAGGGGTCAGCCAGTCAATCTAGAAGCAGATTTTCTCAGCTCTGCAATCCCCCAGGTTGACTGGGAGAGCCTGGAGAGAATTTCAGGACGACTGCTAATCCAGCCCCATGTCCCTGAAGCACTCACTGGAGCAGGCCACTGGGCCAGCTGTCTGGAGCCTTCGCACCACACAACATGTAAGACAAGGAAGTCTGTGCTGGCAAGTTTGGAGGGGCTTCTGTGGGGGTGGCTGTTGTGTTCTGTTGCTGTTGTTTTTGGTTTTTCGAGGTCAAGTTTCTCTGTGGAGCCCTGGATGTACTGGAACTCCCTCTGTAGGCCAGGCTGGCCTCAAGCTCAAGAGATCAACTTTCTGCTTCACCAGTGCTGGGATGAAAGGCACACGCCGCCACCACCCCAGCAAGACACTTTCTTAAAAGAACACGTGTAGGCTACTTTAATAAGGGTTCTGAAAGGCTTTAACCTCCCTTCTAGGCTACCACCCACCAGAGGTAGTAGGAAAGACAGGTTATTAGGAATGGGGGAAATGGACCTGTTTAGAAATCGTTCTTTAGAGCAATTCCCATCTTCATTTTCAGAATATCAGTAGTTCAGTCCACTAGCAAACACCACACACAAATCTACAGCTGCAATCCAGTCCACTCAGCAGACATCACACACGAATCAGCAACAGCAGTTCCATCCAGAAGAAACCTCAAAGCTCCACTGTGACATTTTCCATTTGCTCAGCCCAGGGAGTGGCACCATTAGAAGGTGTAACCCTGTTGAAGTAGGCGTGGCCTTGTTGGAGTAAGTGTGTCACTGTGGGTGTGGACTTTTAAGACCCTCTTCCTAGCTGCCTGGAAGCCAGTCTTCTCCTAGCTGTCTTTGGAACAAGATTATAGAACTCTCAGCTCCTCCTGCACCATGCCTGCCTAGATGCTGCCATGATCCTGCCTTGATGATAATGGAGCACACCTTTGAACCTGTAAGCCAGCCCCAATTAAATGTTCTTTATCAGTGTCACCTTGGTCATGGTGCCTGGATCCACAGAAGCAGCAGAGAGCCACTGTCATCGCAGGAGAGGTTCAACGCCATTCCCATCAGCTGTCATCATCAGTGAGGACTAGCAAGGCAAAACAACGCCCAAGCCTGTCCCACCTTTATATGCTTTCCAAACATCACCCATCCTTTCCCCTGCGTCTCTCTGCAGAACATTCTGTCACCTGTCTGCACCAGCAAGACATCTGTCTGCACCATTCTGACATAACTGAGTTTCCAAAGAGACCCGAAATGTCCACTTCAAATGTGCCTGTTGGCTGTAGTGTGTTTTATTGCTTTGTTTTGGTTGTGTTTTGTTTGTCAACGTGACATGATCTAGAGAGAATACTCTGGGAAAGGAGACCACACGGAGGAAAAGGGGGAAAGGTTCCCTCCAGTCAACTAACCAATAGACAAGTTTGTGGGACTTTTGTTCATTGATGACTAATATGGGAGCGTTCAGCACACTGTGAGTGGTGTCACTCCAGAGCAAACCGTCCTGCAGCCAATAAGAAAACAAACTGAAGAAGGATGGGATCAAGCCAGGAAGCAGCCCCTGTGGACTCTTCCCCAGTTCCTGCCTTGGGTTCCTGACTTCCCTCCATGATGAACTAACTGTGAGGAGAAATAAACCCTTTCCTCCCCGTGTGGCTTTTGGCCAGGGTCTTTATCACTTCAATAGAAAGCAAACCAGGACAAACCGAAGCTATTGTTGTCACAGAGCTTCCATACAGTGTCACAAGAAACTCTCCTGGGCCTTATGGCTGAGACAAAGAGTCAAAGTATTGAAATGTTCCCTCCATTTTAACAGATAGTGAAATTCAAACACAAAGACCCAAGGACCGGACTGGTGAGGATAAACAGCGAATAAACAAACAATCTTGCTGCCAAGCCCAACAACCTTCATTCGACCCACCCCCCAACCTGAGTTTGGCCCCAGAGACACACATGATGGAAAAGAATTCACTCCTGCAAGTTGTCCTCTGACCTCCAGGTACAACACGGCATGCCAGAACACACAAATGCATGCACCCACACAAACAAGTAAAAATGTTTGGGGTTTTGTTTTGTTTTTAAGACAAGGTTTCTCTTTGTAGCCCTGGATGTTCTGGAACTAACTGGCTTTGTAGACCAAGCTGGCCTCAAACTCAAATCACCTGCCTCTGTCTCCTGAGTGCACAGGCAATGCAGGTAAAACACTCCCACACACAATGAGTACATATTGTTAAAGACTGTAAATAATAGCCCAACAGAAAAGTTACGAGACTTGTGTTGTGAATATACATATATGTGTTTATCATTTTTAAATAGCATCTACAGTTTAATTAGGCTCAGTTGTTATGTATTTATGTATTTGTTTACTTATTTATTTAGTGCATGGGACATTCATGTTCCAAGATCCACATCTGGAGGTCAAAGGACAACTTGCAAGCTCATTCCCCCATGATACCCTATGGGGCTCAAGAATGAATTTCAGGTCATGAGGCTTGGTGACAAGCTCCCTTACTGGCTGAGCCAGCACCTCCCAGGTTTGTTTTTAATCTTGGTGTGTGTGTCTGTGTGTGTGTGTCTGCATGTTTGTATGTGTGTGTGTGTGTGAATGCAGATGCCTGCAGAGACAAGAAGAGGGTGTTTTATTTCTTGGAGCTGGAATTACAGAGTGATGTGTGAAGTGGAAACTTCTTTTTTCTTTGGAAAGTCAGTTATGTCGAGTGGTGTTTTGCTGGGGTACATATGTGAAAGAATATTTTGCTGAAGCAGAAAGTGAAAGGCTGTTGCCCTGAAGCAGATAGAGGTGAAATGATGTTTTGATACAGCAAACATGTGAAAAGATCCGTGATGGAGTATAACTATAACCCACAGACAGCAGGAGCTACAGCAGTGGTTTGGTTTGCCCTGCCTTCTTATCTTTGCTAAAGGCATGCACTATTAGTTCCCTCACACAGTGCTGTTGAGTTCAACTTGTGGTAACACTGTCATTGAGAGAAACTCGCCCAAGAACTGTTTCTGAGGTGCCTGGGGTTCTTGCCTCAGGCCATTTGGCGAGCCTGACATTTTCTTCAGGACTGAACTGCAGCTGCCTGGTGTCTGCATGTTGAAAGGACAGGACTGTAGCTGCCGGTTTGTGCCTGGTGTCTGCCTGTCTAGAGGACTGGTCTGCAGCTTCTGAGTCCTATTTGGTGTTTGCTACGGGACTGAACTGCTGCCAAAGAAGACCGAGCTCTCCCTGAAGAACTCTTACTGAACAGGCCCACTTCCCCCACAACCTAATACACATGTGCACTCGAGGGACAGAAGCTAGGGTCATGCACATATTAAGCAAGTACTCTACCATGTAACAGCACCCCAACTTGATACACTATTTCTACAGAAAAAGGATAGTGCTCTTAACCTCTAAGCCAGTGGTTCACAACCTTCCTAGCTAAAGGAAATCACATGGCTACATGTAACTTCAAGCAGAAATGCTATCATACCCCCCGAAAGAACAGAAATCTTGGCTAACATGATAAATGTTCGAGTCTCCTGGTCTATTCAAATAGAGTTTCAAAGCATTCTGTGTCTCTTTCAGCTGTTTGCATATGCTTCTAAAGGTCTGTACAGAAGAGAGGAATGGAGTCAGGCCTGGGGCTGCATGCCTATAATCATAGTACCAGAAAGATCAAGAGTTCAAGGCCAGAGCTGGAGAGATAACTCAGAAGGTAAGGCATTTGTTGTTCCTGGATTTGGTTCCCAGCATCCACATGACAGCCAACAACTCTATAACTTCATCATCTCTGCTGTCCACGGCCACTGCAAACGTGGTGTACCGACATCCATGCAAGCAGAACATACAAGGAGGAAGAGGAATAGAATGAGGGAGAATGGGAGAAGGAGGAGAAGAAGATCTTTAAAAGTCAAAATAGGGCTGGAGAGATGGCTCAGTGGTTAAGACCACTGACTACTCTTTCAGAGGTCCTGAGTTCAATTCCCAGCAACCGCATGGTGGTTCACAACCATCTGTAATGAGATCTGGTGCCTGCTTCTGGTGTTTCTGAGGACGGCTACAGTGTACTTATTTAATATAATAAACAAATAAATCTGTTTTAAAAAATCAAAATAGAGTTCAAGGCCAGCATAGACTACATAGTAAGTTTGAGGCCAGCTCTCAGTATGTGAGGCTTTGTCAGAAGGTAGGAAACAAGGAAGAATAAGTGGAAAGAGGAGAGGAGGAGGAGTTGGCCACAAAAGTGGAATGACTCATCCATTCACAAAGCCAGGCCCTGGAGTGAGCTGAACTCTCAAAAGAGCCTTGTCCTTACTGCTGCTGAAAACCCTCTTTGAGATTTTTTCTCCCAACCATCACAGCAACTCCGGGTTTGCTTCCGGCCGGAATCACCTGAGCTGCTGCCCAAGCGCCCCATTCTTGGCACAGACTCGACATTCCATTCATAAACTGAGCACCATGAATGAGCACAGAAACATTTTCTGTGACATAAAACAAAGAATTTTTCATGCCTTGAAGTTCACATAAACAAACTCCGGGCTCTGCCGGAGTTAGTTTTAAAAGAGACTTGGAAGGCTGATCATAGTGGCTCATAGGCAAGCAGATTTTTGTGAGTTCGAGGCTATCTCAGTCTATATAGAGAGTTCTAGGTTAGACAGGAATACACAGGAAAAACATCCCTGGACAATAAACAGTGGGGAGATGTCGAAAATTTTCGCTAGGGTGTGGCCGACCTCCCAGCTGCAAAGTTCAGTCTGTCTGCGTGGAGGTCTGACAGGTATTCAAGATTTTATTCCCCTTATCCCACCCCATCATGGCCCCGCCCATATACTCATTTTGACCCCGCACTTCGTCGACCTGCCCCGCGCTTGCGCAGAGCCGCCATCCAGGCCCCGCCCCTCGCGGAGCAATCTTTGCCCTCAGGGACAGGGCTTAGGTACAAGATGGCCGCTGCGCGCCCGGATCCCGGGATTCCGAGCTCACCGATCCGGGAGTCGCTATCCCCGAAGCCGCCGGACCTGGTGCGACGAAAGGGTCTGGGCCAGGGTTCTCAGCAAAGAAGATCGCAGAGCAGGGGGCGGGGTTAAGGCGGGGCCTAGGGGAATTGGGCGGGGATATGGTAACACTCTGGGGCGGGGTTTAGGGAAGAGCCTATTGGGAATGAGGAACGAGGCCTGGAGGCGGGTCCTGAAGACAGGTTGTGTCTTGGGCCTTGTTGGGTCCTGGGAGTGATCAAGAGACTTTATTTGCATAAATAAAAGAAGAATCTTAGGAGGGGCGGGGCATCAGGGCATGTGATGATACAAGGACTGCCTTAGGAATGCCCAAGGAAGAAGAAATGGGTGCTTCAGATGACTTTAGAACTTCTAACTAGTGACTGGCAAGTAACTCAAAATATTGGTTCATTCCACAAACATTTAAAGCTCCAGGGAATCAAAACGGACAGTGATTGCGTCCTCTTGCAGCTTGCAGTCTTATGAGGAGAAAATGTGACGATGAAGAGAATTTATGTCCTATAAGAGAAATAAAACATACACTGGGAGTGGGGTGGAGCGAACTAAATTTAAATGGCATAAGTCAGCTGGGTGCCTGTTTATATTTACACTGTAGTCCGTGAGATAAGCAGGATCCAGATCATGTTGGATATTATAGGAAGGACATGAGGTTTTAAGTGCAGTTGGAGAGCTTAGAGTGTCAAAATGTCATGACCTCATTTATATTTTCCAAGGTCCATTTTGGGTGCTCTAGGAGAGGTGGATAAGGAGGGGCAGAGGCAGGAACAGGGATTCCCTTTGAGTGGTTTTTCATTCTCAGGGGAAGAAACTATGAGGCTTTTAACTGGTCCAGAGGGGAGGCACCTCTGTCTATAGTATATTTGGGGCAAGAAGGGGAAATGTCAGAATGGATCCAGCAAGAATTCTGAATCATGGATAACAGGGTTAAGAAACCAAGGGATGAGGCTGAAGAGATGACTCAGCATTTAACAGTACTGGCTGCACTTTTAGAGGTTCAGTTCCCAGCATCCACATGGAGGCTCACAACCAACTGTAACTCCACTTCTAGATGATCTGACCCTCACTCCTGGCGTCCATGGACACACAGTGAACATACATGCAGGCTCTCATGTAACATAGAAAGAAACACTTGGGCTTAATAGTAGGCACATGCCTTTAATCCCAGCCTTTAGGAGGCAGAGGCAGGCAGATTGAGTTCTAGGCCAAACTAATCTACACAGTAAGTACCAAACCAGCTAGAGCTGCATAGTGAAGCCTTGTCTCTAAGTAAGTAAATAACACATCATAGAAAAACAGGATACAGTGGACTTCAGAGAAGCAGATACTTTATTTTTCATTTATTTACTTATTAGAGAAGAGGGTGTGCGTGTGTGCTATAGCACAGGCATTTGAAGGTCAGAGGGCATCTCGAGAAAGTCAGTTCTGTCTTCCCACCCTGTGGGTCCTAGGGATCATAATCAGGTCTTAGATTTGGTGTCTACCCACTGAGCCATCCTCACAGCCCAGGCAAGGGTTTTAATAGGTGGATGTGTACTGAAGAAAGCTCTCCAAGCAAGCATGGTCCACAGCCTCCTGTTTCTTCTTCTGCTCTCCAGGTTCTGGTGCCTGATGGTGGCTGCCCTGTCACACCCCCAGGTGACCTCATCGAGATCCAGGTGGTAAAAGTCACAGATACTACAATGGTCCCTGAGCCCCCAGAACCAGGATCTTTTCATTGTGCCCTGTGTCCTGCTGCTTTCCGTCTAGTCTCGGAGCTGCTCTTTCATGAGCACGGCCACCTGGCAGGCATGGAGGGGCTTGGGCAGGGCGGGGACCCTAGTCGTTGTCACGTGTGTGGCCACAGCTGTCCAGGTCCTGCTAGCCTGCGTGCCCACTACAGCTTGCACACGGGAGAACGGCCTTATCGCTGTCCCCTCTGCCCACGGGCTTTCAAGGCCTTGGCACCTCTGCTCCGGCACCAGCGCCGACATGGGGTGGAGCCAGGGACCTCCAGAAGGCTTCTACCCTCAGCAACAACGGGACAGCTGAACTCAAGGGTGGCCCAGGAAAGGTCAGAGGTGGTGATGGCTGCAGCAGCTGCAGGTGCCGTGGTAGGCAAGCCTTTCGCCTGCAGGTTCTGTGCCAAGCCCTTCCGCCGCTCCTCAGACATGCGAGACCACGAGCGGGTGCACACAGGGGAGCGGCCCTACCACTGTGGCATCTGTGGCAAGGGCTTCACGCAGTCCTCTGTCCTGAGTGGTCATGCCCGCATCCACACAGGCGAGCGCCCCTTCCGATGCATGCTCTGCGACCGCACTTTCAACAACTCCTCCAACTTCCGAAAGCACCAGCGCACCCACTTCTATGGGCCAGGACCTGGAGTGGGAGAGTCTGCAGGCCAACTGAGATCATCTTTGGTGTCCCAAGAATCAAGGAGTAAATGTGGGACAGAGAACACTATGGAAGAAGGGGTGTAGAGAGACTGTGAAGGTGAATGTGGAGGTTGACCAGTAGGCTGGAATTAGGAAGCATAGCATAGGAAAATTGACTGGCAAATAGAGGCAGAGACCAAGGAAAAATAATGAGCAGTTGGAATTAGAGAGATTTTAAAAAAAAAAAAAGGAACCTGATTTCTCATCTCCTAGAAAGCCATGCTACTCTTGAGACTCAGGAATGAGGTACTTGTGGGTTTGTGGATGCCCAGATATGTCTGAGAATACATAGACAGCTGGGCCTGGCAAAGGCCTGTAATCCTAGTACACTGAAGGCTAAGGCAGACCACACCAGGCTGGAAAGCACTACTTTATGTACTGCCATCTCTTTTGCCTACCTCAACTGGATTGCACTGGTCCTGGGATTCCTACCCTCCAGTGCAGAAGATGCCCACCAGGCCATCTCTAAATTCTGGGATACCTTCCTCTCAAAACCAGGGAATACCAAAAGCACATCTCTTGGATGTGATTCTGCTCATGAAGACTCACAATAAGCTCTGCTTACTTCTCCATCCCACCCCATGGAGGTCTCTTTTCGACCCACTAAACTGTTCTGGAAGCAACTCAGAGCATCACTTAAGCTTTAGGCGCAGAGCCTGTAGTCTCCCAGGTCTACACCTTTCAGATCTCTATTCTCCACTGAGGTAGACAGCTTCCTGCTTAGTCCTGGGCAATTCTGAGGCAAGGTTAGCTGATGACAGCTTTGGGCCAGCACAGGGTGTAAATAAGAGAGGACACTGTGGTAAGGGGCTAAAAGGACTTGGGAGTTGTAGTATGGGGTAAGAGTGGGAGCTTCCAGTCTGTTCCTATTAAAATACTCTCTGAAAGGCTTCTCTGTCAGTCTTGTATTCCAGTTCTCTGGGTACTTATCCATTATCCAGAATGGCGAGTGACCAGGCTTGGGATGTTTGGAGATGGCTCTTTGGTTATGTTGTATGAACTTTTGTGTAATGAAGGGATGTTGGAGGGTGGTGTGCTTACTCAGGGTCCCCAATATTCTCTTGGAGAAGATGTGTTGCTAGGTTCATCCAGGATCCCCAAGAGACGACCCTTGAAACATAATAAAAACTCACCACTTCTTCCAAAGAAATGAGCCTGCCTTCCAAGAAAACAGAATGTCTCTGCTCTCTCACATGGATCCTTGCCACTAAACAGAAATTCCCTCTGCTTTCAGAGGAGACTACCTACACAGCAGCAGTGGTCAGATCCAAGGAGCTGTGATACTGACACTGGGTCGGTGTTCAAATCATTGAGAAGTGGGGAACTGGAGTCTAAAGGAGTTTGTACACTTCATCAGCAGAGGGCAGTGAGGCTGGGATGCAGTTCAGCTCTCAGAGTGCTTTTCTAGTACGAATGATGTCCGGGTTTCAAGTTCCAGCACCACAAAAGCCAGGCATAACGGCCCATGCCAGTGTTCCTGGCACTTTGTATGTGGAAATAGGACCAGAAGTTCTTAGTCTCAGGGAAGAGGCATAAGAGGTCCCAACCGTCTCTGAGGAGCTATAGGCAGTTAATGGTTGTCTGGTGAGGGGGACCATCGTACTCAGTGGAACAGCTACTGGTTAACTGCCCCTGCTCAGGTAAATAAGCCTTCCAACCCATGTTTATACATGCAGCCCTGTCTAAACACAATGGGTCACCAAGAAAATAAAAGACACAAAAGACAGGCTTGTTGGCAAGAAAGAGTTAAGCAGGAAAGGGAAAGGGATAAGAACATAGTGGAGGCTGTGTGGATATAACCAGTGTGTGTGTGTGTGTGTGTGTGTGTGTGTGTGTGTGACATACATATACAGATATGTGTCAAATTGAAAATGAAAATAACAAAATTGGGGGCTGAAGAAGTGGCTCAGCAGTTAAGAGCACTGACTGGTCTTCCAGAGGATTGGGGTTTCATTCCCAACACCCACATGGTAGCTCACAACCACCTGTGGCTGTTGATCCAGAGGACCCAATGCCCTCTTCTGGGCACAAACACACACGCAGGCAATATACCCATACACCTTTAATAAAAAAAAATCTAGATTAAAAAAGTTCAAGATTAGCCAGCCATGGTCGTGCACACCTTTAATCTCAGCACCAGAGGGGCAGAGGCAGGTGGATTTCTGTAAATTCCAGGTCAGTCTGGTCTACAGCTTTCCAGGAGAGCCAAGGGTTACATAGAGAGACCATGTCTCAAAGGGGAAAATCAAGCCTATCTTTACCTACAAAGCAAGTCCATAGCCAGCCTAGACTACATGAGACCGTCTCCAGTAAGTCTGCAGACTGTTAAGTTCCTCAGGTAGGCTCTCCCACCTACTGGAGTATGTCATGTCCAATCAATTCATCAGTTTCCCTAGTGCCCAGGTCAGGGCTTGGCAGACAGGAGGCTTCCGGTCAAGGTGGCTGAGCATCATGGAGGGGAGTCTCGGGACCTCAGATCAGTTCCTGAGAGTGCGACTTCCCTGTTTCACTCCTCTCCACTTGCCCAATTCATAGGCTAATGCCCAGGACATGGCAAATCCTCACTCAACCTAGGTGAAAAGAGAGCGATGTGAGGTGCTGTGTCCAGCCAGTCAGTGGAATCCCCTAGGAACAGCAAGGACAGACCCCAGCGGCCCTGTTGATACCATTTATTGTTCTCTGCTCTGTACAAGCCGCGTCTGTCCCCTCCCCACCCCCACCCCCATCCAAGAGCACCCAGACCCCCACCTGTGCCCTCCCAACTCTGTTCATAGTCCAGAGTCCAGCCAGATCCCAGAGGAAGTGGATGGGGTGAGTAGTTCAAACCTATCTCCACCACAGAGTCCACTGGAGCCAGAATGCTGCTGGGTGGCAGATGAGGTTTACAAAAAAGGATCAACTGGACAGAGGATCAAGTCCAGTGTCTGACAGATGAAGAAGGAAGGGCCAGAATGGTCTGGGATCGGAGCAATTTAATCTTCAGTTTGTAGGGCATGGGACTGGAAGGAAGTTAAACCACCTGGGATTCTTTAGAATGGGTGACAGTAAGGAGGGGTGGGGAGAGTCTGACCAGCAGCCCCAGAAGGGTGGAGTCCAGAGGAAATATCTGATCGGAGTGGCACATTGAAACGCACTGGTCAAGGATCTTTTCCGGCCAAGGCGCTTCCCCCTGTTCCAGGCATCCCAAGACCCTCAGCCTTGTGCATCAGGCGGTGTTTCTTCAAACCATATGTGTTGGCGAAGCCCTCACCGCAGGAGGAGCAGCGGAAGGGCCTGCCACCCTGATGGGCAGCCAGGTGTTTCCGGAAGTAGCCAGGATCCTTGAAGGCCTTGAGACAGGCGGGACAGCGCAGCTCGGGCCGCGGGGGCTCGTGGGCACGCTGATGGCGCAACACGGAGCTCAAGTAGAAGAAGCCCTTGCCGCAGTGCTCACAGCGGTAGGCACGCTCGCCCAGGTGCAGCCGCTGATGCTCCAGCAGGTTGGAGCGGTAGCGGAAGGTCTTGCCGCAGGCGCCGCAGCGCTGAGGCCGAGCCACAGCGTGTAGCCGCCGGTGCTCCGCTAGGCTAGAAGACTGCGCGAAGTGCTTGGCACACACGCCGCACTTGAAGGCGCGCTCTCCCGTGTGCACCACGCGGTGCTGCCGCAGGTACCAGGAGCGCAGGAAGCCTCTACCGCACACGCCGCACCGGTAGGGCCGCTGCTCTGTGTGACAGCGCTGGTGGCGCATCAGTAGGGCCGCCTCCCAGAAGCGCTTCCCACACACTGGGCAGCGGAAACCCCGTTTCTGCCGGTGGCTTCGGCGGTGCAGGAGAAGATCGTACGCGCCCGCAAAGCTCTGGCCACAGAGGCCACAACCCAGGGTCCGGCGCACCAGGTGCACATACTTATGAGTCACCAGGCCCAGGAAATGCTTGAAGCTTTGACCGCATGTGGCACAGCTGAAGCGCTCAGCGCCTGAACTGGTCCCGCCACCCGATCCGGCCACCGTCGCCCCACCCGCATCCTCGCTGCCCCCAGATACCCCAGACAGCGCTGCCACAGCCGTCCCCACCTCTCCAGCCAGCCCGTTGTCCAGCACGCTGGTTGCATCGGTGCCGCCGCCGCTGCTGCTGCTGCCGCCGCCATCAGAGGACTGGGGGCCACTGGATGCTGGCGCGAGAAGGCGCTCTGGAGCAGCCTGGTGAACCAGCTTGTGCCACATGAGGTTCTCGATGAAACCGAACGTCTTGCCGCAGGCGTCACAGCCGTACGGCTTCTCTGACATGTGAGCTTCCTTGTGACTCATGACGTGGAAGAGATCCGGAAAGTGCTCCCCGCAGTCTGAGCAGGCGTAACTCAGGTCGGCCGGCCCACCTGAAGTGCCTGCAGCTCCGGGTCCACAGGCCCCAGTGGTCCCCTGTCCGGGGGCGAGGCCTGTGGCTCCAGCCAGGGCGCAGGGCAATTGGAGCCGATGCACCTGGCGATGGCGTGTGAGGCTCTGCGGGTAGCCGAAGACCTTGCCGCACAGCTCACACTTGTAGGGCCGCTCTCGGGTGTGCACCACGTGGTGCTTGCTCAGATGGAAGGACTCACGGAAACGCTTCCCGCACACCGGGCACTGGTGGGGTTTCTCGCCGGTGTGGATGCGCTCGTGTCGCTTCAGGGTCTCGCGGCGCCCAAACGCACGCCCACAGATACCGCAGCAGAACGTCTTGCCGGGACCCCCTGCGCCGGGGCCACCAGCACCCCCATTCCCCGCACCTCCGAGCAGCAGCGGATGTGCGCTGAGAAGTGGGACCGGCACCGCGCCATACACCACAGCTGCTGCGGCCGCCGTGGCTTTCTCATCCGTAGTGGATGGGTCCGCAGGCAGGAGGTAAGGGCCTGGGGGAAAGGGGGGAGGTGGCTGTGGGACCGAGGCCGCCCCATCCTTGGCAGGCTCGGTGGCCACTGGTGGCGCGTGGGCAGCCTTGTGTCGCAGCAAGCTCTGCGGCGCTGAGTATGTTTTCCCACACAGGTCGCAGGGGTACACTGGCCTCGGGGTCCCAGCCGCTGCATGGGCCGCCTGGTGCTTGAGGAGGTAGGAGGCATCGCGGAAGACCTTGCCACAGATGCCACAGGGCAGGCGCAGCAGGTCGGCCGAGTGCGTTTTCACATGACGTTTGAGGCTCTCCCTCCGGTTGAAGCTTTTGCTGCACACGGTGCAAGAGAAGGGTTTCTCACCCGTGTGGATGATCTGGTGCTGGTGGAGGTGGCTAGGCTTCTTGAAGACCTTCCAGCACAGGGAGCAGGCAAATGGGCCATCCCCGCCAGTAGTGGCAGAGGGAGGCATGGCCACTCCGGGTGTGGCAGCAGGGGTGGCGTTCCCATCAGTGGAGGTGGTGGCAGGTGTTGCAGGGGTGGCTGAGGGGCCAGAGGACACTGTGGCAGAGTCAGAGCTGGCTGTGGCACTGGCTGTGGGTACTGGGAGGCCCAGTGAAGGAAGTGCGGGCCCAGACTGTGGCGTACCGCCAGTTGGTGTTGGTGGCACATCCTTGTGGCAGCGTCGGTGGCGGATGAGACTGGAGACATGGTTGTAGGTGCGGCCACAGATGCCGCACTCATATGGTCGCTCCCCGGAGTGCACTAGCATATGCTGGACCAGATGTGAGGACTGTTTGAAGGACTTCTGGCAAACACCACAGGGAAAGCGCCGTTCCATCAGGTACTTCAACCTTCGGAAATAGCCCTTGTCGTCCTTGGTTGGGTCACAGGCTGCCCCTACTGTGGGCCCAGGTGGGGTCTGCGAGGGTGTGGGAAGTGGCCCTGGGGTCCCAGTGGGAGTGCCCAGTCCTGATGCTATTCCAGGCCCAGGTGTGGGCCCACCTCGTTTCAGGTTCCCGAACAGGTGCTGGTGTCCAGAGAGGTCGACTATTCCCCATTGTGGAGCAGGGAAGGCAGCATCAAAGAGTGGAGGGGGCGGCGCTCCGAAGGTGGGTGGCAATGGCGGATCCATCTTCTTGGCTTGGGAAGAGGATGAGGAAGACGAAGATGAGGAAGATGAGGATGAAGATGATGATGAGGATGAGGAAGGAGCCTCCGCCTTAGGTTTGAAACTGGACTGGGGTGGGTAGTCATATTGGGGCGGAGGAGGCTGGGGTGGGGGCTGGGGCGGGGGCCCCGGGGTACAGGGCAGGGCTGCCACTGCCTTGGCGTGTTCCCCGTATAGCTCCATGGGCTCAAAGCGCTGGTGGTTGAGAAATTCCAGGAAGTCAAATGGGTAACTCTGGAAGTGGACCCCGTCCTCGCCCCCGATGCCGCTGCTCCCGCCACCCCCGGCACCGCTGCCTGCCTGGTTTGCCTCCATCTCTGGTCGGTGGAGAGAAGGGAGACCCTGTGAAGAAGAGGATGGGGACTGAGCAAAGAGAGCCCGTGAGTAGCAAGCAAATGGAACTAGATCCATGTTCCTGCACCAACAGCATTCTTAGCTCGCCTGTCATTCCACCCATATATCTGCTTTCCTCTAGCCTGTGTGGACTCAGGGTCATTGCTAGTCTCCTCCCATCCTTACCTCCATCTTTTTTTTTTTTTTTTTTTTTTTTTTGGATCTTCACACAGCTCCCTATTCATCCTCAGACTGTCTTTGTGCACCTGCTTTCTCTTCCAAGACTAATTCCCCGAGGACCTGGGAGTGAAATGGTGCTCAAACTCTCTCTAAATTGATTTCCTCCACTACTCTCCATACCTTCCTCTGGTCTCAGTCCTCTGGTTTGGCCATGATAAAACAAGGATAAGAACAGCTCCCGTCTGAGCGCTTCAAACCTAAGCCTCCACCCCCAACCTCCTTTTATTCTTTTCTAGATTTTGGCTTTGTTTTGTTTTTAGACTGTGTTTCTCTGTGTAGCCCTGGCTGTCCTAGAATTCACTCTGTAGACCAAGCTGGCCTTGAATTCAGAGATCCACTTGCCTCTGCCCCCAAATACTGGGATTCAAGGGGTGTGCCACCATCAACCGTAGTATGTGTATACACTTTCTAATTGTGTGACCATGGGTAAATGACTGAACCTCTGTGCCTCACAACCATTGTAACTGAGGGCAATCCCAGCACTCACGAGGCTGAGATTGCTGCAGGTTTGAGGTAACCTTGTGGCAGCAGGGACAGGGGGGACAAGGGCTAGGAAGAGCAGGATGTATCAAGCACGGGGCTGTTGTGAAGATTCAGCACTTTAACATTAACACACAGAAGGCTCCAGGCACACTGTAAACACCTATGGTAATATATGGTAATGCCTTCTATTAATTGTTAGTATCCATTACAGCATCAGAGATAGGAAAGCCAAGAAAACTGGGTTGGAGCTCAATACTGTGGGAAGAGGGAACATTCTTTGAATGCAAAGTAGAAAGGGAAATCTACTTGTCTAGGACAAGCTGGTAAGAGCAAGAGTCTTTGCATTCCTAGAAGACAGCTCAAAGCCATGGGATACACACGCAGGCCTGGCAGACCTGGGTTCTGATTTGATCTCTGGGTATTTGAGGAGAGAGAAATGTATGTGCTATTAATGATGATGTCACATACCTGGGTCAACCTGAATTCCTCTTTGGATAAAGAGGGCTTCTCTAAACACCTCCCGGCAGAAAGGCACTTTCTCGCACCACCTTTACAGTGCGTTTTCCACCTCTGCTGTCTGCCTGTTCTTCCCTCTGCACTGAAAGCTAACTCCTGGAGTTCCTTTCTTTGTTCTTAGACCCAGGAGTACCACTGAGTTTATGAAGAGTCAGCGGAAGAAAGATTCCACTTTTTTGCCCACCATTCCTTTGCCCCTGCAGTCCTGGAAAGCTAAGGAGCCATGGAGGAGAGGAAGTCTCCTCCATGCCCACCACAGCCCAGGACGTTTCATTCAGTCTGCCTGGATGGTTCTCTGCACCCACAGGTGAAAACTGTTTCCACCCTGCCTCTACTCAGAATTAGACATTTTCAGTATCCAGTTCTGAGTGTTCTTGGCCAAGATTCAACACCCCATGCCCTTCACACCCATTTCATCTAATCTCCAGAAGAGCCAAAGGTGTGGTACCAAGGAGACTGCATACAGAAGCTGAGTGAGACTCAGTGCCCAGGAAAAGATGGTGTGTAAGGATGCAGGCCATGCTGTGGAAGAGGCTTTGCTTCTACTAGAACCTTTCCAGTGTTTCCTACAGACTGTCCACCTCTCACCCCATCAGATCCCCATTAGGACTCTTACAGCCATTTATTCTTTCCCCTGTACTGATGAGAACACTGAAGCTCAGAGAAATCTAGTAAATTCCTTAAAGTCCCCAAAGCAAGCCTGTAGGAGAGCAATTGGTTTGATAGCCAGGAGAGAATTCCAACCCGTAAGGAAGCTATACCCCCAGAACTACAGAAACAGGAGTCTTCATTAAAGGTGCTCTCTGGGCATCTGGATGAGGGATCTAGTGGGAGGTGCAGGGTTCCTATTCAATAGTCTGCCAGACACGGTGATGCACATATATGATCTCACCATCTGGGAACATGAGGCGGGTTCCAGGCTAGCCTCATCTACATAGTGATAGCCTCATCTACATAGTGAGTTTGAGGCCAGCTTGGCACACATGAGACTATAGCTCATAAAACAACCAATTCTGTGGATTCCTTGTCTGCCCTAGGACCTTGTTCTCCGGAAGTCATACCTCCCCAAGTCCCATTCAGATTTCCGTCCTGTCAGTGTGCCTATGATCCAGGTATTCCCACCACAATCAGTCCCAGCAACATTCTTCTGTCGTGTGTTTACTAAGGCAGGAAGGACTG
The DNA here is from genome assembly GCF_963924665.1 of Micromys minutus. NCBI lineage: Eukaryota > Metazoa > Chordata > Mammalia > Rodentia > Muridae > Micromys > Micromys minutus. Next base: position 31,577,771 of record NC_137965.1, read on the forward strand.
TTCTTCTGTTTGCCATTATGCTCCAACACCTACCACAGTGCATATGTGGACACATCGTGGGTACTTAACTGATATGTGTTACACGTTGAGATTAAGCAACATCTAACTTGCTCCCTCTCCTCTGGGAGATCCATGAAGAGACCACAAGGGACATTAGAGAATGTTTTGCATGAATGAAAATGAAAGCACAGCAGGGTGTGGCGGCATAGGCTTGTAAATCCCGCATTTAGGAGAGAAACTGTAGGAAGGCCAGGAGTTCAAGACTAGCCTCAGCTACTCAGCCAAGTTCAAGACTAGCCTGGGCTATAGAGGACTCAGTCTCAAAAATAAAGAAAGAAAGAAGGAAAATGAAAACACAACATACCAACACAGGAGAAACACAGCTAAAGCAGTGCTCAAAGGGAAATTTATTGCTGTAGATATCTATAGTGATAAATATTTACCACATAATAAATGAGGAGCTAGACAGCTCAGTAGATAAGCATTTGTTCAGTAAGGCTGGCAGGTTGAGTTCAATGCCCTGAATGCACATTTAAAGTGGGCAGGAGTATAGTGAGTGCACATCTGAAATCCCAACACTCCCATAGCACCACGGCAGACAGATAGGAGAAATGCTTAAATGCTATGAGCCAGGTGTCCACCTTAGCAAGCAGGAAGGTAAGAACTGACTACCAAAAGTTGTCCTCTGACTTCCACATACCTGTACCAGCAAACATTCATCCATGCTCACACACAACATCACATGGATGAACTGTCTACATCCTCCCTGGAGAGGGAGAGATTTAACAGAATGGAGTTTATATGTCTCCCAGAAAAGGAATTCTATGGTCAACAGTATTCTGCAAGTAGTAGGACTTGCCACAAGGAAGGTATACACTAATGAGAAACAGAACTTAATAGGTTCATAATAATGCCCACTGGGTAATGTAACATTTCCTCCTTTCAGTGGAATGAAGCTTTTTAAAAAAATTATTCTATGTATATGAGTGCACTGTAGCTGTCTTCAGACTCACCAGAAGAGGGCATTGGATCCCATTACAGATGGCTGTGAGCCACCATGTGGTTGCTGGGAATTGAACTCAGGGCCTCTGGAAGAGCAGTCAGTTCTCTTAACTGCTGAGCCATCTCTCCAGCCTGACTGAAGTCTTTTAAAATGTTATTACTGTGGATATGATGTGTGTTGAGTGAGGGTGCATGTGAGGTCAGAGGACAACTCTGGAGTTGGTTCTCTCCTTCTACCTTTGTGTTCCAGGGACTGAACTCGGGCCAGCAGTCTTGCATGGCAAGCACTTTATCTACTGAACCATCTTGACAGCCCTATACCCAGGTCTTAAATTGCTCCTTTAAAAACCATTATATGTGTGTTCTCCCTGCATCCCTGTCTGCGAACTGCCTGCAAGCCTGGGTGGAAGTCAGAAGAGGGTGTCGGATTCCTGGAATTTGAGTTACAGGTGGTTACCTTGTGGATGGATGCTGGGTCCTCTGCAAGAGTCACAAGTGCTCCTAATTTCCAACTAATCTCTCTCCAGCTACAAATGTCTATTTTCTGAAGTGGCATATGTCAGGGAAGGGTTTATGAAATTATAATGGAGATTTCCCTACCACACACACCAGAGTTCCACATAAACAAGTTTTAACAGGACTGAGGAAATGGTCCAGTGGATGGTACATTTGCCATACAAACCAGAGGAACTGAGTTTGGATTCCCCAGAACCTATGTTAGGTGGGCATAGCCACTCTCTGCAATCCAGCACTTAAGAAGGCACTAGCCCAACCTGTGTACTTAAGATTCAGTGAGAGCCCTTGTTTTATAAAGTGGAGCGGGATCAGGAAAGACACTTGTGGGCAGCCTCTGGCCCCTAGACAAGCATGCACACGTGTACATGCCGTGTACAGGGGAAAAAAGAGTTTTACAGGCCACATCTATATTTTGACTCTCCCAAGTCCCCCTCCCAACAACATGAAAGGACGGGCAGAATTGCTGATTCAGAAAGACTGACTTCAGCAGGGCAGAGGCAGCACAGGCCTTTAATCCACAGGCTTGGGGGGTAGAGGCAGGCAGATCTTTGTGAATTCAAGGCCAACCTGGCCTAAAGAGCAAATTTCAGGACAGAGATACACAGAGAAAACTACCTCAAAATAACAACAAAACAAAGCCACTGAGGAAGAGACTGGAGGTCATTGAGATAAATGGTATTTAAGGCAAATGGTGGGATTCCAGACTCCACACAAGTGATCTGTTGCCTTTCAGTATTTCACTTTCCAAAGCACTGTGGCTGGAGACAAGAGCTGTCTCATCCCCTCCCATTCACATCTCTCAGTTTGGCTCAAGTCCAGGACCAGCCACTGGCATTCACTAAATTCTAAAGAGTATGGTACTTGGTGCTTGAAATAGTGTGTTCCATTCAAAATTCCCAACACTGTCAGAGTGTAGCTACCCTACTTAGCTATACCAAAGCATGACGCTCCTGCTGAAAGCCTAGTGGTCCCATCTTGCAAAGTAAAACCCGAAGTCCTTCCAATGACCTACACAGGCCCCCGCAAGCTTGCAGCTGTTCCTCCAATGTGCTGGCTCCATTTCTGTTCCATGGCCTGCGTTTCAGGACTATAGCTTTTGCTGGAAAAATTAACACCCTCATAATCTCCTCCCCTCATCTCCTTCCTGTCTCTGATTGTTGTCTTCTCAGTGGGACTCTGAGCATCCACTGCCACCTGCCACCCAGACCTATACTCCCTAGCTAGTTTCCCATGAGATTGTGTCATCAAATAAACCATGTTTTTACTGGTCTCCTTCTCTGATGCCACAATGTTTTTCCCTTCTCACATGTATACATACATGTGTGCATGTGCATGCAGACTCGAGGTTGACATTAGGGATGATCCTCACTCTGTCTTCCTTCATATTCACTGATCAGGGTCTCTCAATCAAACTCAGAGCTCATAAATATGACTAGTCTCATTAGCCAGATTGTTCTGGGGATCCTATTTCTGCCCTCAGAGAATGGAATGACAGGTGGACCTCCTAACTGGCTGGCATTCTGATGGGTTCTGGGAATCTAAACTCAGATCCCCAGAAAGCTTTCATAACTAATGCTTTTAACCACTAAGCCATTTCTACAGCCCCAGTAACAAGAACTTCATGGTTTGTTCCCAACTGTCCTCAGGACCTAGGATAGTACCAAACTTGCTAATCACTACCTTTTTATTTTCCTTTTTCAAAATACAAATTACATTTATTTATTGTGTGTGTGCCCATGTAGAGGTGAGAGGACAACATACAGGCGTTAGTTCTCTCCTTCTACCATATGGGTTTTGGAGACTAAACTCAGGTCATCAGGCTTGGGACCAAGAGCATTTACCTGTGCAGCCATCTCACTGGCTGCATGACAAACATTCCTGAGTAAGTGAAGGAATGAGGCTGGGCAAACAGGCTGAGTCTAGTAATGTCCACAGCTCATATTCTTCTTCCCTCAACCTGCAAGGTGAGGAAGCTGTCAGAGTAGCCCCCATGGTGGACCACAGCAGTCTAGGACCAGACTTTCTGCTCTGTGGTTTACCTGAGGAACAAGATGGCATGAGATAACCCACACATGGCATGTGTAATATTACACCCCTCTCTCTCCTCACGTATTTTGATTTTGTGTGTGGTGTATGATTGCATGTAAGGGTGTGGAAGCCAGAGACCAGTGTTGTGTGGCCTCAACTGTGTTCTCTTTCCTTCTCTGAGACAGTCTTTCATTGAATCTGGAGCTAGCCAGTGAGCCTCAAGAATCCTTCTGATTCTATCTCCCCAGTGCTGGAATTACAGGCATGCCCAGCTTTTTTTTTTTTTTTTTCTTCTTTCCCTCCCTTTAATGTAAGTGCGGGAATCCAAATTTAGGACCACACTTTACTGACTGAACTATGTCCCCTACCCCCTTGATTTCTGATGTCTACCTCTGACTACTCTGTGAATTTCTGCCCATTTTATTCTCTGTATAAAGTAGATGTTCATTAAACAGGTGTTGAAAGTGTTCATGAGTGAACAAGGAACAAGTGGATGCAGGAAGAATCTCATGAGCTTGGTAGAGCTACAAAAAGCCAGGCAATTTATCCCAAGGCTCTTTTGGATCAAGCCTTCTTCAATTCTGCTCCAAACTCACGGCTACTCTCTACACATCACTGTTACCTCTGGACCGCTGCACCAGCTGTTCCCAGATCTTTGAAAGGCACGATTAAATCCTGTGTTTCAGCATTCACCTCATAGTTCACCAGACTTTCAAAAACCCACAGAGCAGCACTGTTTCTGATCTGCCTGTCAACTAGGCTGCAAAGCCCTGTAAAATGAGGACTCGTTGCATCTCTCTCCCCTTTGAAACTGCATGGCCTGGCATAGAATGGCGGTGTTCATTCAGCGACGAATAAAACCTATGGGAAAAGATGTAAGCAGAGACAGGGTCTTTCCTAGGAAGTCTGGGACAGTGTTAAGAGACTTGGCTAAAGACGGGGACAAGAGCTACTGATGCTCCATGAAGGAACATTCTTTGCTCACTTGCATTGTCTTGGGATTGCAGAGGCCAGGATGAGGGGAAGGAGAGTGGGCCAGGAGTGTTTCACCAGAACCTGATGCTATCCAGGCAGATGTTTCTCCCTAAACGGGGAAAGGACCTGGTATTAAAGAACTCTGGAGGGAGCTGTTCCATTGGGGTGTGAATTTGAAGGTCTTTTGGGGGATTTGCAGAAAGGGGTTCTTGAAAACCACTTTTAGCATAGGCCAGAATAGAAAATATTTTTGCACCCACAAAGAAGGCATTAGGGAGTGGGTTGTGTGTGGTCAGACGTAGTAGGGGGCAACTCTTGTCATGAAGTACTAATACAACACCCCTAGAGGCAATCTCTACAGTACACAGTAACAGAAGGGTCATGAGCAGTTACCCTGTAAGCACAGCAAAGCTGGTGGCATGGGGAGGATCTCGTGGAGGAAGCTGATGAGGCGGTAGGGGAAGGGTTCGTGGGGGGCCCTGTCATTTGAGAGGTTCGTTACTAATGAGAACCCGTTGGTAGCTATCCCACGGTGTCATGGGGCATCCACTGGTAAGATATCTGGAGCGATCTTGTAGGGGACTAGTGGTTGGGGATCCCCTGTCTCGGGCCCGGCAGTGAAGCACTGACATTTGGGGGGGTTGCGTCCTGGGTACTGCGGCAGGGCAGGGCGAGGTCCCCCGCCCCCGAGGAACCCGGGTCCCCGGGCCGCACACCCAGTCACTCACCGGCGCTGGGGTCTCCGCCGGGAGGAGGCTGAGAAGGCGGAGGAGGTGCCGCGGCTCCGGGGAGACCCGAGGGCCCAACCGGAAGTGCCGCCCCTTCCCCCCAACTCCCCACCAGCCCTGCGCCTCCTGCCCGGAAGCGGAAGTCGCGCTCGTTCCCCCGAAGCGCCGGCGTGGAGGATGGTGGCGGGGAAACGGGGAAGGGAAATTACGCCGGCACAAGACACGGGAGGGGGGGGACAGCCGAGGCTGCTTCCGGTGGGCAACGGAGCCTAGTGCGCATGCGCCCACTGCGCCCGCTTCTTCTTAGGGCACCGCCCACAGGCTCCAGGCTTCCGGTAGGATACACTCTAGACTGGGGTTGCTCGCTTAAGCCTCGCCCCCTAGGCTGGAGCCACGCCCATCTCTAAAACGTCCTGTTATAGGAGGGTCGGATTCCTTTTGCTGCACCTCCAATTAGTTCTATTCCTCCTTCGCTCCAATTCCTACTTTTGGAACTCCACCCTCTCAGCCAGGCCACACCTACCAACCACGCCCCTTCTTACACAAAAAGCTTTGTACCGCTTGTTGCATTTAAGGGATATCGCTTTTTTTTAACTTTTTGATTTTTTAAAGACGTGGCCTCACACTTGAATTCCTGTGTAGCCCATAACGACCTCAAATTTGAAGAAATACTCCTATCAGAGCCTTCTGAAATTCTGGGATGATTCTTTAATAACTTGTATGCAGTTTTGCCTTGCACCTAGAAAACATTCCTTTAAAGTTAGTTACCAACCATTGGCATCAATTAGCACGATGCTCTTTAACCCTTAGCCCAGACTTACTGAATATAAAGCTTTGGGATGGATCTTAAGGATCCATCCGAATCGAAACACTTCATGCACTCTTAAATGAGAACCACACTTTGACACACTTTACACGTAGCCGTTCACAGCTCTATAAACCTATCTTAACACAGCCCCATTACACTACAGACAGCTAAGCCTAATTCTATACAGCCAAGCTCTCCCGTTTTGGTACTTTTTCTTCCCTCTCCGTGGTCTGAATGGCAATTGTGTCTAACAGTTAAGCCTTAATATTCTGCTTGGGAAAGCACTAGGTACTGCTTTTTGAGATGTTCCGCTCGCAGAAGTGCCTCACTTTCTTTGTAAGCCTCTATTAGAAGATCTTTTAACAACAACAGTTCTGAACTCTGCTTCATTTTAAAAGTACTTCCTTTAAGTCCCACCCTTCAGATAAATACCATTCATTCCCTCTAAATTGCTGCCAGCCAAGCCTAAACTTCTTTGATCCTCAGCCCAATTTTCAGCCTCCTCTCCGAAGCTCCAACCTAAGTTTTTACTGCCCAAGTTTTGAACCTCATCTCAACCCTGCCTTCCACTCAACCTAAGACCCTTCTCTCTAAATACTATCAAGAGAGATGGTCGTTGCTGTTCACTGTTCACCGTCCTCAACTCACACCCCCGAGCTGACCACTCAACTCAGAGCCTTTGGGTATTCAAGGTATGTTACCATTGAGCTATCTATACGTCAAGCCCTCAACTTAGTTTTTCCTTCCAAATGGAAATTCCTCTGGAAAAGAAATTGGAGCAAAAAGTGACTATGTGGAATTTGTGGGGATTTAACTAAAATGGAGGAGCCCTGAGTCAATCTGCATAGTAGATTAAATGTTTTACAGTACTTGTCTGATGGGGGTCAGATTAGGCAAAGGCTTTTTCCAAGCCATCGATTCTTTGGCATCATGCTGAGGAGATGTGAGATGAGGTTCTCTCCCATCAGGTACACATACCACTGTCAGGCAAGGTAATGGAGGAACGCTGAAAGGGACAGGCACCATGACTCAACACACACTGGAAGTCGGTAGGCAGGGATTTATTTCCACAGCCCATGCCTCCCAGAGCTTGTCAGTCCACAGGAGGGTGCTAGACAGCATCGGAATCCAGAGGTTTAGGTCCCTGCTTTTGATCCCCTTCCATGGCGGCAATACCACCAGAAACAAGAGTATCTTGGCCTTCTTGCCCATGCCAAACACCAACTGAACCCCCCACTGTAAACCCGGACAGGGGAGAAGTGGTGGAGGATATGGGCCAAGCAGGCTCCTTTCCCTCAGGACTCTCCTCCTGTACTCCTTCTTGAACAGGGACACCCTCGTCGTCATCATCCCACAGCGGTTGGGGTCTTGGGTTTGGGGGGCACAGGCGCACAGGCATCCCCACAAGCTCTGGGTGTTTGCGTTTGTAATGGCGCCGAAGAGTGTTGGCCTCAGTGAAGCGCACCCTGCATGAGGGGCATTGGTACGGTCGCTCACCAGAGTGGATGCGGTGGTGGTGCGCGAGCTCCCCTGCCTCTCGGAAGCGGCGAGGGCAGAGCACACAACGGAAGGGCCGGAGGCCAGCATGGATGTTACAATGGCGCCGCAAGTGGCTGGACCGTTTGAAGGTCTTACCACAATCTTTGCACACGTGTGGCTTCAATTCTGAGTGTGAGATACTGTGCCGCTCCAGGTCAGAGAGGTAGGGGAAGGCTCTCAGACACACGGGACAGAAGTGTGGGGCCCTCTTGGAGCCAGAGCCCTGGGGCCCATCTGCTGCTGACCCTTCTGGAACTGTATAGGGAACACCCTGATCATCGATCAACAGAAGATCGCTGCTGCCACTGCTGTCCACTGGTGCTGCCAACGGGGTTTCCTGCCCTGATCTGGGGGGACGGCCCCTCTTTCGAGGGAGGGAGGACTTGAAAGTCCGATTTGAGGTGGTGGCTCCCCCTGGAGGTCGGCCTCGGCGGCCCCGGGGAACAGGAGAAAGTAAGGCCAGAGGTTTTTCTTCCTCCCCAGACAAAGCTGAAGGCAACTGGTCTGAGCTGGGGTTGTCCATTGAGCAGTGGGGAGCTTGAGTCTGGGTACTGGAGCCGGCTAAGAGAAGAGAGGGGGCGGTGTCAGTGTGGTGAGGGTCTAAGCCCCTGGGTACACCAGAATTTCACCTATCCCTTCTAAAGTCTTTGAGACCCATATACAACAATTCTGTATAAGTTAATAAGACATACTGACTGCCCTCCACAAAAGGGTATCCCATGACTTTCTAACATTTCCTTTGTATCTAGGCTTTCTTTCGTGGTGGCTTGAATGAGAATGTTCCCCCACAGGGAACCCTGTGTTTGAGTGTCTGGATCCAATTGTGGAACTGTTTGGGAAGGATTAGGAGGTGTGGCCTTGATGGAGTAGGTGTTTCACTAGGAATGAGTTTTGAGGTTTCAAACTCCCACACCAAGCCAGTCTCCCTCTCCCTCTAACGTATGGATCAGACGTGAGCTCTTAGTTACTGTTCCAGCGCCACGTCAGCCTGCTGCTCACCATTCTCCCAATTAAGATAAGATGATCACGAACTAACCTGAAAAATCTAAGCAAGCCTCCAATTAAAATGCTTTCTTAATAAGTTGCCATAGTCATAGCTTTTCATCACAGCAACAGAACAGTAACTATAAAAAGCCTCTAAAGTCAAACAAGACACACACACACACACACACACACACACACACACACACACACAGCCAGCTGAGAATGTGGGCCTTGAAACAGCCCATCAAATTCTTGTCCACAAAGGTCTCAAAAGGCTCCTGCTCCCCAGAGAGATGGGGAGGCATAAAGAGACAGGTCCTAGCCAAAATCTATAGATTTGTGAGGGATCTATATGTAAGTTGCTAAGAGTCTGGGCTTTGAGTCATATACCCAGAAATTCAAATGCTGAATCTACTCCTTCCTTTGTGTGGCCTTAGCCAAGATCCTTCTCCAAGCTCATCTGTATCTTCTGTAAGATGGGACTCAGGGCTCTCTGTTGTTTGCTGCTTGTGATTTGTTTTACCTACTAACCCAGACATGCTGTGAACATAAAACATGAAAGAGCTAGCATAGCAGCAGTTAAGCCTCACACCAACCTTTGAAGGAACACATTTTCAGTTTTGCAAACTGGGAAACCAAGGCATAGGAGAGCCAAGTTGAGTTCCGTAAGTTCTCTCTGCCAGTTAGTGACAAAACAGAAACCAGTCTTGCTGATCAGTGGCTCAGGAAATGAGAAGGGCCTAGGGAGACAAGGTGTGTGTGTGTGTGTGTGTGTGTGTGTGTGTGTGTGTGATCATGTGGAAATACTCTGAGGTCTCCAAGTCCTGGGTTTAGATCCAGCTCGGCCAGTAATTAGCTTGTGATTCTACAAGTGGCTCTGCCTCTGAGTCTGTTTCCTTCTCTGTAAACTCAATATACCAAGGTTGTGCGGAGAATGGACAGGAATAGGAAGCTTCAAAAAATGTCAGTATTGTATAACCTAGAATACAGAAAGCATCCAAAAATCCAGGACTTTTCCCAGTGCCAAGATTCCAAGATGGTGGGAATTGAGTGTACTTGGGGTCAAAGGCCACTACAGGTGCAGCTGGCAGCAGATGCTGTGGGGAACCTTGCACCCTTCTGTAAATTGTTTTGTTGTTTGTTTGGTTTTAAGTTTTGTGTGTAGTGCTAGCTATCCAACTCAGGGCCTCACACATACTAGGCCTGAGCTACACCCTCAAAACTTGCACCTCCTTTTAATATGCACACAGCATTAAGGTCCACACAGGAGCAACTTTACCAGGATCATATGGTTCGCACCATGAGGCAGCCTGGACAAAGCTGAGCTTCTGGAACACACCTATGAAGTAAGAGTAGCTCTGCGACCCTCCCCCCCCACCCCCCAGTCAGGTTCGACCTGTGCCTGTCAGGCGCGAGTGGCCCAGCCTGCAAGCGGGGCGGGCCCTCAGGGTGCGGTGGCCAATGAGCGGCTCGGGGACATTGGCGGCAGGGGCTGCCAGGCGGGGGTCTGCGCGCGCGAGCCCGGACCGCTCGGCGGGGTGCGAGGTCAGCGTGCGCAGAAGAGAGCAAAGAAGCAGGGAACAGGTGCCGGGTGCGCGCTCGAGTGCGCGCACCGGGACCACCCCATTTCCCCCTTCCCCCCCACCCGGGCCCCCCGCCTCTGGGTACCTCATTTGCATGCTGCCTGGGCTCGCGTGTGTACGCGCGCGCGCGCCGGGGGCGACGGGCCGAAGCGTGGGAAGGGGCGGGGGAGAGGGGGGCCCAGCCCCTAGGCGGCGGCGGGGGCGGGGGGTGGCGAGGCGCGAGCTGGACCCCGCCCCTCGGCACGCACGCCGGGGGCCCCGCCCTCCCCCGCCGCCAGCGCCCGCGGGGAACAAAGAGGATCCCCTGGGTCCCAAGACCCGGTCACGCCTGCATCCAACGCGCCTGCGTACCAGTCGCCTTCGTTTACCCAGTGACAACGCACAGAAATTCCCAACCACCTCCAAATGCCTTTCCTCCCACAAAACATTCCCAACCCCGTGACCCAATCAAATACAGGTACCGATAGATGAGAAGCGGGAAATGGCTGCTAAGTGCCCCTAATTAACATGGCGCCCAGTAGCGTCAAAGCTCCATGGAGTAAAAGTAAAATGGTGCTTGGTGCTTCCTAACTCTTAACAAGCTTGACCACCTGGATTTTTCTCTCTCTTTCGGCATCTTACCCAGCAGAAGTCAAAGACTAGAAAAAAAGGAATCCTATCTGAACACATGTATATTAACTCTTGGTAACCACACGGTGGTCTACGAAATACAGCGCGCAGTGTTTGCCCCTAGTCTATAAATCGCCCCTGGTAACCTAGGCCCCGCCCCTTCCCCGCCCTCAACAAAGATGGCGCTAACCTAGCTTTTTTAACCTCGGTAGCTGGGAATAGGAAAAACAGAAGGGAGGGGTGGGGGGCGGAAAGGGGAGCCAAGAAGGAGGAGGGAAAAAGGCCTGGCGGGGACCGGGGGGAGGGTAGTCTGGGAGAAGAGAGTCGAGGCGGAAGTCGAGGGGCCCTTCAGGTGGAAGTGACGCTGACCTCGCTGCCCAAAATGTCGGCGCCCAGAGGGAGGTGTAAGTAATTAAACCGGAAAGCTGACAGACTTTCCCGGCCTCCTGGGGTCCTGCTCGGTCTCCAGGACCTCAGCAACGCAAAAGCAAGGTGGTCTCGCCTAGTCCCCGGGCCGCCTGACCTGCCCCCGACCCGGGCGCCGGAGACTGCACCTTCTAGGGACAGGCAAAGGGGTACAAAGGGCCAGTTTTCCGGGCCTTGTTCAAAAGATCGAGCAGGGTGGGGGGGCGCCCCGGCTGCACCACACTTTGTGGGGCGCAGGAGGGGCGGAGCTTATGGTGGTTGGGGCGGGGCGGAACAGGAGGAGGAGCTTGTTGGGGCGTGGCTTATAGTCTAGGGGAGGGGTTTTAAGAAAGGGTAGAGACTGGTTAGAAAATGGGAGAGGTTTATACAAAGTGGGGCCTAGTAAAGAGGCGTAGATCACATGCTCTGGGGGAAAGGGCCTTGGTTGTAAAATCTAAGAAACTTCTTTAAGTTAGTGGAAAAGTGGGGTCCAGAGTATGTTGTGTGGTTTGCCTGAGGTGTGACCTAGAGAAAAGCTCACTGTGACAAGGGGGTGCTGATGTAGACGTGCAATTTGGAGAGTTTTAGTGGAGCTATCAGGTTTTTTATCATGAAGGTAAAGATGTGTGGAGGGGGCTTAGAGGCAAGCTAAGAAAATGATAGGGAAGTAGAGGTGATTATAGAAAAATGTGATTTATTTGAAGGAAAAGTTGGGTAGAATTTGGAGGCAGGTCTCAGTGAAGATCTAACTTAGAAAAGTCAAATTAACTTTGACGCATATGAGAATAAAGGAACTAAGAGGACCTTGGTCAAACTGCTCAGTTAAGTCAGTGCGCTGTACACCTTCCTACAGTTCTACTTAGCTCAAACTGTCACTGTAGGCGGTTAGCGCTGGTATACCCATTTCATATGTAAAGAGTTTCTGTGTCTGAAACTACAGAACTAGTGTGAACACCCTAGAAGCATGACGAATGTGCTCAGCCCCAAATCCTTGTTTCACTAATTGCCTACAAAAGAGAGTTAGAGGCTAGAGGTCTGTGGAGAAATATTGAATGCTTAGGGAAGAAAGGGAGGGGCTCAAAAGGAGGCAGCCCACACCTAGGCAAGAGTAGTAGGCGGGTTTGGAGAGGGTTGAGGGAGAGCCTTCAGAACACCTCTTGAGGAAAAAGTAAGGTGGATGTGGCTAGGAAGCGTGGAAAGCAGGCCCGGATGTAAAGAATAAAGGGCGTAGTGGGTGTGGCTTCGTGCTGGGAGAGTCCCCAGGAGACCCAAGGGATGGGATGGCTAGTGGAGAGGTGGCTCTTACCTGCTGTGTCTCTTCTGTCCTCCAGAGAAAGAAAGCCACAAGCTACCACCAGACCTCCCACCATGGGTGATCCCTCCATGCCTGTGGTTCCTGCCCCTATCGCCGTTCCAGGGCCAGCACCATCTGGCACTGCGCCTCGGGTCCCCTTTCACTGCAGCGAATGTGGCAAGAGCTTCCGTTACCGCTCGGACCTGAGGCGCCATTTTGCTCGCCATACAGCACTCAAGCCCCACGCGTGTCCTCGATGTGGCAAGGGCTTCAAGCATAGCTTCAACCTGGCTAACCACCTGCGCTCTCACACCGGTGAGCGGCCCTACCGATGCTCTGCCTGCCCTAAGGGGTTCCGAGACTCCACTGGCCTGCTGCACCACCAGGTGAGTTTGGGGAGCCAAGCGTGGCTGAGACACTGGGAATCCGCTCCACTCAGGGAAAGACAGCTAGAGATGCCCCTGGCTAGTAACGTTTTCTCTACATCTCCTGCTGAAGATTCTGATGCCTACCAGCATCTGCAGCCTTTTGTTTATAGTTCCCTTTCTTACCATCTTGAAAATAGGCTTATGTATGCCCAGTAGGTCCATGTACACCCAACTCCTTTATTCTGCAGTGATCAATTTCCCCTACACGGAACACAGGCTTTCAAGAGATCTCAACAAGACCTTTGGAAAACTTACATTCCTTCAAATGATCAGGCACCAGGTAGAGGTTTCTGAAAAAGGAGTTCTGTAAGGGAGAAGTTGAGAAGCAAATACAGAAAATCAGGGCACGGTGATGCGTTCTTATAATCCCAGTGCTTGTAAGGTGGAGGCAGGAGGATCAGGAGGTCAAGGTCATCCTCAGCTACAGAGTTGGAGGCCAGCTTGGGCTCTGTGACCCTGTCTCAGACAACAGAACAAATGAATATGCAGGAGTATATTAGAGCGTCTGATTGAGACTTGAAGTGTGAGGCATGTAGCTAGGAAAAGCATTGTAGGTCAGAAGACCAGCAAGTGCAAAAGCCTGGAAGTGGGAAGGCCCTTGATATCTCTTGGGTGTTACATTAACTGTTCCTGGGGAGAAACAAACTAACATTCACCTCAGGTAGGACACCAACAGAACATAGCTGCACAGAAGTTCTAATTGGCAAATCGGAGGGTTTAATTGGGTCTCTTAGAGGTGAGAGGTTACAGCAGCATGTGAAACACCCCACGCCCAGCCCTAAGCAGGCACATTACCACAAAGCCCCATGCTGTCATGGATGAATGACAGTCTGTGGAAGCTGCATCATGGGGTCCCACTTTAATTACTGTCCACTATACTGTTAACCTCTCAGAGTCACTCGCGGCTGGGGAGAATAATAGCAAGGCTCCTGGGAGCCGGCTTCCGGCTTAGGTCTGCTCAAGAAAAGAGCACAAACACAAACTATTTTCACACATGCTGCTGGGAGCTGCCTGGTGGGGCATTGTGCAGGGCACTGTGGAACGGCCCTTACCGAGGGACAGAGCAGGAGTGTTTACAGAGACGAGCATGCCAGCTGGCCCATAGTAGGGCTGCAACTGGGGAGATGTGGGTTCCCCTTTTGTAGGTTCTTAAGCAAGACTTACTAGAATTTGGAAGAAAAACCGTTAAAAGGCCAGATATAAATCTTGGCAGCTTCAAGGTGGGTTGGGGAAACAGTAACACAAGGAGAAAGGCCACTCTTTTAAGGTAGTCCAAGAAAGAAGGCATGCTCATTGGGGAAGTTCTGCAAGCAGCTATACGGGAGGCTCAGAGACACAGAAAGCTCAAGTATGCAGAGGGCTCGGGCAGGTATTCAAAGAAGAGACAGAAAATAGTGCCTGCAGTAGAGCACACATCTTTAATCTCAGCACTGGGGGGAGGGGAGGCAGAGGCAGGTGGATGTCTGAGTTGAGGCCAGCCTGGTCTACAGAGTGAGTTCCAAAACAGTCAGGGCTACACAGAGAAACCCTGTCTCAAAGACAAAAATAGCCAGGTGGTGGTGGTGCACACCTTTAATCCCAACACTTGGGAGGCAGAAGCAGATGGATCTGACTTGGGTCAGACTGGTTTACAGTGAGTTCCAGGACAGCTAAGACTTTATAAAGAAACCCTGTCTCAGAAAAAGAGAGAGAGAAAAGGAAACTAGTAGAGAGGGATTAGTTAGGCCTGAGTTAAGAACTCAGAATAGCATGCAGACTTAGGAAAAGAGCTGTTAGCAAGTGCATCAGGGAAGCACTTCTGAGGAACCGAAGTTCACCTCATTAATAACTATCCATCTCCTCAGCCGTCTCCTGGCCAGGTCACTGACAGGCCCAGTGGATTAACTGTTGCTGGTGGTTGTTGTTTGGTTTGTTTTGAGACAGGTTTCTGTGTAGCCCTGGAACTAGTGCTGTAGACCAGGATGGAGTCAAACTTGGAGATCCACCTGCCTCTGCCTCCTGAGTTCTGGGATTAAAAGTGAACCACCTCTGCCCAGCTTGGATTAAGTCTTGGATGACAGCATATGCCGTGTTTGAGACAGTTTGGAATTTTGTGTCTCCACACAGAGCCCCAAATAGAATTGAGATCTTTTTAAGGTGTATGTACTTATGATGCATGTGCGTTTTCCTGTACTGCATCCTACTCCTGACGCTCCAGCAGGTAGGAGGAGAGCATTGCATACTCTGGAATTGGAGCTATTGGATGCTGTTGGCTACCATGTGGGTCCTGTGGATAGAACCCTGATCCTCTAGTCTTTCTTTAAAACTCGTTATTCCAATTTTGTTCTTGTTTGGTTCACTGTTTTGTGAAGGGTTTCACCTCATAGCCCTGACTGGCCCCACCTCATAGAGCTCCCTGCCACAGCCCCCTGCCTCCCAAGTGCTGAGATTAAAGACTTGTACTAACCCAGCTCCACAGGGTGAGATGTGCCACCTTACAGAAATTAGTTCTCTCCCTTCACTCCACAGTTCCCAGGGATCAGACTCACCAGGCTCAGATTCGAGTACCTTTACCATGTCTCTGAGCCATGTTGCTAACCCGACTCAGTTCTTTTGGCCTGGAGGAAGTAGCTTTCTTTTAATGGGCCCCGAGGAAGCCCCACTTTTTCATTGTGGTATTTTAACTTTTCACGAGGAGCACTTAGGAAATTCGCCTTCACGAGGAGGTAGGGTCCCTTCTCAATGGCCCCCATGCTCGCTGATGCCAGTCTCAGACCCTAACAGAGAGCCAGAAGTGGCCTCTAGAGCTTGGGTTCATTTTCCTGAGATCTGTGGCAGGGCCCAGATCTTCAGCTCTTCCTCGGTGCTCTTGTTTGCAGGTTGTCCACACTGGTGAGAAGCCCTACTGCTGTTTGGTCTGCGAGCTCCGCTTCTCCTCTCGCTCCAGCCTGGGACGCCATCTCAAGCGGCAGCACCGGGGTACACTTCCCTCTCCCCTGCAGCCTAGCCCGGGCCTGCCTCCCTTGAGCTCCCCCTGCTCAGTGTGTTGCAATGTTGGTCCCTGCTCAGTTTGTGGAGGTGGAGGGTCCGGTGGAGGAGAGGGCCTGGAGGGAGCCGGGGCCACCAGCTGGGGACTGGCGGAGGCGGCTGCAGCTGCGGCCGCCTCGCTGCCCCCATTTGCATGTGGTGCCTGTGCCCGGCGTTTTGACCATGGTCGGGAGCTGGCAGCTCACTGGGCCGCACACACCGACGTGAAGCCATTCAAGTGCCCGCGCTGTGAGCGCGACTTCAATGCACCTGCGCTGCTGGAACGCCACAAGCTCACGCACGACCTGCAGGGGAGCAGTGCACCTCCAGCGCAGGTTTGGGCCTCGGGTGGGGGTCCGGAGGTGGCAGGAGAGGGCGACACAGAGGAAGTGGGGGCCGCCCCGCCGACTTGGGACGCCGGGCTGCTCCTGAGCCCTAATGGGGCAGGCGTGCCCAAGCTGGAGGCACTGCTCCCCGAGGACGAGGGCGCTGGGAATGTCCGGGCTCCGGCTGCGGCAGCTGAAGCATCCTCTGAAGACACACTATACCAGTGCGACTGCGGGACCTTCTTCGCATCTGCCCCCGCTTTGGCCAGCCATCTAGAAGCGCACTCTGGCCCAGCCACATACGGCTGCGGCCACTGTGGGGCGCTGTACGCGGCACTGGCCGCCCTGGAGGAGCATCGGCGTGCCAGCCACGGTGAGGGTAGCGGGGAGGCGGCCCCTGAGGGCGAGCAGGTGGCTGGAGGGCCTGGGCCCGGCTCCTCCGGCCGTGGCAAGAAAATCTTCGGCTGTTCTGAATGCGAGAAGCTGTTCCGTTCGCCTCGAGACCTGGAGAGGCATGTGCTGGTCCATACCGGGGAAAAGCCGTTCCCGTGCCTGGAGTGTGGCAAGTTTTTCCGCCACGAGTGCTACCTCAAGCGTCACCGGCTGCTGCATGGCACAGAACGGCCCTTCCCCTGCCACATCTGCGGCAAGGGCTTCATCACGCTTAGCAACCTCTCCAGGCACCTGAAGCTACACAGGGGCATGGACTGAATAACCAGACACCCCTGCCCACTACGTCCAGAGCCAGACCTTAAGATGAGCCAGGCCCCTGCCTGGAAAATGATGCCACCCAGAACCCACATAAGACCACAGTAAAAGGATCCTTCAGCAAAGGGGTCCAAGAACATAATTGTTGCGGATTTTCCCTCTGAAATCTACAGACTCTTGACTTTGAGACCCCCTGGAGTGTGGCATGTTCAAATCAACTGGCCTCCGAGACTGGGGACATAGTAATGAGAAACGGGTCTCCACTATCATCTCTCAGCAGATAACATATGGGCACCCCCATGGTTTTAACCACCTACTACTCCCTGTGAGCCATCATTCCAGATGACCTTCATCTAGGGAATGGGGGTGAGGCAATATCTTGAACTCCTCCAGGATCCCCTTCAGATGACACCTGTCAGCCACTGGGGGCCCCAGAAAAATGAGTATAACCAAAATCTGCCTTCCCCACATTTTGCTTCCTATACTGAAAGGACCAGGGTAGACCCCGCCTTCAGTTAACCCACTATCGGATTAGGTATTCCTCACTGCAGAGTGGTCTGCCCCTACTGATCTGCCCCCGTCCTCAACACTAGGTTGCACTGGTCCAAAGTCTCCCGTCCTCTAGGCTGTACTGACCCAGATGCACATACTCCTATCCACTTGGGCTGGGCTGGTGTCTGGAATGGTTGTGGCCTAAGCCCACTCTCCTTAGAGTAACAGGGCAGACATTCCCTTATGCTGTAGAGCGCAGTTCTCTGACCACGATTGTCCCAATCCTGTGACCTGGTGGAGGTGGTAGACATTGAGGTTTTCCCTCCCCCTTGACTTGTAGTACTTTGGTCTTTCCATCGCTACAACTTGACTCTTGTTCCAACGCCCCAGGGGGATAAGGGAACTTGGCCGGGGGTTTCTCCCCTGTGAGCCTCAACCTGACCCCCTGACCCCTCTCCCTAATGTCCCTGGGACTCCAATAAACCTCATTCAGTCACTACTGTCTTGTTTTCTGATCCTGGGTTTCAGGGAGATCGGTTTTCTTCCTCTTGTACTTAGATTATGTCCTCTAGGGCCTAGAGAGATGGCTCTGAAGTTAAAGATGAATATTGTCCTTTCAGAAGATCAGAGTTCAGTTCCTAGCACCCATACCAGGCTGTTCATAACCACCTGTAACTCAACTACGTGCCTGTGGTCTTCGTGAGCTCTGCACTCACATGTACAAAGCCACATACATATATACTTTTTTTTTTTAATCTTTAAGAACAGATTCACTAAATAAATACAGGTCCTTGAGGGAGAGGCTTAAGAGGCCCTTCCCCGCCTTGTGGCTTTATAAGCAGTTAATGGTAGGGGGTGGTGATGTCTCACGGTTCCCACCCCTCCCTGAGGACAGGCATTCAGTGACTAGTGGGAAGGACATTAACTGCACTATTCCTCACTAGTGTAGCTACTGGTAAGCTGCCCACACTCGTGTTCAGTACACGGAAACACCCCATAGGACATGTCCCTTGGAGACCAAGCATTGGCTGCATACCTTCATTAGTCTTCTGCAGATGAACCTATGTACTAGACGCCCTCATGCAACCCCATGGGGCAGAACCAGCCCATCAGAGGAGAGCGTGTTCCACGGCTTTTCTGTGCTGTGCCTGCACACTACACACAAAGTATTGTAAACGCTGCATGGATCCTATGGTGAACAAAGTAGAGAATACTGGGCCCTCCTAGAGCTTATATTTCAGTGTGTGGGCACTGAGTATGGAGAGGGAGGGATCAAATGAAAAGGGTAATTTCGTATGCTAATGAACAAGACCTTTGCACCAATAAGAAAGCTGAGAGTGGGAACGGCTGCTTCGGGTGCAGGCCTGTTATCCTCTACTTAGGAAGGTGAGGCAGGAGACTCAGGTCCACGGCTACCTCGGGTAACTTAGACCCCAACTTCATAACAAAAGGTTGGGCTGAGGAGGGAGAAAGCTCATTTGGTGAAATGTTTCATACAAAAGCACGAGACCATGAGCGCAGCACAAAAGTTCCAAGTGTGGTGATACCGGAGAAGCAGATACGGAATCCCTGGGGCTAGCAAGCCCCCGTCTAGTCGAAGTGGACAGTCTAGCCTTATTCATGAGGTCTAGGCCAATGAGAGACCCTATCTCAAAGGGCATGGACACTGCTGTCAAGGATAACACCTGAAGTTGTCCTCTGGCTTCCTTCCACACGAGTGGCACTCCCATACATAACTGTGCACACAAATACATTAACAGTATTTGGGGAAAGATTGACAAGAGTGCTGGGAATAAAGACCAATAGTGGGATGCCTAGATCCCCCATGAGGGACTCCGACAGGGTTGGGTGAACGGCAGAAGTTTGCCTAGAAATACATCAAGGAGCCACTGTGGGCTCGGCTCTGTGGGAGAGATCTTGCCTAGAATCCCCCAGTGAGGGATGGGACTGGGACTAAGCAGTAAAGCATTTGCCTAACATGCACGAACAGCATCATAAATTTAGTTCTTAGTGGGCGCGCGCGCGCACGCATACACACACACACACACACACACAGTGAGTGGCCAGAGCACACAAACTTAGATAGGATGGTCCAAAGGCCTTCTCTGCAGAGGTTACAATTAGCCTGGTCCTTAAAAGAAGGCTGGCTGGAGATAGACATACACAAGAGGAGAGGGGGCCTCAGGAAGGAGGGAGGGGCGTTCCACAGTCTTCATCACATACGTGTTTGAAGTCATCCCTTTACATAGATGTGTGAGACCTCTAGTGAACAAAATAGACAGTCACAGTTGTGCTAGGCTTTTTTTTTCCCCCATGGTAGGATTTCTCTTTGGAGCCCTGGCTAGCCTGGAATTCACTGTATAAGACCAGGCTGGCCTCAAACTGACAGATCAGCCTGCCTCTGCCTCCCAAGTACTGGGATTAAAGCCACGCACCACCACCACCTGGCTTCTAGACTTTACTTTTGAGACAGCGTCTCACCATATAGCTTTGGTTAGCTGGGAACTCACCATATAGAGCAGGCTCGATTCAAACTCGGAGGGCTACACGTGCCCACACCGCCTGAAAGCAGAATTAAATGTTCCATGGATATGGATAAGCCACAAGTATGCAGAACAAGTCCTCTACGTGCATCCCTCAGTGCCCATCTGAAATGCACTCCCCGGTTTCTATCTATCCTCTCCTGACAGGCTGAAGAGGCCTGCATGGGCTCCCTGGCTCTCTGTGCTCCAGTCAACAGCCAGAAGGCAGGAAAACGCCACGCGTTGTCTCAGCCTCTGCACTTACAGCCTTGCTTTGCGTCTTTGCACTGTCCATGGTCACAGCCAAGTGCCCATTCGGAAGTACCTAGCTCTATATAGCGCCGTCCTGCTTCTTGACTCCCTCCCATTACCCACACACGAGAATTCAAAGCCTGTGATGGCTGGACATGATGTCACATGCCATCTCAAGGGCTCCCAAACATTTAAAAAGCCATTTTAGGTTAAGAGTACATACTACTCTTTGGGAGGACCGGGTCCAGTTCCCAACAAGTACATCAGGCAGCTCACAATCTCCTGTAAGTCCTTTTGCAGGCATCCTACACCTCTGACCTCTGAGGACAGCTGTACTCTCATGCATACCCCCCAAAATTAAAAAGAATGTTTGTGTGTGACAGGGTATCATGTAGCACATGTTAGACTCAAACTGGCTATATAGTAGAGGATAACCCTGAGCTTCCTGTTTGCTGACACCTCCCAGATGCTGAGATAACAGGCTTATGCCACATGCCTGGTGGAGAACATTTGTCTACAAAACTCAGAGAGCTAGTTGGAAGGTTAAACAGAGGAGGAGACATCTAGGAAATTTCTGAGATTGTTGGTAGCTAGCAATGTCCTGTATCTTAATCTGGGGATTGTTCATGCATTCATTCATTCATTCATTCATTCATTCATTCACTATGGTGTCTTTGGTGTGTGCACTTGTTTGTGTGTGCGCTTGTGTGTGCACGTGTTCATGCAGAAGTGTGAATGTGTGTGTGTGTGTGTGTATGTGTGTGTGTGTGTGTGTGTGTGTGTGTGCTCTCGCTCGCGCACGAGCCTGTAGAGACTGGAGGTTAATTTGATGTGTCCTTCTCAATTACTCTTCACCTTCTTTCATTTTTTTATTGCAGTGTGTGTGTGTGTGTGCATGTGTGCACTTGTGCATGTGCCATAGCATGAGTGTGACAGACAGAGGGAGAATTTCAGTTCTTTCTCTCCTACCATATGGGTCTCGGGGATCAAATTTGGGTCCCAAGTCTAGCAGATAGCCCCTTCACATATTGTGACATCTCACCAGCCCCCACATACCTTATTTTCTGAGACAGTCTTCCTCTGAAGCTGAAACTTCTTTTTGTCTAAGCTAGCTAGCTGGCTAATGAACTTCAGGCGTCTGCCTGTCTTTGTAAAGCCCAACCAACTCCACTTTTGAAGAAACTCCATTTTGTGCAAGAATAGGGGCTAAACTCCAATCCCAGAAAGAAAATTACAGAGTCCCCCTGAAAAAGGACCTTATGTCAACCTCCCCCCCCCACCTTAGTAACAGCAAGTCAAGCTACAATAACAGGGTCAAGGTATGTATAGAAAACTTAAGACATCCTGCAGAAAGTAGATAACTGTTCATCAGGTGGTTTTGTCTCCATGTTCAGTTCTTGCAGAGTATGCCAGAAACGCAGTTTTAAAAACTCTAACTTGCTGACCCATACAGAAATCCCCAAAGATTGTTGTATGATAAATACCCTGCACCCCTAGACACGGGGCTTTCACTCTGACCCGCTGTGGTGGGGACAGTGAGAGACCTCACTTGAGGCTCGTAATAAAGACCTTTGTGTGTTTACATTGGAATTGGCTCTTTGTAGGCCTTTGGTGTACCTGCAACTTGGGCATGACATCTCCAGTCCTTACAGAACCATGCTGCACCATTCTGCTTTACATGGGGGCCAGGGACCTGAACTCAGATCCTCACTCTTGCAAAGCAGGCATTTTTTTTCTCATGAACCACTTTCCCAGCCCTCGTTTTTTTCTTGGTTGGTTGGTTGGTTGGTTGGCTGGCTGGCTGGCTGGCTGGCTGGTTCAGTTTGTATTTTACAGTGCTAAGATGGAACTAGGGCCTGCTGGGGTTCCTTTAAAAACAGTTTTGCTCAACTTTACCTCATGCACGTTTTATCTGTGAGTCCTACGCATCACTAGGCCAAGACCCACATTTGCCAATATAAAAATGTTTCATCCCTTGGGAACAAAGTCATTCCCCAGACATGCTAGACCTTATATTCTCAATGTTGGGGCCAGAGAGATGGCTCGGTGGTAAAGGTGCTTGTGGCCAAACTGCAACCTGAGTTCAATCCCTGTGACCCACATGGTGAAAAGAAAGAATTTTTTGCAAGTTGCTCTTTGATCTCCACATGTGCACCATGGTATGTACATGCTACCCAATAAATAAATCAGTAAACAAACAAATGAATAAACAAACAAGTAAGTAAGATGTATAGATATATAGATAGATAAAGAGAGATAGATAGATATACTATATATATATATATATATATATATATATAGAGAGAGAGAGAGAGAGAGAGAGAGAGAGAGAGATGTAAAAATCAAGAGGTATTTTGTAGGGTCTGGAGAGACAGCAGAGGGTCAGAGCTCGAGTACCATCACACATGGTGGCTCACAACCATCAATTGTAACTTTTTTCCAGGGGATATCACACCCTCTTCTGGCATCCATGAGAAACAGGCACACATGTAGTGCACAGACATACGTGCAAGCAAAGCATCTATATGTATTAAATAAATCAGTTTTATACTTTATTTAATATATAGTACACACACACATACTCATACACACACTCATACACACACACACACACACACACACACACATACACACACATACACTCATACACACACACACATACACACACACACATACACACACACAAACACACACACACACAGCACTCCTCACTCAGCAGTAGAGGTCCGGAAACAAGGCTCACTCTTTCTGAATAAAATAAATCTTAGGGCACATGCTATCCTAAGTCTGTCATAGCAGCACAGGAATATCTATCCAGAGTTCAAGTGTGTCTAGGCTAAATGAGACCCCGCATTAAAAAAAAATAGAATCAAATGTTTGAGTTTGAGAGACAAAGCCTGTCCCATGGATACAGGCACTTCCCCCCTGAAGACAAGGCAGGTCTTGAGAGAAGGAGACCGGGCAGAGTGAACACATGGAAAGGTGCCAGGGTTGTCATAGAGACATAAACCACCTGTGGCTGGGGAATGATGAATGGGAGCCACCCACCTCACCTCCACCACAAACTTTGCTGTTCAGGAAGACAGTGGTGAAAGAAATTGATCCATTTCCTGAACAATAGCACAGACTTTTAATGACACCCAGCACTGGAGAAGTTGAGGCAGGAAGATCATTGTGAGTTCCAGGCAGGCCCGGGATACATACATAGCAAGGCTCTGTTTAAACAATAGGACAAAATCTTACCAACCGACAACACAACTCAAAACATCTGAAAGGAAGAAAATAAAAATCATGCAATCCCCAAGTGCAGAGACAGTCCAGACCTGGTCACCAAGCCTGCCTCACTGTGGCCAAGTTTTACAGTTATTGTTGTGGAGGAGAGAAAGGAGCCTCTATCCCTATAAAGCATTAATTAGTGTAGGGGTCCTGGCAACTCCCAAGTCTCTCTTTAAGGCAGAGCTGTTGTTGGCGAGCCTGTGAGGTCACCTGACTCCTATTTCTTGCCCCCATCTGATTTCAGCACCTACTCCTTACCACTCTAGGGTCCGAAGCTATAGCCCCCACTCTTCTGATCAGGTCTCGGGTTGGCCTGTCATCCTGCCTCTCTTCTGATCAGGTCTCAGGTTGGCCTGTCACCCTGCCTCCGCCGCTCGAGGGCTGGCTTTGGGTCACCAAGCTTGGTTTATGCTGGGATCAACCTGCAAGCTAAACAGGCACTGTACCAACTGAGCTACATCACCAACCCCTCTCATCCCACAAATGTTTGGTGCGAAAAGCAGTGCAGTGAAACTTGCCTTTATGCAGTTTCTATAGTGCCCAGGAGATTGCCATCCCACGTAATTCATCAATAGGCTAAGGTTTGATAAGTGCAGTGTTAACCAACAAGGGTCAGGTTGACCAGATGGCTCAGAGGTAAAGGTGCCTGCTTTCAAGCCTGGTGATCTGAGTCCAATCCTTGGGACCAACATGGTCAAAGGAAGAACTGATTCCTGAGAACAGTTCTCTGACATGCATGCCTTAGCACAGACACACACCCTACCCCCAACACAAAGATAACTAACCTGTAAAAATGTAACAAAAGTATTTTTATAAAAGAAAATTGATCAGTAGAGATGGTTTGGCAGTTAAGAGCTCTTACTCCACCAACATCTCCAGGGAGATTTAACACCCTCTTCTGGCCTCCTTGTGCACAGCACAAACGTGCAACCACACTCCAACTCAAACATAAATAAAAATATTTAAACAATAATGATAATTTTTTTGATTTTTTAATCTTATATATATGAGTACATTGTAGCTGTTTTTATGTACTCCAGAAGAGGGCATCAGATCTCATTACAGATGGTTGTGAGCCACCATGTGGTTGCTGGGATTTGAACTCAGGACCTCTGGAAGAACAGTCAGTGTTCTTAACCCCTGAGCCACCTCTCCAGCCTCCTGTTTACTTATTTACTTACTTATTTATTTTTAAGAAATAAAACTGAGGACTGTTTTAGCTAGCATGTACCAGACATACATCTCTGGGGATGCCTGAGGCAAGGAAACCTTTACAGAAATAAGTCCAAAGGAAGGACATTACAAAGGAAGCAGGAGGTAGAAATTAAGTGAGAAAATATTGAGCCTGGCTGTGCTTTCGAAACCCTAGCACTTTGGACACAGAGGAAGGAGGATCACATGTTTGAGGCCAAGCTGGGTTATTCAGCTAGACTCTGCTCCTCATCCACTGCCCATCGCCAGGGAGCAGGTGAGGGGAAGAAGTAGACAGGATTTGAAGGATAAAGGAGGAAGGACTGGGGTTTAGAAATGAGGTGTGGCTGGGCCAGCAAGACCTCTGAGGAAAGGTACTTACTGCCAAGCAGGACGAGCCATGCTTCATACCTGGAATCCACAGGGTGGAAGGAGGAACTGACTCTTATAGGTTGTTCTCTCTTCCCCTCAGGCACACACAAACCATGTTGTTTGTCTGCTTTTATTTTGTTTAGTTAAGTGAGGAGCTGTAATTGTGGGACTGGATTCTAGGCTGGAAGAAGAGAAGCCAATGAGTTGATTGTATCCCTCAAGAGTATTGGGTAACCACCTCTCACCTGGACCAGAACAGCTGTACAACCACCGCCTGGCCTAAACACACACACACACACACACACACACACACACACACACACACACACACACACACACACGCGCGCGCACACACACGTCCTGAAGCTGTTTGTATTTTAATGTTAATTCCACTTCCCCAAGAAGGGTTGCCTAGTGACTCCAACTGAACCTTCCCATTTTAATTAGTAAAATAAAGGAAAGCCAGTGACTGGGTGGGGCAAGGGAGGTGGAGAGAGCTGAGAGGTCTGAGGAGGTCAGAGGATGGAGGGTGAAGATCGTGGCAAGATCAAGGTTCCCAAGGACCAGCTAGAACCAGGTGATATTAGTTGGCATTAAATAGCTATGAACGTTAAGGATTTTATAGGTCTAGTATCTCATATAGAAGGGCAGTTTGTATCTTTGTCTATTTGATGTAATCTTGTTGTAGGCTTGTAAATTGAGAGTTGGATATATAAACCTGAATGAAAAGCTATCAGGCTGTAGAGTTGTATTTATGTGGGATTTTTGGGGTAGAGAAACAACCCGGCACAGGGGCAGAGAACCAGCAGTAGATAAACCACCAGGGAAGAGAGTTTCGCAGACAAGTTTGGCCGTGGTGGAGGATCAGATCGGGTGTGAGTGGCTCCGTATCAGGGCCGGTAAAGGGATAAACTTTTTTTTAAAATATTTACTGCAACACACACACTCTGTCCCCCAAGTCCACACACACACACACACACACACACACACACACACACCCTGTCCCCAAGTCCTAACACACACACACACACACCCTGTCCCCAAGTCCTAATAAACACACACACACACACACACACACACACCCTGTCCCCGAGTCCACACACACACACACACACACACACACACCCTGTCCCCGAGTCCACACACACACACACACACACACACACACACCCTGTCCCCAAGTCCTAATACACACACACACACACACCCTGTCCCTGCATCCCTCCCTACCCTCCTTAGTGCAGGTTTCTCGGGAATGTTTCTAAACCCTAATCGGATCATATGACTCTCCTGCTTAAAACCTTCTCAGTGGCCCCTCAGTGCTCTCCGGATGGTTGCAGGCCCAGATGACCACAGTCCTTGCACAGGGTTAGGCTTGTCTCTCACAGTCTGGCTACCATGGATGCCCCAATCCAAGACTGTAGATGCCACTCCCAAGTAACAGCACCTTTGTTCTCTTCTGTTTGAAACTCTTCCTGTTTACCCACTTCTCAATTTACTTTCCTTCCTTTCCTTTTGCTGTTCCTTGCTCATTTGTTTGAGACTAGGGCTCACCACATAGTCCAGTCAGGCCTCGAACTCCTTATATCATGATAGTATGAAATTTTGCCCAGCCTCCACCTCCTAAGTGACCAGGCCTTGCCCCTCTTAAAAAAGAATTTATTTTTATCTTGTGTGTTTTGTCTGCCTGTAAATATGTGCAGCTCTGGAAGCCAGAAGAGAGTGGCAGGTCCCCGTGGAAATTTGAATGTTGTGGAGGAATTGTGAGCTGCTATGTGGGTGCTGGAAACCCAGCCCAGGTCCTCACCACGAGCACTTAGTGCTTTAACTGTACAGCCACTCTGTCAGTCCCCGAGCTGCAGACAGGAGCACACGCAGAAACTCGCACAGGTGGCTTTCATGTTGTTCTCTCCCGCTTGGAGATCTTTCACATTTCCACACAGTAAGCTTTTTCCTTGTTTTTGTTTTTGTTTCTTTCAGGGCATAAAAGATTCCTCTCGGTTATGATTTTATTCCTCCGATCTCTTACTGAGATTTTCAGCCATTCATAGTGATTTCCAAGACTGTGGTGGTGGACTAGCCAAAGGGCTCAGTCAGTTCGGGCACTTGTCCCCAAGCCTGATGACCTGAGTCTAATTCCAGGACAGGACTCACATCATAGAAGGAGACAACTGACCGCTATATATGCACGGTGGTGTGTGTGCACCTCACATAGATAAACAATAAATGTAATAGAATTTAACTTCATTTTATTTGGCAGTATGCCCCTCTGTGTGTATGTGCTCAAAAGACAGAAGAGGATACTGGGAATGAAGTTACAGGGGGTAGGCCCTTGGCTGGTGCTGAGAGCCAAACTCTGACCCTCTTGAACAGCAACAACACTCTTAACCACAGAGCTACCCCACATATTTGTAGTTATCTGTTTATTTAATGTGTGCGTGTGTATGGGTATATATGTGTGTGTGCACTTATGTTTGTGTGTATGTATGAGTATGTGTGTGTTGTATTATGGGTGTGTGTTTGTATGTATGTGAATGTGTGTTTATGCATATGTGTGTGCAGACATACAGGTGTGGAAGTCAGAGGCCAACCCACAGGAATCAATTTGGTTATCTCTTTCTACTCTGTGGGTCCTGGATAGTAACTCGGGTCACCAGCCACGAATCAGGAGCCTTTGCTTCACACTGAGCCAGCCAGCCAGCCCCAAAACACCTGCACTGACATTTTTTAAAAAGAAAAAGGAAGCAGCAGCAATGAACCTGGCACTAGTATAATACTGCATGTTTCTGGTCTCTTGAGGATTCCTGGAATTACTAGCATGTTAAAGCTTTGCAAACCTCTACTCAACCCAGACACTACAAAAGGAACTATTTATTCAGCCTCTTGCCAACAATGTTTGACATGAAGTTAACCCTAAAGAAAAACAACAGTGTAACACATGCAAAGTCCTGCAACGGGCACTTTTCTCCATCATCTACACTTTGAGATGTGGCCAGGTTGGTCCTATCTGGCAGGCTGAAACGTTAAAGCTCCCCGGTCCCATGAAACGTGGTTGCCAAGGAAGACTAGAGGAATGACATTCACCCCCATTAGAAGACAGCTCACTGTCTCTCTCATTCCCTGCATTCCCACAGCACTTTGCCTAAAACAGAGAGCTTCCCTCACCACACCATCGGTGACTGACTCTCTTCTGTCTCTTTTTGTCATACTATGAATTTTGCTTCTCTCGTTCCAGCACCAAGGACAGAGCCAGCCCACAGTAGGTGCTCTGATAAAACTGGTCGAGTTGTGCTCCTGGGGCTTACCCTAAAGGGGGAAACTGAGGCTCGGAGAAGAGAGAATTGCTTGCCCAGGCAACCAGGGGACGGTGGGAGTCAGGCTCTGTCATAGAGGGTGGGTACACTCTCAAGCCGGTATCACTGACTGCTTCGTTCGTCTCCATCTCTGCCTTCTTCAGACCCAGCACAGTGCCTGGCACGGCAAGGACTTGATAAATGCCTGTTTGTTGAAAGAATGAATGAATATGTGTTATCTGTTGGGAAATGGAGGAGGGGTGACAAGCGGGTTCCAGAGTCCCAGGCTTGCAGCCCCCTCCTCCTCCGAGGGTCCAAAGGACAGACCTTCAGCCCCTTCTCCTCCCGGGATCCAGGAGCCGCACCGCCCTCCTTCTATGCCCCTCAAGGTCCCCGGCCCTCCGCTTCCGGCTTCTCTGCCAGTCTTTCCTCTTCTAGCCTCCGACCAAACACCGGGTTTCCGGGGGGAAGGCTTAGGCTGTAACACCGAGCCCAGCCTCCTTCTCCACCGCCCCCCCCCCCACCACCACCACACTCAACCCCCTCCCTCCCCGCCACCACTGTCCGCGATCGCCCGGCAGCGGAAAGGAAGAAAGGAGCGCAGGAGGCGGAGGTAAGACCGGCTCCCAGAGACTGGGGCGAGCCCCAGGCCCTGCGCAGAGCAATCTGCAAGGCCTCCACCGGCTGCCCTAGTTCTGCAGATCGTATCTACCCGGAACAGATAGACCCCCTCTTGGACTTAGAGCCCCCCAACTGCCGGCAGGATCCACGCCCTCCCCCGACACCACGCCCGGCCAGGGGTCTGGCCGCTGCCTTCTCTCTGGGAATTTTCTGCAGCCCAGCTCTCAGTCCCCTCCTCCCCCTTGTCTTGTGAGTCAGGGCCCCCTACCCAGCTCCTTCCTTCACCCGGACTCAGAGGCTGCGTCTACCTGCAAGAGTCTAGTTCGCCTGTCTTATTCTATCTGAGACCCAGGAGTCCTACCCTTCAGTCTTCCTACCTGAAACCCAGGGATCCAGGAATCAGCACTTCTTCAAACCAGGAGTCCGGTTCCCGGTCCTCCTCCCTCAGACCCAGGAGCCCAGACCCCAGCC
Organism: Micromys minutus; assembly: GCF_963924665.1. Classification (NCBI taxonomy): domain Eukaryota; kingdom Metazoa; phylum Chordata; class Mammalia; order Rodentia; family Muridae; genus Micromys; species Micromys minutus. The sequence goes on from NC_137965.1 coordinate 31,607,200, forward strand.
CTCCTCCCTCAGACCCCAGCCCTCCTCCCTCAGACCCAGGAGCCCAGACCCCAGCCCTCCTCCCTCAGACCCCAGTCCTCCTCCCTCAGACCCAGGAATCCAGACCCCAGCCCTCCTCCCTCAGACCCCAGCCCTCCTCCCTCAGACCCAGGAGCCCAGACCCCAGCCCTCCTCCCTCAGACCCAGGAGCCCAGACCCCAGCCCTCCTCCCTCAGACCCAGGAGCCCAGACCCCAGCCCTCCTCCCTCAGACCCAGGACCCCTGACCCCAGCCCTCCTCCCTCAGACCCAGGACCCCTGACCCCAGCCCTCCTCCCTCAGACCCAGGAGCTTACTTAAGCCCAGCTACTCCTCGGTCGCTCCCAACCCCTGACTTCTGGACACACACACTTTTTATTACCAGGGCCTCTTGACTGTGAATTCCACTCTACTAGGGCCCCAAGGGTGGACTGGTTCCCAGCCCCTCCAGGAATGTTCAAGCCGAAGGACACTGGAGCAAAATCAGTTGGCTGACTTTGTCTCCCTGTGTCTCCTCTGTATTTGTATTGTTCTGTCTTCCTGGCCGTTCCCACCTCTGATATCTATGTTTTCTTTTTCTCTATCTCTCTCCTTTGTGTTTCTCCTGGACTTTGTCCCCCTTTCCTACTTCTCCACAACTCTGTCCTCTCCTTTCCTGTCTCTATCCCCTTCTTACCTGTCTCTCTGCCTCTTCACCACCTTTCTCTCCCGCCTCTCATCTGTCTCCTCCTCTGAACTGTGGGTCTATCCCCCTGTACCTCTGCTCTCCTCTTCACCTCACCCCACGTCTTTTATCTCTTCTTCCCACCCCTGCCTATCCCCCTTTCCCCCACAGGCATGGATCCACAGCCCCCTCCACCCGCCCAGGGCAGCCCACCTCACCGTGACCGTGGTCGAGGCCGAGGCAGGGGCCGTGGCCGTGGCCGAGGCCGTGGTCGTGGCAGAGGGGGTGCCGGAGCCCCTAGGGCACCTCTGCCCTGCCCCACCTGTGGTCGCCTCTTCCGCTTTCCTTACTACCTGTCTCGACACCGGCTGAGCCACTCGGGTCTCCGGCCCCATGCCTGCCCGCTGTGCCCCAAAGCTTTCCGCAGGCCTGCCCACCTTTCCCGCCACCTCCGTGGCCACGGGCCCCAGCCCCCGCTGCGCTGCGCTGCCTGTCCACGCACCTTCCCGGAGCCCGCCCAGCTCAGGCGCCACCTGGCCCAGGAGCACGCAGGTGGCGAGGCGGATCTGTCCACGCAGAGGGCAGTGAAGGAGGAGCCCGAGGCCAGTTGGGGTCCGCAGGACGAGGGCATGGAGCAGCCCGCCACGGTGGCAGTGGCCGGGGTTGCTGAGGAGGCGACCACCCAGTGGCCAGCGGGGGACCCAGCTTCTGTGGCTGTCCCCACGAGTACCGATCCTCGGGAATCAGAGGCCGAGGAGGCCGAGGCCGGGGCAGCGGAGCTAAGGGCAGAGTTGGCACTGGCCGCGGGGCGACAGGAGGAGAAACAGGTCCTTCTCCAGGCCGACTGGACGCTGCTGTGTCTCCGCTGTCGCGAAGCCTTCGCCACCAAGGGGGAGCTCAAAGCCCACCCGTGTCTGCGCCCGGAGGGCGAACAGGAGGGCGAAGGAGGACCTCCGCCCCGCCCCAAGCGACACCAGTGTTCCATCTGCCTCAAGGCTTTCGCCAGGCCATGGTCCCTGTCGCGTCACCGGCTAGTCCACTCCACCGATCGGCCTTTTGTGTGTCCAGACTGCGGCCTGGCCTTCCGCCTGGCCTCCTACCTCCGACAGCACCGCCGTGTCCATGGCCCGCTCAGCCTACTGGCCCCTCTACCAGGAGCCGGCAAGAAGGACGACAAGGCCTCGGGTGGACGGAACTCAGGGAAAGGATCCGAGGGAGGCGAAGGGGCAGAATGTGGAGGTGCATCGGAAGGGGGCGAAGGCGGGCAGAATGGAGGAGATGCCACCCCAGCCCGACCTCCGGCGGGGGAGCCACGTTTCTGGTGTCCCGAGTGTGGCAAAGGTTTCCGACGCCGGGCACACCTACGCCAGCACGGGGTCACTCACTCCGGGGCACGCCCTTTCCAGTGCGTGCGCTGCCAACGGGAGTTCAAGCGTCTGGCGGACCTGGCTCGTCACGCTCAAGTCCACGCGGGGGGTCCCGCCCCGCATCCGTGCCCGCGATGCCCACGCCGTTTCTCTCGCGCCTACAGCCTCCTGCGCCACCAACGCTGCCACCGCGCCGAGCTGGAACGGGCAGAGCTGGAGAGGGCTGCCGCGCTGCAGGCACCCCAGCCTCCACAGCCACTTAAGCTGGAGGCAGAAGGGCTCCCTCTGCCCATCGCCCACATCAAGGAAGAACCTCCTTCACCTGGCACCCCACCCCAGTCCCCGCCGGCTCCTCCCGTCTTTCTCAGCGCCTCCTGTTTTGACAGCCAAGACCATTCAGCCTTCGAGATGGAGGATGAGGAGGTGGACAGCAAGGCCCATCTACGCGGATTGGGGGGGCTGGCCTCCTGACCCTCACATCCATCCTCCGCCCTTCCGATTGACCTCCCGGTTTGCTGTAAGGAAGCGGGAAGCTGGAGGAGAGGAGCCTCCTCTGCCTACCCCTGAGCCCTGGGTCATTCACCTTCTCCTTTACCCACCCCTAGACCCCTGATGCTGGTTAGGAAACTCTCACCCCAACACGTGTCTTAAGTAAGGCAGGACAAGGCGGAGGACACTTGGCCAGAAGGATAGAGACTGCTGGGTTTGTCCCAGCCTGCCGTCCCTATTACAGACACTGGACGCCATGACCTCTGTGGAGCTGCCAGTCCCCGGGGGTTCCCAGTACAAAAGGTCCACCCCGTTGTGCTGTCTCTGTGAATAAATGTGAGTTCGTGCAACCCACGAGTGAGGCTGTCTGTGGGGGTTGGGTGAGTCAGGATTTCCCCATGCTCGGGTTCAGAATGAGGTCGTTTTTCAGATCCAGGGGGATGTGTCTGATATCAATAGCGCAAGAAGTCTGGACCTGGAGTGAGAAGAAAGACTGTATTACTAAGAGTACCATGATGGCTGTCCTCAGGGGTCCCTGTGTCGTTTAGCCTAGCAGCATGCCAAGCACTGTCTGCATCTGTAGGGCAGATTTCTAGGCGCAGAATTACCACTCCATGTGGGAAGTCTGAAGTGCCCTTTCTGAGATAGCACTAGATGTTTCCCAGAATTCCCACTACAATCCTGAAGATGCCAATAGACTGTTTTCCCGAGGGAAACCCAAGTACCAGATATGGTCTGTGTTGGGCGTGGGGACCAATAACTGTAATCCCAGCACTTATGGAGTGGAGCCAAAGCAGGGATGTGAATGGACAGCAACAAATGACACAGCCAGATGTTGCCCTGGGCACTAGGGCTCCATAGTCCGTGCTCTTAGCCCGTATTCTGTGGATTCTCCTGATGTTGCTTCCCTCGTACATGCTAGGATGCCTCCTGGAGACCCACACTGTGCAGGGCCTTGTCCTGGGTGCTCTTCACGTTTCCGTTACGGAAACACAGTCCTTTCTCAATCTGTGTCTTTCGCTCTAGTGGTAGGACATAGACAAGGAGATGGAGCAACTGAGTGATCCTAAAGCTTAGAGGCCAGTGCGGTGGTTCAGTGGGTAAAGGCACTTGCAGCTGCGTTTGAGGAACTGAGTTCAATACCAGAGTCCCAAATGGTGGAAACCATGTCCTGCAAGTTGTCCTCTGACTTTCACATGCTAGCAGTGATTCGTGTGCGTGCATGCACATATACACTGTCACATACATATATGCATACAAAATAAATGGAAGAAAGCAGTTTATTAGAAGTAGATGGAGGAAAATGGTACAGGACAAGATGGGTAGGAAGCACAGACCCATAGAAGCAGGATCACTGGAAATGTGACACCAGTACAACGCCCATTGAGCTCTCCAGATATCCATCATCTACCTGTTATCCATCCATCCATTATCTCTTACCTATCCATTTGTTAGTCTTGTATTCACCATCCATCCATCTAGTCATCCATCCATCTATCCATCCAGTCATCCATCTATCCATCCATCCATCCATCCATCCAGTCATCCATCCATCCATCCATCCATCCATCCATCCAGTCATCCATCCATCCATCCATCCATCCATCCATCCATCCATCCATCCAGTCATCCATCTATCCATCCATCCATCCATCCATCCATCCATCCATCCATCCATCCATCCAGTCATCCATCTATCTATCCATCCATCCATCCATCCATCCATCCATCCATCCATCCAGTCATCCATCCATCCATCCATCCATCCATCCATCCATCCAGTCATCCATCCAGTCATCCATCCATCCATCCATCCATCCATCATTCTTCATTCATCCCTCTGCCATCTGTTGATGTCCACCCATTACCCACCCATTCATTATTCACCATCAATCTACTATCTATTAACCCACCATTCATCTATCCATTAGTAATGGCTGTTTTTACATTTATCATTTATCCATCTCTCCACCATTCTTCATTCCTCTGCCATCTATTGGCATCTATCTACCATGTGTCTATCTATCCATTCATCCTAAACCCATCCATTATCTATTCATCACCTAACTCATATCCATTTACTCATCCATTCCTTTCAAACCATTGACATCTATTCATCCTCCATTCATCTATCTATCATCATCCATCTGCCTTTTTTTTTTTTTTACTTAAAACCATATATTAGAGCAATTTGAAATTGTAGTGATGTCAGTGAGAATGGCCCCCATAGTCTCATAATTGGAATACTTGGTCTCCAGTTGGTGGAATAATTTAGGAAGGATTGGGAGGTGTGGCCTTGTTGAAGGAGGTGTGTCACCAAGAATGGGCTTAAATGCCCTTGCCATTTCCAGTTGACTTTCTGCCTCAGGCCAGTAGATCAGGATGTGAGTTCTCAGCTACTGCCCTAGCCCCATGCCTTCCTACTGTCATGCTCCCTCCGTGATAGCCATGGACTCTAACTCTCTGAAACTATAAGCTGCAAATAAATTCTTCCTTTTATAAGTTATATTGGTCATGATGTCTTATCACAGAAAAGTGACTAAGTCAGCAATTAACATAGAAGTTATGTTAAAAGAATAACATTTTCATGCATCTACTTTTTAAAGAAAACTTTATTTTAAAGCAATTTACAATTATTTATTTACATATAGTATGTGTATATGTGTATGCAACTGTACCCAAGTATGTGGCCACATATGCCCCAGCATGGTGTGGAGGTCAGAGGACAACTTGTAAAAATCAGTTCTCTCTCTCTCTCTCTCTCTCTCTCTCTCTCTCTCTCTCTCTCTCTCTCTTTCTCTCTCTCTCTCACCATTGGGGTCTCTGAGGTTGGAGTCAAACCATCAGGTTTAGCTGCAAGTGTCTTTATTGCCTGAGCTATCTCACTGATCCCAAACTCCACTCTTTTAAACAGTAGGTTTCTAGACAAGCATCCTACTGCTGAGCCACATCTCCAGCCCTTTGCTGGTGGCTTTACAGATGAGCAGTATCCCCAATTCTCTCACTTTGAAACAATGTTTTTGTTTTGTGTATGTGTGACCCTCTGTGTGTGAGCACAAGGGTGTAGGTGCCCAAGGGGCCAGTAGAGGGCCCAGATCCCCTGAGACTGAAATGATAGGTAGCTGTCTTCTCCCCTTTCTTTTTGTCTCTGTTTTCATGTTTGTCTCTCCATCACTGTCTCTCTCCAGTCTCCTTACCTCCATTTCTTCTTCACATCTTCAGCAAGAGCAACAATTGCTTTTAACCATTAAGCCATTTTCATAGTCTCTCTTGTCAGCTTTTATTTTGAGTCAGGATCTCTAATTTCCCCAGACTGGCCTTGAACATTGGACTGTGTCTTCCCCACCAGGCCCAGTCTGTGTTTTTTGTTTTGTTGTATGACTAAGTCTCATGTAGTTTAGGCTAGTCTTGAGTTTCCTATCCTCAGTCTCTATTACCCAAGCTGGAATTCCCGGCACTCGCCCCCTCAGCTGGACTTTGTTTTGTTTTTGTTCTATTTTATGTTTCAGACAAGGTCTTCCCATGTAGCCCAGGCTGGTCACTAAATCCATCTTCCTACTTCAGATTCCTGAACGGTGGGATCATATGCAGCCCCAACCATGGTGGCCTGGCTTGCATTCTTAAATAAGTCAATAAACACATACACATGGGGAAGGACTACATGGTAATGAAGCTCCGAGTAGAGATGGAAGTTTCTAGAACAATCTTTTGTCTCTTACTACAAGGAAGTGTTGTGCATTCTTCCCACATCCTGGTTTACTTATTTATCCAATAATTTCTGTTCATCAAGTTGATCTCGAGGGCATTGCTTTATAGGTTGGGTAATTGTTTTATAGGTCAGGTGATATGTTATAAGGTGAGTGACTTAGTCTGACTCTGCTTTATTTAGTTCCTTGGACCTTATCTGTTCTGGTACAGGTGCAGACAGAAAAACAGGCCACGGTGATTCGGACCTGGGCAAGTTTCTCTCCCAGGAAACAGAGGCCATGGGAACAGTAATTTTCTAGGTCTCCATGGTGAGAGCTTATGGTCTTCCAGGCTGGCTCTGGAATGCAGCTGCGCAGAGCCCCAGCCTCAGGTCTATCTGCCACTGCCCACATGGTGCTGGGCAGGGAACCCACCAGATATATACTCAGCTACCACCCTTGGCTCCTACTCTACCCTGTGTGAAGAAGGGAAGTCAGGGAGAGAGGAGGAGGGGAGTCAAGGAGAACAGTAATGAGATGACGGGACGGAAAGACCCAAAGCTCCAGAGATAAGAAGAGAGAGAAATAGAGACAGAGACACAGAGGGATGGAGGGATAAGGAAAAAGCTAGGAAGAGGCACAGGTAGAAAGAGGGGTAGAGACAGAGAGGGACACAGAAAGATAGAGAAGTATGGAAAAAGACAGAAAGAGGAAGAGAGAGTGACTCTGTGTCAGGACCCAGAAACTCAGCTGGTCTCCTGGGTCCCTCCCATGTAAGCTTCCAGGGGTGGGCACCTCACCTTGGCTGTCCCCCATCCTCTGTCCAGTCCTGGTACAGGCCGACTCTCACCTCTCCTAGATGTGATAGACAGTTCTTTGCTTGGAGCAACCCAACTCTTCCCTCTGTGGCCCTAAGGACACATGGACTTGGCTGCCACCACAGTGTAAGTTAACTTGGAGCAGAACCCAGCCCAGCCGATATCTTGAATTCAGTCTTGAGAAGCCTCCAACCATTCTGGATTCTTGGCCCACGGAAACTGGAGGCTCCCTTATAGCACCACTTTAGGGTGCAGTGAAGAAAATGAACGCAGTCTCCTGTATTCTTCTTTCTGCCAAGCAAACAAGAAAGCCCTGCCCTTTCTGCGTCTCACACCTCCCCATTGCTGTCTCTTCCTGACACTGTTTCTGCCTTTGTCTCTCTCTGCCCCTATCTCTGTCTCTTTATGTCTCTCCCTGTCTATGTCTCTTTTTGCATCTTTCTATCAGTCTTTATGTCTCTATCCCCGTTTATCTCTGTCTCTCCCTACCTCTGTCTTTTATTATCTGTTTTCTCTTTCTCTCTCCCAGTCTCTGACCCTACATCCATTACCATCATACCCTGTCAGGAGTTAGATGTCACCTAAGGAACTTATTTGCCACCATATTAACTGTGCCATCTGGCAGAGGAATTCTCTCTCTCTGCGGGCAGTCTACCCACCTGTTCCTTTCCTAAAGCTGTCATGACAAAGCACAGACAAGGTCTTCAAACCTCAGAGACTAAATGTCGCACTGTCACACTGTCCCGGGGGTACACACAGGGGTACACACGGGGGTACACACGGGGGTACACAGGTCTGAGCTCCCAAGTCAGTTAAACCCACATGAGGTCTCTTCCATTGCCTTTCCCTGGGATCCTCAGGGTGGCCTGACCTGTAGCCTTTCAGCCTCTGCTCCAAGCACACAGCATCTTCCTATACCTCTCTGTCTATACATGAGCATCTTCCTATATGGTAAGTTGTCATTTTGACTTAGAGTCTGTCTCAGTTTTGTTTCCTGTTGCTGTGATTAAAAATAAAAACTCAAACAACTTCACGAAGAAAGGCTGGTTTTGGCTTACAAATCTCAGTGATAGTCAAGCACTGTAAGGGAGTCCAAGGAGCACAACCTGCAGCAGCTACTCACAGCACATCCGAAGTCAAGGGCCGAGAGCGGTGAGTTAATGTGTGTGTGCTTGCATTCGCTTTACTATCTCTGGCTCAGTGAACACAATCAAAATAATCTTCCATTGACCCACGGGACAATTTAATTCTCCCCAAAGACTCTAGAGCCTGTCAAGCTGACAGAACTTCACAGGAGCCCACCTGCTGGGGTGGGTGCCCATCTGACACTGGATGCTCTCCATTAGGGCAAGTGAAGGCCACTGCAGCAATTCTACTAGGAATTAGTACTTCAATGCCTTCTTCTTCTTCTTCTTCTTCTTCTTCTTCTTCTTCTTCTTCTTCTTCTTCTTCTTCTTCTTCTTCTTCTTCTTCTTCTTCTTCTCCTTTTCTCTCTCTCTCTCTCTCTCTCTCTCTCTCTTGCTTGCTGGCTCATCTTGAGCTCATCTGTAGCTGAGGATGACATTGCACTCTGAATCCCCCTGCCTCCACCTTCCAAGCACTGGGATTATAGCCATGCATCATTACATCTACAATACAATGCAGTGCAGACACAGTCTAAGCTGGCCTTTCAGCTCCCAGTCCTTCATTTTTCACCTCCCTCGGATTACATGTATGTGGGTGTTATCATGCCAAGCTGTGGCCAGTCTTTATAAGAAACAATTCATGCCACTGTGTCTCTCCATCTACACAGATTACATGACAGCATGCTAACTTCAGCCAGGCTTAATCACTGATCCTCCAAGTAGAAGGTAGAAGTGTTTCTGCCAGGCCCATGAGAGGGATCTGGGGGGTAGAGGCACTTGTCATTGATCCTAATGGTGTGAGCTTGATCCTCAGAACCCAGAAGGTTGGGGGACAAAAAAAAAAAAAAAAAAACTACTGCAACCTGTCCTCTGATCTCCACACACAGGCTGTGTTAAGCACAAATATTAAATGAATAAATAATTAAATGTAATTTTTCAAGACTGTATCTGAAATAGAGTGGGTACAGTATAATCTGAATAGTTAGTTTTCCGGCCTCTTTTCTCTTCTGTCGAATGGAGTTAAAGCCACTGTCCCTCCTATACATTCCTCGTTGGCTCATTGGTCATCCACCCCTTCTCAGTGGGGCATAGAGACCATGGGCCTCACCACATCCTCAGCATCACAGTAAACACACAGCAGATGAGCAAGATGAGGACTGTATACTAGCCTACTCTCTACTTTATAATGAAAACAAGTGAGGCTTAGATCAGGTGACAGCTGCACAGGGTGACAAACATCTGTAAACCTCAGTGCTAGAGAAGCACAAACAAGAAGATTCTGAGTTTAAGGCCAAGATGGCTGTATATTGACATCCTATCTCAAACGAGCAAGACTTAAGAACATAGCTAGGGGCATGGCTCAGGGGTAGAGTACCTGCTTAGAATCTCCCAGTGAGGAGCTAGGGGTGTAACTCAGGGGTAGATCTCCTGCTTAGAATCCTCCAGTGAGGGGCTGGGGATGAGGAGCAGTGGTAGAGCTCCTGCCTAGAATTTCCTACTGAGTGGCTGGAAGTGTTTCTCAGTGGTTAGAGCACTTACCTAGGGTATGAAAGTCCTTGGGTTCTACATTTAGCCTTGCAAAACTACATGCATACATTCATATAGTCTTGAATTTAAAAGAAAAGAAAACCATAGGTCAAGGGGGAAAACAGTTGAATTGATTGTCACTGAAAGTAATTTTTTCTTTCCTTTCTATCTTTTTAGTTTTTCAGGACAGGATTTCTCTGTGTAGCCCTGGCTGTCTTGGAACTGACTCTATAGACTAAGCTGGCCTCGAACTCAGAGATCTGCCTGCCTCTGCCTCCCAAGTGCTGAGATTAAAGGGATGTACCACCAGGACCTGGCTTGCTAAAAGTAATTTTTATGAATTTTATTTATTTATTTATTGTGTGTGTGTGTGTGTGTGTGTGTGTGTGTGTGTGTGTGTGTGTGTAATGGTGCATGTGGAAATCAAAGGCGATTTTTTCGTCCATCACATAGATCTTGGGGGTTGAACTCAGGCTGTTAGGCTTGATGTCAAGCACCTTTACCAGCCAGCCATCCTGTTAGTCCTGAAGATAAGACTTTTATATATGGACATGTAGTTCAGTCTTTGAAATAAGGCTGGAAGCCATGGCTCAGTTGGCAAAGCACTGGTCTAGCTTGAACGGTAGGATCACCTGCCACACAGAATCTAGGAGTGACTCAAGAGGCAAAGAGAATAGCATCCAAAGCTCAAGCTTATCCTTGGCAGGCAACATGACTGCCCTGCTTGGATTCTTGTCAACTCGTCACAAGCTGGAGACTATAGAGCATTGTCTTGATTCATGAGAGACACAGGAGAGCCCAACTCAGGGTGGGTGGTGCCACTCTGAGGTAAGTGATCCGGGGCTGACCGAGTCAGTAAACAATGTGGTCTCTGCTTCAGGTCCTTCCTCCAAGCTCCTGTGTTGAGTTCCTACCTTGGCTCCCTTTAGTGGACTGACTAGGGATATGCAAGCCAAATGAAGACTTTCCTCCTCAAGTTACTTTTGGTCAGAGTCTTTATCACAGCAATGAAAAAACAAACCAAGAAAATGGCTGAGCTGTTACAGGGGCTGTCTGAGCAAGCCTGGAGACTGGAGTTCAAGTTCTGGGGCTCACATGGTGGAAAGAGAGAACCAACTCCCTCTGACTGACACATACAGCATTTATACACAGTAAATAAATAACGTGTATCAAAATCAACTAATTAATTAAAGAATACAGGGTTAATATGATCTATAGTTCTCCACAGGCCATTTCCCTTATAGTCTGCCATTACAGTGTGGGCTCAACCAATGACAGTTGCTGTGATCAATTTTAGAATTTTCTCATTGTCTGCAAAAGAAACACTAAACACACACACACACACACACACACACACACGTCATAAGCAACCAGGAATTTGCTTCCTGTCTATTTTTGTTGTTGTCGGCTGGCTTTGAAAATGCTATGTAGCTGAGGATGACCTTGAACCTCTGATCCTCCTGCCTCTACCTCCCAAGTTCTGGGATTACAGGTAAGTATCACTGTGCCTAGCTGTTTTACTTTGATTTTTCTTTTTAAAAATGTATTTCTTTTCTTTTATGTGCATGACTGTTTTGCCTGTGTGTATGACATATATATGGCACCACCTGCATGCCTGGTGCCTACAGAGGTCATGTCTGGTGCCTACAGAGGTCAGAAGAAGGCAACAGGTTCTTTGGAACTGCAGTTCCACGAGCAACATGTGTTCTTAACTGCCAGGCCATTTCTTCAGCTCACACCCTCATGTCTTTTTGCTTTGCTTTGTTTTATTTCGTTTTTCGAGACAGAGTTTCTCTGTGTGGCCTTGGATGTCCTGGAATTCACACTGCAGACCAGGCTGGCCTCGAACTCATAAATAAGCCTGCCTCTGCTTCCCTAGTGCTGGGATTAAAGGCTGCACCACCACAGCCCAGCCCAGCCTGTCTCATTGTGTTTTAACACGGGACTGAGCCCAGAGCTTCGCCCGTGCCACACAAGTACTCTACTGCCTGTGCTGCACTCCCAGCCCTGTCTGTGCATTCTTGTTACAGTTTGCTTGTTTGCTTATGATCTTGCCTTTAGCTCAGGTTGGCCTTACACACTGTATACCCCAGGCTGGCCTTGAGCTGCAGGTCTTCCTGTCTCAACCTCCTGAATGTTGAGGGTATAGATGTGGGCCAGCATCCAGGTTGTTTCCTTTCTCTGTAGATCTGTGTATAGACGCTGTGAGACCTGTTTGCTGATTTGCCCTCTGTTATACCGCAGAATCCTCCACTCCTCTGGATACACAGCAGCAGGGTGGGCATTCCACAGCTATTTTATCTCCTTGTTCTGTCAAGAATTCAGTCTCCACGGCAGTGACCTCAGTTCTATTCTTGTCACATGGTTTCTGCTCAAACACCTCGTCCTACCTCACCCTCGGGACTATTGAGAGCTACTCTTGGGATTGACTTTGGCACCTCTATTAGATCAGGTTCGCCCTGTTTTAAAACCATTGCCAGGCCTGTCCAATTCCTTTGCAGACACCGATGGGGAGCAAGAATGAAATCTATCTGCTTCCACCTGGAACCCTATTAGCTTATGCAAGGTCCAAGGAAGTGTGTATTGAGGTTAAATGCAATTGAGAGAGAAGACAGTAACCTTGCTTGACACGTACTATCTGCCCATAGCCCTTGGCTCACAAACTTCTGCAGAAGGTGTGAAGTGCAGCGGTTTGCATGGGACATCCCAACTCTGCCACTGACCCCCAGCAGGACAAGGAGCAGGAGACTGAATCTCTGCAAGTCTCTCTTTCCTTAACTATGAAGCACAGCTAAGAATAGGACCAACCTCCCTGGGGCTGCTGTGAGGATTAGCACAGGGGCTGGTAATACGCAGAGTTCAGTAAATACCAGCTAGAATTATTGCTAATCGCACAGGATTTATGCACCATTAGACCCACTGTATTTGGCTGGCTCTTCATTCCCCAAACATTTCCAGAGACAGGGAGGGAGAACCCAGCGTGCCTTGGGCACTCTGAAACCTTCCATGTGACTGGGGTGTTGGGTGAGATGGGGTGAGCCTGGAGATAAGACAAAGCAGGTACCAGCCCCTAAGAGGTCTGGGGCCAGGACTGAATGCTTTGGACTCTCCCAAGAGCAGTGTGGAGACAACGGAAAAAAAGAGGGGTCAGGTTAGAGTTGAGCATTAAAAAGATGCCCTTTGGGGATTATGGTGGGTCATTCCAGAAAACAGGCTAGAGATGGGAAAAGACTGAGGTGATGGTCCATTTAGGAGAGAATCCCTCTGTCCCAGGTCAAAGAAGGCAACAGGTTCTTAGCCTGCAGTTTCCGGTGTTCCTGAGAGATTCAGAATGGGCGCTCCAGCGGGATTTCGGGTCCCCATGTTCTCTGCCAAGTTGTAAGTTTGTATGTAAACTAAAAATAGCCTGACATAGCTCAGCGGGTAGTGTTTGCCTAAGAAGCACAAAACCTTGGATTTGATCCCTGGTACCCCATTTTAAAAAACAGCCCACAGTATTCCACTCCTGGGCACATACCCCAAAGATGCTCCAACATACAATAAGGACACATGCTCCACCATGTTCATAGCAGCTCTATTTATAATAGCCAGAAGATGGAAAGAACCCAGATGTCCTTCAGTAGATGAATGGATACAGAAATTGTGGTACATTTACACAATGGAGTACTACTCAGCTATCAGAAACAATAACTTTATGAAATTCCTAGGAAAGTGGATGCATCTAGAGAATATCATCCTGAGTGAGATAACCCAGTCACAAAAGAACAGACATAATATGCAGTCACTGATAATTGGATACTAACCCCAGAAATCTCCAAACACCCCAGAAACAACTCACAGACCATATGATGCTCAAAAAAAGAAAGGCTAAAAAGTGGAAGCCTCAGTCCTTCTTAGAAAAAAAAAAAAAACCAACAAGTGTATGGCACCCTCTCAGAATGGGGACACCTGGACCTTAAATCGTTAATAATTCAAGAGCTAAGAATGCAGCCTTGTGGCAATTCTTGGTATTTAAAATTCATTATGTTTAATCTTTACACACCAAGAAAACTTTGACTATTTCCATGTTATGTTTTGTTTTACATGTACTTTATGCTCATTGTAAATCATAAGATTTCAATGTATACTATCAAACCTTTAAAAAAAATCAAGTACTGACAGAAAATATATTCATATAGTTTTATGCCAAAATGCTTTTAAAAATCTGTACATGTATCTCTATTTTTTTAAATAAAGTAAAAAAGGAAAAAAAAAAAAAGCCCACAGGTACACGGGGCTAGAGAGATGGCTTAGTGCTTAAGAGCACTTACCGTACTTAAAGAGGGTCAGGGTTCCATTCCCACCACCCACACAGCAGCTCACAACTGTCCCTAACTCCTGCGGAATTTAGTGCCTTCTTCTGGCCTTCACAGGTGCCAGGCACGCACACGGTATTATATTCAGGCAAAACACTTAGACAAACATAATAAAAATAAATATTTTTAAAGAAATCTAAGTGTCGTGGTGAACATCTGTCATCCTGGCACTCTGGGTCTGGAGATGGGGATCAAAAGCTCAGGGTTATTCTTGGAGGCTAGCCTGGGCTATATGAGACCTTGTCTTAAAAAATATGTGTTGGGGGGAAGTTCTTCCAATACTAAATATTAAAGGTATTGTCTCACACATGCTGGGAACGTATACTGAGCTATATTTCCAGCTTTCCCCACCCCATGTGGCGTGTGTATGTGTGTGTGTGTGTGTGTGTGTGTATGTGTTCTCTCTGTGTGTCTCTGTCTCTCTGTGTGTCTCTGTCTCTGACTTTATGGGTATGTGTCTCCATGTGTATGTGTCTGTCTGTGTGTGTCTCCATGTGCGTACCTGTGTGTCTGTTGGTGTATGTGTGTGTGTGTGTGTGTGTGTGTGTGCGTCACTCTGTCTCTCTCGGCATGTGTGTCTCTGTGCATGTCTACATGTGTTAAGTTATGTTTGTGTGTGAGTGTGTGTGTGTATCTGCATGTGTGTTATGTCTGTGCATGTGGCACATGTGTACTTGGGGCAGTCTTGGGGCCTTGCACAGGCGTTTTATCACTGAGATACAATTTGGGCCTTCGTTTTGTTATCTCTGTTGTTTTTGACTTTTCATTTTGAAACAAGGTCTCAAAAAGTGGCCTCCCTTCCCTTCTTGAGTGTTTGGATTAGAGACATGTGCCATTCCCCCACCCCACCCCCAGTGGCAGCTGTGGTCTAAAAAGTTGCCCAGAATACAGAATGAGCCATTATTAAACCATTGCCCTAGGGGAAGTCAAGAGTCAGTTTCCAAAAGACTCACATTTTCACCAACCGGTCAGTACATAACTCTGTTTATTTGTGGGTCTTTGTTCAAATATATATTGTGGGAGTTGGTAAGATTATACATCCCGTAAAGGTGCCACCTAGCCTGACAAGCTGAGTTTGATCCCCTGGACCCCACACAGTAGGATGGGAGAACTGACTCACTGTTTGCATGCCGAGGCAGGTACAGGCTGTGTATACACACACACACACACACACACACACACACACACATAAATACATACACGTTTTTTCTTCAATGTCATTATATTTTATTTATGTATTCATGTAGTCTGTATGCATGTGTAAATATGTGGGCATTGGTGCACCACAGTGGACGTGTGGAGGTCAGAGGAGTCCTTGTGGGAGCCAAAGTCACTTCTATTCTTTAACCATGTGGGTCCCAGGGATTGAACTCAGGCCCTCAGGCTTGTGCAGTTCTCTCACTGGCCTCATAAATATATACTGTGTGTCGTTAACATTGAATTCGGCTCATGTCCTATGGAGCCTAAGACAGGTTTGCTCTTGATGCTTGTTTGCTTCTGTTTTTGATTCGGAAGGATCATGTGACGTTAGCCTGGCCCGCAGAGTAAGACTCTGTCTCAAACAGATAAGTCCTGTGATTGGTTTCTGTTATTCTTTCTATTTTGTCTTATTGTTGGTGCTAGGGGTTAAATCCAGGGCCTCACACTTGCTAACAAGTGCTCTCCTGTTGAGCCACTTCCTCGGCCCACTTTTATTAGTCATTATTAATTTTGTAAGTACTGTGTGTGTGTGTGTGTGTGTGTGTGTGTGTGTGTGTACACATGCGCGTGTGCATGCAAGTGCCGTCCCTGCAGAGGCCAGAAGAGGGCGTCAGATCCCAGAACTAGAATTAACAGGTATTTGTGAGTCACTAGGTCCTCTCCAAGAGCATCAGGGGTACTTAACCACTGACCCAGCTTTCGAGATCCTCAAAGGTGGATCTTTGGTCTCAGAAAACAGATCCAAAGTCTATTTTCCACTGTTCTCAAGTTTGGACCAGTCATGTGTCAAGTCCTGTGGTTCTCAGCTCTTCATTAGATAATGCAATACTCTTTAGCTTTTCCCAGATTGTCACACAGGTCTGTGATCTCAAAAACTAATTATAATAAGCCTAAAGTCAGATGGGAGGGCTGTGTGGCAATGCCTAAGAAAGCTGCACATTCTTCCTCACTCACTGAGGAATTCTCCTTCAAGGCCAAGGCTAGTGAAAATGTGTCACTTCTTGCAAGTGGGGGGAAGATATTAACAGGCAGAAACATGTTCAAGCAGGCTTTGCCATCCCTGCTTATGGGAGCACAGGGTTAGCTGGAACCTTCCATGTGCATCCTCAGATCAGAGACAGTGTGTCACGTGGCAGAAGGGGAGAAACTGAACTCACCAATGTTTTGTTGAGCTTCTGAGGGTCAAAGCAAGTCACAGAAGGTCAAAACAGGATGCTATTTATACAAAATTGAAAAACAGGCAACATGACACCCTATGGCAGTGATAGATTTATACACAGAGGGAGCAAATGTACCAAAGTCTTTTCCATTTTAAATCAGAGAGTAGCAGATGCCTCATTAAAGCCAGTGTCGGCTTCTGGGAAGAAAGGCCAGGGTGTGAAGAGGGGAAAAGTATACAAAGGCTTTAGTTGTCTGGGAAGTTTCCCCTTCTTATTGTATTTATTTATTTAGTGTGAGGGGTATGTCTTTGTGACCCACATGTGGACTGTGGGTCGGGTTTGGAAGGAAACTCTCTACAGACTGAGCCATCTTGCCAGCCCTTAAAGCATCTCTTTCGCCATGTTCTTAATAAGAGCATTACCTCTAATCACACAGAAGGAAACTGAGGCATAGAGACACTGGACATCCACCAGAGATCCCAAGATCAACCAGGAAGTTGCAATCAGGAAAGGGTCACAGGAGGAGCCCTTGAGGCTGGCATGCTGAAAGACTGAAGGACAAAGGCTTGGTGCCTAGGGCTTAGCTTTAAAGAGGGAAGCAGTATGTGTATGCGTGTACACTCTAGGGCCAGGCCAGGACTGTCCCCTGCTACACCTGTGTGCTGAGGTCACTCTGGGTGACCCCGTGAAGCAGTCGTTGCTAAATGGGGAGGTGCAAAGCTCCCCGGATCATCAGTGAGCTTTGGGGGAGGGCTGTGACAGGCTGGAGGCCTGAGGGGGCCCTCACGGGCTCCTGTCAGAGGCCGAGGTGGCTACCTCTCCAGCTTGACCTTTCTGTTCTGACAGAGCCTCTGTAAGTGCCATCCCTGCGGGCCAGGCTCACACCACGGACCCTAAGTCCCCTGAGCCAGGAAGTAGAGATAAGCCCGGAGACCTGTCCACAGAAACCCTCTGGATGGGAGACAAAGAGTAGCCTGGCATCTGCAGACCGGACGGAATACTGCTACTTGGTGTCCATGACCGACTGATGCTCCATGCCTCAGTTTCCCTGCCAGTAACCTGAGAAGAATCATTCTGATCACAAGGGCCGGCTGGACGTCAGAAACTCCATTATCACTGTATCGACTTGTTATTTTGGATTTATTTTAATTTTTTTGCATAGGCAACGTATAGTCATGAGGAAAAAAATCAAATAATGCAAAAGAAACAGCTGTTTACAAATTTCCCGAAAGACTTGCACGGATATCTATCTATTTATAAAGCTGTGTGTGTGTGTGTGTGTGTGTGTGTGTGTGTGTTTGCTACATTCATGAGACTATCTGCCAAAGGCAGAAGAAGAAATTAGACTTTTTCTTTCTGTAGATTCCCTGTAACTGGAATTTTTGTATGTGGATGCTGCGAACTGAACCCAGGTCCTTTGCAACTGCAGCAAGTGTCTTAACAGCTGAACCATCTCTCCACCACTATATATAAATTCTTGGGGATTTTTTGTTAATTGACATTTTACAGTTTATCTTTCTTTTTGAGATAGAATCTCCCTGTGTCACCCTGGCAGGCCTGAAACTCACTGAGATCTTCCCAACTCTGCCTCCTGAATTCTAGGCATAAGCACACACACCACCACCCCTGCACATGTACTGCGTACTGAGTCAGAAGATAACTTGTGGAAGTCAGGCGGGAGGAGACAAAACTGTCAGGCTGGGCAGCAAGCTCCTTACCTGTTACATGTCTCCAGACCCACCCCTTATGTATTCCTGTCTTAACTAGATTATTTAAAGGATTTGCTGGGACTGGAGGGTCAAATCCACACGGGTTGTTATGGATTCAGAGATGGTACAGAGACATATACGCCCAGGAAAAACAACAATTGATAGTTTAAGAACTTTAATATATAAGTGATAGTAAAGTTGCAGTTCACTGTATTTTGCTCTTTAACTTTTATTATTGTCTGAAGAAAATATAAATGACCCTATCTACCACACACATATATTTTTATTTTTCAAGAGTTTTGTTTCTTTGTTTGTTCGTTTGTTTTTGAGACAGCATTTCTCTGTGTAACTCTAGCTGTCCTGGAACTCACTCTGTAGACCAGGCTGGCCTTGAACTCAGAGAGATCCGCCTGTGTTTGCCTCCCAATTGCTGGGATTAAAGGTGTGTGCCACTACTGCCTGACTTGTTTTTTGCTTTTCTTTTGACATAGTCTTGGGAAGTTGTTCATTTTATCCTCAAATTTATACTCCTGCCTTGGCCTCTTAAGTGCTGAGGGTGTAGGCAGGCACCACTGCATCTGGCTTTTCTTACTTACATATTTAATTAATTAAATTCTCCTGAGACAGTATCTCCAATCTGTCCAGGCTGGCTCCATGTACCTCAGGCGTGTCTTGAACTTATGACACTCCTGCCTCAGCCCTCCCCCTGCCACCCCCAGTAACTGAGATTAAAAGTCTACAAAATTGGGGGCTGGAGAGATGGCTCATTGGTTGAGAGCACTGACTGTTCTTTCAGAGGTCCTGAGTTCAATTCCCAACAACCACATGGTGGCTCACAACCATCTGTAATGGGATCTGACGCCCTCTGCTGGTGTGTCTGAAGACAGCTACAGTGTACTTACATATAATAAATAAATATTCTTTTAAGAAGTCTACAACACTATACCTGGCCACATTTGTTTATTTTTTTGTGTCAGGTTTTACTATGAATTCCAGGTTAGCCTGAACTCATTAGCTCAGGACAAGCTCCAGCTCACAATTCTCCTGCCTCGGCCTCCTACACACACTCCATAGCTCACATGTTGGAGTCAGAGGCCAACATATGGGAGTTTGTTCTCTCCTTCTGCCGTATGGGCTCCAGGTCTCGAACTCAGGTTGCCAAGCTTAGTGTGAAACCTGCTGAGTCATCTAGCCAGCCCCGTGTCAAGCTTTCTGTGCCTTCCTTACTCTCCAAAATGGAACATGAAAAAGACAAAGATCAAGGGAAATCTCCTTCAGCCCAGTCAGCCTCCTCAGTGGCAACCACCACAGCCAGTTTCCTGGGGATCATTCCAGAGCCTCCGAGAGCGTGTTGTGTCTTTATTAATAGCTGTAGTAGTAGTAGTGGAAACTTGAGCAGTGCCGACGTCAGGACTGTGAGTCACCCAGACCTGGCACGAACCTGGCTCCCTCTGGCCCTGTGTAAAGCGATGCTGTTCTCGGAACCTCAGTTTCCTGCTCCATGGAGCTGGAGACGGAGCCTGATACTCTGGGCAACTGGAAGGGGACAGTGTGAAGCCCCCTGTTCCAGCTAAGGACAGGGCAAGTTGTAGAGCACAGAGAGATGCTGCGACCCAGTGTCCCCAGCAACCTCTGCTCCCAAGTTCCAAGAGTAAAATGGCTCTTGGGTCTAGGAAGGAAGGCTGGGGTCTGAGAGCCATTCCACTCTTGGAACATGGGAGCAGAGGTTACTGAGAGAGGAGGGATGATGCTTGGATCCATGAACCTGGGGGAAGAGAAGCTGAGGCCTAAATTCCTGAGTCTGTGGGAGTCTAGACCCCTGGATATGAGAGAGAAGGGGTCGGGATTTGGAACCCCAGGTCTGGGTGTGGAAGGCTAGGATCTAGACTCCTGAGGCTGAGGCTGAGGGCTGAAGTCAGGGTTGGCCTCTTTAAAGAAGGAAGGTTGAGGATCTGGATCCCTCGGTCTGAGAGAAGCGGGCTGGGAATCTGGACTTCCAGGTTTCGGGAAGGGGGAGTTAATGCTTGGACTCCCATATTTAAGGCAGGCTAGGCGTAGGCTTGTTATTAAAGGGCAGGACTGTGGGAACAGTCTTGGATTCTGGCCTTCAACACTCCCAACCCCTGGAGGAAGTTCTGAACCCCAGAGCAGTTGCCCCAGGTGGCTTTGAAAGCCTCCCCTCCTTTTTCCTCTGCTCTTAGACCTGGCTCTTGGGGGTTCACAATATGTTTCGTCCCCTCTGTCCTGGGACCAGCGCCCAGAGTCCATGCCGGTCTAAGTTTGGAAGAGGGAAGGAGGGGACATCGGATTAGGGGGGGTGAGGGAGGCGTGTAGGGGGGACAGGATGTCTCTGTCTCTGAGCTGTCACACACACCTCTGCCCAGAGAAAGGGAGGGACAAAAGGCTCAGAGAGACAGAGCAAAGAGGGACACAAAGTCAACCCACGAGAGCCAGAGAGGAGAATCAGAGAAGAGAGTGTGGGGTCATCCCATGGGCAGACTAGGTTGATAAGCAGGGGAGAGTGTGTAGGGAATTCAGAGACCCCAGCAAACAGAGGCAGGGTATAGAGAGGAAGAGTACTCTAGGGAGAAACAGAGAGAAGGATAAGGTGGTGGGAAAAGAGACAGACAGATAAAAAGAAAAAGAAAGTTATACACAGAGATTAAAGAAAGAGAAAGAAAAATAGAAAAAAAGATAGAGGAACGAAGACATAAAAGGGGGGATTCAGAAGAAAAGAGAGACTACCAGAGGTTGTAGAGAAGGGATTGAAGGCTGAGAAGACACAAAAGAAACAAACAAGGCAACAGAGAAGGTGACACGCCCCCAGAAGGTGACAGGGAGCTGGCCGGGGAGTCAGGAATCTCACGGGACTGGGAAGACTGTTTCAAACAGAGCGAGACCAAGGCGACCCTCCATCAGCCTCACCAACCTCTGCTGGGCAAGGACCCATCGGGGTGCAAAGGGTGCTTCAGGCTGGTTCCTCTTTGAGGAGTCTAAATAAGGGGTGTGTGTAAGGGCCAGCTGATACCAGGCAGCTCTGAGATGGAGCTCAGGGTCCTGGAGACCACCGAGGATGGGGACACAGAGGTGAGAGGTGGGATAAAAGGGAGGTAGAGAGACTGAGAGAGCAGGAGGAGAGACAGAGGAAAGGGGAAGAGACTAGAGACCCAGATTCAAGGAGGAACAACAGTGTAGACCCAAAAACATCACTCTCTGGGCTCTGAGTTCCCCAGTGAACAAGGATCAGATCAAATGGTGCGGGGTCCAGGGGACTGACCACTGAAGTCATAGTAACATGGGTTGAGAACATCTGGTTGCCTCCCTCAAGTGGGGGGATAGACAAAGCCTCAGAGACAAAGACCCCTAATTCTTCTAGGACACAAAAACAGGTGTCCCAAGGCAGGGTGACTCACTGTGACTCATCCTTCTCTCTGGGGACAGTGATCCCTGTCCCTTGCACCCGAAGCTTGGTTCTGAGCTTAGCCTCTGATCTTTCCTGTTGTTCCAAAGGCCCCAGATTTGCCCCTCAACCATCCGACTTCTTCTCTCCACAGGAGGACACAGTCACGGCGTTGCAGCGGCTAGTGGAGCTAACAGCCAACCGAGTGACACTGGTGAGAAGCCTGCGCGTACAGTTCCGTCTCATCCGAAAGCTAGGTTCTGGTTCCTATGGCCGTGTGCTCCTAGCCCAGTCACGCCAAGGAGGTGAGTTCAGCCACCAAGGGGTGGACTTCAAATTCTCCCATCATGAGACATCTCAGAGATAAGCAAGACCTAGTGGAAACTCTGAAAGTGCAGAACTCTGTGATCTGGGAGCTTTGGTCTCCCAGAGAGGGCAAATGGCAGAGTCCTAGTCTCCCATCACACAGCAAGGCAAGAAAACAATTTGAACTGGAATTCATGTCACTATCACGTCCCTTTGTCTTATAGGAAATGGAGGAAGAGAGGGTAAGTCAGTTATACAAGGCGGCACAGCAGGCCAAAGTAGAAGGGAAAAACACATAAGGGAAGATCTGTTCCAATTCACACTTCACAGATGGAGAAACCTGATTTTCATGAAAATCCTCAGGCTCAGAGAGGTCAAGTGGCTTCCCTAAGGTCTCATAGCAGGACCATGATATTCCAGGTTCTCACTGATCCCATCTTGTTGACAGGTCAAACCGTAGCCCTTAAGCTCCTCCGACGGGACTCAGTCCTAAAAACAACTTTCCTGAGAGAATTTTGTGTGGGCCGCTGCGTCTCTTCACATCCAGGCCTCCTGCAGACCCTGGGAAGGCCCCTGCAGACACCCCGATATTTTGCCTTTGCGCAGGAGTACGCACCCTGTGGGGATCTCAGTGGAATGCTCCAGGAAAAGGCAAGGCTGGAAAAGATGGCTCAGCCCACCTTAGTCCCTACCCCTACTTCACTGCCCCATCTGGATCCATTTCTAAGTGTCAGCACCAGTACCTGACCACACGAGGGTCCAAAAGCAAGCTTGGAGGGAAAGGGCTGGGTTGCCACTGGGGTTGGGAATGGATTGGAGCTACTCGGGGGTTGCAGTGTTGACAGCTTTGAGGCTCCAGTTGGTGCTGGGATTGGGAGGTGGGAACAGCTGGAGTGAGATGGGAGGGTTTATGGTGGATCGAATGTGAGTGGGCTGTAGTGAAATAAGAGGGAAGCAGGAGTGATGTTGTAGACAAGGACAGGTTGGCACAGGCAGTATCTGCTGGCCAACTTGGGTAGAGTTGAAATGAGGTTTACTCTAGCTAGGATGCTAGGTCAGGACTGAACCCAGGAGAGTGTAGTCTCCTGGAGCTCAGGTGCATGCAGATATTGGAGGGGGTGCTTGAGTTTGAGATAGAATTAGTGGAAAGAATTAGGGGTAAGTGAAAGCAAGGAAAAGAGGGAGGGAAGATAGTTAGGTGGGAGAATGCTTGGATGGAAGAATACTGGGGGAGGACAGATGGATGGGTGGATGGATGCAACCATGAATGGATGACTGGATGATTAGTTTGATGTAGAGATGGATAAACTCCTGGATGGGTGGATGGAGGTGTGAATGCATGATGCATGTTAGGTAGGTTTATGGATGAACACATGGATGTATGCTTGAATGCATGGATGGATAGATGGTTGCATTGTTGGCTGGTTGTATGGACAACTGTATGACAACGTGGGTGGATGGATGATAAGTGGATGGAGGGATGATGGATGGATGGATGGATGGATGGATGGATGAATGATGGATGGATGATGGATGATGGATGGATGGATGGATGGATGAATGATGGATGGATGATAGATGGATGATGGATGGATGATGGATGGTGGATGATGGATGGATGATGATGGATGATGATGGATGGATGATGGATGGATGGATGGATGGATGATGGATGGATGATAGATGGATGATGGATGATGATGGATGATGGATGGGTGGATGATGGATGGATGATGGATGATGATGGATGATGATGTATGTATGTATGTATGTATGTATGGATGGATGGATGGATGGATAGATGGATGGATGATGGATGGATGATAGATGAATGATGGATGGATGATGGATGGATGATGGACGGGTGATAGATGGATGATGGATGGATGGATGATGGATGGATGGTGGATGGATGATGGATGATGATGGATGGATGGATGAATGGATGGATGGATGATGGATGGATGATGGATGGATGATGGTGGATGATAGATGGATGATGGATGGATGAATGATGGATGGATGATGGATGGATGGATGGATGATGATGGATGATAGATGGATGATGGATGATGGATGGATGATGGATGATGGATGGATGATGGATGATGGATGGATGATGGACGGATGATAGATGGATGATGGATGGATGGATGATGGATGATGAATGGATGATGGATGATGGATGGATGATGGATGGATGATGGACGGATGATAGATGGATGATGGATGGATGGGTGATGGATGATGGATGGATGATGGATGATGGATGGATGATGGATGATGGATGGATGATGGATAATGAATGGATGATGGATGGATGATAGATGGATGATGGATGGATGGATGATGAATGATGGACGGATGATGGGTGGATGATAGATGGATGATAGATGGATGATGGATGATAGATGGATGATGGATGATAGATGGATGATGGATGGGTGGATGATGGATGATGGATGGATGGATGATGGATGATGGATGGATGATGGATGGATGATGGACGAATGATAGATGGATGATGGATGATGAATGGATGATGGATGATGAATGGATAATGGATTGATGGATGATGAATGATGGACGGATGATGGATGGATGATAGATGGGTGATGGATGATGGATGATGGATGGATGATGATGGATGATGATGGATGATGATGGATGATGATGGATGGATGATGGATGACTGAATCCATGGATGGGTGGATAAGATGGTAAAAAGATAAGAAGGAAGCCAGGGAGGATGAGAGGTGGGTGTTAGACGTAATATTAGGATAATGACATTGCTTCCTGGATGCAGAGTGAATATGGGGTAGATGCATTATTCAATATTGTTGGATAATATTGAATATTCTGGCTGGACAGAATGATATGAGGACAGTCTGAGTTAAAGACAAGTTCTACATCAATATGGGGCTAAGATTAAGGTTAACTAGATGGTTTAGATTTAATACCAGTGCTTGGGAGACATTAATATCAATGTTTGGGAGGCAGAAGCAGGTGGATCTCTAAGAGTTCAAGGCCAACCTGGACTACATAGTGAGATCCTATCCCCAAAACAAAAACAAAACCCACATGACAACAGAGAGGAGGGGAAGGGGAGGAGAGACAGAGAAGGACAGAGTCAGGGAGGTATACAAAAAGACACAGACAGAAATAAATTCTGATTAAAAGTAAGCTCTGTTGGGAGTCAGTGGGTGGCCAATGTGAAGAACTTGGGGTGTTTGTGGATATATCAGGTGGCTCTGGAGGCTCTGGGCTCTAGACTCTCCAACAGTGAGAGTCAGCATCGTTCAGAATTAAGAGCTATGTCCAAGATGAGGAAGAGAGTGTGACTTGTTTCCTTTCTCCCCAATTTTAGGGCCTCCCAGAGCTGATGGTGAAGCGTGTAGTGGCCCAGCTGGCTGGAGCCCTAGACTTCCTCCATGGTCGGGGGCTAGTGCACGCAGATGTCAAGCCAGACAATGTGCTAGTCTTTGATCCTGACTGCAACAGAGTAGCCCTGGGTGACCTGGGTTTGACCCGACCTGAGGGCAGCCCGACCCCTGCTCCCCCAGTGCCGCTGCCCACGGCACCACCTGAACTCTGCCTCCTGCTGCCGCCAAACACACTGCCCCTGAGGCCAGCTGTGGACTCGTGGGCCCTGGGCGTGCTTCTCTTCTGTGCTGCCACGGCCTGCTTCCCTTGGGATGTAGCATTGGCTCCTGATCCTGAGTTTGAGGCCTTTGCCGGTTGGATGGCCACTAAGCCCCAGCCCCCTCGGCCACCAGCACCCTGGGACCAGTTTGCACCCCCAGCTCTGACGTTGCTCCAGGGTCTTTTGGACCTGGATCCTGAGACTAGGAGTCCGCCACTGGCTGTCCTAGATGTTTTAGGAGACGACTGGGGGCTGCAGGGTATTGGAGAGGGATCCGGAAGTTTGGGGGACGTATCCTACAAAGATGGGGAAGAAGAAGAGGGAGGATCGAGTTTGGAGGAGTGGACAGACGAGGAGGAAGATAAAATCAAAGACGGTGGGAGGATGGAGGCAGATAACAGAGCTTCATGACCAGGTGACTGAGAGGATGGTTAAAACCAGAGATTCCGAGGCCACCTGGGAAAGGCAACAGCTGTTGCTGGGGGAGAAGGGAACACATTTCACTTTTCCCTGGTGAAGGCTGGACTTGGATGTGCACACATCCCCCTCCCTGCAGTGCACACACACACACACACACACACACACACACACACACACATGATGAGGACTCAGTAGCAGCCTCCTCCCTCTCCTTTTCATCTTCCTTTTACCTTCTTTCCTTCTTCTCTTAATCTCTCTTTTTTCTTCCTCTTCCTCCTCCTCCATCTCTTCCTACCTTTCTTCCTCTTCCTCCTCCTCTACCTCCTCCTTCCTTTCTTCCTCTTCCTCCTCCTCCATCTCTTCCTCCCTTTCTTCCTCTTCCTCCTCCTCCATCTCCTCCTCCACCACCTCCTCCTTTTCTTCCTCTTCCTCTTCCTCCACCATTTCCTCCTTTTCTTTCTCTTCCTCTTCCTCCTCCTTCATCTCCTCCTCCTCTTCCTCTCCTCTTCTTTCATCTTTCCTTCTCCCTCCTCTTTCTCATCCTAAATTTCCTCTTGAAACAATCTTGGGAACCCCTTACTGTCTTCAACTGACTCTGTAGCTGACCTAGAACTTTGGATCCTCCTGCCTCCAGCTCTCCAGTGCTGAGAGTATAGACATGTACCTCCGCACTACTTTTGAGGTGCTGGGAATGGATGGAACCTGAGTCTTCCTGCATGCTAGGAAAGCCCTCTATCAACTGAACCTCTTCCCCAGCCCCTGAGCATCTTCACAGTGAAAGTTTCTGTTCCTCATACAGATACATTTCTGTGCTCTGAAATGTTGACCACTAATCATGAATTCTGAGGGGACCATTCTGTAAGAGCAGTGGTTCTCAACCTGTGGGTCGTGGCCTCTCTGGGGGGAGTTGAACAGCCTTTTCACAGGGGCTGTGTATCAGATACCCTCCATATTAGACATTTACATTATGATTCACAGTAACAATATTACAGTTGTGAAGTAGCAATGACACACCTTTATGATTGGGGAACTGAGCTAAAGGGTCACAGCATTAGGAAGGTTGAGAACCGCTAAGACCATGGGGGCTACCAGCATCTGAGGCACAAACTCTGAGCTTATAGGATCCGATAGTGTTGGTCTGGCATTTCCTGGGCTCTGTGTTGGTGACACTGTGGGAATTGTCACACACACAGCAATGTATACACACCCACCAACACCACCACCACCACACTACTGCCAACAGACACCCACACACCTAATATGCTCCACCTAGCACCTTTACTTTCATCTGGGCCTGCAGAAATGTCCCCATCCCTGGAGTCCTCACGGACATCCATTCTTGCCCTCCTTGTCACAAACTGCTGGCATGCGCTTGGGTTTGCTTCCTTCTAGACCCTTCCATCTTCTGTTTCCATGAAACCGCAAATTCTCTGGCTACAAATACCCCAGCTCCATCTATCTTCCGGGACCCATCAACTCTGATAGCCAGAACTGGTTCCACGGTGCTTCCTTTTCCCCAGAAGCACACAGACCTTGACCTTCTGATCATCCTTTGTCGTCTCCCAAATGCTGGGATTCCAAGTCTGTGCTGTGACAGCGATTCATACAACACTGGGGATGGGAGCTTCCAGGGGTTTGTGCAAGGAAACCAAACACTGCAGCCAGAACTACTACCCTGACCAGGAATCTACACTTTCTAGATTTAAAAGAGAGGTCACTAAATGCACCATGGTACCCTGGATGCCCTGGACTGGACTGGAAAACAGGAAAAGGACCTTGAAGGCAAAGATGGTGGGCAGGATGAATGGAACTGTTGTTGGAAACTTTGCTAATTTAGTGATGAACCTCGGGTGAGAGGCTGACCTCAGGGCAGGCTGGGTGAGGGGTCCAAGGGACCTTTGCCACTGCCTTTTGCAACTGTGTGACCTTTGTGACTGTTTTTGTAAAACTGAAATTATTTACAAAATAAAAGGTGTATTTTTGAACAATGAAATGAACCCACATGGTTCTCAGTGCTTTAAACCCAACAGCTGTCCCGCAAAAGGGGAAAAGTCATCTTTGATCCCCAGTTGCTCCACCACCTGTTCCTGGTCCCCCGTCTGAGGTCATTTCTCATGACATCACTTTAGAATCCTGTCTTAGTTTGTTCCTCAACAGGACCCCAGTTCATAGCTCCTGGACAGACACACCTCTCAGGTTTGTGTGTGTCAGCAGGGCTCCAGAGGCAGGATCAAGGGAGCAGAGCAGATGGGGTCAGATTAAAGAAAATATGAGACCTTTTGAGGGAGGAGGCTAGGGGCTGTACCCCTAGATCTGAAAGATCGAGATCCCTGGGTCAGACGGAGGATTGTTGCATCCCCAGGTTTGAGGACCTGAAAGATCGAGATCCCTGGGTCAGACGGAGGATTGTTGCATCCCCAGGTTTGAGGACCTGAAAGATCGAGATCCCTGGGTCAGACGGAGGATTGTTGCATCCCCAGGTTTGAGGACCTGAAGGAGGATGGCTGGGATCTAGACTCCTGGGCCCCAGACCCTTGGGGCAGGAGGAGGAGGGCTAGTGGAGGGGATCTTGGATATGAGGGAGAAAGGACAGAGACAGGAGGGATGTATTCTAGATTCTTCCTTCTGTGGAGTCTGAAAGTGAAGAAGTGAAGCCGGAGTTTGAACTTCTAGGTCTGATAGAAGGTTTCCTGGACCCTTGGGTCTGAAGGGGGAGATCTGAGCCCCCCTGGTGTAGTCCAACCACAGCCAGTACTGAGATTCAACACACGATGTCGCTCTGCCCCCAGTGGGGGGCAGAAGGGGTGGTGTAGAGGGTGGGGCTTTACGACCCCCCAGAGTGAGGGCGGGACTTACTCATGAGGAGTCTAGTGCGGAGCACTAACTGCAGTGGGCAGAAAGGGGTCAGACAAGCCCTGGACAAGGAGAGGTCTGGAGCTCTGAGCCTAGGGCAGAGGTAGGGCAAGGTTAACCCGCCTGAAGGAAGGCTGCAGTTGAACAGGAAAACAGGTGCCAAGAGTCCTGGCCTCTCGACAGGACAAGAGACACCTTGAAGCAATCGAGTGCTTAGTGCTGGGGACAGAATCCAAAGCCCAAATTGTGTGAGTTTTAGAAGTTCCTGGGACAGTAATAAGTTATGGTTTGAAGCCCTAGTCTGAGGGAGGAGGGCAGAGGGCTGAACACCTGGGTCTGAGGGAGGAAGGCTGAAGTCTGGAAACGTGGGTCTGAAGGAGGAGGGCTGAGGTCTGGGACTTTGGATGGGGCCTGGAGTTCTGAATCTGAGGAGGGAGGGCTGGGGTCTGAGCCCTGAGTGCGAAGAAGGACCAGGGTCTATTTCTCTGAGTGTTGGGAAAAGAACTGGGGTCTGACCCCTGGGATGAGCTGCTGAGCTGTGAGGCATGGATCTCAGTCGCAAAATGATTGAGGCTTAAAGGCTTGGGGACAGGGCCAAGTGACAGCTTCAGGCAGGACCCTGGTGTCCCAAGCTGTGTAGAGCCCCACCCTTCCTTGGAGGCAGAGAGCACCTGTTTTCTCTTTGGAGGGGGAGCTGCTGTTCATCCACTCTGGGCCCAAGTCTGTTTGCTTTGGAAACAAGATGGGGCGGGGGGGGGGTGTCTTGGTTCATCTTTCACCCTCATGCCACCAGGTGGCAGTGGAAATGGGGGGGCATCTAACCTCTCAGTTGACCTCACTTCACACAAGTGACTGTTTTCACTCCTCAGGGTCTCTGACTGAATGGAAATAAGAAATGGCAATGAGAAGGCCTCAGTCCATGTCTAGACTCCTCCCTCAGACCTGGGAGTGTGGACTGCAGCCTTCCTCCCTCAGACCTGGGAGTGTGGACTGCAGCCTTCCTCCCTCAGACCCAGGAGTCTCAGACCTAGCCTTTCTCCCTCAGACTCAGGAGTCTCAGACCTAGCCCTCCTCCCTTAGACCTTGAGGTGCAGACGCAGCCTTCCTCCCTCACACCCCAGAGTCTGGATTGCTCTTTCTCCTCCGGTCATAGGTTAGTGAGCTCTGAGTCCTGGGTCACTTTTTTTGTCTGTCTTACAGAAATGCCAGGCAAACAGTCAGAAGACAGGCCAATGGAAGTAGCAGCTGTGGAAGATGGAGGTGATGAAGGCCTGGGGGGCCTCACGGTAGAGGAGCTGCAGCAGGGTCAGGAGGCCGCTCTGGCCTTGGAGGACATGATGGCGCTGAGTGCCCAGACCCTGGTCCAAACGGAGGTTGAAGAGCTGTATGAGGAAGTGCGTCCCCTGGGCCAGGGCCGGTTCGGCCGGGTCCTGCTGGTTACTCACCGCCAGAAAGGTACTGGGCCTTGGATACAGGCTTGCTGTAGTGTACAGTGGGAGTAGAGATTTCCGGCAAGCTAGACCAAGACCATGGAGTCTTACAGACCTCACAGGTCTTCCCCACTTTGCTTTCAGGCTCTGCATTTTAGGGAGTTCCTTTAACTCTCTGAGCCCCAACCTTTTCCTTTGGAAAGGTGAGAGGTCAGGAGGCTGACAGAAAGGCTGCTGTGAATTTGAAGCCCCACTAAGATTCACACAGTGAGTTCCGGGTTCGTTAGCCATGGCTGCATAGAAGATAACCAGATAACCATCTCAGACAAACAAACAAAGCTGGTTCTGGCGGCTGATAGTTGAAATCCCAGAACCCCTGAGATAGAATCCCCAGAGGTGGCAGCAGGAAGATCAGAAGTTTGAAGTCATCCTATGGTATATACGGAGTTCCACGGCAGCCTGAGCTACGTGAGACTCCATTTTAAACCTAGAAGGCCAGGCAGGATGGCTCAGCAGGTTAAGGGCACTTGCCACAAAGTCTGATGACCTGAGTTCAGTTCCCCAAATCCTACATGGTGGAAGGAGAGAAGTAACTGCCCTTTGTTCTCCGCAATCCTCTCCTGACAAACACGAAATCAATCAATCAGCCAATCAACCAACCAGTATAAAATTGAAAAGGAGAAAAGAAAAAGTATTTTTACTAAAAAAAAATTAATGAGTCTATATTATTTTCTATTATACAGTCATGCCCACTTATCTGATCTCCCCCAGGATGTTTGAGACTGTATGACTATTTTATTCAAATTTTATTTGGCAGGCATTGGTGTTTTGTCTGTGTTCATGTCTGTGTGAGGGTGTCGGACCCCCTGGAATCATAGTTACAGCTGTGAGTTGCCATGTGGTTGCCGGGAATTGAACCTGGGTCCCCTGAAGCTGTAGCCAGTGCTCTTGACTGCTGAGCCATCTTTCCATCCTCAAACTGTATAAATGCTGTATCAACTGTAACATCTACATTTTACTCTTTCTTTTTAAATTTTTTTGAAAAAATTTTCTTGGTTATGTGCATACGTGGCGGGGGGAGGGGGTAGGTTACTGCACATGAGTTCGGTGTCCAAAGAGGTCAGAAGAGGACGACAGATTCCCCTGAAGCTGGAATTACAGGGGGTTGTGAGCAGCTGGATGGTTCTGGGATTTGAACTCTGGTCCTCTTGTTTATTCTAACCTTTACTTCTATTTCACCTTTAAAACTTCATGCATGTAGCGTTTTGCCTGTATTCATACTGTGTAGCGCTTGCATGCCTGGTGTCCCCAGAGGCCAGAAGAGGACATCTGATCCCCTGAGACTGGAGTGACAGATGGTGAACTGCCATGTTGGGTGCTGAGAATTGAAACTAAGTTCTCTGGAAGAGGATGCTCTCCACCCTGAGCCATCTCTCCAGCCTTTCCTTTTTTTAATTCTCTCCTCCCTTTCTTTCTCACATTTTTCACACAGGGTTCCATGCAGCCCATGATGGCTGGCCTTAAACTCTTGGTTGTCCTGCCTCTACCTCCATGGGCTGGAGTTATAGACATACACCACAGACCCAGCTTATACAAACTGAGGGACGGAACCAGAGGCTTCATGTGTCCTGAGCCAGCAATACACCAAATAAACTACATCCTTAGTCTTGAGTCGCTCGTAAAAGCGGTGATTCTCAACCTGTGGGTTGAGACCCCTTTGAAACTGTCTTTCCACAGAGGTCACCTAAGACCATCAGAAACCACAGATATTTACATTAGAGTTTATAAACGTAGAAAAATTAGTTATAAAGTAGCAAAGAAAGTAATTTTATGGTTGGGGGGACACCACAACATGAGGAACTGTATTAAAGGGTTCCAGCATTAGAAGGGTGAGAACCACTGCTTTAGAGAGATAAAATGGGGCTGTTTGGGTGAACTCCAACACAGTCTGACTGGCACCTTTCACAGAAGAGATTGGGAGTCAGGATCCTTGAGGACTCAGGTTGAAGACAGGAATCTTCAAGGCCTGAGATCCTGTCTCAGAAAAGAGAGGGGGCTGGGCAGGGCTGAAGATACAGCTCACGGATGGAGTGGGTCTGGCATAGGTGAGGCCAAATTTAAATCTCCACTTCTAAACAAGAAGAGAAACATCCCATGAAGTTTCAGCATCCTCTGGGTAAATGCCTCTAATTCCAGCCCTCGTGAAGCAGAGACAAGACGTGCTCTGTGTGTGTGTGTGTGTGTGTGTGTGTGTGTGTGTGCACCATGTGGTACATGCCCAGTGCCACAGGCCAGCACCAGGCTGGGGACCACACACAGGACATTTAGACGGCTCAGCAGGTGAAGGTACTTTTGCCTCAAAAGTGGTTCCACCCGAGTTGAATCCCTGAAACCCACGTAAAGGTGGAAGGGGCAAAGCTGACTGTGCAAAGTGGTCTGTGATCTCTACAATGCTCTGCTCAACCTGCTGTGTGCAAATTCATATACGTCATCTCCCCCCCAGAGAGATCGCACAGTAGTTAAAAGCACTTGTTGCTTTTGCAGAGGACCCCAGCTCTATTTCTGGTGCACATGCATAGGTGTAGAAGCACTTCATACACATAAAATAAAATTAAAAACAAGCGAAGGGAGTGGGGAGATGGCTCTGAGGTGGTTCTGCAGTTAGGGTGCTATTTGTGCCAGGTGGTGGTGGTGCATGCCCTTAGTCCCAGCACTCAGGAGGCAGAGGCAGGCAGATCTCCGAATTTGAGGTCAGCCTGCTCTGCAGAACCAGTGTCAAGACATCCAGGGGCTGCACAGAAGAAACCCTGTCTGTCTCAAAAACACCAAAAATTAATTAATAAATAATTAATTAAAGCAAACAAAAACTAGTAGCTGAAGTTTCCGCCTTGGAGGACTTTGTGACCTCGGAAGTCATTTCTACGTGGGACAGGACCATGACTCCCTGACCGCATCCCTGGTCCTGTACTTAGCATGTTTTCCCAGTTGCCTCAAACACACCTGTGTGCCAGCCATGGTGGTTCATACCTGTGATCCCACCTGTGAGGAAGATCAGGAGTCTAAGGTCATTCTCAGATATACTACCAGAGGGCTGGGATATGTGAGACCCTATCTCGGAAAAAGAGAAAAGGAAAAAAAAACAAAAAACAAAAAAACAACCCACCCTCCTGGGGTCATCATCATGGGAATCAGAGTCACTGGAGAGTCCAGATTCAGTTTCTGTTCACCCTGAACTGCAGGGTGGACATGGGGCTGAGTCCATTGTTTTAGCGCAGAGCCTGTGCTATTAGAGTAGGGAGGCAGGGAATGGGGCACAAGAAGGTATTTGGCAAACAGATTCCTTCCAGAAGGCCAGCACAGGGATGGAGAGAGCTGGTCCCAGTGACCTAAACTCTCACCCACCTCTGACATCCATCCTTGTTACATTTGCCCGTCCCCTCCAGGAACATCCCTGGCACTGAAGCAGCTCCCCAAGCGCTCCACCTCCCTCCGTGGCTTCCTGTATGAGTTCTGCGTGGGCCTCTCACTGGGCACGCATTCGGCCATTGTGGCAGCCTATGGCATCGGCATTGAGTCAGCCAATTCCTACAGCTTCCTGACAGAACCAGTTCTCCATGGGGACCTCATAACCTTCATCAAGCCCAAGGTGAGTAGGTAGGGACTGGGCATGCCCTCATGAGCCTTACCTGCCTTTCTGGGCTGCAGGGATCGTGTTCATTGTGTGAGACTACACTGGATTTCTGGGGTCACTTTGGATTTCATTGACTATGTCCTATTGAGATTAACCAACACTCACAAGCTCCTTGTCTTCTCTGTGGAAGTTAACAGGCTTCAAGGGCTCTCTGGGATCTATCAGTTGACACCAGGCCTCACGGCTCTCCCTAGGTCACGCCAGATGTTTATGCTAGGCCTCACCATTTTTACAAGCTCATGGGACGTGTAGGCTCATACCAGACCTCAGGAATCTCAGAAAGTTCACAGGCCTCTCAGCTCACACCATGTCTCCCAGGCTCACAGTGTCACCCCCACCCCACCCTCAGTAGGCCCAACAAGCTCATGGGACTCACTGGTTCAAAAGGCCTCACAGCTCATATTAGGACTCGTAGGTTCACAGGATTCACAGGGCTCGCAGGTTCAAGTAGGCCTCACAAACTCACACTAGACCTGACAGGCTTACACCAGGCCATACAGGCTCACACTGAACCTCATAGACCTCACAGGCTCACAGGCCTCACACCCATACAGGCTCACACTAATAATCACACAAGATCTCATTAGTCTCAAAGGAACCACACGCTTCTAAGCCTCAGAAGTTCACCATGGGCTTCGCAAGGCTCAAAGGCCTCACAGGCTTAAAGTAGGCCTCCCAAGGGTCACAACCCTCGCCAGATCCCACGAGATCTCACAAGGGTCACAAGTCTCACAGACCTACACAGAGGCAGGCCTCAACCTGTTTGTTGGCCCGTTGGCCTTTGTCTGCAGCATCCCCACATGGGGTTGAACAAGCCCTACCTCCGCATCCCCTCAGTGCTGGGGAAGCCGTGCACTTTCATCTCTCCTGCAGGTGGGTCTCCCGCAGCCCGCAGCCCAGCGCTGTGCAGCCCAGCTGGCCTCTGCCCTGGAGCACATTCACTGCCGTGGCCTGGTGTACCGGGACTTGAAGCCAGAGAATGTGCTGGTGTGTGACCCAGCCTGCCAGCGTGTCAAACTGACAGACTTTGGCCACACCCGGCCCCGAGGGACCCTGCTCCGACTCACTGGGCCACCCATCCCCTACACTGCCCCTGAGCTCTGTGCCCCACCTCCCTTTCCCGAGGGTCTACCCATTCAACCTGCCCTGGATGCCTGGGCTCTAGGGGTCCTGATCTTCTGCCTTCTCACTGGCTACTTCCCCTGGGACCAGCCCCTCGTGGAGGTTGACCCTTTCTTTGAGGACTTTCTCATCTGGCAGGCTTCTGGCCAGCCCCAAGACCGGCCACAGCCATGGTATAGCCTGTCACCTGCGGCAGACGCTCTCCTGTGGGGGCTACTCGACCCTCACCCCCGGAAACGGAATCCTGTGAGCTCCATCAAGAGCTATCTAGGCCAGCCCTGGAAGCAGGTGGATGGGGAGGCAGAGGAGCTGGCAAAGGAGCTGAGAGGAGAGGGGTCGAGAGGAGGGCGGGAGGCACAGGGGGAGCAACCTGCGTGCTGAGGCCGTGCTGAGGCGGCTGTGGCCTCTTCTGTCCTGTGTGTTGTCTGTGTCCCTCCTTGATGCTGTGTGCGTGTTAGTGAATGTGTGCACATGTGTGTATTTGTATATGTGTGTTTATCTGTGTATGCGTGTAAATATGTGTATCTCTGTGTATTCAGGTATATGTGTTTGTATGTGTGCATGTGTATGTGTGTGTCTATATGCACGTATGTGTGTGTACACAGCACGTGTGTATGTGCGATTGTATATATATGTGCGTGTGTGTGTGTGTGTGTGTGTGTGTGTGTGTGTGTGTGTGTGTGGTGCTATGTATAAATCAGAGGACTTTTAGAGTTCAGCTCTCTCCTTCCATCTTAGAGCCCAGCCATGGAACTGAATTCTTGTCAGCCTTCAAGTGCCTTTACCTATGGGAGCCATCTTGCTGACTCTGGTCTATAATTCTGGATCCTCCTGCTTCATCTTCCTGAGTCTTGGGACAGCGGGCATGCACGATGCTTGGCTGTCCTGCATAGCTCTGTCTCATCCCACCCAGCTCAGCTAGCCTTTCCCCACAAACCCAGGTAAAATGGCTACCTGCTGTGAACTTCATAACCCTAGGCTCCTCTGTCCTGTATGTCCTTTTATTTCCTTCCGTGGGGTGGGTTTTGGCCCCTGAAGGAATGACCCTACGTCTCTGAGCAATGCCCAGCCTGCAGCCAGATGAGTAGGTACAGCTGCTCATCGCTGCCCCCACCACCTGGGCCCCTCACACTCTGCCGCTGTCCCCCTGCCTCTCTCAGCCCGTCTTCTCTCGTGTGGCTTCACTCCACTCAAATCGGCTCGCCCACCTGCGTGCTGGGACAGCACCCTCTGTCAGATACACTTACCTCAGCTGCTCTCTGCAAATAAAGTTCCCCTGGCAACTGGATCTTGTGCTGTGACTCTGTTCACTTGGGAAAGAGTGGAAGGAGCATAGGACAGAGACAGACAGACAGACAGAGACACACATAGAGACAGAGAGGTCATAGGGCCAAGGGGTGCTTGGATAAGGACCCCCATTGGGCCACTCTTACGTGGAATCTGTGGTGGCAGGTATCTAAATATTGTTTGGGTAGCTGTTTCAATTTTAATTTTAAAGGCAATTAATCATTATCTGTTCCCGCCAGCACAAGCCTGGAGAGACAGAGGACAACTTGCTGCAGAAGCTTGTTCTGTCCGGTTGACAGACAGACAAAGATTGCCTTTACCTACCCAGTTCTGTGTTTTTG
Organism: Micromys minutus; assembly: GCF_963924665.1. Lineage (NCBI taxonomy): Eukaryota > Metazoa > Chordata > Mammalia > Rodentia > Muridae > Micromys > Micromys minutus. The sequence goes on from NC_137965.1 coordinate 31,643,809, forward strand.
TTTTGTTTTAGTTTTTATAACACAGTTTTACTTTGTAGCCATGGCTGGCCTGGGACTCATTCTGGAGACCAGGTTGGCTTCAAATCAGAGATCCACCTGCTTCTACTGCCCCATGCTGGGATTAAAGGGGTGCACTACCCAACTCTTTATTTTTAAAAATTATTTTAATTTCATGTCCGTTGGTTTTGCCTTTCTGTCTGTCTGTGTGAGGGTGTTGGATCCCCTGGAACTGGAGTTAGGTTCTCTGGTGGAGAAACCAGTGCTCTTAACTACTGAGGCACCTCTCCATCCCCACCCACTCCTAATCCTCCTGTCTCCTCTCCCTCAGCATTGGGGTTACAGGCGTGCTGAAGTACACACTCAACTGAGCCACACCCCAGCCTCAGGAGCTGCTTATCTCTAAGAACCTTGTTTATTCTACCTGATCAGAGTTTGTGCGGAGCCAACGTCCTGAGAAGCACAGTTCTGCTGGGAACATGACTCGGTGGGGAGGCGCTGGCCACAAAAGCATAGAGACCAGAGTTTGAACAAAATCCTTGCACTGAGGTTGGAGAGACAAGCAGACCTCTGAGGTTCCCCTGACTTCCAATTTAGCCTAAGCCTGAGTCCCAGGTCTCAGAGAAAGACCCCGTCTCAAAAACAAGCCCACTCATGGCCATTTTGTGGGAGATAACATTTTGTGCATATAGTGTCTGAGAGTGTGAGCCTGTGTATGTGTATGTATGTGCATGCACATGCATGTGAGTACCTGGTTGCACACACTTGGGTCAGCATAGCTGGGCAAAGGTCAGACAGGTCCCAGGAAGTCCTCAGCATCTGGTTCCAGGCTCCTTCTCACCTCCCTCCACCCCACGCCCCAGCCCCTTCCTGGCATCAACCTTGTTTGCAAACACTCTTTCCTCCTCGCCGTGCCCTGCTTGGCTGTAGGCCCAGACCAAGGCTACGACTCAGGAATGGATCATGTGTCACTTGCTCCCAAGCCCCCTGCACACACACCCAGTGCCCCTGCTGTGGCTACGAGGTGCTGCCTGGTAGGGGGCTGGCAGACCATGTGTGTCTGTGTGTGAAATGACCCCAAGGACCCCTGGACTCTGGGTGCCAGCCAAAGTGGTAGGGATGACCGTTGCTATGCTGGGCAGCCAGTGGGCACCTGAGAATAGATGCTCTTCAGAAAGAATAGATGGGGACAGCAAAGGGACGAGCTGTGTCAAGACATCCCACCACCTCCTCCGTGGATCTAAAATAACTCGCGCAATTAGGCCAAGAATGTGTCCCATAAAGGCTGGAGGTGCCGGGGATGAGGGTGTTGCTGGCACTGGGGAAGGGCGGTGGGGCACGGGGGGGGGGGGGCTGTGCATTTGTTAATTGGTGGTGGCAGCTGAGGATTAGCTGGAAGGTGACAATGACAAGGAACCGAGCTGAGCCGGGGAGGGAGGACAGAAGATTCCTAGGGAGGGTCCAGGGAGAAGGATAGCACCACTTCACACCAAGGACACACCTGCTCACAGGTGCTCCCTGCTCCCCCACCCTGCTGTGAGGCTCCGGAGCAGTCAGAGCCCACACACCCACCAGCAGTGCAGCTAGAATTCAAATCTCAGAAGCAGCCCCAGGGGCTCGAGGAGGACAGCATGTATGTGGCCACAACCTCAAGTGTGGAAAAAGAGAGAATGTTTGTGTATGAGTGTGGGTGGGTGTGACACACGAGTGTGCAAGAGTGGCCACAGGAGCCTGGGAGACGGGAGTCAGTGTGAGAGTGTGTATGTGTGCAGAAGTTAATGTGTGTGAATGTGCAGGGTGTGAGTGCGGGTGTGACTAAGAGATCTGTGTAGTGTGTGCAGAAGTCGACACGACTGAAAATGAGTGAGTGTGATACGAAACATGCAGATGGATGTGAACAAGTGCACAAGTGTGGACGTGAATACACGTCAGTATGAGCCTATGACACAAGTGTGCATGAGTGAGCATGGAGGTGCCAGGACTAGTGTGATCATAATCACATTTATCTGAGTGTGCGAGGGGGGTGCAAATGCAGAAATATGAAGAATCTGAAGTATGGGCCGTAAGGTTGAGTATACATGTGAATATGATAACATTTGTGCATTAGGAGGCAAGTGTGAGGAAGTGAATGTAAGCACAAACCAGATGGGCCGTTATGAATTTGAGTGTGTACATGGGCATGAGTACAGGTTATTGCTAGTGCTAATGTGATGTCTATACGGTTGTATATGAGGATAGGTGTGAATATGAGTGTACACACATAGAAGAGTGAACTGAGTGCTGTGAAAATAAGTCAAATATGTGGGTGGGAGAGAAAAGACTGCTAATGTGTGCCAGAGCATAGACAAGAATGTGTGATGTGACTTGTGTAAGAATGTTCACTGTGGGCAAGAGCATGCATATGTGTGAACATGAAAAACGTGTATGAGTGTATAAGAGTCCGTGTGAACATGACAGGCTGTTTGTATGTGCAAGAGTGAACACAGATGTGTTCATAGTTGAGTGTGAATATGATCTATCAAGGTAAGTGTGAACAAAAGTGTGGGTGTGAGCATGGGTCTGTTACATGAGTGTACATGAGTGGGTGTGGAAATGAGTTCTAGGGTTAATGTAGTCATGTGCTCAAAGGTGTGTGTGAACATGTGTACACACACAAACTGAAGTGTGAATATGAAGTGTGAAGTAGACATGAAGATGAACACATTTGTGTGTAAGTATGAATGAGTGTACATATGAGTATGTTGTGTGGGCTCACACAAGAGTACATGTTGTGTGTGCAGGATCACGAATGTGTGTATGAACATGTGGGTGTGAGGGTAAGGGGAGTTACTTGTGAATGTGAGTGTGCAGGTGTGTCCATGGATGTTAACGTGGGTACAGGTACATGGGAGTGAGTGTGAGCTTGAGTGTGCAAAAATTTATGAGTTGTGTGTACAAATTGTGCAGGTATGGATAGCAAGCTAGTGTGGCGTTTCTAAGAGTATGAATACAAGGGGCAGTTGGGTGAGCAAAGGTGTGAACAAGAGAGTGGGTGTGCAAGAGTGTGTGAAGACAGCAGGTGTGTGTGGATATGCGTGGGAAAAGGGGACTGCCTGAGTGTGAGGTGGAGAAGTGTGCAGTTCTGTTGCCGAGGTGTTTGCCTGAGTCGGGGCACCTGATCGTCAAAGACCAGAAGGGAAGCGATGAGCGTGGAAGGGGCAGAGAAAGGAAGAGGCGGGGCCTTCACACGCCTTCACACGCCACTGAGGCCTTCACACGCCGCTGCTGCCTTCACACACCGCTGCTGCCTTACACACCGCTGCGGCCTTCACACACCGCTGCTGCCATCAGCGGCCAGTAAGAGGGATCGTGAGTAAAGGCGCGAAGCCTGATGTTGAGTCCATCCCCAGGTCCTACGTGCACCCCACACACATGCACACACACATCATATATGTGTAACTTCCACTTCCCAGAAGACAGGACAGGACAAAAGGCCACACAGGGTACAAAGGAGAACAGCCACGTGGGGCCAGCGCGTGCCTGAGATTCCAGGGCTGGGGAGCTGTAGGCCGAGGGACCCCGTAGCCAACCCTTCGGTGAACTCCAGGCTTAGTGAGAGACTGCTTCAAAATCCTGGTAAACGGTGGTGGCCGGGCACACCTCTAATCCCAGCCCTCCGGAGGGTCTGAGCTCCAGCCTGACCTACAGAAGGATGCAGGATAGTTAGGGCTACACGGAGAAACCTACCCTCGGGTGTCGGGGGCGGGGGAGTGAGGTGGATTCTTTTTCCAGTTCAGTGCACGTTGGTTTAACAGAGACCCAACTGGTCTGAGAACAAGGATCTGAGTGTTCAGCTACGCTTCTCAGTCACCCTGCCCAACAAGAGGACAGAGGACGGTAAGAATGGGAGGTGGGAAGGACTGCTGTGACACACTGCTTTCCGGATGTGACCTGGAGCTGTTTTCTGGATGTTTCCGGTGTGAGGAGCTCACAGCAGCTGTGGTTGGGCCCCCCACTCCCCTCTGAACGGCTCCTGGTATCATTGTTGAGGGGAGGGAAGGGGAAGTGTCATTTTCTTCAGCATTGCAAGTAAGCACAATTAAACGCAGTGGGAAAATTAAAAACAAATGTGGAATTAAGAAAATCAGCTGGAGAAAAGGCTCCAGCGGGAAGAGGGAGGCGTGGAATCAGCATGACCAAGATTCGTCATATACAGGGATGAAGCACGATTGGCGAGGACACGTGGCATGGACTCCCTCCCGGCTTCTGCACATACACACATGTACGCACACGCATGTACTCACGTACGTTTGTGCATATACACACGCACAGCAATGTTACCAGAGAGTGGAGACAACTCAAACATCAGATGAACCAATGCATGAACACTGTGTGGCTCATCTGTGCATGAGGACCATGGAGGAATGAATGGGGCACAGAAGCAGCTACCGGGGACCACGGGTGGAAATTGCATTCACAGGAAATGTCTTGAACAGACTGCCCATTGTCAGAAAGGAGCTGGTGACGCAGCCCTGGGGTCCTGGGGCGTCTGTTAAGAGCCAGGATTTCCATTTCAAGGGGTGGTGTGGGCAGGACACATTCTTAGGTTAGATCACAGCCAGAAGGCTGGAGACGTAGGTCAGCAGTTAAGAACATTTGCTGACCTCGCAGAGGACCAGGGTTTAGTTCCCAGAACCCACGTGGCAGCTCACAACCACCCATAACTCCTGTTCCGGGGGATGTGACGCCTTCCTTCTGGCTTCTGTGAGCCACAGGCAGGCACAGCCACAGAGTACAGACATACATGCAGGCAAAACACAAGCCGGCAAGTGGGTCTCTGTGAGTTCAAGGCCAGAGCCCCCCACCCCGCCTCTGATACAAGGTCAAGGTCTTACTACGTAGTCCTGGGAGATCCACCTGGTTCTGGCATCCAGGTGCCAGAAATGTGTCTGCCACCCACCGGAAACTCTCTTTGAAAACAGCTGCCCATTAGCCGTGCCTCACACAGGGAAAGAGGGTCAAAACTCACAGCCTAAGAGCCTAGTTCAGAGAGACAGAAGGCCCACTGGCCCTCAGAGGTAAGTTGGGTTTTTGTTGTATTTTGTTGTTGTTGTTTGGATTTGGGGGTGGGGTGGAGACAGTCTCTTGTAAGCCAGGCTGACTTCAGACTTCCTGTGCACTGAGGAATGGCCTTCAACTTTTAACCTTCTTCCACCATCTCCCTAGCCTGAGATTACAGGCACAGCCCACGATGCAGTTTATGCCGTGTAGGGTCAGACCCAGGGCCTCGTGCACGCTGAGCAAACGCTCTACCCGCGGGGCGACATCCTCAGCCCCAGGTAATGAATTTTAACAACATGTGCTAAGATGTAGGTTTGCTTTGACAGATCTCCAGCCCAGCCCCCTGTGGTGTATGTTTTAATTGTATGGTATATATTTTGATATGTGTGTGTGTGTGTGTGTGTGTGTGTGTGTGTGTATGGGTGTATGGTGTTTAATGGAGCTTGAGTTTATAGTTTGTCTACACCCGTTGAGCTTGCTAGTCCTATGCAGCTACTGTTCTGGGCCTGTCACAAGCTGGCAAGGTGACACGGAGCTCAGCTGTCCTGAAGGAGGTGTTGAGGGTCAGGGCCAGCAGCGGGTGGAGTTGGCTACCCAACCTGGCTCCGGGCCCTGGAGCCAGATGTTTGGGCTTAGCTGCTCAGCCAAGCGGGGATAGGATACTGAGTAATTAGTACTCGCTTGTTTGAGGCTGGCAGAAGGTATCCTGGGGTAGAGAGACCTTGGGCTAGAACACCCATCACATACCCAAACACCTCTGCTTTGCAGAAAAGCCAAAGGCCGTCCCCCAATCTGGGCTCTGGCACATTCAGAGAGATGACCCACAGCCAGGGTCCACCTGATCCCAACCAGGGATAGAGACAGTTTTTCCAGTCTGGGGCACTGCTCTGTGGTACTCTAATGAACCAGGGCAGGAAGGAGAGGGCAGCAGAAGCCCTACCCTCCAAGTTTAGCTGTCAATAGTTATTTAAGTCTTTGGCTTAATGAGATCCGAGGACCAGAGAGTCCCTGAATGTGCCTTTGCCCATTGGCAGGACCAGAGTGTCCATCTATTAAGACCCCCGGGCATTATCCTACTTCCTGCCCGAATCAGTAACTGGACCCTACTGCCCTTTGCAGGAGTGCAGGGGCGCCAGGCTCCGTCCCCTTCTGTGACCTCTGAGTGGTGATCTGGGAAGAGGAGGGACCAGTTTCCTGGCCATGGTTTCAGGGGTCAGAACTGGAGTAGGAGGGGTGGGGTGTCTTCCAAGCTGGTCCTCAGTTTTCAGACCAGTAAGAAGAGGTTCAGAGAGAGCAAGCCACCTGCTCGGGTCACTGAGATGGGGGAGTCATGAAAGTCCTAGTCTGGGACCCCAGGATGAGGTCAAAGAAGGGGCATGCCCCTTGTTGCAGAGCTGGGTTGCAGCCCTACTATGTGGAGTCGATGACAGGGTAGAGAGCCCTGAGTCCTTTCTGCAATGCAGATCAAGACTCCTCCCTTGCAGGGCCGCAGTGGTGTGGACCAGAGGTAGCTTTTAGGTGGTGCATGCCTGAAATCTCAGTACTCAGGGGAGTACGCCCCCCCCCACATACACACACAGAGTTCACGTTAGGCACAGGGAGGCATAGTTAGGTGTGTCTGGGATCACTTTTGATTTTTAAGATTTTTTTCATTAATTTATTAAGTTTATCAGAGGTGCATATAGAGGTTAGGGGACAACTTATGGGAGTTGGTTTCTCTTATTATTTAAGTTCCAGGGACCAAACTCAGATCAAGACTTACATAGCAAGTGTCTACCCACTGAGCCATCTCACTAGCCCTGAGCTCAGTCTTCATACGTGAGTATGTAACACCTGTCATCTCTGTCTGTACAGAAACTAATTCAATGGTAATTTTCATCCTGTGGGCTTAGTGTGATTAATATTCCCATTTTACAGAGGAGAAAACTGAGGCTCTGAGAAAGGAACAAAAATTCCAGAGGTATACAGGCTGCAAGACTTAAGCCCTGTTGGTTCGATGTGGCTACATAATGCTATATGACCCCCAGTGGTGCATAGAACCACTGTGATACTTCTTCATCCCTAGCACTCAAGAGATACAGACATGAAGGTCGGGAGCTCGTGTGCATCCATGACACACTGAATAAAATGCCAGATTGGGTTACATGCACGAAACTTCTCTCAAAAAGATCTGGAGGAGACAGGCTTGGGTTGCCCGTCAAGGCTGCTGCTTAGACCAGGGCACAGAATGGGAATAACAGAGCAAGTCACACTCTTAGTCTCAGTCACACTCGGTCACACTCGGTCACACTGCAGAGCCTGAGCACGCTCAGAAATACAATGTTCCTATCCAGTCATCTCCGCATGCCCATGAGACATACACTATTATTATCCCCGTTTATAGGTGGGGAGTGGAGACTAGGAGGCTGAGTAGTTGGCTCAGGACTACCCCGAGCAAGGGCTCCACCCTGGCGTCCAGGCTGAGCTGTGGTAACAGTACCCTCCGCAGTCGGTGTTAATGGAGACGGAGTGACAGCCGGCAAAGCCTCTAAACCAACGGTGACCCCTGTGGGTCGCCTTTCACAGGGGTCACTTAAGACCATCCTGCATATCAGATATTATATTATGACTCATAACAGGAGCAAAATTACTGCTATGAAGTACCAACAAAAATTAAGTTACGGTTGGGGGTCACCGCAGCATGAGGAACATGAGGGGTTGTAGCATTGGGAAGGGTAAGAGTCACTGCGAGCAGAGTCTGATACAGACACTCGTAAGTGCTTGTCCCTGAGACGCGGTGCTATCCCACCCATTCAGACTCGGAAACTGAAGTGTGTGCTGCTTTAACGCTGGGCACACCATGGCTAAGACACAGTTCTGCCTCCACAGATTCATCAGTGTCAGGAGCGTCATAATGATCACAACAGCACGATCAACACCAGCACCAGCATTGCTAACACGTCAGTGTTGTGTCTCTGTCATCCTCACAGTCACCATCACCACAACCTTCACAACTGTTCACCATCACCATTAACACACAGTCATGGCTTTCACAGGTGTGATCACCGTCTTCATCATTATACCGTCAGTACCACTGTCTTTGTCATCACACCATTGTCACCACCATCCCATCCCCACAACCACTATCCCACGACCACCATCCCCACAACCACCATCCCCACAACCACCATTCCGACAACCACCATCACCACAACCACCATCACCACAACCACCATCACCACAACCACCATCACAACCACCATCCCATCATTGAGATCACCAACACCATCCTCACCATGACCTTTATCATAAGCACAATCCCATCAGTGACCATTATCCCTACCAACACCACTACCATCACACCATTGCCATCACCATGATCACCAACACCACCACCATCGTGTTCAGCATTATCACCATCACCATCTCAGGTGGCATTGACAAGTTAGGATCAGTCTTGTGATTCTGTCCCCCCAGAGTCCTTGCCTCCCTAGTAACAACACCCACACTTTGATTGTAGAATACTTTGGCTTTTGTTTGAGAATCTTATAAGCATGTGAACTTCAGAGTGGGTCACACGTCTCCTCTCAGAGGCCTCTCCTCCTCTGTGGTGGTGGTTGTGGGCACAGGCGTGCTGGGGGGCCAGGCCACCTCTGCTAGTCTTTTTACAGTTTCACTCAGCTGCCCCAACCCCTGGGCAGCCTCTACCAACCGGACCAAGCCCAGCCCCAAAACTTGGCGCTCCTGCCGGTCCTGCTCCAGGACCTGGGTCAGCCTCTGCAGCTGGTCACCGACCTCCTTCACGGCAGCCACCAGCTCCACCAAGGCAGGTGGCTCACAAGCCATGACCCTTACAGGTGGTGCTGGGGACACACATGGCCCAAAAGAACTTGGGTTGTGATTAGGAGTTGGACCTTGAGTGAGGTGATCTGGGGGAGATTGGTCAGATGGGTGGGCCACAGAGGAGATGGGAAGGGCAGGGGTCACCAAGGGGTCTGAAGCTGAGCGTAAGGTCTGGCTTCTGGGTGGTTTGAAGACTTCCGTGGATAGTGGGTCGGTGCTCGGTGCTGGAGAGGGCCTGGAGGGGCTGGACTCTGAGGCTAGAGAGAGATCTAGGTTCTGCATCTGGGATGTGCCTGTGGGCGGAGCTCCCACAAAGGTTAGCTCTGGGAGTAGGCTAGGCTTGGCCCTTGGTTGTGGAGTGGGAGAGGAAAATTCTGTCTCTGGGGAGGATGGAGGGGTGGCAGGGGTTGTGGGAGAGTGAGTGTTGACTGGAGGTTGAGGACTTGTGGTGGAGTGAGGGCTCCTGGGGTGCTGAGGGTTTGTGGTGGGTTGAGGGGACATTGTCAGGTAGGAAGTTGTGTTGAGCTGAGGGATGGTGGTGGGGTGGAAAGGGGTACTGGGATGAGGGGCAGTGGTGGGGTGAGAGATGCTGATAGGCTGAGAGGCTGTAAGTGGCTGTGTGGGGGCCCTGGCACCCATTGGGAGGTCTGATGACTCAGAACCTTCTGGGATTATTTCAGGTGCTGTGCCCAGGTCTGGTGTTGTGTCGGATCCTGAGGTCATCTCTGAGCTAGGGGAAAGGCTGCTCACTCCTGATAGCATGGAGGACTCCGAGGTTAGCCCTTCAGGGGAGGTGGGTAGTGGGCTGCCAGAAATCTCTGGGGTACGTGTTGGAAGCAAACTGGCATCAGGAGTGGACTCTGCAACGTCTGTTGGGGAGGGAAGTCCTGGAGTGGGGGGAGATGTTTTGGGAGGGCTAGATGTCCTCTCCTGCTTTGGAGCCGAGTCTGGGATGAGCTGTGGCCTGGAGCCAGAGGTCTGCCGAGAGCCAGAAGGCTCTGGTGAGGTGGAGGAAGCAGGGAATGAGGTGGTGTGTGCTGTCCTGGCTGAGGTGGGCCGCAGTGGCCGGCGCTCAAGTTTTGGCTTCCTTGGTGAACCTGGGGTTGAAAAAAAGAGGGGCAGATCGGTCAGAGGTCAGTCTGCCCTATCCACCGAGTCCCGCAAAGTCCCTTGACGAGTTGACCAATGGGAAGGCAAAGATCTTCATGACATCATGGGTCACCGGCAGACTTCACCAGGCCCTAGTGCCCCTCCTCCTCGCCTCCTGTGATGTTCCTGCCGCCACCTGGTGGCCTGTGAGGGGAACACACATGGATACAAGTACGAAGTGGGGACCAGAGAGAGATGGACACTGTTTAGTATACGAGAAGATTCCTGGGAAACACCCACAGTGAGACTCTATATGATAATTAGCGCTCACTAGCAACTTGATATGGTTTGGAATCATCCAGGGGACACAGGCCTGGACACGTCCATGTGGGTGTTACAGAGATTTAATTGAGGAGGGAAGAACAGCTGTATCTATCCTGTGGGCTGGGCACTAAACCGAGTGAAAAGAAGAGGCGAGCCAGGTTTGTAGCCCATGCTTTTAACCCCAGCATTTTAGAGCAGAGGCAAGAGGGTCTGTGAGCTCAAGGCTATCGCTGTGCTGGGTCTTTCTGCAGTGATACGTAGGTTACCCCTAGGAACTTGGGGTCCATCTCTGTACCCCATAACACTTGCCAATGCCTCACCTGTGTCTGCACGGGCCCTTGGAGCTGGAATGGGGTGGCCTGGACCCCTGCTGATGCCAGTGGTAGCCGTGAATCCAGGTTTGGTTGTGGTGGGGGTCCCTTTGGACTGACGCTTCCCTGAAGGTGTATCCCATGTCCGGGAGAGCTCATAACTACCCTGGTCATCTGCAGATGTGTGAGGAAGAGAGTTGAGTCCTCCTTCCACTTCTTTCTGCCGGCCGACCCGTCATCCAGCCCCCTCTACAATCTATGTCGCCTTGGTCACCAGTCAGGATGCCCCTGGCTAGTAAACGCAGAAGCTGAAGAAGATATCTCATAAAGCAAATGCACAAATTGCTTCCGTTAGAAGCAGTATTTCTTGACAGTCTCAGGTAGCTCAGGCTGCCTTGAGCTCATGTAGTTGACTCTGGCTTTGAATTCTGATCTTTCTTTACATTTTAAAAATTACGTGCATTTATTTGTGCATATGTATATGTGAATGCACACACATGCCTTCCAGCATGTGTGCTCCGACACTGGTCAGGTTTGTCACCAAGTACCTAACCTACTGAACTATCATGCTGTCCCAAATAGCTTTTTAAAGCCAAAGCATGCACACACATGCACAGAAATGATAAAGTAAATAAACAGGTGACAAAATAATTAATAAAAATATATTCCTGAGTCTCAAAAATGCTCCGAATACAGAAACCTTTCCAGGCTGAATCCAAGAAGAACGGAAAGACATAGTTAAGCTATAATGCCTATAATGCCAGCTTTACTCTGTGTGTGTGTGTGTATGTGTGTATGTGTATGTGTGTATGTGTATGTGTGTATGTGTGTGTGTATGTATGTGTGTATGTATGTGTGTGTATGTGTGTATGTGTATGTGTGTATGCGTATGTGTGTATGTATGTGTGTGTATGTGTGTGTATGTGTGTGTGTGTATGTATGTGTGTATGTATGTGTATGTGTGTGTGTATGTGTGTGTATGTGTATGTGTATGTGTGTGTGTGTATGTGTATGTGTATGTATGTGTGTATGTGTATGTGTGTGTGTATGTATGTGTGTGTATGTATGTGTGTGTATGTATGTGTGTATGTATGTGTGTGTATGTATGTGTATGTGTGTATGTGTATGTATGTGTGTATGTATGTATGTATGTGTATGTGTATGTGTGTATGTGTGTGTATGTATGTGTGTATGTGTATGTGTGTGTATGTATGTGTGTGTATGTATGTGTGTGTATGTGTATGTGTGTATGTGTGTGTATGTGTGTATGTGTATGTATGTGTGTGTATGTATGTATGTGTGTATGTGTATGTTTGTATATGTATATGTGTATGTGTGTGTGTATGGGTGTATGTGTATGTGTGTATGTATGTGTGTGTGTGTGTGTAGCTTGGCTGTTCTGGAACTTGTTATATGTGCTCTGAGGCTCACAGGTTAAATTCAAACTCACAGAAATCCACCTGCCTCTGCCTCCAGAGTGCTAGGATTAAGGGTATGCACCACCATGCCTGAACCATAAAATAAGTCTTTGAGGAAAAAATCCTAACCATGTGACTCTGCAAGGTTTCTCCCACAGGCCTTTGGTCCCTTCAGCCCATGGGTAAAGTTGGTCTGTACATCCTAACCTGAGTTATACCCTACCAAACCCACATGGTGGAAGTAGAAAACCCAACTCACTGAAGCTCTCCTCTGACTTCCAGCTCTCTTCTTACTCCCCTCTGCTGGTGGATAACAGCACTTCTCTGGGAGGCTTTTCTTGATTTCTCTACTATAAATAATCATTACAACCTCAGGATCCTGAACCTCTGGGTTGTTTTGGTAAAGCACTCTACCAACGATGTTTTCTGTTCTATGTGATTACATAGGCATTCTGTACACTGGACTGGAACACAACTCACTCCAGTCCCGGTGGAGCTGGGTGGGTCAGAGCTTGTGCTTTGAATGACAGCACACATCACCCCAGTGCAATGAGGGAATAGCATTAGGTTGACATGACCATGATTACCTATAATCCCGCCACCGAGAGCTCAAGGCCTGAACGACACAGCGGCTGCCAAGCTAGCTTCCGCTATGGAATAAGACGGTCTCGATAGCAAACAAACAGGAGCAGGAAGATAGCTCAGTTTGTAAAGTATTTGTTTTGCAAACACAAGGAACGAAGTGTGAACCCCAGAGCACACAGTTAAAATAAACATAAAGCTGGGTATGCCGGCTCCTCTTTGGAGACAGAGACAGGAGGGTCTCCAGGTTTATGGTCCAGCAGCCCAACCTCGATGTTGAGCTCCAGGCCACTGTCTCATAAAAACAAGGTTTAGATAGTGCCCGGGAACAGCACCGTAAGTTGTTCTCTGGCCTCCACACACTGTCCGTGCATTGCAGATCCATATATAAGCATTTACATACATGCATTTATACTTACATACATAAGGCATATGAAAACTGTCTCATTCTACCGTACATCTCATACCTTCTTCTAACTCCTGGTACACAAACGGTCTTAGCATCTGCTTGCACGGTTTGTACTTCCGATTTATTTGCTCTCCTACCTCAAAGGATCCCCCTGCCTCAGGGGCAAGCTATGTGTGCAGTGAACAGTGCCTCCCCAAAATCAATTCCACCACAAGGCGGCGTGGTGAGACAGAAAGGCCACCCTAATAGTGCAGAAATTCCGTTCGGGAAATGCAGCTGCACCTAAACAAAAAGCAGGGTCTCTAAAAGATCATTTCTGGTTCCAGAATTTCAATGATCCACCTTAAAACCAGTTCGACTCTACAGGTGGAAAGCCAGGATCACGGTAGCCAATCAAAACGCGCATCACCCCTGCGATGTAGGGAGGTACTGGCGGGCCTGGCTGTGCTGGGTTCCAGTCAGTGACAGAGGGTGATGCACAGGGGGAGGCAGTGAGCGTTCAAGGGTGTATGTAGACAGAGTGAAACAGGGAGACAGAGAAACAGTGGTGTGAAAGGCAGCGGGTAGGGCAAAAAGTGTTGACCTTTCTCACTGAAACGAGGAGGCACAGGGAGCGAGAAAGAGAGAAAGGACTGAAGCTAGCAGGAAAAAAAGACAAAACCCAGAAAGTATGACTGAGAACATGACAGTAGCTGGCTGAAAAGAACTTGGGGCATGTGTGGTACCCACTGCCGGTAGTCCCAGCATTTGGTGGGCGCAGTTAGGGGATCAAGGCCAACCTTGGGTACAAAGCCAGCCTGAGCTACAAAAAGGGGGCAGACAGAGAAGAGTAAGGGAGGAAAGGGAGGGAAAGAGAGGAAAAGAGAAGAGAGACGAAAGACAGCCATAGATGGCATATGACTGAAGGAATGAATTAGAGGCGGGGCAGATGACATGGATCAGGACCCAGACACACAGTTCTAGTTGTACACCTGGAACCCACATGGTACAAGGAGAGGACACACACACACACACACACACACACACACACACACAAGCTTACACAAGTATACAAGCATACAAGTGTGCATGTGCACACATACATATGAGCTTGTGCAACCATGCCCCCCACATAAGCGCATGCATGCATACATATACACAAACTCGAGTGTGCACACACACATACATATGAGTGCATGTGCACACACACACTGTGGCATATGGCCCTGAACATAGGCATGCTTGCACAAACATACACAATCAATCAGTGTAACAAAAGAAAAAAGGAAGAAAGGAAAAGGCAAAAGCTACAGAAGGGAAGAAATAAAAGCAGAGGATCTTAGAAAGACAATGAAGGGGGAAACCCAGGAATGCAACAAGAGAAACAGTCTGTGAAATACAGTGAATGAGGGGCTTGGTGGTACATGCCTGTGAGCCCAGGACTGGGGAGGTGGAGCTGCGGCAACAAGAGAGGAAAGAAAAAGCAAACTAGCGAGAAATGGGGTGAGCTGGTGACTAGAAAGGATGATACGGGGCTGGACAGATCAGGCCGTTCTCCCAGAGGAGCCAGGTTCAATTCCCCACACCCACGTGGCAGCTCGCGCCTGTCTGTAACTCCAGCTCCAAGGGCTCTAGTGCCCTCTTCTGGCCCGCGTGGGAACTGTGCACACATGGTACAGAATGCATAACGGGCCAAAGCACCCGTACCCATTAAATAATCATTCAAACAATTAAAAGGAGTGGGAGAAGTATAGAACTCTAAAGAAAAACTGAGGGGAAACCAGGAGACACTACTCTGTGGAAAACAGGACTAGAGAGTGTGGGCGAATCCAATGGGGGAAAAAACACCAGGAGAAAAGCAAAGTGGAGTTTTAAAATGTAGATGATAAAGACAAGAAGTCGGTAAGGTCGCAGGCAACAGCGTGTGCAGAGAGGAGAGGGCTCACCCGTGGGAGCCATAGGAACTGGCTATGGCTGGATGAGAGCTGACAGAGGACACGAAAGATGCCCAGGGACCAGGATAGATGGACATCCGCAGGGATGGAAGGACAGAAGCCATGGAGAAGCAGAAGGACCGACAGATAGCCGTTCTGTAAGATACTGACCCTGATGGGTGGGGCTGGGAAGGGCAGGAGTTAGGACCTGTGCCCAGGAGAGTCCTGACCAGGACAGAGCATGGCCTGCCAGACTGGGTATGGCTCTGATGAATTTGGAACCACGTGCTGACAGGACAACCCTGAGCTCAGGGCTCTGGGTGGAGGGGCTTGGGCTGGTGTGTTGCAGCCACTGTCTGGTCACTTTGGTAGGCTCAGTACTAGGTGATGCCCTCCAGTCGCTTGGAGCCACATGCTGTCCCATTGCACTCTGGAAAAGATGAATGCTTGAAGCCCAAGAATGGAACACATTTAGGCAAGGCTGCCAGGACATGGAGGCCTAGGCTACCTAGAGATCTTTATGGTGACCACAGTGGCATGCATTTGTAATGTCAACACTTGAGAGAAGACTGGAGGATCAGTTCAAGATAAACCTCAGCTACACAGCAAGTCCAGGGCCAGTCTGGGATGCATGTTAACAAGAAAACAAACAGGGTAGATGTCATGGCGCCGTGGGGAAAGGTGCTGATAGAAGGAGAGTCCTGTGGTTATTCTCTGACCACAACACACATGCCTTGGCAGATGCACTGAGATCAAGCCCCTCACCTGTGTCTGGAAGGCTCTGTGTTGCTGGAGAGAAAACTTCAGGGTTTGTAGTGGTAACCCAGGAAAGTGTATGTCCAAGCCACGTGGCCACTGTGGTCCCTTTGGTCAGGTCCTCTCCCGAAGTGGGGTCCCAGGTCCAGGCAGGATAATCGTTGTCCCCTGTGTAGCCTGGGGAGAGATGGGTAGCTTGTGTCTCTTCATGCTGAGGCCTGTTACTGCGCTCTACGAGTCTCCTGAAGTAACCCTTCCTGTGCTCTCACTGACCCCCTCTAACTCCTTCCATCCGGGCCCTGCTCGGCGCTGCTCTCGGCCAGAGTCGCCCACAGCAACCGTTTCCCGGCCTGGCCTGCTCCGTTGCCATTCAGTCCCACCCTAACTCTGCCCCCTCGGCCTCCCTCTGGTCCTTGGTACCAGTGCAGGTGAGCACCACGTCTTCTTCATGGTCACAGTTGTGCTTCCCCCATGCTCCTGAGGGGCAGTCACTCAACGACGTCTCACTTCCCTTACAGCCCATGTCATCCAACCAGATGGGTCCAGTGCCGGGGCCATAGTGGGTTTTGCCTACTCGAGGCCGGACCTTTCCGCAGCCCAGTTCCCAGCAGGCCACTGTGGCATCCCGGAGGTCCCAGCTGTCATCACAGACTGTCCCCCACAGTCCAGCATGCCACACCTCTAGCCGGCCAGCACACCTGTTGGGCCCATCAGCCAGACGAACCCGGAAGGGACCTGGGGGTGGTGGGAGGCTCTCAGGTTAGGAGGTACAGCGCTGGCTCGGTGTCCCAACCCTTTTAACTCCACTACTTACCTGATGGCACGGGGACTCCAGCAGTGGAGGTGGCAGCTGGATCTTGGGAGGAATCCAGAAAACCTGGATTCTCACCAGATGGCTCTGAGGAGGCCTGGGGGGCTTGCATGGTGGTGGCCTCAGAGGTCACTTCTTGGGGGCCTTGATTGGACAGTGACTCCACAGTCTCTGAGGTCCACTCCCAGGGGACGCTAGGGTTCAGCCTTGCAGTGCTATGTGAGGTCTGTCTGTGGGGAGCCTCAGCAGTCAGTCTCTTTGGTAACTCAGCAGTATGTGGGGTTGGATTTAGGGAGGTGGGGGTGCCTGGGACCCTGGAGCGTTTGGTGGTTGGCACCCCAGGAGGCTGACTGGTCGGTCTCTTTGCATTCTTCGTCACCCACTTCTTGGCACTCTTGGGTACTTTCACTGGAGCCTTTGTGGTTTTCTGTAGCACAGTGGAGGTAAGACCAGCAGGAGGCGTGGTGGCCAGCTCCTCTGGGAGCCAGGTATCCTGACCTCTACCCAGCCCAGGGAGCCAGCTCCAGCTGAAAGGATCGGAGATGGTATCCAGGCCGGGGGTCCCTAGGAGGCCAGGAAGGAGATAAGCTTATGAAGGAAGATCGTGTCCTGTACCACTAACCCACACCCTCTGCCCTCTTTTCACCTAGAAAATAAACGTTCGTTAGACTGAAGAGGTGGGTTGGTGGCTAAGAGTACTGGCTGCTCTTCCAGAGGACCTGGGTTTGGTTCTTAGCACCCACATAATGGCTACAGGTGTCTAATGGCCTCTCCTGGCCTCTAAGGGCTCCAGACAAGGTGTACAGACTCACTTGCAGGAAAACAGTGCGCGTATAAAGACAATTAGGTAAGAGCAGTCTATACTGGCCACTGCAAGTATGTCTACAGTGGATTATTCCCTGGGGCTCTCTCACCTCTCGCATCCCTGGCCCCTCTACCCACTTCGTAGCCTTGGGTTTTGTCACATGGTCCACTTTTCCATTAGAGGTCATCTGCATCCTCACCGGATGGAAACTGTCATTAAGGGCCGGTACAGCAGGTAAACTGCTCTGAGACCCCATCGCATCCCGGTCAGAATAACCAGGAGACAATGACAGGCAGTGGGCATGAGTGACCTCATGCACCCTGGGAAGCCAGCATGCAGACTCCACACAAAGGCAGGAATGGGGGTCGGAGAGGAAGAGACACACCCAAGCAAATGCATATACATAATTAAAAATAATAAAATCAGTGTCTTTTAAAGGCAAGGACTAGGGTAACTCAGTGTAGCTATTCCACGCCCCAGTACACACCCTCAGGCGGTGGCTGTCGACTTTCCCAACACCAAGATCCTCAGGTTATTGCAACCCCAACCATAAAATTATTTTTGTTTCTTTATAACTGTAGTATGGCTACTGGTATGAATCATATGTAAATATCTGATTGTCCCAAAGGTCTTAAGTGACCCCTGTGAAAGGGGTCACGACCCACGGGTTGAGAACCACTGTCTTAAGGGCTTCATCTCTTATTAAGCCAACACCTGCTTATGTTTTTACTCTCTGAGATGGGGCAAAGCTGCCCCAGCAGGCCTGGCTTTCCTTCCCCACCCCAGCCCATACACACTAAAGATTTACTTTTACTTCCTTTTTGCCCTGCGTGTGTGTCTGCGCACCGTGTGTCAGTGCCTGCAGAGGCCAGAAGAGGGCGTCAGATCCCCACTGACCAGATAGACTCAGAGAGCTGCCACCTGGGTGCTGGGAATCAAACCTGTGTCTGCTACAAAATCAGCCAGCACTTTTAAACACTTAACCCTGGTTTGTTTCATGTTGTTTTCCCCGTGAAAGGTTTCTATAGCCCAGGCTAGCCTTAAATTCATAAGAATTCTCCTGCCTCAGCCTTCCAAGTGCTGGTACTACAGGCGTATTCTATTACTCTGCACTTCCTTCCCGGTCATTACCCTCAAGAGTGGCATTTAGCCTACAGGCCACTTCCCTGCTCCCGAGCCTCCCGTGGCTCCCAGAGGAGGAAGAGGCAGAGCTGACGAATCCATCCTTTGAGTCACCAGCATCCACACTTGGTCTCTCTGGCTAGGCCACCTCGGCAGTCAAGGATGAGCCATGCCCGAGGCACGCTGGGGTACTTTGCCCCTGGATCCAGGAAGGTGACCTCTTGTCTAGTGAGAAACTGTGTGTGTTTGGGGGCTGGGCCTTGCACCATGTGACTTCTGAACAGTCCATGTGCACGGTCAGTCAAGCCCTTACATCTCCCTCCCAAGAACACAATCTTGTAGACATCAAGGCTGATCTGTCTGGATTGCTTCTTGTATGACATCGCATGTGCTGCTGGGATGACCCAGCACTGTCTACACCACCCCACCAGGACTTCACACCTAAACTCCACTCCGTGTGCGTTTTCCTTGGCCGAACTTAACCCACATCTTCACTATGTTAAACACACCCTGAGCCTCTCTCATTTCTGTGAGTTCTTTAGCCACAGAAGGAACCTTCGTGTGGTTTCAGAGACTCCCAGACACTGCCTTGTCCTGCTGGTTTGCAGTAGCTTATCAGTGTTCCCCTTGCCCTCCATGAGGCACGAGCTTCTCAAAGCCCCCCGAGCTGTGTTCATTCCATTCTGAGCACCCAGCTCCTAGCTCAGGATCTAGCACTGGAGTTGGGAACCAGACCCACTATCATGGGAGGAATGCACTGCCAGAGCTGGTGTGAACTAGCCCTCACTTTGGCCAGACATCGGCAATTTGAATGAGGTTATATGAGGTAACCATCCACGACAGAGCCGGGGTTTGTAGTGCTCAGTCAAGGTGATGCCCCCCCCCCAGCCTCCATTCCTTCCTCCAGGAAGCCCTCCTAGAGCTGGAGGGCTAGTGTATCCTCACCCGTGCAGGTGACCCCGACATCCTCATTGTGGGCGCAGTTGTGCTTCCCCCAGGACGCAGCAGGGCATTCTGACAGTGAAGCCTCTGTCCCCACACAACCTACATCATCCAGCCAGATGGGGCCTGCACCCCAGCCAAAGCGGCCTGCTGCAGGGTCTGGTTGCCGAGGCCCCCCACAGCCCAGCTCCCGGCAGACCACAGCTGAGTCTCTCATGTCCCAGCTGTCATCACACACTGTCCCCCAGCGCCCATCATGCCATACCTCCAGCCGACCAGAGCACCTGCTGGGTCCAGCCACCAGGCGCAACTGGGGGGACCCTGGAATAAAGAAAAGCCAAGAGTGAGGGTCAAAGAGCCCAGCTAGCACTGTGAGCCTTCCTCTGCCTGCCTCATGCCTTTGTTTCTAAATGTCCATCTCTTTCCTCTGTTGTGCTTCTCATAGCCTCAGTCCAGAAAGCGGTACCGACCGAGGTCTCTCCTGCATTAGACACAGCCACAGAGCGGGGGGTTCCTCAGAACGCTAAATGGAGAATTTCCATATAATATAGAAATTCCACTCTTAGGGATACACCCAAAATATATGGGAAGGGGGCTGGTGAGATGGCTCAGTGTGTGAAGGCATCTGCTCTCAAGCCTGACAACCCAGAGAGATCAGACTCTCACACGGGACATCCACAAGGCAGAAAAAGAGTTCTCCGACCTATGTGTACCATGACACGTGTGCATACTCACACGGGGATAAACGTGATTCTAAAAAGTTGAAAGCATCTGTTAACATTTAATTATTTCGTCACTATTAGAAATTTTAACTAGAGGCATGTCTGCTCCTGGCAGTATCCCCTTCATAGCTCAAAGAAGGAACTGAGCGTCAAAACCTCTATATAGAGTTGTTCCACTAATGGTAAGGTAGCCATTGGACAAAAACTGCCCTATTCATCTGCAGACAAAATGCTGTCCAAAGAGGACAAACAGAGGTGGGATAGTCAACTGCTAATCTCTGCCAAGACAGGGTAAGCTAGTCTTTCATATTCCTGCTTCATTCTAAGGTCTGTCGGCTGGAGACAGATGCTCCGCCGTTGTAAGGAATTAGGGGCCATCCAGGCAGTTGGCTGTCTCCACAGTTTGTTTACGTTTTAGAAGCTATGTCTTTGTGCTTCCTAGTTATTCGTGTTATATTTATTTCATTCTCAGATTTCTGACAGGATTAATAGGTATAGTCTCATAATCAAACTCAGGTTGTTTAGAATGAGAGAGATAATACAGATTTGAAAGGGTGGTTTTCATATGGTAATGCAAGCTAAAATCAGACCATAATTCAGGTAGAGAATTGTAACCTCTTTAGGTTAAATGATAAATGGTAAAATAGTTTATCTAATTGACAAATATGATAGAGTGGCTGTTACTTATATAACAAACTTAGTAATTTACATAATTGTTATGGTTATGCTCAATTTATGTCTGAGAGAAAAGGGCCCTATTGGACAATTGGACAAAAAGAGAGAAATGAAGTGTATTTGACCTAATGCTGCCTGTGTTAATTTTGGTTCCCAAAACTGCTTACACAGTGTCTGCACATAAGACACTGAGGGACCTGCCCCCAGTTAGCTCTAACTGGTGTGAGCATGCCACCAGTCAGGAGCACAGAGCAGGTACCACCACACTCTGACCTGTGTGTGCCACAATACATGCATACACATACAAAGATAAACATTATTCTAAAACTTGAAAGCATCTGTTGGGCTGGAGAGATGGCTCAGTGGTTAAGAACACTGACTGCTCTTCCAGAGGTCCTGAGTTCAAATCCCAGCAACCACATGGTGGCTCACAACCATCTGTAATGGGATCTGATGCCGTCTTTTGGTGTGTCTGAAGACAGCTACAGTGTACTCATATAAATAAAATAAATAAATCTTTTTTTAAAAAAGCATCTGTTAACATACACTTGCTGTAAATACCATACTAGTCACAATAACTCAAAGAGGTTCCTTAGTGTATCAGCCTGTAAACAGAAGGTTATATTGATCTTTGCAATGCTCTTTGGAATGCAAAGTGCAGCCCAGGATGGCCTCAAATCATAATCCTCCTGCCTCAGCCTCTCAACTGCTAGAAATGCAGGAATATACCACCACACCCATTGCACCAATGAAATTATTTTATTTTATTTTATTAGAGTTTTTTAATATTACATTTATTTATTTACTTATTTGTGTGTGTGTGTGTGTGTGTGTGTATGTGTGCATATGTTTGCACAAGGGTGTGCATATGCCACTACACGTATGTGAAGGTCGGAGGAAAAATTTGAGAGTTAGGGCTCTCCTTCCCTAGTGTGAGTCCTAGGGATCAAATTCAAGTCATCAAGCTTGGCAGCCAGTGCCTTTACCCACTGAACTATCATTCTGGTCCCAAGGGATCCCTTGTTTTGTGTGAATGTATGTGTGTACATTCATGTAGAAGCCAGAGGGTGACGTCATTCTCTAACTTATTGTTTTTGAGACAGGGCATCTCACTGAGCCTGGGGCTTACTGATTGGCTACCCTTGATGGCTAGCAGGCCCTAGGACCCTCCAGCCTCTCCCTGGTGCTGGGGTTAGACGTACCCACTGCCGCACCTACTTTTTTCTTTGGCCACTTGGGATCTGAACTCAGGTCCTTGTGCTTAGAAGTTAAGCACTTAACCAACTGAGCCATGTTTTTCTGTTTGTCTGTCTGTCTGTTTGTTTGTTGAGACACAGTTTCTCTGTGTAGCCCTGGCTGTCCTGGAACTCACTCTGCAGACCAGGCTGCCTAAACTTAGAGATCCACCTGCCTCTGCCTCAGCCTCAGCCTCAAGAGTGCCACCACCACCCAACTCAAAACAATTCTTTTTTTTTTTCTAATATGAGTACACTGTCGGATCCCCTTACAGATGGTTGTGAGCCACCATGTGGTTGCTGGGAATTGAACTCAAGACCTCTGGAAAAGGAGTCACTGGCTAGCCGAGGACATTGTGACAGATGTTAGACAGTGAGCTCTCGCCCATCCTCCTCTCCTGGTCAGGCTCAGCCACAGAAGGTGGGACTTTTACAAGCAACTCTGGATTTCAGGCTACCAGCAGAGCCTCAAACCAAACACCGGTCTGAGCAGGGGCTTGGGCTCCCCCTTTCTATCTTTCTTTTTGCAAGCAGGTTTCATGGGGAACAGGGCAGAGGGACTCACCAGCTTCAGGCCCAGGCTCTGGAGGGGCAGTAGGAGAAGCAGGAGGAGGCCAACTGCCTGCTGGGCCCGGCATCTGACCCGCTGCAGTCCACAGGAGCTTGGGCACTGTGCTGTTGCTGCCCACCTCGGGGGCTGTGGGCTGCACATCACCGAGAGGCATGCCTGGGCCGGGAAAGAAGACATTGGCACCACCGCCAGGGCTGCCTCCTACACACACCCACGGCTTCCACATCCCTGAACCGCAGCAAGAAGTGGGTAGAAAGAAGAGCGTAGGAAGAACAGGAAATGGAGGGAGTTTGGAGGTGAGAAAGAAGAGGGGAGGTGCCTAGCAAAGCAAGATTGGCTTCTGCCAGGAGCAAGGAAGTAGGGCTCACCCCTCATTGTGACTATCAAATCCCAATAATATGCAGTGTCCCTTAGGGAGACCCAGTCACCTGTAGTTAACTTGGCATAAGGTTTCATATAAGAACATAAGACAGGGAAGAGGGAAGTCACACAGGAGCGAAGGCTGAGCCAGGACAACACTTCTTCCCCACCCACTCCAGTGACCACACACACACTGTCCCAGCCTCCCCACTGACGTCACTCACACGTCCTCACCGTCACACACAGCCCCGGCATCCTCCCGATGGTGACAGTCATGCTGACCCCAGGGCCTCGAAGGGCAGAATCGCAAGGCTGTCTCATTTCCTCGACATCTGAGATCATCCAGGATGATGGGTCCAGCCCCCTCTCCAAAGAAGGCCCCCCCTGGGGCGGCCAGGGCACCCCCACAGCCCAGCTCCCTGCAGGCCACAGCAGCATCACGAAGATCCCAAGCATCATCACACACCGACCCCCAGCGCCCACCATGCCAAACCTCCAGGCGGCCAGCACAGCCATGGGGACCGTCAGCAAGGCGCAGCCTGGGTGCCGGACCTGAAACAGAAGGACAGAGGTCAGGGTGTCACGATGTGAGGGTGTGAGGGGCACCAGTGCCTGTTATGTGCACCAAGAAGGGAACTGCAGTGGGTTTGCATCGGCCACCTTAGCGCAGCGGGAGTCTAGGGTCATGAGCAGATGCTGAGTTAGACCCGTGAAGAACGGGTGAGCAGGTGACTGGCTGGGAGTAAGAACACTGGGGGAAGGAAAGAGGGAAAGGTGCGAGGGAGAAGAGGGGTATATGGAGAAGGAACCCCAAGTGCCCTTCCATGGCCCCTAACTCTTGGTCCCAGTTTCTAGTTGCTTCCTCAGGAAAGCTGAGGCTCAGCCCATCACTGCTTTTTGGAGAAGGCTAGTGACAGATTTGAGGCCAGGCCTTTGACTGCTTCCTGGGGGAGGGAGAAGCTGAGATCTGAAGGTGGAGGTTAGTCACCCTCACATACCAGTGCAGACCAGCCCTGCATCCTCAGTGTGGTCACAATTGCTTCGGCCCCAGGGGCTTCGGGGACAGTCCCGGAGGGCCTCCTCTCCTCCTCCACATCCCACGTCATCCATCCACACAGGTCCCTCACCAGGGCCAAATCTGGCACCCCCAGGGGCGGCCAGCGCTCCCCCACATCCCAGCTCCCTACAAGCCACTGCTGCATCTCGGAGGTCCCATCCGTCATCGCAGACAGTGCCCCAGCGCCCACCATGCCAGACTTCCAGGCGGCCGGCACATCCGTGGGGACCTGAGACCAGGCGCAGCCGCTCTGGGGGAACACAAACAGGGAAGACGGGGCTGTCAAAGGCTCTGGCTAACGTCAGCTTCGCGCTTGTTCACCTGGGGAAGCGCAGAGGACTGAGGTTTGTCTGCCAACTGGCTAACCTAGAAAAGAAGACTGCCATCCTTCTGGTTCTCATAGAGGAAGGATCAAGAAGAGGGGGTGGCGGGCCCTGACCAGATCTGAAGGGAGAAAACTGTGAACACGGGTCTCCTTGAAGGGTCACGGGCTGAACAGAGAGCTGAACAGCGCCCAGGACTAGGGTCTAGGGTCTCATAGCACCCAGATTAGAAAGACAAAGGCAATTTAGAGACTTACCTTGGCGGGGAGCGCCATTTGTCAGTACAGGGGCTCGGGTAGACTTGGCCTGCTTAGGTGGCCGGGGGTTCTTCTTCCGGGGGCCATTCTGGGAGCCTGCTGCCCGTTGGGGAGCTAGGGAGGTGATATGTCAGGAAGTCAGGATCCGAGCTGGCCACCCTGCCCGACTCTTTGGCATGTGTCTAAGGATTCTTTTCTGAGGGTTTGAAAGATTTCTGGATGGAGGATTTCTAGGTAATGAAGGAAACTAGCTTGCTGGGAAAAAACATCTCCATGACGACCTTCCCCATAGACGAGTCCAGCCAGGGTGCACTTGGGAGGCCTAGTCCTGTGTGCTTACCATGAGTTATAGGGGGTTCCTCTGAGCTGGGGCTCAGCTCCCCAGACAGTGCTGGCCATGGGTCCCCATCCAGCAGGGACATTGAATCTTCTCTAGAGTTATCTGCACGCTGACCTACGGGACAGAACCAAAGCCACGAGGCCAGTGATGAGGGAGGAGTAGAAAGGACATTTGACCCCTGGGGCAGAAGGACCTGGGGTACCTGAATTCCCTGGGGCTTAGAAATAAATGATCGTAATCTGGGAGTCTTTGGAAGGGGCACCTGGTCTTATGGGGAACTGGAATTGGTTATCTCTCTGCTTCTAGACAGCTCAGATCTGCAAGAACTAAGGGCTCAGGGGTTCCTGGGCCCATAACCATAAGAGGAGTTTGAATCTCTTTACCTACACAGACGATGCCTGCATCCTCCTCGTGAGAGCAGATATGGGCCTTCCAGCCCCGGTGTGGACAGGTCCCCAGCTGTCCCTCATTGCCCCGACAGGCCAGCTCACTGAGCCACACAGGCCCAGTGCCCTCCCCAAAGAAGGCACCCCCAGGGGCGGCCAGCGCCCCTCCGCAGCCCAACACACGGCAGGCCACTGCAGCATCCCGAAGGTCCCATCCATCATCGCACACGGTGCCCCAGCGCCCGCTGTACCAGACCTCCAGGCGTCCTGCGCAGCCATGAGGACCATCAGCCAGGCGGAGTCGCTCTGAGGGGTGAAGGAGAAACAGTGACTCCAGACTGTAGGATGGGGGCTACAGGGACACCGAGGGTAGGGGGCTGTCCAACAAGTTACCATCAGGGTACAATGAGGGGAATACCTCAGAGATGCTGGGGGCTGTGTGGAAGGATACTGAGCCCCAGGAAACTCAGGTACCCCAGGGCTCCTCCCCCGACATGTGAGATTCCATGTCTCTGATGGATGGGGACCCATGGTCCGCACTGTCTGGGGAGCTGAGTGGAATTAGGGTACCAGGGACCAGCAGGAGAGTGAGGAAGGCCAAGTGCAGAATCAGGACACTTACCTATAGCCTGGATCCCCACCAGCAGGGCTGCAAAGGAGGTTGGAGGGGACAGAGTAAAGGGTAAATCAGAGGGGAGGGGTCCTTTCCCCAGTTCAGTGGGAAGCATCCCTACACTTAGATTCCTCTGAGTCAGAAACCCCACTGCTGGAATGGGTTTTGGGTGGAGGCTGGGATAAGTCACAGGTCCCTGGGATGGGTGGGGCCCCAGATGCCTGACCCTTGAAGACAGGGCTAGGGAGCAGATTGAATGGCGGGAGTGATCGCCCCACAGAATGCATGCCAGGGCAACAAAGGGCAGGTCACTTGGGTTGCTAGGCAGGGCATGCAGAAGGCTGTGTCCCCAGGGACTAGAGTAGCTGGCCAGACGTCAGGATATCGCACAGCACCAGGGTCCAGAACAGGCTCCCTGAAGTGTGAGTCCCTGAAGTTGGAGTAGCTAAAGGGTCAGAGGTGAGGGTCCAGACCCCTAAAGTCCTCCCCCTCAAGGAAATGGATCACTCACCAAGGAGACAGGCCAAGACCCTCATGTTTGCAGAGTCCAGGGCAGGGGGTGGGGGTGAAAGGGGAAGGAGGGCAGGAGAGGGGAGGAGGCGGCCAGGGAGGAAAGGAGGGAGGGAAGCCGCTGCTGAGGCGCCCTGGACAGCTAGGAGCAGGCTGGGCTGAAGGCTTTGCCAGGAGAGAGGCTGCAGGGATGCAGCTGGGGACAGGAGGGGGAGGGGGCTGGCCACAGCTGAGGCTGGAGGAGGGGGTGGTGGGCAGGCAGAAGGGAGGTGTTCAAGTGCAAACACCCACACTGGGGGAGGCGGCCAGCTAGGCTCCAGAGGGCCACGTGCTCAGAGATGCTATGGGGATGGCAGCTCTGGGAAGGGGCAGGCCTGGCTGTCTGGGGGACAGGGTTGAGGGCACACCCTTCTGCCTTCTCTTATTGTCCAGCCAGGCAAGTAAGTGCAGCTGGGAGTGGACAGATTTGGGGAAATCCTGCAGTAGCAAGAAGGCCTGCAGCCAGACACTAGGAGGAACTTCCTAGATCGATAAAAGAAACTGAAAACCCCCTCTCTCCATTTGACACCCTCTGTGATAAATCTGGATGGGAAGCTTATTTGAGGAAGTGCCTATTTGAGGAAGGAGTCTCTGAACTTACCAGTTCCCAGAACAAAGGTATGGAGGGTAGAGAGACTGAGGGGTCAAGGCACACACACACACACACACACACACACACACACACACACACTGAGTGGCTGTGAGGGAAAAACTTTGGTAATGGGGAACATGAGTCAGAAGGCAGGCCTGGCAGAGACTAGGCTGCGGCTGTGAGCTCACTGCTTCTCCTTTCCCCAGCACAGTGACCCCCCCCCCCAACTTCCCTAGCAATTAATGTCAACTTCGGAGAGGAGGAGCCAGACAGAAGGAGGGAGTCTGGAGAGAGCAGCTGGAAAATGCATCAGAGAGGAGACAGGGACACAGAGGTTTCAGGGTTTATTAACAAACAGTGTAAAAAACCAGATGGGCCTGGAGACGCTGTGCTCCCAGCCACACCCACTCCCGAAGATCTGTCCCCTTTGGGAGTTCCCTGTCACAGATTCTAACTCTTAGAGTCTTTCTCTCTCCCCCAAATATCCCTTCCGGACCTCAAACATACGCAGCAGGGGCTTTGTAGACCCAGAACCAGTAGTTTTCTGTGCGTACAGACTTGCAGGGAGGTGGGGGGAGGCAGGGGGAGTCAAGGAGCAGACAGGGTGACCTCTAGTGGGATTGTTCTACTTGAGTTTAGAGTCCCCATTGCATGTGGCAGGTCCACCGTGGGCATGTAAGTCTATAAACCTCAGTGCCTCACTATCAGCCCAGCAAACTAGGCAGACGCTGAGGGAGGGGATGTAAAGTGCCTGGCACACAGTAGGTATTCTTTAGGTACTGGTTCTCTGCCCATCTATCCAATGGGCATGGTCTCTAATCACAGGTCTTTGCTGAATTCCCTAACCAGCATATAGCCCATACAGCCCCAGCCTCCTTCTGCCTGGTAGCCAGAGGCCTCCAATAACCCTGCCACTCCCCAAGCAGCCACAGCCACTGGCACCACGAGCCGGGCCCGAGGCTCCCCCGTACTCCCAGCCCATGCTCGGGCTCGGGCTTCAGCAAAGGCCAGCAGCCTCCTGCCCACGCCCCTGCGACGGTGCCATCGAGAGACAGAGAGGCGAATGACTCGGGCTCCGTCCCCCAAGTTGGCACCAGGAGCGAGAGCCAGGACTCCACACACATCGCCGGATCCCCGGACAGCCACCCAGGGCCCCCCCAGGCCGCCTGGTGGAGGCAGAGAGCCCCATCGGGCTCGCAGACCCAGCTTCACAGCGGCTACAGCCAGAAACACTGGCAGCAGGAGAGCCAGGGCGAAGGAGGCCAGGATGAAGCGCAGTCCGCTGCTGGCTGCAGCCAGGAGGAGAAGGGCTGGAGGACGTGTCAGAGCGTGGAGGGCCACGCGGTTTTCCGTGTCTTTTACACCAGCCTGTGGGTGGGGGTAGGGGCTCAGCCATTCATCACATTGGAACTCCCGAGGAAGGATTCCCAAGTGAGAAGAGAAGACGGCCAATGGGGTGGCTCCGGTCTGGCCCATTGGGAGTAAAGGGCTGAGTGAATCAATGCAGTTTGCCTGAATGAAATGAATGAATTAGGGCCTGGGACCAATGAGTCCGATGGCATGTTAGGATAAAGCACCAAAAAGGACTGGACAGGATAGGCAAAGTGAAGACATGGGCTTTTTGCTGGAGGGTCTGGGGTGTGGAAAGACAGAGGGGAGGAGGGGGAGGGGAAGAGAGGGAGGAAGAAAGAGGGAGAGAGAGGGAATGAGAGCCAGAGAGCGCACCCCTCATTTTGGGGCTGGTAAGTGGGGCTGAATGGAGGTCAGGAGACCTGAATATCCAGCCCCTATACACCCTTACAAAATTGGGTTTTTTGTTTGTTTGTTTTTATGGCAACTGAGGTGTAAGTAGGAAGAAGGCACTAAAGAAAAGAGACCAATTATAAACAGCTGAGGCGAAGATATGCCCCCCTCCCTTTTTGGAGGTCCCCCGGAGCTCAGGCAGGTGGGCGGGGCTGGTGGAACCCACTTTGAACGTCCCCAAGTAGCTGCGCATGCTCACTGGTGCCCCTGCTGGCCTCTCACCTTCAGCATCTCCAACACCAGGGGCTTCTCATCTTCCCTCATTTCCCGCACTGACAGGTGGTTGGGGGCCATGGTAGCCCCCAGACCGCCCCCCAGGAGGGAGCTGGCGTTGTACACCTGCTGAAAACAAGTAGGTTGGTGTTAGGTGGCACCTGAGTCCTAAGAGGAGGGATGGGCTACAGCACTTCCCAGATCACCAAGGACGCTGGAGCATCGCCAAAGAGGACTGTCATAGTGGCAGGCCAGGTGCCTCCATACCCAATAGGGCGCCTTAAGATCTCCCCAAACCATCCCCCACTCCGGGGAAGACATTTAGCGATCTGTCTGTAAGCTCATCCCTCCCCATACTACAGCAGCCCGTCTCCTGAAGGGGTCCCACCCTGCATAGCAGGAATAGGGCCCTGCAGGCACCTCCACGGGGGTTGCTCGAATCCCTTGACAGTAAGGGGGGGAGGGGGTCATCACAGGAAGTGACGTCTACACTCCCGGCTGGAGGCGGGACTGGCGCCTTAGCAACTGTTGCCAAGCTTCCCCACACTATGGAGCAGGGGTTGAGAGTAATGGAGGGAACTGCCAGGGCGAGGGAAGAGCTGTGACCTTCTGGGGGCCAGTGGGAGAACCATGGAGAAGGGGGGATGGAAGCATGGGACAGAGAGGGTTTCTTACCCGGCCTCCCTGGGACGATTAGCACAGCTCCTTTCTTGCCAGTCTTTCGTTGCTAAGCGACCTGAGCATCAGGAGGAGGAGGCGTTGCTTGTTAACCTAATCTCATTGGCGCCTGGGTCTTTGCAGGAAGGGATGGGACAACATTGCGCATCCTCATCCGCAGGGACCTTGAACTCAATCCGTGTGGCACCTGGGGTATCGTTTGGATTACTATCCCTCTACTTACCTTTCAGGTGAGGTAAAGTGTGGTGTATAGAAAAGAGAATCCAGAATTTGATCCCTGGCCTCCGTACTCTAGTAAGTACAGCTACACAGGAACACAACAAAGGACCAGAGAAATAACTCAGGGAGTAAGAGAGCTTGCCAATCAGAAAACCACATGACTGACTCCAACTAAGTCGTCTCTCTGACCTCCACAAGTGTACCCCACCACCACCACAGTAAAAGTCTTAACAGTTTAGAGGATGGGGGAGATGGGCCCCATCTCGGAGAAGCATTTAGCCCTCCAAGCACAAAGCAAGTCATCTCAGAGCCAGGAAGCAAGAATGAAGACTTTAAGGTCTGAGGCAGGAGCTATGTCCTCGACTATTCCTTCCCCCATGAAAACAAAACCAAGAAGAGATTCTGCGTCTTTATTAGCAAGTCCAGCCAGCAGCCCCCTTGACTCTGGGGCTGACCCCAGCCCAGCTGAGGAGAACAGTTAATTGCGGGGAGGGAGGGGGGTCTATGATAGAGGTACTGATGGGTCTCTTCAAAACGTGTGTACCAATTGGACTGCAGGCAGAGTCTGCACAATCTGGATGGAGGGCAAGTTCTGGGGAGCCATGACCCCTGGTCCAGCCACTGCGGGGACCACTTGTACCATCTGGGATGGCGGAGCTACGGGTACCCCTACAGGGGCAGAGACTGAGCCAGGTGCTGGTGGGGCCAGGAGTTGCAGTGTTGTGGTACCTCCTGCAACGCTGCTATTTTCTAGATCAGTGGCTGGGGCACTACGAATGATGAGGAGTTTCTGTCCTGATGGGCCAGTGGCAGCTGGCTCTGTCAGTCCGGGCGAAAGCGTCTCCACCTCCTGCACACAGAGCCTAGTCTGCTCGCCATCCGCTCCACTCAGCACCAGCACACTCTGCAGACCCTCGTCTGTCTGCAGTGTCTCAAACAGAACATCCTGGACCATACCAGCGCTGGCCTCACTGTCTCCCACTTCCCCAGGTCCAGGGCCGGTCAGCAACTCTTCAGCTGCCCCACTCTGAACCACCAGTAGGTTTGGAGCCTCTGTAGCCACAGCTCCTCCACTAGAATTGGAGACTTGTCCCGTCAGGGGCTGGAGCTGGACCGTAGTCACTTCCTGTGCTGGTTGTAGCTGGACTGTGGTCACTTCCTGTGCAGGCTGTAGTTGGACCGTGGCCACTTCCTGTGCGGGCTGAAGCTGAACCCCACTCACTTCCGGTGGTCCTGTCTCCCCACTCCCTACATTCTGCAGAACAATGAGGCTCTGCCCTCCCCCACTAGTCCCTGCATTGCCTCCTCCTTGCATCCCCAGACCACCCGGGCCCGGAAACCACACTACCCCCGTCCCCTGTCCGGCCTTCCCAACAGTCGGAGGGCCTGGCCTTGCAGCACCGTTGCCCGTCCCTCCAGCACTGGCAGGAGGCAGCAGAATGAGCTTAGGGGGTGGGGGAGGGGGTGGAGGGGTAGGGGGTTGGACACTGCTAGGAATCAGCTGGAGGCCCTGGGCAGTCTGTACCAGAAGAAATGTCTGAGAACTCGAGGCAACTGGGCCTGGGGGCGGAGCCTGAGCTGTGCCCCCAGCTACTTCAAGTGAAAGTGTGGCCTGTAGGTTGGGGAGAACATGAAGATCTTGAGCAGCCAGCGGGGTTGGAGCTGCAGCCAATGGAGCAGAGGGCTGCGATGCTGCAGCAGGGCCAGCGGTCCCCGAAGTTGTGGTGGCTGGGGTGTGCGTCCTCAGATGCCTCTGCAGGTAGGCGGCCATGACAAAGCCTCGGCCACATATGGGGCAGGCGAAAGGGCGCTCGGCAGAATGAGTGCGCTGGTGCAGCAGCAGGTTGGAGGAGTGTGTGAAGGTCTTGGGGCAGAGCGGGCAACGGAAGGGCCGCTCGCCCGTGTGCACCCGTTGGTGCTGCCGCAAGTTGGAGGTCTGTGCGAAGCTCTTGCCACACACACTACACGAGTGGGGCCGCTCCCCGGTGTGCACGTGCCGGTGGCGCCGCAGGCACGAGGTGTTACGGAAGGCTTTGCCACACTCAGTGCAGGCATAGGGCCGCTCACCCGAGTGAAGTCGCAGATGGTACTGGTAGTGGGACGACCACTTGAAGGTGAGGCCGCACTGGCCACAGGTGAAGGCTCGCAGGCCCGTGTGCACACGCTGGTGGATAGCCAGCAGGGAGGAGCGTTTGAAGGCTTTGCCACACTCCCCGCACTGGTAGGGCCGCTCACCTGTGTGGTCCCTAAGGTGGTAGCGCAGGCCGGAGGAACCCTTGAAGGCCTTGCCACACTCTGCACATTTGTAGGGCCGCTCTGCAGAAACCGGGGCAGGCGGAGGAGGAGGTGGAGCAGGAGTGGCTGGGGCTACAGGTTCCTGGGGACAGGTGACCTCTGCAACCTCAGCCTGGGGAGGCGGACGTCCCGCTGCCGCCTCCTCCACGTGGCACTGCTGGTGAGCCAACAGGCTGGCCAGTTGTGGGAAGGCACCATCACAGCTGCCACAGCGAAAGGCCTGTCCACTGGCTGCACTATGGCTGTGCTGGTGACGGGACAGGCCAGCCACTGTCCGGAAGGATTTCCCGCAAGGAAGGCAAGCAAAGTTAGGGCTTGTAGTGGCAGGTGGGGGCTGTGGCAGAGAGGAGTCAGCTTGAGGCAGCTCGGCAGGCACGTCCTGGGGCTGTGTGGCCACAGTGGGACCTGGGCATGGTTGGTGCTCCAAGAGGAGCTCCTCGCTGCTGAAGCCCTGCTCGCAGCCATCGCAGCGGTACACCAGCTCCACTGTAGTCTCAGCAGCAGCCAAAAAGAGCTCGGGCACCACGGGTGGGGGCTGGGGTGGCGGGGCTGGAGGCTCAGGCGGGCTGCGGGGCTGCAAGTAGGCATCAGAGACCAGAACCTTGGTTCCAGCTCTGCAGGTCTCCCCTGTGGGGGCGGGGGCGGGGGCGGGGGCGGGAGCTGGGCCGGGGGCGGGGCCAGGGGCGGGGCCGTGAGTGCGGTGGTGCAGCAGCAGGTTGGAGGAGTGTGTGAAGGTCTTGGGACAGAGTGGGCAACGGAAGGGGCGCTCGCCCGTGTGCACTCGCTGGTGCTGGCGCAGATTGGTACTCTGAGTAAAGCTCTTCCCACAAATACCGCAGGTGTAAGGGCGTTCTCCAGTATGCACGTGCCGGTGGCGCCTTAAGCTAGATGAGTTCTTGAAGGCCTTGGGGCAGTCAGGGCACGGGTAGGGCCGCTCACCTGTGTGCTGTCTCAAGTGGTACTGGTAGTGGGACGACCACTTGAAGGCCAGACCACACTGGCCGCAGGTAAAGGCCCGCAAGCCTGTGTGCACACTGCGGTGGATCTGCAGCAAGGAGGAGCGCTTGAAGGCCTTGGGGCAGTCCGGGCACTGATAGGGCCGCTCGCCTGTGTGGCCCCGCTGGTGGTAGAGAAGAGCCGAGGAACCCTTGAAGGCTTTGGGGCAGTCCGGGCATTTGTAGGGCCGTTCACCTGTGTGTGTGCGCTGATGGTGCAGGAGCCGAGATGACCACCTGAAGGACTTTCCGCATTCCCCGCACTCATACTGAGCAGGGGTGGGTGCTGGGGCAGTGGGACCTGGCTTTTCCCCAGTTCCCTCCATGGTGGCAGCTGGCGCCATGTCCACGTGGGAGCCGGCCATCACACCTGGTGGGAGGACTCTGATCAGAATGAGCAAGCACTGGGTCTCACCACCACTCATCCGGACCCTCCCTATGTCACCCACACCCTAGGGGCTCTTCTTAGGGGTGGGGTTTGCAACACACGAGGTTTAACTCACATTACCACACACTCAGGAGAGTAATGGAGTAACGGGCATGTGAAACTTCTCAGCAAAGTAGCTCCTCTAGGAAGCAAACACGTCCAGGAAGGGGTGGTCTCTTGAGAACGTCCTGCCTTTAGGAGGACACTGGCCCCCTCTGTCGTCAGTCCCTTGGAAGAAGCCTCCAGTTTTGTTTCCTGTCTGTTTGGAAGAGTTACCTCCTACCTCTCTCCACCTCAACACTCGTCCCCTACTTCACCCTAAACAATTTCACTCAAAGCAAAGCCACTGAGGAATGACCAGAGCCTTAGGCATCCCACCCCACCACCCACTCCACCCACTACCTGCCTCACTCCCTCACGTCCCCTGAATCCCTGCTGATGACATGATGACATCCTCCTCCCACAGGATCGGCAACCTCCTTCCATCAAACCATCTCTACCAGCGTTACCAGCCTTGTGCACACTCCGAGGCACCCCTTCCTGCGCACACATTTGTGCCCACAACTCAGAACACACCCCACGCTTGCTTCTCAGCCCCCACGGCACTTTCTCTGATCCCCATGTTCCCTCGGTGCTAAGCCCTTGGCCTCCTTCATCCCCCACTGAAATCCTCCGGCTTCCCTGCCACTGACCACGCCGGCGACTGGAAAAAGAAAAGCAATCTCAACAATGCTCCCATGCTCC
Source organism: Micromys minutus (assembly GCF_963924665.1). NCBI lineage: Eukaryota > Metazoa > Chordata > Mammalia > Rodentia > Muridae > Micromys > Micromys minutus. Next base: position 31,678,204 of record NC_137965.1, read on the forward strand.
AATCAGGCACCAACGGTTCGCAACTGAGCCAACTGTCTTTCCACTCAGGAGACATCTTGTGATGTCTGGAGACACTGCCTGTTGCTTGTCAAGTGCGGGGACAGAGGTGCTTCTCGACACCCTTCGGTGCACAGGATGAATTCCTACAGAGATCCAATGCAAAAGAGCAGCAGTAGAAAACTGCAGAGGTCCCCGTGCCAAGCTGCCCTATGCCATGGCCTCTGACCTCCCACGGCCTCTGACCTCCCATGGCATCCTCTAGCAGTTGCTTCTCTCCTGGCCCACTCCCAGCAGCAAACATAAAGAAACAAGACCCCTTGTTTCACTTCTCTCCAGCCTTTTATAGGTCAGAAGACTTAATCTGCCCTTCCCTCTGGAACCACTTTAGGTACCTGTAGTCCCCATGCACCCCAGCTCCCGGCTGCTGCATCTTCCCTTTAAGCATATCTCCTAGCTGCAGAGGGCTGACTGTGTGACCACACTAGCCTTTGGGCTGGATCCTTCTAAACCTGGAGGTGGAGAATTAGAGCTCAGTCAGAAACTGTTGTCTTTCTATCTGTCCCCCTCTCTGGAAGGCCGCGCCCTCTCCTAGGATTCCTCTCCTTTGCTCCACAGGCTTAGTGCACAAGACACCACATACTTAACCACAATCTAACTCCAGGCCTTTCTCCCGCTACGCTCTCCTGTTACAAAGCAGGTGTGGGAAGAGAAGAGGCTAAGATAGGAGGGTGATGGCAGTCACAGCTATATGGGAACAGAAGACAAACTCCCTTAGAGTCTCTGCCTGCTCATAACTGGCAGTCTTCTCCCATCTTGCTGGCCTCCTGTCCCTCTAGCCTTTCTAGGCAGAGAAAGCTAACCCCACCTTGGGGCTTCTGCCTAGTACCCCTTCCCTCCACCACCCACACTTCACACTGTCACCTCCAAGTCTTCCAGGAACTCACCCCAGAGATGCTTCCTCAAACCTCCCTAATAAATCCTTTCAGCACTCCCTGCTCACTCCAGACCTCAGTTTCTCCCTGCATGGGGCTCATCAGCCAAGTACAACAAGGATTTCTTTCTCTTTGTCTTTTTGAGACAGTTTCTCTGCAAAGCCCTGGCTGTCCTGGAACTCACTACATAGACCAGGATTTCTCAACCTCATCAGCACAGAGATTTGGAAATGGGCTGTCCAACACATTGTTGGGTGTTGAGCAGGCCTCCTGACCTCAGCGGGATAGACGCCACTGGTAAAGCAGTACCAGCTTGAGCCTTCCCTGGTGAGTCCTGAAGTACTGCAGTGACCGCCCAGGACGGCCCCATCAACATGTAGCTCATACAATCTGAGCGGACAGAGATTAGCCATTCCCTTTTGACAGGTTACAAAGAACTTCCTTTTTAAAGGGCAATGGGCTATGGGGGATTTTTTTTTTTTTTAAAGGACTGGTGTTCCTTCTGCAGTGTAGGTAACAAGGGAGCTTCAGAAACTGCCTGTGCCCGAGGCTCCATCTTTTAACACAAGAGGCCCAAGGGAACAGGGACCCATCTTAGCAGTGAGAGTCCCCTTTTCAAAGGCTTTAAGAGGAAGTTGTGGTTTGGGATGTAGCTCAGTTATGAAGAGCTAATGACTCTCACGCATGAAGCTCTGGGTTCTATTCAATGTATACCACAGAACTGGGCGTGGGGGCACAGGCAGGCCTGTAACCCAGCACGTGGATGAAGGCAGGAGGATTATAATTCAAGGTCATTCTCAGCTATGCAGTGAATCTGAGGGCATCCTGAGCTACATGACACTTTATCTGGGGAAAAAACAGGTCTCTTTGTTCAGATATTCTAGTGACCAGCAGATTTATGAAACTTTTCGTTCAATGTTTGGGAAACAATCCCCCTTTTAAGAGAAACGGGAAGGGGACAAGGGCAGGAATCTTTGCAAAAATGCAGCTAAACACACTGCCCTTACCCTTTAAGAGGGCGGAGCCGGCTTAACAAATAAATATCGGCAGCGAAATAGCCACCTTCCCTTTAAGGTACCCCTTCCGGTTTCCCGCTCGCCGTTTTCCAAACGACTCCGCCCTCCGGCCCTTCCCCCACCGCGCCCTCCGGTCTCTCACCTGTGGCCCCGGTCGGGGAGGGGGATCAAGGAGAACCCCAGGGCCTTCCCGCGGGGGCTGACGGGAAGCGGGGCCCGGCACTGCGCTGCGGGACCCGCGGCCCGGGAGGGGGCGGGGGCGCGCTCCCTCCCCACGGCCCCCGGCGCGAGGCACTCAACCTTTATCGGTGGCCTCTCGCGCACACAAACCCCGCCGCCGCCGTCGTGCGTCATGACGCAGCACGCCGCGCCCAGCCCGGCCACACCCACTGCTGGGCTTCGCCAGATGCCGAATCCTGGGGGATCCAAGCTGCAGGCGTGTGGTGTGCACCCAGACCCTGTTCCCTCGTGCTGGAAAGGAATTCTTCAAACGCGGGAAACTGAGGCACACAACCTTTCTGCATGGTCTGGGTCTGGGGGATGGAGGGTTGAACTGCCCTTCAAGCCTCCTTTCCACCCTGCCTTCTGGCATCTAGGGTCAAGCTTGCTTTCTGAGGCTTTCAGATAGGTTTTTGTTTTGTTTTAGAGGCAATGGGCTAATGTAGGGAGCACAGTATGCAGCTCGTGCCGGCCTTGAATTCTTAATCCCCGTGCCTCCACCTCCCCAGAGCTGGGATTACGGGCATGCACCTCATACTCACTTGGGATACTTTGGGCTTTAGTTGGTTGTTTTCCTGGGGGTTGTTTGTAGTGAGATCAGCCGGTGCTCCAGCTTCTGCCCACTAATTACTGGTCCTATGCTCACAGACGCTTAACGACAGCCCCAGTGCCTTGAGACACTCCAGAAATCCACAAATTCAAAGCCTGTACAGCAAGCCAAACACTTTGGGACTGTGGTCCTCCCCCCAGAAACCCCCACCAGTACCACCCTGGACTTGATGTCCTAATCCTTGTCTCTGTCTCCCAAGTACTGGGATACACCTCCACAATGGGCTTCTACAGTTTTTAGGGGCTCTGAGACTTTTCCAAAACACCCCATACTTAAGATGTGAGACCCTAAAGACACAGAAATGGTTAAAATCAGACTCAGATTTTCCAGTCATCCCAAGACTATGAGATCCCACCTGGGCCTGACAAATAAAAACAATGGCCCAGAGTAATTCTCAGAAAAAATAAAATAAAATAAAAACCACAGTATATACTGACTGATAGCCATCTGGCTCTAGAAAGCCCTAGATAGGGTCCTGACACATGTCATAGTTAGCTAATGCACTAATAACCCAATTCTGAGAAACAAAACAAGGACAAAAACCCCTCAAAGTTTTGAAATATATAAACAAGTTTCTGAAAATGTAAAAACGAAGTTTTAGTGAACAGGTCAAGCTATACTGACCAACTGAGTTAAGACAAAACAAAAATGATTGCTTTGGGAACAGCTCCCCTACCCCTCCCTGTACTGAATTCCAAGGAGAATGCAAATTGTCAACAACTTAACTGCCAAAATTTCTCCCCCCTTTCCTCCCCCTTCCTCTCTTTCTGAAAATTATACTGCTGACCAATGGTAAAATAGCTGTTCACCCCCCTCACAAAAAGTATAAAAGATGTGTACTTTTTGAGTTCAGGGTTGACTCTCCCTTCGAGGATGAGCAACCCCATGTACAGGGAATAAAAACCTCGTCATTACAGCGGTCTATTGTCTAATTGTGCTCCTGAGCTAAGACTCCTCAGGGTCTGACAACAATTCTCTGCCCTTAACCAAAAGCCTCTTATCTCTAACCCATCTCTGCCTATCTCTTGCTGGAAAGATTCATGGTAACTAGGTTCTTTTTGTCAGAAAGGAGACACACAGCTCCACACTACCATTGTCAGCAGCCCAAGGAGTCCCCAGACTTTAGGGATCTCAGGTCAAACTGGAGGCTTGGGGTCTGAGGAGTTACACATCTATGGTCAGTATAGAGCTGGTGAGTTTATTGAAAGATTTTTTTTTTTTTTAATTTTTTTTGAAAGATTTTAATATAGGTTTAAGCAGAAGGTTTACAAAAGGATCTGAGCTCAGGGGAGAGTGTGGGAGGAAAATACAATACCCAAGTGTAGGTACAGGCTCCTGGGAGAATAACCAGTTAGTGTCCTAGCCAAGTAGGCCATTTTAGTTACTCCCAGGTTACATCTCAAGAGGTTGCTAAGAAAGCTACTCTCTTGATTCCTGAGTAACGAGAGGATTCTTTAAGATTTGCTTTTTTCTTAAGATCTATTTATTTTTACTTTCTGTTTGCCTGAGTGCCTACGTGCGTGTCTGGGCACCACGTGTGTGCCTGGTGAACTGAGGAAGCCAAAGGAATGTCAGATCCTCTGGAGCTAAGGGTTCGGGGGCAGTTGTGAGCTGTCTGGTGTGGTCCCAAGGAACTGAAGCCCAGGCCTCTGTAAAACTAGCAGTTCTTCACTACCAACCCATCGCTCCAGCACTGAAAATAAGGGCTGGGGAGGTGGCTCTGTGGGTACTGAAGTTCAAGTCATATCTGCAGAGGAATTTTAATCCAACAACATGGCTATGCTGGCTGGAACACAGGTACTTTAGTACATGCCTTTAATACCAGAAGACAGCGGCAAACAGATCTCTTGAATTCAAGAGCAGCCTGGGATAGAGCAAGTTTCAGGACCAGTCATGATGAGGCATGTCTTTAATCCCAGCACTTGGGAGACAGAAGCATCCATTGATTCTAGGCAATCAGATCGGTTGAGTCTGTGAGTTGAGAAGCTGTGCATTGGAGTTCAGAGGCTGTTTTTATAGAGACAATTTTACAGAGGCAAGTTTCAGATGAAGACAGAATGAACCAGAGAATGAAAAGAAATCAAGAAGAGATTTCTAGAGTTAGTTTGAGGTCCAGCAGAGCAATTCAGTCAGAAGCTGAAAGGAGAGGAGTTTGGGCCAGAGCAGCTGAGTTCACCAGCCAGCCAGAATTCAGAAGGAGCTAGAAAGGGTGAACTCATTCGACAGTAAGCACTGGAGGTGACGAGATCTGAAAAATAACAATTACATTTACAGTGTGTATGTGGTGAAAGAAGAGAACCAACTCCCACAAGTTGTCCTCTCATTGGGACCCATTCTGTATGGCAAACACATGCATGTACTTACACACAGAATAAGTGGTACATGTAATTTACGTTTTCCGTTTCATGTATTGGAGAGAGATCCAGAGAGCCTGGCTTTGATGCCTAAAATCCACAACCGTGTCTCCCAACTAACTCCACTCCCACAGAACCTGATGCCCTCTTCTGCTCTACAGACACCAGGTTCACAGGTACAACCATAGTATGGGCAGAACACCCAGACATATAACATAAAAATCTATTAATTAAGTTCAAAGTCTCTCCTGAGACTCAAGGTAACCCCTTAGCTGTGAGGCCCTGCCAGGTCAAAAAGAAAGTCCCATGATTCTGATATCCAGTGACTCAGTAAACACTGTCTGCGGGTCTGAAAGGTGGTGAGGGAAGGACTCAGGCTCAGTATGCGAAAACAAAGAGTGTCTGTTCTACAGGAACAACCAACATGCTGGGGTCAGCCATCTTTCAAAATAGCTACTCCAGACAAAGGAAGCCAGGGGTACTGTGTAGGAAGATTAGGTAATCTAAGATCTTATTGGTGGGTACTAGGGGCTCACAGGTGGTCTTAGGTCATTCCAATGCGGAGAACTTTTAACCATAGGATGGATGAGACAGGGCTGCCCAGTTTATTCTGAGATAAACTTTTATTTTTTTGTGGTTGCCCCCCAGGCTGTTCTTTAGGAGGGCATTTTATGACCTTGTTTCTGGGCTTCATGGTCTGTTCCTGGAGCTGGTGCCTTATGGCCTTCTTGTCAATTTGTCAATGTCAAGGCCTGGTCCTTAAATGAAGACAAATGGTGTTTATGTTGTTTTTCAATTCCCATTCCAAAATGGAGGAGTGGAAAGATAGTAAAGAGGAAAAAAGCAAAACAAAGCAAAGCACCGCAAACCCAGCAGGGCAGACATTAGGTACTGCTTTGGCACAGCATAAATGGCCGCAGTGGAGGTTGGTTCTGCCTCATGCAATTTTCTTTGCCAAAAGTCCTATATTTTTGGTTTCTCCAGCATCCTCATGTTTCTATCATAACTCAGACTTCACTTCCACATGCATGGCCCACTCAAGGTCTTTGTAGAGGTTTGAAACAAAACGACCCCCATACGCCCATAAGGAGTGACACTAGTGGGAGGTGTGGCCTTGGAGAAGCTGTGGCTTTGTCAGAGGAAGTCTGTCACTAGGGACTGGGTTTCAAAATCTCAGAAGCTCAAACCAGTTCACTTCCTGCTGCCTACTGATCTGAATTCAGGACTTTGAGCTCCTCCTGCACCATGTCTGCCTGCAGGCTGTCATGTTCCCTGCTATGATAATGAACTAAACCTCTGAACCTGTGAGCCAGCCCCAATTAAATGTTGCCCTTTATAAGAGTTGTCATTGTCATGACTGTCTTCCTGTGGGGAGCCCTCCCTGCTATGCATTACCTAATTTTCCAGGCTTTTCTCTCAGCTTGATGAGACACCAGGGTGTTGGAGATGCCCCTGAAGAGACAGATGCACTGTTCCTTTCAGGAGAAAGTCTTCCAAATGAGTTTGCCTTTTTATACCCATCACCGCCCTCAGCAGGTAAAATCAGGTCTCCTAGAGCACAAGCACTCTAGTACTGGGAAAATCCTTCTGGGAACTGAGACAGTGCCTAAGTGATTACCGAGGCCGGTGTGTGTGTGCGTGTGTAGCATATACAGCGTGGACACACTAGACACAGGATTTGTTTTCTAATGGAGCAGTGGATGGCATACTATTTCATACTGTTCAGAACGATATGTAAATTAAAATGAATGCTTTGTTTCTGGAATTTTCTGTGTTTAAAGACCAAGACCGATTGTCTGAACTAAAACCAGAGAGGCTTCAGATTACATGGGCGATGCGGGGGAAGGAATCACTGGAGAGTCTCACAAAATGGAATAGGAGAAAAGAGGGCCCTGAACCTTGAGCTGGACTTCCCAGCGTCACTATAGACATTAGCGCCCCCTGGCGGAGCATCCCCAGGCTGCAAGCTGTGTGTGCTCAGGCTGGACGTGGCTTGGAAACGGAGGAGCTGGTGGGTGTTTCTCTTGGCTGCTAGGAGCAGGGAATCCAGGTCGGCTTCCCTACGGCAGGGCTGACCTCTGGCTGGCCCTTGGAGTCTGAGCCTTCCATTCGACTCTGGAGAGACCTGAGAATGCTCTTTCAGCCACCCCGGGCCAAGGAACTCCAGCCTTCCCCCCACCCAGCAGGATTTGGAAAGAATAGACTATGGGGAAGCGGAGCCACATAGGACCGAGGTGTGCTCACAGCTCTGAGGGGAAGTTTCCTCCATACAAGTGTTGCCGTTCTGAGAAAGCTTTTCCCAACATAAGTGTTGCAGTTTCAGTATCCTGAAAGTCAGGCGCCAAAAAAAAAAAAAAAAAAAAAAAAAAAAAACACCACAAATTCACACTATACAACCAACTTCACACAGAGATTTGTTGGGATAGACACACGAGGGTGTGACAGGCGCTGCTCAGGTGAGAAGCGGTAGAGAACTGGGCAGGAAGCAGGCCTCATATAGTTTCTTGGGTGGGAGGGTCAGGGCTTTCTAAGGTGGTCTGGGATTGGTGGGATTCTCGGGCTTGTTCTTGGTGTCTGTCTGTCTCCCTCTCTCCTTCCTCCCCTCCCCTCACCCCCCCCCCCCCCCAGCTTGGATGCTTGCATCTCTATAGTGCCGTCTGGAGGCTGTGCCTGGCGGCTACCCTCAAGGAATTTACACTAAGAAGGGTGCTCACCTTTTCCTTCCCAGAATTCTCACCCACTGCTGGAGTCTCAGGTTCAGCTGCATCTCTATGTGAGGAAGAACTATTTTTCTTTTCTTTTTTTTCCAATCAGAGTCTAGCCAGAGCCTGAAAATGCCTTAAACTCCCTGTAAGGAAAAGATGACGGGGCACCAATGAAAGGAAAAGTCACTGAAAGGAAAAGTCACAGGGCACCAATGTTGTGAAAGGATGACGATCCGAGTCACGGCACCAATGTTAGGGGAAAGATGAAGAGAGTGGGGGGCATATGGCCCATGGAGGTGCGGCGAGGCCTGAGGGCAAGGGAGATGCCTCTGGGGGGGTCCATGTTGGGAATCCCTTCCCCGTGAGGGACCAGCCACACAACGGTATAGTACAGAATAGAGTTTATTCAGGTCATGGGAGAGTTAAGAGAGGCAGAGAGAGAGAGAGAGAGAGAGAGAGTAGAGGAGTAGAGGCCGGCCATGAGCACGTGGGAGAGAGGGGGAAGGGAAAGGGAAGAGGAGGGGTAGGAGTGGGAGAGCAAGGCAGCAAGAGCACAAGAGCAAGAGAGGCCGAGAGAGAGGAGGGGGCAAGCAGCCCCTTTTATAGTGTCAGGTCACTGGGGCGGAGCATACCTGGCCACTGCTGGGTAATTGAGGGGTGGGGTATACCTGGCTGTTGCTAAGTAACTGAGGGGTGGGGTTTACAGAATCCCAACACCCCCTCACTGTGGCTTTGGCCTTCTTGCAGTTTCTAAAGAGCCCCTCCCTGCTGTGTGCCTTGACTACCTGCTGTCTGTGGCTGACTTTCCTCTACTGACTTCCCTCCTCCTCCTCACTACTGTTAGCTTTACAGCTTGCCTGCTCTAGGGTTTTCTTTTTAAGCTCTAATAAATTGCCCTCGAGTTTCCATCTGAGTCTTTTGTTAATTCTTTTTGTAAAGAGATGGGCTATTTTATGTATGTATGTATGTATGTATTTTAAAGGTTTATTTATTTATGTACATGAGTGTTTATGAACACCAGAACAGGGAGTCAGATCCATTACTGGTGTTTGTAAGACACCATGTGGTTGCTGGAAATTGAACTCAGAATCTCTGGAAGAGCAGTCAGTTTTCTTAACCCTACTTAATTTGTTTATTAATGAAATTAAGGGCTTCATGAGAGGACCCAGATTTCCCCTTCCTTGGACCATGTGATAGCTCTGCTGAGATACCTCAAGAGACCTGGCAATATGTCTGTTCTGCCTTTAAAGTCTTTAAATCAGCAGAAAAAATGAACCTGTATCTGCATCACTAGACGGTAACACACACACACACACACACACACACACACACACACACACACACACGAGGGGCAGGAAGTTCGGGGCCGTTCCCAGCCACATACTGAATGAAAATGAGACGCTGCCTGATCCTGAACATGGTTGAAGAGACGGTTTTATAGTGGATATGAGGGAGAGCACAGCCAGAGGCATCTGCGGAGTTCAGAATAAACCGGGCCATGGGGGTCAGAGGACAGAAGAGACAGTGAGAGCCCATGGGAACCAAGAGAGAGCTGTGGACCAAGGGAGTGCCAAAATGGCTGAGTTATTTAGGAATGGGAAGCTGGGGAAAGGAAGTGAAGCCCAGGCCATGCCTTAGAGAGGTTTAGGGTAGTGGGGGAGGGGTGAGAAGCGCTGGGAGGGGCCACAGGGATTGAGGGAGACCTGTGCTGGGTTTCTTCGGAACCTGGCACATTTTAAGTTGAAGGTCAACCTTAACAACATAAGAATTATATCAGACCCTGTCTCAAAACGAAATAAAATAAAGCTTAAGAAACACAAGGAGTCTGAGACCCTGAGAGGAGAAAAAAAAAAAAAAAGAAAAACCCAAAAAACAAAACAAAAAACAATCTAGTGGAAGAGAATCAGAGACACTAGAGAAGAGGGAAAGACAGATGCCAGGGAAGGACAGGGGTGCACAGGCAAAGAAGGATGAAGGGTATTGACAGCCATGGAGTTGGTGAGAATCAGGAACGTCTCAGAGGTGGGAGAGACGGAGGGGCCTCATTCAGGAAGAATTTCAAGGAACTAGAGGCACCAGGATAACGGGACCCTGGCTTTCCCCAGTACAGACACTTGTTACAGAGCCTGGTTCTCTCAACAGCAGGAGCCGTGTTTAGCTCACAGCACCTCCTTCAGGCAGCGATCCAGTACCCTCTACCCAAAATGGCACACACATGCACACACACACACACACACACACACACACACACAAATAATTCTTTCAACAATCCAGAATTCCTTGTGGGAGAACCCCAGTGCTATTTTCTTCTCCCACCTCTGGGAACTCAAACCTCCGTTGCATTATTCTCGGGATTCGGAAGCCAGAGACCTTGAGGCTCCCAGAGACCCGAGGCCTCAATTTCTCCTTAATGATTCTGATCCTGGCACAAAGAAGTAGGCCTTGGGGTGGGGTAGCCTGAGGGGTGGGTCGATGTGGGGTGCTTGACCCACCCCTGGAGGTGCTGGCCCCCTCTCAGAGACAGGATCCTTCTTCCAGCCACCAGCGATGCTCTCCCAGCGGCTCCTTTTTAAAGACTCTCAACATTAATCGCTGCGGTTGACTCTGCGTAGCCTGGCCTTGCTAAAGAGGCTTTTGTCCTCTTAATTGGCTATCTCTAAGAGCCTTTCTCTGCCTCAGCACCCACGCGCCCCCGCTTTATATCCCAGGCCCAACTATGTGTTAATTGGGCTCGTAAGAGATGTGTGGAGCGCCCTCCCCTCCCTGCCCCTTGCCTTCCTATATTAGACCCTCACCTGCAGTCTTCGGAGCGCAGCATCTACAATGGGACAGGCACAGCGTGAGGGCTCACCATAATTACCAGGTGGCTTCTCATTCTGTAATGCCAGACCTTGCGTCCATAAGCTCCTCTCCCTTCTCGGGTTTGTGGGTGATTTCTGATCTGCATTGTGACTCCTGAGTAACCCGCCATGCACCCTGGATCCCCTGCAGTCCCTGGCGTCTCTGAGCCTGGGCCTAGAGAGTTGTGTGCCTTTGTGAGCGGGGCTTCGGCCCACATGCTGCGAGCCCTGCTACCCAGGCGTACCCGGCCCTCCAAGCGCAGGCCCAACCACCGGAGGTTTCTGCACAACCAGATCTGCAGGTGAGGGGCGCCGGAAGGGAGGCACAGGGTGGTTCCCGGGAGGCCCTAAGGCTGGTTTTAGCACCATTTTGTGTGCATTCCTGTGCGCCTTCTGTGCGCTACAGCACTCATCACTCAACAAAGTCAGTGAAATCTCCGACCTTCACAGAGCCCGAGTCCAGGTGGGGCACAGAAGATAAGGAGAGAAATGGCCTGAGTAGGTAAGTTGTAGCCACGCCTTGTGGCACGGGACTGTAATCTTAACACTCCCGAGGCCGGGGCAGGACGGAAGAGGCCAGCTGGTTAGGTACCAAGATTCTGCCTCAAAAATAAATAAATGAATAAAGAAGTAAATAAATGAGCGGGTGTGACACCACCGTGGGGATGTGCCTTGAAAAGAAAATCTAAGACAAACTGGACCTCAGCTGTTCAGCCAGGACCCATAAAGAGAGCAGCCCAACAGAGCAGAGCCTGTGGCTGACAGGGACAGGCGCCTCGCGGAGAGGATGAAAAGTCCTGGAGCTAATTAGAGGCGGTTTTACAAGACAGTGAATACTGGTCACATGTGGTGGCACATGCCTATAACCCCAACACTCGAGAGGCCAAGGCAGGAGGATTGCCGCTAGTTCCATCCCAGCCTGGCCTGTTCTTGGCTACACCGTGCGAGGGGAGGTGTAGGCTGCTGGTTGGTGGGAAGAGGCGCATGCGCTATAGACCGGTAGGAAACTGCACTTTTGAACTGTCTTTTAAATCAGTATAAGAGGCTCGTCAAACATCTGAGTTTCCAAAGGGTAAGGAATTGGCTGTGCGGTCTGACCTAGTCAGCCTTGCTCACCCGGCCTCGGGACAAGAGACTTTTATACATCAATGGCTCTCACCTGTGGGTTGGGACCCATTTGGAGATCACTTACTAGATGTCCTGCATATCAGATATTGGCATTGGAACTCATGGCAGTAGCAAAGTTACAGTTATGAAGTGGCAAGGAAAGGGCCTCAGACACAGTCAGGTACGGAGGACATTGAACTCGGTCAAAGTGGGGTCACAGGTGTACACCATGCCCGTACACAAGGATATCAAGTCTAACCTGGGCTACCCAGAAGACTCTGTCTCAACATAAACAGAAAACTGCAAATTTTACAGTTATGTAAATTTCAGCCTGGATTTTACAATGGAGACTGTGTTAGAAGATGCAAATGCTAAGGAGGAAGAAACAGGACAAGAGGGCGTGCGATTGTTTTAAAGGAGGAGGCCAAGGAGGCTTCCTTGAGAGTGAGTTTGAGCAAAGACTTGAAGAGGGTGAGGCACACTGAGTAAAGAACTGATGCTGAGGGTAGTGGGGTGACGAGGGTGACGGTGGTGACGGTGGTGATGGTGGTGATGATGGTGATGGTGGTGGTGATGATGGTGGTGATGGTGGTGATGATGATGGTAGTGATGATGGTGATGATGGTAATGGAGGTGATTTCGGTGCTAGTGGTGATAATCATGGTGGTGATGGTGACTGTGGTGTGGGTGATGTTGGTGGTGATGATGACGATTCTGGTGGCATGATGTGGTGGTTATAATGAAAATGATGGTAGTAAAGACAGTCAGGAGTGCATGACATTTAAATGTACCACATGCTACACTTGACTTTTAAATCATAGCAAGTTAGAACTCATTCACCGTAAGTACACTTCTGATCCTCCCGCCTACGCCGACCACATGCTAGGATTCAGGTGTGACCATCACACCTGGTCTATTCACTGCTGGGGGGTCTGACTCAGGGACTAGTGTGTGCACCCTGTTAACTGAGCTATGTTCCAAAGCCAAGGGAGTAATCGTTCCTCGAGCGTGCGTGTGTGTGTGTGTGTGTGTGTGTGTGACATCCATCCACAGGTGCTGTTGTGCTGCAATAGACTGTTTCTACGTCCTGGCACTAACCATGTCAGCCAGATTGCTCTCAAACACCCACCAATCCTCCTTCTTCAGGCTCCAGGAGTATTAAGGTGACATTCTCGTAGCATCCTGCTCAGCTGGTTTGGATTATAATTTAATATTCTCTCTCCTCTCCCTCCTCCCAGTCTCCCCCTCCCTCCATTTCCTCTTCTGTCTCTGGAATCTTGACATTCGGTCTCATATAGTCCAGGCTGTCTCCAAATTCAGCATGTGGCCCAGGATGGCACTGAGCTCATAACCCTCTGCCTCCATCTTCTAAGTGCTGGGCCTGCAGGCGTGTGCGGCTGCGTCTGCCATGAACAGCTGTTAGCAGAAGTAAAGCTCGCTGAGATAACGCACCTCTAGTTCCCTAATGCTCGGATTATGTGTGACTTAATCACAGGTGTGACTTAATTAAAATTCAATTTTAATTAAAATTTTAAAAGTTACTTTTAATTAAAAAATTATTATACAAAGTATCTGGATTCTTATGGGGTTTTCTTATCTTTTTTTAACTTCTTTTAAAATTTTTATTTATTTATTTATTTATTGCATTTTTCCTTACAATTTTATTTTTAAAAAAACAGATACATGTACAGATTTTTAAAAGCATTTTGGCATAACACTATATGAATATATTTTTGTCAGTACTTGATTTTTTTAAAGTTCTGATATTATGCACTGAAATCTTACTAGTTACAATGAGCATAAAGTACATGTAAAACAAAACGTAACATGGAAATAGTCAAAGTTTTCTTGGTGTGTAAAGATCAAACATAATGATTTTTAAATACCAAGGATTTCACAAGGCTGCATTCTTAGCTCTTGGGTTATTATGATTTAAGGTCTAGGTGTCCCCCACTCTGAGAGGGTGCTATACACTTGTTGTTGTTGTTTTTTAAGAAGGACTGAGGCTTCCACTTTTTAGCCTTTCTGTTTTTGAGCTTCATATGACCTATGAGTTGTTTCCTGGGTGTTCAGAGCTTTCTGGGGCTCGTATCCAGTCATCAGTGGCTGCATTTCTTCTCTTTCTTAAAGATTTATTTATCTTCTATGAGTGTTCTGCCGGCACGTCTGCACACCACATGTATGCAGTGCACCCGGCGGCCAGAAGAGGGCGTCAGCTCCCTTGGCAGCGGAGCTACAGACGCTTGTAGAAGCTTGTGTGCGTGCAGGGAATGGAATCCGGTCCTCTGCAAGAGCAGCCTGGCTGTTAACCACCGAGCCATCTCTCCAGCCCTGCCTATGGCGCTGTCATACACACTCGGGGTGCGATGTGTGCGGTTTGACGTTGATTGCTGTACCATCAGAGAGCTGTGTGCGGGCTGGATTTTGGTACTGTTATTCTTCGGGATCGTCTCCTGCCTCAGTGTTTTGTAAACGCTCTTCCTCCCTCGCCTGTTGATTGGCTTAATAAAGTGCTGCCGGCCAATAGCTGAAGCAGGAAGGGAGGGCGGACCGCCCAGGCAGCCTCTGGGAGAAGAGTCAGAGACAGATTTGCCAGCAGGACACAGGTGGAATAGCTAACCACTGGGGTCGTGGGCGAAGATTAAATTAGATGAGCTAGCTGGGAGGTAGCCCAAGCTAAAGGCCTAGGTTCTTATAGATGATTAATAAGTCTCTGCGTCAGTATTTAACCACTGACAGGTCCAGAAATTCCCGGTCTAATACACACGTAGTTTGGGTTGATCCCCCCTCTTCTCCCCGGGCCAGCCTCACTGTGCCCTTCCCCCACAGTCTTCCTCCTCCCCCTCTGCGTCTTCCTCCCTGGGGCCTCATTCTCCTGCCATGGGCCTTTTCTAGTTTCCTGGTCTCAACCCACCCTCACTCCCACAGAACTACACACAGGTACAGGTTAGCAGCTCTGGGGCAACTAGACAGCTCGGCAGGTAAAGGTACTTGCCACCAAGCCTGACTTAAAATACCGGGAGCAGGGTGAACAGATAGAAGGCTTAGTTAAAAATAACTCGCTGCTCTGCCTGAGAGCCAGAGTTCAGTTCTCAGCACACACACCAGGTGGCTCACAACCATCTATAAACAGGCACCCAGATACACTCACAAATACACAGACATAAAGAAAAAAAAAAAAAGAAGCTCACATAAAGCTGTGCATGAACCTTCATTATGGTGTGGAGAGAGGGGGAGGAAGGAGGTAGTCGGAGCAAACGCACAATAAATAAATAAAATGTAAAAAAGTTATTCAAGATAATAACAAACATTAATTTTTAGAAATAAAAGCATTTGGGGAAACACAATTCAGCCCCAGCTGTTTATGAAATCGTCCACGTGACTGCTGGGGGGGGGAGTGCCCGGAGAGTGGTGGCAGTGTGGCAGGGCACCGCTCCCCGGCTGGTTCTTGATTGGGAAGGCGCTCTTTCCCGAGACATTTCACTTCCGTATATTGGAATAGGGTCATGATAAATCTTCACTGTCAAGATGTGCCCAGGATTGGGCTAAAGGAACTTCCTTGTGCGGTGCACAAGCCTACAGCAATCAGAACTTCCCTGGGAAGACGTATTGACCTGTCAGAATCAAGAAAATGAAGGCAGGGGCCCGGAAATGAGCCGGGAGAGGTGGAAATGAAGACAAGGGACGTGTCCCTCCGGGTGAAGCGCAGGGCGGGGGAGGGGGCCTCGGGAGGAAAGACCCTCAGAAGAGGGGTACTTGTGAGCATACAACTGAATCTCTCCTCCTCTCTTCCTCCCTCCCTCTCTCCTTCCCTCCCTCCCTCCCTCGCTCCTCCCCCTCCCTCTCCAGGGAGTTTGCAAAGATTGAGGCCGCCACCCAGCACCTAGCCCTGACCATCCTGTCTCAAAAAGCGCCTGCCCAGAGACCACCGCTCCGAAGGCCACCTCCGCCGCCTCCATCCCCCTTCCTGGGTGTGGCGTGTGCTGAGGCCCCCATGGAAGCTCCCCAGGGCAGCCCCAGCCTGAGCCCAGCTGCCCTTGACACCTCAACCCTTGACCTCTTTGATGACATTCTGCTCACTTCTACATCTCCCTTGGTGACTCCTGACAGCTTCTGCCAGACTCTCACTGCTGGTAACCCTCAGGTGACCTCCGAGATCAGCTTTCATGCTCTGGACCCAGGAGACCAAGGACAGCCAACCCCAGTACAGGCTCCGAGGTTCTCCAATCTTCTGCTCCCTCCCCAGAATGCCCAAGGGGGAAGCCTGGAGCCTGCAGCTCTACACTGGAGTTGGGTAGACAGTTGGGAGGCACCTTATACCTGTGATCCTCAGGGAATCCTGGGCAGCTGGGGACAAGTGTAAGAGCACTGCTCAGTTGGTAGAGTGCCTGGCTAACATGCAAGAAGCCAGATTCCATACCCCAAACCCCATAAACATGTAACATAAATCCTGGAAAAATAAACCAAGCCCAGACTCCCCCCCCCCCCCCCCCCCCCCGTGAGCTACAGTCCAGAGCTTTGCTCCCAGGCCCGACGCCACACAGGAACTGGGTGGGGAACTTCCCTTCTTCCTTCCCAGTGGCTGGGTCGAACACACGTGTGCGCGCACACACACACACACTCTCTCTCTCTCTCTCTCTCACACACACACACACACACACACACACACACTCTCACACGCACACGCCCCTGCCTGTTCTCTGCCTGGTGTCTGCTGTCTCAGTTTCCAACCCCACGGAGCGTTGCTAAGGGTCCGGCCCAGCCTTGGCGTTAAGACTGCAGACAAAATCACGGCCCCCGACTCTGCAGGGACATAAGGCTCAAGGCCCTGCAGAGCGCTTCAGACGGCAAGACGAAGTTCCAGCTTTTGATTGGGACGCGCAGGGTGGAGGGGGGGGGCTGGAATGCAGAGCAGGGTCAGGCGGTGGGAAGACATGGGATCCCGGGGCAGGAACTGCACAGCCAAGGCCCAGGTGGGACTCTGAGGCCACCAAAGGAGGTCAGTGTAGCCGGAGACTTCTACGTGTGTAAGAGGTGAGGTCTAACATGAACTGGGGAAAATTTAAACCAATTTCTTATTGTGGGTTACTGGGTGTTTTGTTTTAGACAGTGCTGAGATTGCAGGCCTGTGATATTGTGCCTCCCTCCTCTCTCTCTTTTTTTTTTTTTCTCCTCTCTCTTTGGGTTTCTCAAAAATGCTCTAGTCTGTCTGCCCTGCCTTCCTGTGTGTACTTGTGTCTCTTTGTCCCGGGCACACATTGTCGGTACGGGTGCTGCCCGGTCCCTCTTTAGCTCTCAGGCCCCGAGAAGGACCTGGGGCTCCTCAGTAAGGCAGGCATTGGGCTCCAAATCTCTGGACGGTTGGAAGCCAAGGCTCAGACCCAAAGCTGGCAAGTGGTGGCCACGGCTGTAGCCAGGACAGCGCGCTCCTGCCAGTCCACGGCTGTAGACAGGACAGCGCGCTCCTGCCAGTCCACGGCTGTAGACAGGACAGCGCGCTCCTGCCAGTCCAGGCCCAGCTGCTGGTTTAACGAGCCATGAAGGACCTGCTACTCAACCTTGTGGTTTGAGAATGTCTCTAAATCGCTCCAGCTGGGTGCTGGCTTTATGGTTTGAGGGCTGAAAGTCAAGCACCGGTCTCCCTTTCCCTGTTCTGACTCCCCAGGATGGTGAGGGAGTTGTGTGCACTTATGTGTAGAGTCTGAGAATGTAGCAGCCAGCAAGATTATGCCTGGAAGATCTGGGGAGGAAGGTGTCCACAAACAAGCAAAGGAGAAAATGCCAGCTCAGGGGGAGCCCTGGAGCTCCCAAGATACAATGGTATGGAGGTGAGGGAGGGGCTGCTTTAATGAGAACACCCTCTGTGAGGTATCACACATCCATGTAAGCCATGGTGGTCTGAGGTGCAAGGCCAGCAGAATCTGACCTGCAGACCCAGTCCTAAGGTGCTTGAGATAAAAGCCATGCTGGCCTGTCTTTCCTCCATTAGTAGGATCGAGTGAGTATTTTCTTCAGTCAGCTAATCGATCATCCTACAAAGACATAAACAAATATGGATCGAGCCACTGATTCAGCTCTCTCTCCAGAAAGAGGTCGTAAAGAATTAGTTCATGGGATTTGGAATCTGAGATGTCCCAGGAAATGCAGTGATTTCCTCCCTCTCTTATCCCCACACCATGTAATCAGCGGTCTCTCTGCTTTTAGTTCAGACAATCAGTCTTGGTCTTCAAATACCACACGGAAAATTCCAGAAGTGAAGCATTCATTTTAATTTACATACCGTTCTGAACAGTGAAATAGTATGCCGTCCACTGCCTGTGTCTAGTGCGTCCACGCTGTATATGCTACCCCCAGGTAATCACTTAGGTGTCGGCTCAGTTCCCTGGTGTCTCCACTGCAACCCCTCCATAGCTCCATGGACTGCCCACGCAAGGGCTCAGTGAAGGAAACCTGTCCTGCCACACTGCCTAGTCTTCCAGGCTCTTCTCTGGCACCTTGGTGCAAGTCTGCATGATGTTATGAAGCTGAGTGGTTGCTCTTCCAGAGAAAGGGCTGTTTAGGGAAATGTTTTCCGAGGCTTAGTCCTGTGAGTTCGCAGTAGTCTCTGCAACCGTGGTAACAGGGGGTCCAGCTCCCTCTCAGGGTAGCAGAACTTGAATTGTGAGGGCCTGCAGAATGCAAGAGTTATTGTGCCATGGAGAGGGGCCGGCAGGGTTGGGCATAAGTACTATCGGCGATGCGGTATATGGCCGGCTTTGTGTGTCCACTTGACACAGCTACACTCATCAGAGAGAGCCTTATTTGAGAAAATGTCTCCATGAGATGCAGCTGTAATGCATTTCTCAATTAGTGATCAACGTGGAAGGTCATAGCTCATTGTGGGTGGAGCCAGGTGGTCCTGGGTTCTATAGGAAAGGCTGAGCAAGCCATGGAGCAAGGCAGTAAATAGCACACCTCCATGGCCTCTGCATCTGCTCCTGCCTTCAGGTTCCTGCCCTGCTGGAGTTCCTGTCCAGGCTTCCTCCACAGATGAACTATGATCTGGAAGTGTAAGCCAAATTAACCCTTTCCTCCCCAGATGGACTGTGATCTGAAAGTGTAGGCTAAATTAACCCTTTCCTCCCCAGATGGACTGTGATCTGGAAGTGTAAGCCAAATTAACCCTTTCCTCTCCAGATGGACTGTGATCTGGAAGTGTAGGCTAAGTTAACCCTTTCCTCCCCAGATAGACTGTGATCTGGAAGCGTAGGCTAAGTTAACCCTTTCCTCCCCAGATGGACTGTGATCTGGAAGCGTAGGCTAAGTTAACCCTTTCCTCCCCAGATGGACTGTGATCTGGAAGTGTAGGCTAAGTTAACCCTTTCCTCCCCAGATGGACTGTGATCTGGAAGTGTAGGCTAAGTTAACCCTTTCCTCCCCAGATGGACTGTGATCTGGAAGTGTAGGCTAAGTTAACCCTTTCCTCCCCAGATGGACTGTGATCTGGAAGTGTAGGCTAAGTTAACCCTTTCCTCCCCACATAGACTGTGATCTGGAAGTGTAGGCTAAGTTAACCCTTTCATCCCCAACCTGGCTTTTGGTCATAGTGCTTTGCTTCAGCAGTCGAAACCCTAAGACATGGGGACAGCCAGAAACTCTTCAAGATGCACACAACGACTGCCACACAGATGTGGCCTCTGTTAGCACCAGCTTGGGGGTGGGAAAAGGCACAACCTTTTTCACGATCTCTAAAGACTCATCTCCTCCTCCCACCCGCACACCCCAGTAGCCCCTGGGACACACCACAAACCCAATAATGTTTCAGTCCACAGCCACATCAGTGTTTATTCAGAGTATGGGTCCCAGACTGTGACACGTATTTGCCTTTGCTCATGAGGTCGACCAAGCAGAGTCCCCTCTCCACCCCTGCAGTTAACCCCTGTCCCCACCCCTTCCAGCATCCAGGAGTCTCGTTTGCTTTCCAGGACCAGCTGTTCAACCAGGAGGCATCACCCCTCTCCTGCCACAGGGCAGACGCCTCCACCGATGAAAGTACCACTCCCACCGCAGTCAGGACATGGAGTTCAGCGAGAGAGGGTTCTCACCTTGGAATAGGCCCAGCAGCCCACTGTCTGGGACTGGGTCCTTAATGATCTTCTGAATCTGTGGACAGAGGTCAAGAAGTTGAGATGTCCGAT